>NC_133025.1:40105000-41306250 GCF_048771995.1 Taeniopygia guttata | reverse complement strand
TCATTATTCTAAAAAGCTAAATAATATGAAAAAGATATGACTTCAATAGTGAAAAAAATTAACTACAGTTTAGAGTTGGAGAAAGTTACTGGAACTGCTAAGTGCAGTTGGGAAGTGCTTAACCAGTGTGTCCACTATCACAGTAAATAATGTACCTGAGTAATAGAGACTGTATACATATGAAAAGAGCAGATTCCTTTTGCCAAAGCAAATATCTTCCATTTCTTTGGATTAGTTGAAATATTGCCAACATTGATTCATAATAACTAGCTTAGAAACACTTGGAAAATCCAGTGTAAAAATCCAAAATTTCACAGTACTTTTACATTAAGGGATGTTTGTCTGCATTAATAGCCATTTGTTTGTTTTGGCTTGATTCATTTTTTGATGTAGAACACTGCAAGCAATCCCACGAGACTCTGTTGTAGAAGATTTACATTTCAAAAATCAATACCTCCAGGAAAAACTTCATGCATTGCAGAGACAATGTTCAAGAGAGACATTTTTGAAAGCCTCAGTAAGTTAATTATGTGACCATATTACATAGACTACTACTTATGAAAAGAATATGTTTTCTCTTTGGTATTCTATGTCATTTAGCTGGTTTTATTTAAATTACAGTATCCTACAACAGGATATGATACACTCAGCTTTTTGGGTTTTAAAAAAAACCAACAAACCAAACACAAAAAATCTCCAAATCCCCAAAACTTAAAATTTCAGTGTCCTACAGGTAGAAGCTGGAATATTCAGCATCCTAGCATATGTGGAGAAATAAGGAAAATGTATTTTTAAATATGAGTCTGCAACCGAGAGACTACTTTTATATTATATAGTGATTAAAAATTAAGGATGCACAGAGTTTGGGTAAATACTGAGCTACATTTCAGTTACATTAGGTGTTTTTGTGCCACTTTGATTTTTACAAGGCTGCTTACTTGCAAATGTTGCATTATTAAGTTTTCTTAATCTTTCAAGAATATACTTAACAGTACATTCTTGTTTCCTTTATTTACTGTGTTCTGCTTTTCTTTCATGCTTCACTCTATCTTCAACTTGACTCAGAGTACATGTGACCAAACTGAACTGACCAAGTCTGTTCCTATCTCTTTCAATAAACAAAAGTATCTGAATTTCCTTCACAAGAAATCTATTTCAAATAGGGCTGAAATCAAACATCAGACTAATAGTAGAGTTACTGATGGCAGTGAAGTAGATGAGGATAGAGACATGAAAACATGCATTGTGCCTAATGAAGGCCAGGAGGCTGCTGCAGATGTAAGCAGAGAAATGTCTCCTGAAGAGCATCCTGAAGATAGTGAGAAATGCAAGGACACAGAGATCTCTAGGGAAGGACTGAAAACCAAAATTATAGCTGAAGCTGGTAAAGAGAACTGTGATGAAAAAGAAGAAAATATAACCCAACCTGAAAATGGAAAAGTTAATGAGAAATATGAAGAAGAAGACAGCAAGCAAGAAATCTTCAAGCAATCAAATGTGGATAAAGAAGAATGTTTACAGGAGCCTTATACTGAAAAAATGAGCTGCAATCGGTCTGATTCAGGGGAACCTCCTAATCAAGCTAATGACTGTGAAGCAGAGAAAACAAATATGAATAATGAAATGAATCAACACACTGCAGAGAATAAACAGGAAAATGACCAGAGCTGTACAGAAGGGGTTGAAACTACCCCAGAATTCGGTGAAATGCCTGAGGTTTGATACTGTAGTGACCCTCTAGCATTTCTTCAGTACAAATGAGATGTAGAAATAGAATAGTTTTATCTTGATAAAGCAGTGCTTTCTATGCATGGTCTGCAGGGGTATTGAAGTACTTACCAAGTGATCCATAAAGCAAACCTTATACTTTCATATTAGCATGCATGTCAGCTTGCAAGTAAGCTATTGTCAATTCTAAAATTTTGATCCAGAGAGTTTACAAATAGCCCCAAAGATACATGGAGCTATTTGATGTCCTTCACTCTTTAAGAGACTTATGATACATTATTATTTACATAAAAAAAAAATAAAAGCTTTAATGAAGCAGATACTTGATTGCTCTAATTAGTGATAAAGTAATGAATCATACAGTTCATTCTCAAATTACATATGTAAAAAACAGTGATTATTTAATTATTAAAAGGTGACTCTACTAGTCAGGCATAATAATTTACTGTATCACTGTGCTTTCTATTGGCACTATTAAGTATGCCAAGCTGTCTTTGTGTAGTTGAAGTCACTATCCTCCATGTAAAGACTTAAGATTTTGGGAACTAACATTCAATGAGAGATACATACTACTATTCCTGGCTTGCCCTCTGATCTGTTTGACATAATTGAAATTTGTTATGATGTATGTGCTACTTAAAAAACTACCCAGATTAGGTGCTGTTCCCAGCTACAGTATCACATCTTAATTCATTCAGTGACTTCTTTATCTTTTTAGTCTTTGAGGTTTACTTCTACAGAATAATTTGAGAAGTAATTTTGGTTTGACAAAGTTTAACGGATCTATACTGATTTGTAAACTTTCCTTAAAGGTTAAGCAAGTTTAAGAAATGTAGGAGAAGGTGGTAAAATCAAAGCAGATTAGATTAAAACTGGTAATAATATTTTCTCTTTTAATTTCTCTGAAAAATACTAGTTTTCTGTTGCTTTTAATCAGCTACAACTGATAGTTGTATTGAATGAGTACATTACCACTTAATAATAATTTTTCCTCCTTTTTTCTCAAGACATCAGAAATAGGATCAAGTGATCAGTATCGAAGAGAACAAGAAAAGGAAAATTTAAGATTGTCATCTGAAAACATTGAGCTAAGATTCCAACTAGAGCAGGCCAATAAAGATTTGCCAAGACTAAAGGTAACATCTTACTTTAGTCCCCTTTACTCTCACACTGGCCAGGGAATTGCTTAAAAAGAAATGGATATTTTTTCTATGCATACTGTAAATTTTTCATGTTTTTACAGATGATGAGAAGGTTGAATAGCTGGTAGAAATAGTGGAAAATGCCATTGAGATGGGAAATTGCTTTCTTTTAAATTTTTCAAAGTAAAACAACTGTAATTTTGTTCACTAGTTTTTCACTTCAGTTTGAGATCTAAGTTGCTTATGACTATTTTTTTTGTTGTTGTTGTTTGTAGGACCAAGTAGATGACTTAAAAGAAATGTGTGAACTTCTCAAAAAAGAGAAAGCAGAAACTGAACGAAAGCTGAGTGTCATTAGAGGGGTGAGTATTCTAACAGCACTTCCCCATCATAAGTAAATGAAAAAAAATACTAAAAAAAAGCTAAGTATTATTGAAGAAAAATCATTTGGAATCAACCAAAACCCAACATTAATTGTTCTTGTTTATTTTATTGACAAAATGCTGTAATTAATTAATGACATTAAATTAACAGGACCATTAGAATGACCAGAGCTAAACTATTAAATATTTGCATTATCATGGCCCTATGTTGTCATGTGGATTAGTTACCTTCAGAAGCATATTTGTACAATAAATAGCAATTACAGCCAGAATAATGAAAATTATATTGATGTATTTATATAAATTATTTGATGCAGATATAGAAAGGGTGAGTTACTGATAGTGAAGGTTTTTGTTTTTTGTACTGTGGAAGGTGACCCAGCTAAATTTTACCCTAGCAGAATAGAACAATCTTTCCAAAGTTAAAGGGAAAAAAGTACTCAGCAGTGTGTCTCCTGCTGCTCACTTATCAAATTATTTGTGTGACCTTCTAGAGGAAGCTGAACTAATAAAAGCTCCTAAGTGACTTTATAGCTCTTTGTAGCTCAGTATACAAGGAGAATTGATTTCTGCTTCTGCATACCCAGAAAAGATCAGATATTTTTCATTCTTTTACTCATGCTTTGCATGGACTGCTTGTGTACCTGTCTTTGTTATGCAGAGGTATTCCTGGACAAGAAATTTCAGTATATATGTTTATATTGAAGCTGAAGTCCAGAGAGTAAAATCCTCCCCATTTTCCTTATGAGGTACCTTATGGCCTGAGAACTAGAATCAGCAGCATCTTTTCATTAGAAAATCAGCAGATTTTCTAACTCATTAATTAATGTAGTGAAAGAAGAAAAACAGATAAATTACAAGATTTCCCCCCACATTTATTTATTTACCATTTTGCAAGAAGAATATATTCCTTTGGAAAGGGAGATCTACTTATGCTTTAATATGTAGTTCTTCTGTCACTTTAAATTCAGGAGAAGAAGGGTTGCTAAAAAAGGGCCCTCTTTTCTTCCCTCAAGCTCCCAGCCCAGCGTTTTTCCCCAACAGTAATTGCATGGTCTGTTGGATTGGGGAATTTTTCTACAAGAAAAGCTAAATAAATTAAGTAATTCTTTGATTTATTTTCCTAATGTTTCAGTGTAGTTGACGAGTATAGCAGATTTTGAGACTTAACTGCAGCTCTCTAGGGTAACATAGAAAATGAAGGAGTTGATTTGTTGACTTGGGGAATTAATAACATTAAAACATTAAAACATTAGATGTTTTGGAGAGGTAAGTCTGCTAGAAGTTCTAGGGTTCAAGTCATATCAAAATAAAGCATCTTTTTTCCTATAAATATGAACTGCAATGGGAAAATAAGCAATGAAGTAAGATTTGGAGTACCTCAGAATGTTAAGATGAACTATATGCTCACTTTTACTTTTTTTCTTCCATCTTTTGTAGGCTGGAAGAAGTGGAAAAACAGTTCCAGAACTGGAAAAAACAATTGGCTTGATGAAAAAGGTTGTAGAGAGAGTCCAAAGAGAAAATGAAGAACTGAAAAAAGCTCTAGCTGTGGTTTCTAATGAGAAATCACTTGGTCTTGAGCAGGAAAATGAGAGGCTAAAGGTATAGATTTATCTCCAGTATCTGTATGTTGGTAACAGTTTATATGCAAGTTAGTAACAAAATGGAGTAGTAAGCCTGTTGATAATGATTGGCACAAAACTGTTTTGAAAATGCCAGATATTAAATATATAGAACAGAAAAGCAAAACTTCATTTTAGTATAACATACTGCACAGTTTAAGGAACTTTGTATCTTAAGGATATATTTAATTATGTGATAAAATGTTCACTGTGCTAAGTAGCTGTAACTATGCTGTGCTTTAAAAATGGAAATCTGAAATCTTCTACTAAGCAATGTAAATGTGTTTTAAAAAACTTTTTGATCTTTAGTCTGAAATGGAAAAAACAAAACTTGATCTGGAGAGCCAGCTGAATGAGCGTTACAAATCTAAAACCAAAGGAATGGAAAAACTCATTACTGAAAATGAGAGACTACGTAAAGAACTGAAAAAGGTATGATTATTTTAATGCATCCCTTTATTTCCACTAGGCACTGGTTATAGTAAATATGTGGTTTTTATTTTTCTTAATGGTTGATATAACGCTGATACTGCCTTGACAGATTTATTTCATTGTATGTGGAGAGGACCAACCCAAGATCAAATGTGGAAGTTGTAGTGCTAGTAGTCTTGGATGCAGTTTTCCTCTACATCAGCACTTGACCCTATCTCACTGTCATTTGAGATAATACCATGCTTCATGTGAGGTTAAGTATTCCATAAAGCTTTGTTTTTATTGAATAATAGGAAGCTGACAGTGGAGAGAAGCTACGGATAGAGAAGAGTAACTTGGAGATACTAAATGGGAAATTAAATGTACAGCTGGAGGAAACCATTAAGAAGCTAAATTTGGCTGAGAGCCAATTTGATGGAGCTGATAGCAGAAACTGGAAGTCCATTGTAACAAGGTAGGAATTAAGAATGTAATAAGAGGACAGAAAGGTGATACAATGCTTATGCTACTAAGATAAATAACCTGTGTCCTGTGTAAGGACAGCAGAGAGCAAATTTTTGGTAAGAAATACTTAGTCCTGGACTCGTGGATGACTTCAGGGCGAAGTAAGTTGATGTACTGCTCTTTACTCTTTAATGTATACTTTAAATAAATAAATGTATAATTTAAACAAATATTATTTAAATAAATAAATAAATAATGTACTCTTTAATAAACAGAAATGGAAGGTGTCTACAAAATCTGGCAGTAAACTTATTAGGGCATAAAATCAGCTGGACAGAAGTGAGACTTGTCTAATTTCGTCTTAGGTCAGATCACTGTTGATGTCCAAGATTTTACTCCCTTACAGTCTTGCACTCCCACAGGACCCCTTGGGGAGTCTAGTGCTACTCTAACATATTGCTGAGCTGTTTCTTCATTGAGACTTCAGAAAGCCATTTGTTTTTTTTAACCTTCCCCTGAACTATCTAGTGTGCAAGGCCAGATGACAGCCATAATATGGCTAAGGAAGGAGGGCAAAACACAGGACAGAAGTAGCTAATGGCCACAGCAGAGAGAGAATATGAGTGTGCAGTGAAGATAGTAGGCCATTAACAGCTGGCTTATTGGCTCAGCAGTATTCATACATTTATTCTTTTTGGTTTTCACCTCTTTTGAGAAACATTTCTACTTGGTTCTATTTAGTTGAGAGATACATAGTTGTGTATAGATACAAAATACATGGTCATGTTTAATTGTACTTGCCCATTTCAACTCGTGAATAAAGCCTTCTACTTGCATTTACTTTAACATTAATTTAAAGTAAGTTAATAACGTAACAACCTTACTAACCTAGAGAAGCTGCTTGGGAAACTTTAACATACAATCCATCTCACCAGCACATCTACCAATGCATATACATGGTAACAACAGTAAGCGTTTCTTAGGGCAGACAAAGGGGTGTCATCCCAGTGACCCTTCAGAAGACTGGCAGGTAGCAAGGTATTGGACACTGCATTGCTATAAGAAAATCCAGATGGATTCAGATGGGAGACTGGGCTACGTGACCTCTAGAGGTACCTCCCAACATTTCAAATTCTACACAAACCTTTCTGTAGCCTTGTAAAGCTCAAAGCAAAATGGAATCTTCATCAGGCTGCTCTTCCTCCAGGGTAAACAATTTACTGCAGAAGTTTTGGCCTTGGAGTCTTCATCTTCTTCATCTGTATTAGCCTTTTCTCAGTACATTTTCCATAAATTACTATATCATTAAAAAATATTTTCAAAGGCATAATACTGAAGTAAGGTCTAACTAGTTTACATACTGCATCAGTAACATGGATCCTTTTTGCAGCAGGTTTTTGGGGTTTATGTGCAATAGCATAAAAACATTCCTGTCCCCATTTAATAATGTGTAAACACAAAAAGAGAACCACAGAAGTGTAATATCTAGAAAAGTCTTTATTTATTCTAGGATTAAAGATGTATTTCTCATTATGCTTCTTTCAGCAAAATAAAGTCACTTGTTATTCCAAGACCAATGCCCCAAATATACTTTAGGGTGTATTTTACACCATTTATTCTCCTAAAGATATTTTAATCTCTGTTTCTGCATAGGTGTTAACTTTTGCTCTTATTTTTTCTAAATAAAAATACTGCCAGAATGCACGAAACTAAGTTGAAGGAAATGGAAATAGATATTGCTAAAAAAACCCAAAGCATTGCTAACCTTAAACGGCTGCTTCAGGAGGCAACGGAACGTGAACACAATGCTGATAAAAATTTACAAGATCTAAAAGAACAAGTGAGTAAAATTTAGCTAGATAACTCTGAAAATAGAATGCTTAATTTGTCTTTGTAATGTCTGTAGTGGCAGAATACTTTGTTTTTCTCCAATCCTTTATTTGATAGGTTTTTATTTCAGTCATAGTTTCTATATTTACATATTTTAGCCAATTAATGAGGTTTATCACATATTATCAATATATATTCTTGACTTGCAGTCTGAGGAACTTTTATTTTTCTACTGTGTTCTTCCTAAGTTTTTTTTTTCTTTTAGTTTCAGTGATGACATGAAAGCCTGTAGATGGATGCTTCAAAAGGTCTTACAATCTTTCTAGCTTGTTCTGCAGTGAGGTTCCTGCAGAGACTTCCCTATTCCCTCCAGTCTGTTTTTTTTGGTGGGGGGCAGGGGAGTACTGAGTTCACTATCCTAAACAGGATCCTCATTTCTGTTTCCAGTCTGGCCTCTTACATGCAGACTCCAGTAGTCCCACAAGTACTATTTTACATGGGAAGAGTTAATGAATGTTGAACTCAGGTACCTTTGAACAGATGTATCACATTTTGGCTTTTAAGTACAGAGATGCAGTCCTAGCCTTGCCCCTACATCAGCTTTCATCTTCTTATTTATTTATATGCCGATGATTTTCTTCCCCAGGCACCTTATACTGGCCCTTCTCAGTGTAAGGTATCAAATACAAAACTTCCAATTTGGGAAGTCATATATATGATTATGTAAGGAAGTAGATGTGTTCAGTAAATAGAACTTGGACTTGGTTCCTGTAAAACAATTACTTTGTTAGTTTTTCCCTGTTTTTCCTTTTCTAACATTAGTTTTATTAACATGAAGAATATACCAGCAGTAAATTTAACAGAGAGATAGAAGTCTTTCATTTTTGTGATGTTACCTGGGAGCAACACACTTTCTAGTTTCTTTCATGTCTCAAGTACTGATGAAGGGATGAGATCAAAGTTAAATACATTTCAAAAAACAGCCTAATTGTGTAAAACAAAAAAATCCAAATCCTTACCATGTTTGGTAGTAACAGAACAAAAACCTATCATTATCAGTAGCCTCATGCAAGCTCATGAACTGCCACTGCATTTATTAATTGTATAATCACTTATTTAAACCACTGTTGTGCTCCTGCATCTTTACCAGGTGTCTCTTTCAGAGGCTCCCTCCCTCTCTGGTCAGGGACCTCTTCTAACTTAACTACAGGTCACCTCTAGGCAATGTGCCCTCATTGGGGTTATCATTGCAAAATCACAGGCTTTTCATAGAATCTTTCAAAATGAACTGGGACAACCAGGTATGCAAATAAGCACATCAATAATATTTTTAAAGCATTTAAATTATTTAGGCATATCAATTCCTTATGCATATCTATACTAAATATATATGGTGTATATACTGAATATATATTGGTGTAGCTATGTATCCAACTTTCTTTGTAAATATAACTTCTAAATACTAATTTCTTCACCCTTCATAAAATACATAGCAATGATCTTTACTAACTTTGGAAGGGCTATCAAGAATGAGCTTTGTGTGTAAAAACTGTACAGGAAGAATTTTTTTTCCTGATACCTTAATGTTTGGTTACATCCTTTGTATTATTTTCATTCTTTTTTTAATCCTGTGCTCAAGAGGACTCTATCTGAACTGCATTGCCATGGATATTGTTTTAAAGAATAAAACTTCCTTAATTTTTCTTTTAAGATTGAGCATCTTAAACATGATCCTCAAGGTACAGGGACAGAGCAAAACATCATCAAGGAGCTTCAGCTTTTAAGGTAATATACTTCTAAACTAACTAAACAGCTCAGCCAATATACATGAAATAAGATCAGGAAATGGCCACTGCAATTTTCAGTTAAATATTTTATGTTTTAAAATACTTCAATAATTTTTAAAAATGTATTTTAATATTCCAGATCAACTAATAATCAATTAGAGAAAGAAAAAGCAGAACTACTGCATCTGATGAAGACTTGTAAGCATGAAGGACACATCTCTACAAGTGAGGGTCCTGCAGCTGGTAATAATTTTCAATACCTTAAAATAATTATATTCTTGTATTTAGGGTCAAAACTACCTAATATTTGTGTGCAAAATTATGATCTACAGAATTATTTGAAGTAGATGAATGCTAAAGCAGTGTAAACTGAAGCAGATTAGGGTGTCATGGTTTGACACTGGCATAATGCCAGTGCCCTCATGAAAATGTAACTTCTCAATTAAATGCTGTGAAATGTAATTAGGAATAGAGCAGAGTAGGCCTAAGCTTAATAACAAAGGAAAAACTTTTTTAAATTACTACTACTATAATAGGAAAAAGAAAGAAAAAACACACACTAAATCCAAAATGAAAATCTTCCAAAACATTCTTCTCTCCCCCGTAATTCTATCAAACTACAGTCAGACACAACTTGGACTCCTAATCAGGTTCTTACTTTTCAGATAATCAGTACTCAGTCTATTAAGGGAGAGGAGTTCTTCTTGTGTCATAGACTCCCTGAGAAACACAGTTGTTACTTCTCGTGTTTCTATGTCACACATGGCGCTGCCCGGAGAAGAATTTGCTATAGTGACAACTCTCCTTTCCATGCACAGTGCTCTCACCACAGTGCATGGATGGACAAACTGTTTTTAGAATTTTTTCTTTTAAGGATGCTCTGCCAAAAAAATCCAACAGTTTAGTTTTTCATTTTTGGGACTACAGTCCCCCCCCTATTTTCTTATTTTTCTGGAGCTGAGGGTCTCAAGAACAGAGATCATCTTCTTTTTTTCTTCTCTGAAGACAGGGGGTGTCTCTACAAACTTCTTCAACTTTTCTCTGTTCACTCTACTTCTGTCTTTTTTCCTCAGATGCTGAAGCAGTTCTCTTGGCTTACTACGCATCCTCTTAAAATACAGTCTATTTCTTGGAGGAGAAAATTGGTTTAGTTTACGGCTAACAAGAAAAAGTCTAGCTAAAAAGCTACTCTATCATCTTCCCCCCCAATCTTCTTAACATCCCAGGTCCCAGGCTGTCTCTCTTCTTCTCTTAAACTGAGGAGTAGTAATATTTTTACAAAGCTTTCATTTTTTAAGGAAAGGTTAAAAGTCTCAGATTCTTCGGATACCTGGCTCTATGCCTGGATTTCTGGTTTTCATGGCTGGGCACCTCCCTTCGCTCCCCCTTGCTTTTCTCCTTCCCCACGGTGTACTGCTGGCAGACCGTCACTGTCTCTTTCTCTCTCTCTCCAGAGAGACTCTGGCAGGGGGAACAGAGACATTCTCTAGTCTTTTATCTGCAGGGGGCCAGCCTGGTTTTAGTCCCTCTACCCTTCGGCCTTAACCTCAGCCAGGCCGTGGGCCTTCCCTTCCCCTACCCAGCCACCTGGCTGGGCAGGGGAGAGTCTGCACTGCACTCTGACTGGAACTAAAGAGAGCAAGTTTTCTTGGGAATTCTGCTTTTAACCCCTCTGTGTTCTCAGAGGCGCATTCAGTCTTCAATTGGTCATCTTAAGCGCTAATATCCAACTTCAATCACTGACTGGCTTAACCTTTTTCTTTTTGAGAAAATCTCTTTCTGTGTCAAACCACAACATAAGGTCTTGGATTTTTGGGTACATACACAAGCTTTTTGAAGAGAATTTTCAGTAAAAATCTCCATAATCAATTATTTTGACCAACAGGCTGTAAACTTTATATGATTTTCCCCTCACAAGAAGGTGTGTACTACCTGCCCCCACTTACTTTATTAACCTCAAAAGACTGTAAGATGTCATTCATTCACTGAAGTCCTCTTTCCTGCACCTCTGGCTTTGGGTTCCAAGATGCTAGAGGATGACTATTTATTTCCAGTTACCAGCTCTGTTAAGGATTTAAGACCTAGCAGGCATCAGTCCGATGGGAAAAGCAGAGCACTATGGAGCAGCACACTGCCATATGACTGAAGGAAAAAACTGAAATTATGAATATATGCAACAAGATCCTTACAGTATTTCCAAATTTCCTGCATTTAATTCAGAGGATTTATCAAGTTGTATTTCTCAAAGGTGTGCCAACAGGCTGGCCACTGGGCTACTGCATTCAATCACAGGAACTAGACACCATTGCCTAACAGGTACAAGAACTAAGGAGAAGCCCAGGTGACTTTGTTTGGTGATCCCAATTGCTTTTATTTAACTGTTTGATCTTTCAGGAGATGCAGAATTATTGAAACAAGATTATTTGTGCCATGGGTTTTTGCTATTTAAAATTTTATTTAAAAATCACTATTTTTGCAGGACATAATGAAACTATAGAGGATAAAATTGACAAGCTGCTGACAGAAATAGATGACCTCAAGTCACAACTGGAGGTTACAGAGCTCGACAAACAGAAATTAAAGGTGAGCTGCAAGGATCATCCTAGGCAAGATAATAAGCAAAACTATGGTTAGCTAGAAAGAGCTGTTTAATAGCTGAATTAATAATTAATGACAAAGTCAATTTTTAAACACTGTTTACAAAGCCTGTTTTGTCTTTATGAAGGCACTGTTTATAGGTAGAGTTTTTTGCTTCTGGACAAGATTGTTATTCTCTCATCATATAATCGCTCAAGAAAAAGGCAAAAAAAGGTGTTGTGCAGTATTAACAAAGTTCTGGATAAAGGTGGTACTCCATTCTTTTCAACAGGAAGAGACAAAAGAACTGAGAAGAGAACTAGAAACCTATAATCCTTCCTTTTTTGAAGAACTTGAGGATCTAAAATATAACTACAAGGAAGAAGTCAAAAAAAATATTATCTTGGAAGAGAGACTGAAGCAGCTTTGTGAAGAGTCTGGCATTCAGTATAGTTCAGGGTAGTGTTCAGTATTCTCATCATTGATGCAAAAAATAAAATGGTCTGTGTTTATCTTGGAATTATACAAGCCTCTTAAAGTTATGTTACACACACCTAAGAGTGCAGAATTGAATTATAAAACAGTTCATTGTCAGTATTTATATACAACAGTCAAAACAAAAGCAAGTTTTACCTCTCCCAGCTCCTGTGCAATAATATCTTTTAATTCAGAACAGTTAATTCGGGTAATAAGGTGTCAGGTGAAATTGAAACTTCGGGCTTCTCTTGAAAGTTAATAAACCTTTAAACTGTCAGCATACTTTAGCATATAAGTATGCTAAATCCCAGATCAGGAATTTGCTCTTGTTGCCTTGTGCAACCATAATGTTTAATTCTGAACTCAGGATGAGTGTGCTGGATGTCTGTTTTTACATTCTTAGTTATTTTTACCTCAATGTTAAAAAACAAAGAACTTAAAATGAGGCTATAATATTCCAGCCAAACCAGTGGTATTTTTGTACATAACTAATTGTTCATTTTGTTTATTTTATATTGCTGGATGTATACTTTTGTAGCAGAGATGAAATAAAGCCAACTCAAATGATCATTCAGTCTCACCTTTATTATTTATATACCTTATATTACTTAATATGCCTGTGATAAAGTTTCCTAATTGAGAAACAGTTGTAAATAGGAATTATTAAGCCAAGTCATGTCTCTCTTCACTTACTAGGTTCTCCAAAATAAAACTAGCGTATTTTCTATTATTTACTCTTTTTGTCCTAAAATAGTGCAAATGCCTGTAGGATACAGGTTAAGTGGGTTTTTAAATAATAGCATAATGCTGCAGATGTACAGTTAAATGATACCAGGAAGTTTTCCCCCATAAGAAACTGTTACAACTTTAAAAAAAGTTGTCAAATTTTAGGACTAATTCTGGTCCCAATTGAAATATGTCTTTTTACAGTTAAGAAGCTTGATGCTAAGTCTCAAACCAACATACAACAATAATTACATTTGTAGAAGCACAACTTATGTAAGTTGATCACACTCATTAGTAAAGCTTTTAGGACCAGCCAGGGGTAGAAAACATACTTCCTACACTTAATGCTAACAGTTTCCAGGAATGTGTTCAAAAATTAAGGATTTTTCAAAAAATAAATATGCTGGAAGCTAGATCTCTGCTCTGGCTGTCGCATCTCTGTTATTTAAAATTAGTCATTTAGGATAAACTTAAAATGATACAGTATTAGTTGGGCTGTTGCCTCAGCTTGAAGAGATTCATAAAGAATTCTGTGATAGACACAACTAAGAGGAATGCAGGACATACAACAATTAACTTAAAAGAAAAAAATAATTTCAAGCATCAAACTTGATATCTTTGAGTCTGTCAAATCTTTGTCCATCCAACATTGAAAAATGGTGAAACAAACTCTTTGGTTCAAAGTCATAGTCATATTTAGTTCTATTAAAAGAAATTACAACAGGTTGAGAATTCAGGTATGTTTCTGCAAGTGGCCAAGGTAAACCAAGATGATGGCGATGGAGCTAAAAGAAAAGGAAAGAAGATAAGTTCAGCCATTTTGATAGAGTAGCACAGCAATTCCCAGTCTGGAAGTGTGTGTGTGTCTGTGGATTCTAGGATCCTCTGCATCAGGGCATAACATGAACAACAACAAAGCCCAAAAGGCAAACCAAGGTGTCCTCCACAGGTTCAGAAATAATACAAACCTGCTAATTAATCAGAAATCACATTCTTATTAATAATACTTGTTCTATTAGTCAACATTATGAGAACTTAATTTTTAAATAGAGGAATTAAGCTTTAAAACAAATTATTTCTATACAGAGGGGCACAAAAATATGTTCTCAATTACTTTATAAGCATGTTGGGAATAAAAAGTTCAATATGTTATGTTGTTATTGTAGTGAGTCAGTGGCTTCGCTAATTGCACTGTCATCTCATTTGTTGGAGAACATTTACTGTTAAAGAATTTAGAAAAAAAGACAAAAAATGAATACAATACTTCACATTTTATGAATTCTTACAGTGCTTTACCACATGTCCATCCACATACTTACCTTGATTAAACACCCATCAGCGCAGTGCCACACAATTCCTTCAACTTTACCCTCCATACAGGTTTCAAACCAAGACAATATGTCATTTTGCTTCAAGGCAGGTGGATTCTTTATTTCAAATGCTCCATGTGGGACCAGAAGATGTACAGGGTGCTTCTTGTTTCCCAACCCTACATTTAAAGAAATATATACCTTCCTTCTAGTTACTGTGTTCCCTCACTTTTGTTACTGCAGACATTTTTAAAGCACTCTGTAAAGGTAAACTTCTATTAGATACTACAATATTGTCCTGCCTTTAACAGAACAGTAATTACATTTTTAAGTATCAAATGCAGCTGTCTCTCCTCACATTTTAATTTATGTTTTTTAAAACCTCGTCCTCCTTTGTATATAATAAACATGACACAGATTTATACAGTAGTCTGTTTTCTCATTGTGGTCACCTCCCCAGTCACCATAAAGCTACCAGCTAAATCCTTCACACTTCAGGACACGACCAATGGCACAAACACCTCAGTTCCTGAAAATCTGGCATATCTTCTCATGAATACTTAAAACTGGGCTGTTAACAATTGCATTGCCTTTTCCTATTAACATATATCTTCATTTAAGGACACAGCTATTAGAACTTTTTGTTGCAATTCTTGTACATACTGAGGAAATGCTTAGGACCAGGTAGGACTATTTTTCCTATGCATCCTTGCAAGTCACCCTAACAGCAAAGCACAGAAGTTAAAACTCACTTGTGCTCATACGTAATTGGTTTCTCATTATAAGGCCTTTAACGAAAGAAGCCATAACTGAAATTTAGCCTAAATTACATTTCTTAAAAAAAATTCCTATTTTTTAATTTTAAAATTGTAACTTGTGACTAACTTTACGGGCTCCAAAAAATAGCTGAATGAAGTTTTCTACTTCAATTCATCAAAAGAGCATGCAAAAAAAGTGAAGACTTCAAGAAACAAACTTAAAAAAATATACTAGTATTTTAATAGTAATATTTACAACAGTTTACCCAGACAAAGTATTTTTTGAAAGGCAAAAGCAATGCATTTTTATAGTAACTGAGGTTTAATAGACATAACTAGTCCCTTGACAACTCAGCTTTCTAAGGTTAGTATTTCTGGGTGAGAGTTCCTTCAGCCAGCCCCTTCTCTCCTTTCTAAGAAGGTTGCTACTGGAAAACTCTTTTAAAAAACTTACACAAAGAAAATGCACTGACTTCCCTCAAAAATACCACTTAGGAAAAAAAGTATTTAAGAACAGACTGTACAAACTTACCATATGGATTTGCATTGATATTAGTTCCAATAAGCTCCAATGTTTGTTCTAAAATTTCTGATAATGGCACGGGACTGATTTCCAGAACCCCTGGATCAGCATGGTGTTTCAATACCAGTGCTACTCCAGCCTCATAATTTACAACAGATGAGTGCCAGCAGTACTGCTTACTATTCTTCTCCACGGGCACCCAACCTATGAGAAAACACTACATTTTACCAAAGTACATATCTGATGTTAACTAAATGCATACTAGAAGCTGTTACATGCATTAAAAACCCCCTATTTAGTTAACTAAACAGAAAGAGTAAAAACTGTTGTATCTCAGAAGAATGCAAATGTGGCAATTATGCCTTCAGCTGAAGGCCTGTAAGTTTGTACAGCAATCTGCAATTATTTCCATGTGTCAGAAGAACAAAGCATTTCTGGATGGTGAATTAATGACACAACAATTTTTTTTTTTCTGAATATGTTAGCTACTATTTTTATCTCTGGAATTAATTGTAATTCACTTCAGAAATTCACACACACACACACACCTTTCCCCAGTTTTACCTGTACTGCATCATAGGTACCTGGCATATGTCCATTTTCATCGGGCAAAGGATTGCCATTAGAGAACTCTATGTCCTTTGCTGGAATCCAGGTATCTGGAACAGGCTTGAAATCCTCTTCAACATTCCAAACAAATTCTGGACATAAATGCAACACTTCGGTTTTGGTAAACTGTTAACCAACTTTGCTTTAGTTGTCTTTCAATGTGATTATCAAAATACAACTGATTTAAACCTTGTTTTATAGACAGTAGTCCCAATTACTTTGTACCACCACCATCTGTCACACTTAAGTGGTTTACCATTAGGCTAGTTTAAAGATGCATTTAGCCTTTATGAAGATTAAAGGTTCAAAAATTAGGATTAAAAATTTAGCTACCTATTCCAGTTTAAAGCTCTTCAATGCAAAGGGTGATGTTAAAAAAACTGGAGCAGGATAACTGATTATTTCTCGTGTTAACTTAGTTGTTTTTCTAACTGGCTAACTTACATTGTCAAAAAGAAGGAAAGAAATATTCACTAACCTTTGCAATCTTCCAATGAATACAAGAATTGCTTAAACCTTTTTTCACCTTGTTTGGTGGGTTTTCGATCCAACCTGGCCCATAGATAAGGTAGTCCTAGGAGTTTCCAAAGACAAAATGAGCACTTTACTGAGGTGATCATACCCTGCAGAGTACCAAAATCAACTACGTAACAGGCAAGATAGGAATTCCCATTTGCCACTAGAGAAATTTTATAAGCAAAGCCATCCAGTATTTAAATTCAAAGTACACTATGTGAATTTCCAAATCTGCTTTAGATTCTATGTACACTTCTGCCTAGCAGAATACAATTTCCTTACAACTGCGGGTGAAGGCATGAGCCCCAGTGAGTCAATGAACCACAGTCTTCTCACTTCCTCCCAACCTCTGTACTTCTATAAGTCTCCCCCAAGGAAATTAGACGCATGACCCAGTTTGCAAAGAAGACTTACTAATAGGAAGCTAAAAACTGGAATAGTTCCTGATGTTCATATTCACTTAAGTCATACTTCATATGTTTTAGAGAGTAAATGCTAGAATAACTATAGAAACACCTTCTAAGTCTATGGTAACTATTATTTTGTGGTATTGAGTTCACAACAGCTGTAGATAAATCGTACCAAAAAAAAAGTGAAAAACTAAGTAAAACGAGTTCTAGTCAGCATGAGAAATCTGCAAATGGATCTTCATTACCTTTATACGTTGTTACATAACAGCAGGTTCCATCCACCTTTTCAGTAGGAACTGCATTGTGTACATCTGCCTCTAATGCCTTTCCAGTTATAGTGTCAGTTGCCAAAACTTTAAATGGCTGAAAAGAAGACAAGTTGCTATGTTACTGCCTTGCTCTCATACAGATTTTTGCTCATTTTACAGTTGGCCTCTATATATGCTGCTGTTTAAGTATTACACATTATAGGGCTGATTTCTAATAGTTTCTTCAAAACTTGATAGTTTGTAAAGTACTCTAAGACAGAAGAACTAGGGCAATCTGTTTGTAAAGTCTCTCCCTCTTTCCCATCCATGATTATTATTTAGAGATCATTTTGCTTTCCACTTTAAACAGGGCATATAAACTTGAAGGGTTCCAGTCGAACACAGCAACATTTTGAGATCCACCTTCTTGCATTAGGGTGGCAATAGAAATTCATCCTGACTAGCTCTCCCCAGCTTTCAGTTTGGAGATTAAAGTCAATAGCACCATGTTAGTGCAATATACAGAGCAAGTGTGCTTTGGCAAGGTAGCAAAAGCATCCTGGTATTAAACACTTAGTATCAGTGATGTCAGTTAAACACTTTTGCCCTTCAAAAGAGCAAAGAAATACATGATCTGTGGATCTTAAACAAACAGCCAACTAGTACAAATTTCTAGGACTGCAGTACAGCTTCTCTAACAGTTTTACTGCAAACATGCAATCAGTTGTGTTTGGATGCAAATCTTTTTCTCTATAATCGCCATAACTCCCTCTTCTCTCCCCAGTCAAATCTGTCTTTTAATTTGGACTCTTTCTGCTAGCAAAACACAAAGCAAGTCCTTGTCTTGCAGAAGTCTTGAAACAGAATGTGGAATTCATAAAATGAGAATCTGTGTTACATGACATGACTGTTTTATACTATAAGATGTGTAACCATAACAAACAGCATATATGAAGATTACAGCAAAAATTTCAGGGTAGTGACAAAACATTCCCATTGGTTTTGCCACCCCCTTTCTTCCCTACCAGTCATAATCACGTTTTATCCTTGCCTGAACTTTAAAATCCAAAGCAAAAACCAAATAAAAGCAACAACAAAAAAAAAATACAAAAAACCCAAACCAAAACCAACCAAACAAAAATGGCATGTGCCAGTTCCAGATCTATTACCCTGTTGCATTTATCTGTGTGAAGAATCACCAGTACAGGGAAGTACCCCTGTATTACCATTATTGAGATGGTTTAACTCTGAGTTGAACGATTATGTTACTCTTGTTTTGGGAACCATTTCAGCTCTTTCATCCTGAAGCCAATAACTAATGGGAGAAGGTCACCCACAGTTGCAGTCGAATCTCACTACACAGCTGCTACAGGGAACACAAGCTGGAGGTCTGCAGCTAGGCAGGTGAGTGTGCCACCCCAATGTGTTCACATCGCACAGCCTCATTCTTCTTCTATCATAAGCCTGATATTCCAGAAAGGAAACAACAACAAAGAAAAAACCAAAACCAAATAGGATACAAGGTCGTTTTTCTTTCTACGAGGCTCACAGGAGGCAATGGCACGATGGTTTCTCACAGGCTCCCCATGCGGTCATGCTGAAGCGGCCTTCACTTAGAAAAAGCAAACACAGCATCAGGGTGAACACCTGTATGCACATGCCATGAGAAGCGTAGGGCTGAGCTGACACGGCACTCCGACGGGCCTTCCTCTCCGCATTTCAGCGGGAGAACCCTCTGCAAGCCTCTCCCGCGAGGCTCCCTTACATCTACAGCCGGCCTACACTCGGCCGTGGCTGGGGGCTTTGGCACAGTCCGTGCGGCAGCGAGCCGCGGCCCAGCGACTCCCCCTGGGCTCGGGCACGGGCCCAGCCCCACCTGCCTGCCCCCCATCCTCCCGTCCCGGTGCTGCCGCAGCCACCTGTCGCTCCCGCTTGGCCGAGGGCTCGTCCTTCACCTCGGTGACGAACAGACACGGCACCTTGCGCTGCACCGCGCCCCGCCGGCTCATGGCTCATGGCTCATGGCCCCGGCCGCTGCCGCCGCGCCTGCGCCCGCCCGCGCTGCGCCACGGGAAATGGAGTCCGCGGGGCGCTGCTGCTGCTGCTGCTGCGCGGGGCGGGGCCGCCTCCCGTCCGACACGGGCCCAGCCAAGCGCCGGCTCCGCCCGCCCGGCCCGGCCCGGCTTGGCGCGGCCCCACCCGGGGCGGCTGCGCTTTCTCCAACGCCGGCTCCTGCAATAGTAGACGCTTGTGGACTCCTGAGGCTATAGTTCTGCCAGGAACTTGCTCCAGCGCGGGCTTCTCATGGGGTCACAGCCCCCTTTGGGTGCAGCAGCCTGCCCTGGCGTGGGGCCCTGCACGGGCTGCGGGTGCATCTCACCTCCATGCGCTGCAGGGGCACGGCTGCCTCGCCATGGCCTGCGCCACGGGCTGCAGGGACACTCTCTGCCCCGGCACCTGGAGCACCTTCTCTCTCCTTCCCTGACTTTGGTGGCCAAGGGTTCCTTCTCGCACACATACTCTCACTTCTGCCTCTGACTGTTGTATCTTTGTGTTATCAGAGATTTGTTTTTAAGACAACAGTTGCATCAGCAAAAAAGAAGTTGGGTATTTAAGCTTCACTAAATTAGTTTGTTCCATTCACACTAAAAAAGCACCAGAATGGGCAATTCTTTGAAATTATGTGATATTCTATATTTTACTGGGATGCAATAGAGAGAAAGGAAGGTGTTCATCCTGGACAGGCCATGTAGCAGCATCATGCTGATGTCCCAAGCTGGAAGAGCAGTTGGCAACTGTTAAAATGCAACATTCCATCCTGGCTAACAACTGCTCTCAGTTCAGTTCAACAGTTCAGCCTCATGGAGAAGGTACCACATGCTTCCTTCATTCCTTTTTTGTTTTAGCTATACTATCCACTGAATTTTATGTCATCTGAAGGTTTGGCATTTGCGAGAAATCTGCTTTCGGGACAAGATGATTTGCCTGACTGCCAATAGCTTTAATTCAAATAAGTACTTACATTCCATCTGGTAAAAATCCAGGGATGATTTTAGGGCTCTTGGTTATTCCATCCATTTTTAAGGGTCAGGGAGTTAGGTGTTAATGCCTGGGAGATAGCCTTTGTGTCTCAGGGGGTGGCCCAATTGTACTGACTACAATCCAAAAGTTTTTAGAGGTGCTGCTCTTAAACACAGCTGTTAATGTCTGGAACCTTCCAAATATTCCAATATTTTCAAGCACAGCCTTGTCTTAATTAAAAAAATTACTCAGAAACTCATTAAGAAATAACCCTCAGCCTGGCATTTACAGTTCTCAGGTGGGATGCCATTCACATCCAGGATATAAGCCTGAGTTTACATAATTAGGGTAAATCTCATGAGCCCTTGCCTCTTTGGAATTATAAGTTTATCATATGTTTGAGAAAGATACCTTGGGTTATAAGGATAAGTGAATTGTATCATCAGAGATGGTGCTAAAAATTGCGAACTCTGGTAAGACAGAGATGCAGAACAACAGTTTTATGTATGACTAATGGAAGTGACTCATGTTGTGAAAGTGTGATCTCTGCAATATTATGCAGACTTTTTAGCCACATTGATCAATAGAGGGACCGTAGCAGTATGAGTATGAGTAAAGAAGCAATAATTAAACAAATCCATGTAGACAGTCTGTTATTCACAGTAGGTTTTTGTTTGTCATCTTTAAAACAGCTGAAGCTGAAAGATGGTGTGAACAGTGTAATAGCAGCAGTGCCAACATTAAGTACCAAATTTTTTTAGTTTTTGTTGGGAATCTTTTTGGGTTTTGTTTCTACCACATGTTCTCCCATAGATTCATGTTCTTTAACAGTAAGGCAGTACAAGCACAAGATTTGCACTTGTACAGCACGTTTCATTGGAGATTGATCTAATTTTTCCATTGTACAGAAAAGTAAATTCAGCCACATGTCAGTTAAATGACTTAAGAGTTTTTTTTTCCTTCCCACCAGCTCATGAAAAGTCTGCAGTAAACTAAGTAGACTGTCTTACCCTTATTCTAATCTAGAAACAATTTTGCATCACCAAACACCATTTACTTAACTCAGTAACTTTAGAGCTGTTTACAGTTTATGACAAAAGTCATAAAAGATAATTTGAAATGTTGTAAACTATAAGAATGTGGTCCCACAAAATCTTGGTCATATATTTATAGCAGTGTGAACTGTCATATATTCAATCCTATGTTCACACAGCATGTATTAATCCATTTATTTAATTTTGATTGTTATATTTACAACACCTGAAAACTGTTTTCTCCTGCAGCAAAACTACAGCAAGTTCTCCTGTTTCTGGGAGACAGAGCCCGTAGGCTGTAGGAGGATAAGCTGTGACTTCTTTCACAGAAAACCCCGTAATATAAATGGACTTTATTTGCCACCTAGTAACAGTGAGTAAAAATATTTTCTCAACAATTTGTTAGAGTAACAAAATAGACAAAAGTGTCCTTCCAGTGCTTATGTAAGAAAGCATAAGAAAGCATTGACTTAAGATCAAGAAATGCACCATGATGAATCAATCAGGTATGATCTAACCCAGCAAGTTTAAGGGAAAGAAAGGAATTTGAATAAGATTGCCACATGATTTATTTTAGCTGTCATATTATGAATCTTCATACCTATTAGTAATACCAAAGATGAAGTTACATTTAGGTTGCTGAGACCCATGGAATAAGATTTTTGCTTAACTTGAATTTCTAATAGGTTAAATCTCTCTAGTAGTTCAAATAGTATGCAGGTAATAATTTAAGAGAAATCAAACATAATGTGTGTGATGGGAGGAGGAGGTTGGTAGGGAAACCAATATCAGGTGATAAAGCACAAGAAGTATGGACAAGACACCCTTGTAGGGATAACATCAGATTACAGAGCTGTTTGTGCAGATATATTTCCAGTTCGTTGTTTTGCATAAACATTTAGGGCTTGAACATTGGTTAAATATGACTGAAGTACTGTTGTAAGGTAGCACTCTTATTTTTGGAAACAAGTTGGGTTTTTTCCCTCATCCATTTCTAAGAGTAGCTCTTGACTACCAGAAATCCTGGTAGACAGCTGGAACCTGGACCAGGGTAAGAGTCCAGGGCAAAGAACAAAGACAGCTGTCAGAGGCAGGAGTGATTAGAGCAAGTCACCATGAAACCTGATGTTCTTGAAATTGCCCCAGGAAAATGTAGGCTGTCATATCTGGGCATGTGGAGCCTAACTAAGCACACAGGATCAAGGCAAGACCTGGAGTGCTGTTTTTCCAAGTGCCCATACTGCCTTCAGCACAAGCTTTTGCCTGTGGTGCAAGTCAGAGACTGTACCCAAAAGGCTCTCTGGGAAAGGGTATCCTGTGCAAGAGCAATGTCTGACAATCACAGCTAGAAAACAGACCAATTGCTTTTTTACTGAAATACGTACGAATCCAAAGCCTGTGTGTGCCACAATAGCATTGCAGATACATAGCCTGCAATTTTTATTTTTTTGTTCTTATACTTAAAAATCATGTTAAACTAATTTAAGTTTAATTTGGCTTATTCTACCTGGAGCTAAAAATAGCCTGTTCTGAACATTGAAAAGGGCTCCGTCAAGTTAGTGTTGTATCCTAAATTATATCTTCACATCTCTTACATGAAATACAAGAAGTCTAATTTGCAATCATGTTATGTGAAAAGGTTTAACATGAGATACATGCTACTCATAGGCAAGCAAGAGATGCACAAGAATAAAAACAACTGGAATAATAGAAAAACGCCCACACGTTCTTCTTCAATATTTTTAATATAATGTGCAGAATACTGTGGTTGAAAATCAGTCAGCTTGAACAATACTCATAGGCTCACCATCTTTCATCATTTTACTTTTTAGTCCATTGTATTCCTGGTTATCCCAGTGCTAAAGCCTTTTTGATGAAAATATTATGTGTGGAGATAAATTTCTTAGGAAAATCATATAGTTTATGATTTTTTTTCTGATTAAGTGTAAATTATTTTTGTCTCACATTCCTTAACAAAATCTACATTTTGTACCTAGTAATGAGAGTTGAGATTTAGTTTGATATAAAAAAAAGTCTTCAAATTTAAAATGAGCAATCCTGTGCTTAGCATTGCTAAATTCTTCAAAATTGTTACTGTAGGGATTGATACAGCATGTTTGCAACTTTTTAAAATAGTGCAGTGATGATAATGTTCCTCTTTTCAAAAGTCTGTATTCAGCAGCACCCATGTCCCTTCAGAGGAGTTGGCACCTGTGTTTTTCATACTTTCTGGAGTTGAAAGGTGCTTTCTTGCCAACCTCTGCATAAGATAATGTCTAATACTGATAATGTTTTCAGACGTGTGCCTGCTGCTGTCAACATGGATGTGATACTTTAGTTTCTTTCTAACAAAAGAAATTCAATGTTCTTGTCTGCAGATGTTCCATTGAAACAGGATGTCCAAGGAGGCATTCTGCATCCAGCCCATCGTCAGGACTCACTCAGAAATCAAGACAATGTTTTAGTACCAATTCATCCTCCACTGATTATAAACCTCGACGATGAAGAGGATGATGAAGAGGAAGATGAAGAGGATGATGACGAGGAAGACAACTGTAAACAGTTTTTTTTTTTTTATAAGCAAGTTGAATGGGTTTTGTCAGCTTTTGCAATGTACCTCACAACTGATTTGTTATAACCATGACATTTTAAGAAAAGAGTTGTTGAAAAGTTTTTTGAAATAGTTTTCAGCTAATATTTAAATGTTGGAACTGTTAGTCACCAGATGTGAGCAACAACTATTTTCTAATGCCTGTGATCCAATTCAAATGGCCATCAAAAACTCTTCAAAATTTTGGGGTGAAATTAGAAATTTAGGAGATACTTTGTTTCTGGGAAACACATTTTTGAACAAGGGCTATATGCACTCATCAGTGAAGATGAAGTCACAAGTTTTTTAAAAAAGATAGTTGTGTGACTTTAACTTAAGTAATTTTTTTAGCTGATTTACCAAACTCTGTAGACAGTCATTTTTTAGAGACAGTTATTCTTAAATTTAGCAAAGAGAATTGATGCAAAACTCTCCATTAGTTGAACTGAATGTTCTTACATATATTTACATATATATTAATACAGTTAAACTATTAACGTATCTCACTTAGAGATAAGAGACTCATAGGGATGGAACAAATGACACATTCCTGGAGAGTGAAAAGTGAAAGAATGACCTACTTTCAGGCATGCATTCAGCAAATTACCATGCTGCCCCAACCCACTTTTCACTTTCCCACTGCCCATCAGCTTGGCTGGTAGACTAGTGTGTTAGTGCTTCCTAACTTGGTTTCAGCTTGAGTATGCCACTTAAACAGTATAGAAAGTAGGGCTTTGCTAATCTTCATAGCTTTAACTGAGAGATCTGGAGCACTTACTTCACCAGCTCTGCCAACAGGCATTACAGGGTAGAGGTTTTCTGACAAGCACTCTGTGGTGACAACTTGAATCTGATTTCCTTGTGAAAGATCACTTTGGAAATGAATTTTGGAGATATTTTTGAATCCTTTTGAATTAACAAACGTTTGATTTTTCAAATGCATTTTAACTGGAATCCCATTGCACTTGAAAATACCTAATATTAAGTAATCATTTTTCAGTCCAGAAACACAGTTGCAGTCAAAACCAAAAGTAACCAATGACAAAAATTAATTATCATATTTTATTATTAAGAAATATTTAAGGTCTTTGTGTAGTTATCTTGTAATCTTTTACAAATACTTCCTTCAGATGTTTCTAACTGGATGCCTAAGACTGTTATAGATATTGAAGAAGAAAGAGCAATAAGGGATCTATGCTATAAATCTGGTAAATATTAAATCAATCATTCTTTCCTTAAAAGCAATGCTTCCAATACAGTAAACTTTAGGGCTTTTTTTTTCCCCTCTTGGGGCATGTGTAGGAGAGTATTATGGGATTCAGAACCCTTACAAACACCAATCAACAGAAACCGTGTCTTCACCGTGGCGAGATGAGTTATTACCCTTGGAAACTACTGAACAAAACTTGCAGAAAGGCAAGTATTTTGATTTCTTTGGATTGTATTTACCACTTCTAAAACTGCTGTAACAGGGAGAAACTATTACACAGTTTGCACTTCCTCCCTGCTTTTTAAATTTAGTGAAAATAAAATATTGCAGAAAGATATTTGTATTTGTCAGCAAATTACAAAGAAACTTCATTCATTTTTGCCATATATATAGTCACACTTGTCCTGATGACCTGCATCAATTGTGTATGGAAAAGGTAGAAATGGGCTATTAACCCAATCTTTTATGACATACACAGCATAGGTATTTCATATCATTTCATTATAAAGATTTATGTAGTCTAATTTTTACCATCCCAAGGTTAGGAATGTAGTTTAATTTCTCATCTAGGCTCTCTGGTGAAAATGAGAGACAGGAACTCCAATGAATCTCCTTTTTATTGAATCACCAGACAGTGCCAAAGGGTGAGATGAGCCACTTCTTCAGAGGTGCTTCATGATCTCTGCTGGCTATCTTGGGTGTCTTGATGTCAAAATGTAGCATTAAATCAAACTTTTCTATAACTAAATTTAGATTAAATACCTGATTCAATTGTCTTGTAAAAGAGAAGAACAAAAGAATTACATTTTTTTTAAATTCTGGACTATCCAACATAATTAAGGTTGAAGGAATACAAATTTATAAACATTTACCCAATCCTTAGGGTTTTTCATTTACTATTCTATTCTAAATTCTAAATTTGAAATGTTTGTTATTAAAATAGTTTGGATAAATTATTTCTAACAAATACATAGATATATTTAGTCAATAGATGAAAGACTCAGTGACAAGTACATTAACATACCTTTTAAGAAGTGCCTTTATTTATCATTAGCTACATTAAGAGAAAAAGATTTATATGTTTCTCTAAAACAGTTTTTCAGTTGAGTTCTATGAGGCTTCAGGTACTATGATGACATGCATTCTGAAAATGCCATAAATTTAATTAGATAGGATATAATAAATATAATTCATGGGTAGTGAGTACATGAACAAGCAGGTAATTTATAGCTGGGTCTTTACTTTGGAGCCATAGTCTTCTTTAGTCTATGAATTTTGATATTTTCTTACATAGCATGAAAGATAGACATCCATTACACTAGACAGAATTCAAATAATTAATAAAAGAGAAAGAAGGTTATGAAATGAGAGGTTAAGAGAAATTGCACTAAACTAATCAATGTCTCATAGGGGTGGGAGGAAGAGAATGTCAGTGCCATTACCTGTGCTTACACACAGCTAAACATTCTTTCTGTTGCCTTTCCAGGTGACGGTAACACAATTCCTACAAGATTTAATAATACAAGAAAAGAAAAGGAGAGTTCAGAAAGGAAGGTATCAATAGAGAGTATTCCCAGAACAGATCATAAATCCTTTGACAATGGAGGTAATATACTGTAGCATCAGCTTCTCATTGCTGAATGTCATGTGGTAAATTAAATAACTAAATATGCATGCATTAAACTTCCCCATTTTGCATTTGAGTTATTATATGTTTTTTATGTTCTAGACACTCTTTCTCACGCTGAGCCATTAATTATAACAATAAATAATTAGCATTGTTTACAATTATATATTATGCTTATTTTAGGATTGCACTGGAAAAAATACTTTATGCAGATTACAGTTGATTGTGGGAAAGAAAGGGTTCTGTGGATTTATGAAAAAGCAGGCGTAAAGATGCAGACAAATTGGTTAGAGCCTGGTGCTAGTAACACCAAGGACATGGGTTTGATCCCTGTAAGGGCCATTCATTTAAAAGCTGGACTTGGTGATCTTTGTGAGTCCCTTCCAACTCAGAATATTCTGTGACTGTGAGTTTGTGACTGTCTGAAGTCAAAAGGCTTTCAAAAACTGTTATTTTTTGGAGACTATCCATATTTAAGATGAATGAGCTTTGTATTTTTCAGTTATCCTACAGAAAAATAGCAAAACTGCAAGCCTGCAACTTGTCTAACAGGTTGCATAAACTTGGTTCCCTCTGCATAAATTTGGTTCACCTTAATGAAGACACACTGTTTGACCAATTGAGTTCAGTGTTGAAGCATGTCATTAAAGTTGAAGAATGTCCCATTCTCCTTGAATTTGCTTAATACTTTGTGGTATTCAGTCCTTTTTTTCATAAATATTTATTAATGATAAAAATAGTAATAACTGTAGTACTCTTTTTTCTCTCTTAGTTTGTCAATTAAAAATAGAGTAATACCATGCTAGGGCTGCTTGCTCTAGCTTAGAACAAACAGCTGTGTGTCTGCTAGCTCCAGAAAGTAGAAATTAATCTTACATTCTACATCTTTTCCTGTGACCTTTATGTACAAAAGTATCTTTCTTTTTAGATATTCTTTATGTCTGCGTAAACAGTTACCACTGGGCCACAAATCAATAATTGAATCTCTGTTCACAATTATATGTATTTAAAGCTTTTAACAGACTATTTAACAGCTCTGCTTAACAGACTATTTTCTCTAATTTTTGTGGGCCTTATTAAATCAGCTATTTGGTTTCTACTCTCTTCAGCTAAAACCATGCCATTTAAAAAGCAGACTTTGCACTGTTCACCTTTCTCAAGGTGCTCTCACATATTGATAACTGTGAGACTCCTTTCCTACAGGAGGTGGTGGTTTTGTGATGCAGAGGAACACATTTATTAATGGGAACAGATTTGAGGCACTACCTCGGGAAAAAGGACCAATTATATCAAAGTATTCCAATGTGAAAGGTACTTCATTATTATATATTTGCAAATTTTTAGATTAGATTACTATTGCTCCTCTGCAAGTGTGTTGAACATTATATATTTTGTGTAAAACCAAAGTGTTTTACACTGAAGTGAAATTTCCATTAACAGTGTGAATTCTTTCGCTGCAAGATGACAGCAGTTGTTGTATGATATGGTTTAATTCTGCTTCTTTCAGCCAGTTTTCATCTTCTGACAGACTCAGTTATGAGTCCCTGCATTACTGAAGTCTTTGATGCTCATGATAGATCATGGGGAATGCTGTGCACTTTCCACTTCATACAAGTAAAACAGATTTGATTCTAGCTAGTATCTCACAGAATGCAGGACTTAATAAAACAAGGAAAAAATATAGTTAAGGAAAGAGCACAACACTTGTGATAGAGTATGCTTATCAAAAACTAGTCACATACAGCAAATTAAAATGCCTACACTAAAGTACCTTAATGATAAGTTTCATCCTTTTCACAGGAGAGTTCCACAATATATTTCTCAATTTACAAAATGTTATTGTGAGTAGATTGTTATCCAGTTCTTTCTTTGCAGTTTTAGAATAAAAAGGGAAAAAAGGACAGATTTTGGTCTCTAAACTATCCCATAAACTGAAGCAGAAATAGAGCATTTCTACTGCATTTTGGCCTGAAATGACAGGAACCAAAAGTGCTTATTTATGTTAGCAGGAAAAAAGGGTGAACAAAGCCCCATCTTCCCAAAGAGTAGCAGGGCCAGGAGAAGAATACTGTGGTTACTTATCAATGCAACTTTTCCTGCGAAGTTCAGGGAAAGTGGGCTTGCCTGTGCAACCAGTGCTGTTGCAAATTTATCTCCTTCATTTGTAGTATTTTTTTATGTTCATCCACTGCACATGTCCAGGGTGTATCCAGATGCTACAGGCAGAAGTCATTCATAGCCAGGCATCCTTTGAAGTGCATGGATTGGTCTCCATGGGCTCAGCCATGGGTGTTCCAGAGGTTCACACCTATGCAGTGTAGAGAAAGGATGCTCTGATTTTTGCGTTTAGAGTTAGGTTTTGAGTTGGTCTTCAAGATTTCTTCTGCTAGAGGAAATACAGACACTTTAGCTTTCCTTCTGGGGAATGACACTTATAGAATAATTAACATGTGAGACCATGTTCCACACAAAGGAATCTATTTATTAATTAGGGGATTATAAAATAAAAATACCACAGTATTTTTGGCTATGAACATTTTTTGTGCTTTCTAAAAACTGAATACATGTTATTTTAATTCCTCAGACACAAACTACACTGAACTGGTAAAGGGCCACCACTTTAAGGAAGTAAAGGAAAATAAAAGGATTTCTGAGGAGCGAAGAAATGCAGCTAATGCAGTAACTGGCAAAGGTATTTTGAAAAAATTATCAGCTTATTCATTTCTATTTACTAAACTATGAGATGATTTAGCACTATCTAGTAAATTTCTGTTCTTAGTGTCAAAAATGGACAGCCCATACTTGGACTGGTCTATCTACAAAGAGCATTTTTTAGATTTTGTTTGGTCTCCAGTTGCATGCACTATGTAAAATTTTTAATAATAAGACAACCTTTTTGGTTGTATTTTCACTTTTAGGAATTCACACTCCAGACCCCAAAGTAAAACCAAGTTATCAACAAAGGGGTCAAAGTAAGGAGGATGAAACTGTTTCTTCCAGTCCATATGGGAGAGACACTGGAAGGTACACTAATTTAAATTCTTCAGAACCTCGACGATCAGCTTATGTAGTCTACCGGACTGTCACTCAAAAGCCAAAATTCAGTGGATCTACAGGTGGGTTCCTGTGTGCACAGAATTCTTAAAATGCCTGTCTATATTGTACTGCACTCAACTGCGTCCCTGCAGCTGAATAATAAGTTATTTATGCTTAAATACAGGCATGAGTAAATTTGATCAATAATAATTTTCACAAGTAGATTTCAGCCATATCCATAGACAGAAATGTAAAGATTTATAAAGCTTTACAGTTTGTCAGACAGAATATTCATGGACAATGTTTGAGCCATCTTTACAGCAGGAATTCATGGATGATGCAATGAAGTAGTGATGTGCACAAATATAGTGATCGCCACTTTTTACAGAATGTCTTATGTAACTTCTTATTTTCAAATATTTAATAAACCTTGAAAATTCCACCTTTAAGCTCTTATTTTATTGTAACTACTTAAAGTAGAAGTATGTTTTGCAGTAGAATTTCAGTTGTGTCTTGAGAAATGTTTCTTGTTCAACCTTATTTTTCCCAGTAGGAAAAATATGCTGCTTGCCTTGCAGCATATATTTCCATAACTGGGATTTCACTGGAGTTTTCATTATTATGAATTTGTATTTATTTTCATTATTTAGAACTTTTTTTTTGTCTTGAATAAACAAGGGTTTGGGTCTTATTCACACTTCTGTTATCAATTTAAATACAGTGTAAATATTTGTGTTTAACACTAGTATAATTTTTTTCACATTAATTATGTTGGACAGAGGACTGAATCTATTCTTTCTGCTGCTCATAAAGGATGGCACTTTCCTTCATCTTACTCTACTGTCTTCTTGATGGTACATGCTATGCCATTCATTAATTTGACAAGAAACCTGCAGGTGGGATTCTGAGTCTTCCATCTTTCTTTCTGGCAATCTTCTTCAGATTTATTACACCTTTTGCTTTATTTTTATCTTGCTAACATATATAGCCTCACCCAATCTAGTACATCATTTGGGCTTTATTTGAATTTTCAGTTTCTGTGTCCATGGTTTCTCTGGATAATTTGTTTTTTTTTTCATTTGTCATTTTGTCAGCAGATTTAGTGGTAATTTAAATAATCAGAAATCAATAAAGTGATTTCATCTTGCCAGTTTCAGTCATCTCTCTTAGGCTGCGTTTATTCTCCCTTTTGAGGTGCATCCCTGTCTTAATTTCTAACAGGGACCTCCTTCAGACAGAGTAATGCCTCTTTTAAGGTGAATAAAGCGAAACAAATTCTGACATTGGTGCTTTGTCTGAGGACAAATAGTTGTGTCTCTTTTTTCTTTGAATGTTTGCTTTCATTACATGTAGACAAGGTGGTATAAAGATTATAGAGAGAACATTATTTATGTGAAGAATGAATTTTATTAAATTTCCAGGTTAAAAAAGGATAGAACATTTATGAAAAAATAGGAATCAGCATTTTTGTTGATTTTTGTAAGAACAATCATTAACATTTTTGCTGCCTTTCTTTCCAGCAGTACCTGAGTCCTATGGTTTGAAAGGCTCCAAACAAAAGAATCAGCCTGACACCAATAGGAGATTTTGTACCCAAACAGAAAACTATGGTAACATTTGCACATTGTGTATAAAGTGAAAATTGTAGAATTATTACAAAATTAGTAATTTTAATTAATCGCATTAAGATGGAACTAAAATAAGAATATTAATAATATTAATTTTTAATCAATTTTTAAAGAAAATGGTTTGTGATTGGGCAACATATTCTGAGGCACAATCAACTGTCTAGCAAAAAATCCATAATATAGCCTTATATATAAGGCTTTCACAAGGAGGGATAAAACAGAAGCTATTGATGTCTTTGGGAAGGTCTTCAGGCCAGGAATAATCCCTTGTTAAAGCCAAGGATGTTCGTAGCAGAATCTCCTTTTTGGAAGATCATATGAGCCTCATGGAAATACTACAATATTGCAAACTATCTTTGAAGTTCTAAAGAGTCTGCCTTTAAAACAAGCTTGTATTTCAGAGGCGATGTCTGACTCATCTGATACATTATTTGAAACTTCAGCTAATGCAGTATTTAATTCACATATCAGACTAAGAGACTCTTCCTGAAATTGTGGCTGAAGTTAGGAAACACTGTGTATGTTTTTCCTACAGGCAAATATACTTCAGGATCTTCTAATTCACCAGCTTGGAAGAAGAGAAATCCACAAGCAAAATCATTCTCTAAATTTAAAATAACCACTCAGGTAACTGATAAAAATGGTTATAATTCAGCCTTGTTAGGAGAATTGGCATGTCTCTGCCCACCTAGAAAATGTAAAAGTGCTTGTAAAACTTCCTCATTCAAAACCTGATTCTGATAAATGTTGAGTCGCTGAAAGAGTAGTTAATAGTTTTATTTGTTTTCAGTCATATACCTTTGCCTGCATAATTAACCTGAGATTTCTGGGGTTTTTTAACAATAGTACTTACATGAAAGAAAAGTGTGTACTATAAAGTGCTACAAAAGGCAAATTTTGGATTCTAGCACCAGACAAGCACAGTAGAGACCATATGAGTTTGAACTCTTTTTCTGCTGGATTGTTCATGAAGCTTCAGCAATGGCTGAACGATAAAGAGCTGAAGTCTGAAGCTATGAAAGGACTCAGGCTACAAAATGTTTGCAAGATACCCTAAAGACCATTCATACATTTTACAGCTGCCTTGAAAGCTGAGATTAGAACCTCTATCTCGTGTTTCATGTTGAAATTTTACTTCTTAAAATGTTTCTGAAGGAGAAATTCTTAGTTTTACTCTAAGAATTTATGCACAGAATTTTGTGTATATCTGTTTTGACAGCAGAGTAAAGAAGACATGGAAATGAATAAAAAAGGAGAAAAAGAAACATCTAAATGGAAATAAGGAAATTAGCAACTGGAATATCCAAAGATGAAGAAACTGCAAATTCCAAAAAGAAGGTGCAGGAAGCAAGCACACTATAGTGTTTCAAAACTGGTTAAAGATTCTTAAAAGTATGCTCTGCATGGTGACATATAAAGATCTGTAGCCACTATATTTAATCTACTATAAAATTTTGCAGTTGAAGTTATTTTTACTGACTATGGCTCTACACCATAGACTGATAGCTCATAGAGAAAAAAATCCCTAAGCAGAGTCTTCTCCTGTTTTATTTGATAGATGTTTTAAGGCATAATTCCTAATATGAATAAATACTATTAGTTATACTTAGCAGTTTCAGAGGACTTTTAATGTAAACAGCAAGAGTGTAATGCATGCTAGAATGTGGTTTGCTGGTACAAAACCCAGATTCTTACATGGTTTAGCTGTTTTGCCAGATGTTTGGGGACTCAGTCTGAGTTTGATCTTGAGATTTTCCAATTTTAGCAGAGCATAACTGTGTAATGAACTAAATGAAATTCACAAAAACCTCAGAATTAACTGAGATATGTATTTAAATGTGTTTCAAACTAAAATATGAAAAGTTGTATAAAGACTGAGAGAAAGACTGGTAAGAAGGTTAGGTTAATATTGCTTTCTGTGGAAACAAACCTCTTACTGAAGTGCTACATATACACGACTTCATGTCTTTTTTCTCAGCTGTTTTGTCAGGTTTTTTTGCATTTACTTGACCTTTGGGCATTCTTAGAACATAATCTGTTTTTGTAGAGAGCCTTTCAAACTTCTTTCTGTAACACTAGGATCCAGTAATTATCTTGGTGGCACCTGTAACTGTGAGAATGAAAGCATTTTGCCACCTTGGAACCTTTTCTTCTGTGACTGCTTATTACATGAAGCTGGATCAGACACCTTCCAGGGAACTTCTACCTGAAATAATTCTATTTGTTCTATGAGAAATAGATGTTTCTCTGCCCTACTTGATTATGTCAATAGTGGTGTCATTTTTATTTTATTTTGAAATTGAATTTTTAATAATTTAAATTAGAACATGCTGTACTGATTAAAGACAGGTATGCAGTTACACATCACTGTTCTTAACTGAGAGAAGAATAGAAAAATCTAGAGGATTTGGTTTAGCTAAGTAATAATGTACAAAACAAAAAGCATCTTTTAAAAATCAAACACTAGGTGTGTTGGAAATGTTCCCTTCACCTCTAATTAGACATTAGTGTTTCAAATTGTAGCACATGATGCCTTGAAGCAACATTTCATATGTTGTCTTCCTGAGGCAATTTAAAGTCTTAATTCAGAGCACTGTTGTACCAAGTTATTTTTTAGTATCTTGATAAAGGCCTTTAATTTCTTTTTTTTTTCACATAAATGAAATATAAATGTTACATTTGCTATTTGTCCAATGTCTCCACAGTTTAGAGTATTAAATTTGATAAGACTAAAAATAGGCATAGGCAAATGTTGTTATGTTGATCTGATTTTAGCATTCCATTTAAAAGGATTTCAATATTCAATTTATGCAGGTGGTTAATATTGTTACTATATGGGTGTATAAGTGTAGACTGTGCTGTGCTGCATATTCTGCCTGCTGACTTGTGCCACACAGATTTCTTACCACAGGAGAGAATCAGCAGCTCCTGCTTGGTACAGGTGATTACACTGCCTGCTGGTCCTCACCTTTATTTAGCAGTGCAGCAAGTTCTCAGGTGGACGCCCTTTCTGTTTGACAATACAAATGAGAAATAGAGTTGGCTTCTTTGAGAAAATCCTGTAAGAGTTCCAGTGACCAAAATAGGGTAATTTCTCATGGGTGAAATCTGCAGGGTATGCTGGGCTGTGGTCAGAGGACCCATTCGGCTTGGAGCTCCCAGCATCTGAAGGGTCATATGGTTAATTCTACTATCTTCTTTTTCTTTTTAGTGTGGTCTCAAAAAATCAGGCTCTTCAGAGGTTTTTTTATAAAATCTGAGCACCTTTCTGACTGGGGTCTTAAAGAACAAGGCACCTCCTTATACAGTTTAACCCACCTCCCTACCCTGACAAAGCAACCCAACAAAACCAAAGCCAAAAGAAAATAATTTTCTAGCATCTTAAGATGTGAATAGCCCAGCAGATGGTTGGGCTAAGTGTCCAGCTCTTCTCAAGGGACAAGGAAATTCAGGAAGAAAAGAATGTGGCCACGAGGGTAATATTGGGCCGATCCTCAACTTTGTGGAATCACAGCTTCAGTACTCTTTTCACTGGAGCTTCCTGTAGAGAAATTACAAATACGGTTCTTTTAGTCATCACTTGCTCAACCGAGGAATTCACAGATACCAAAAAATATCTCAGCATTGCACATTAAATATATGACTTAACAAGATATTTGCAGTTCCTGTGAGGTGTTAGCTGCTCTTTTTAGAAATTGAGGAATATTAAGGGATCAAGTGCTTTGTGTGATCAAATTCTTAATTAAGATTTCCCTTTCACAGCTTCAAAGATTCCCTAAAATAATAAAAATACTGGTTTGTTTTCCAGATCACAGACACTTTCCCTGTTATATTGTTTAATCTTGCCTGGTTTTCTCTGTCATTAAAACCCCAGAGAGGAGCCAAAGAAAATGGAAAATATTAAGCATTTCATGCAGTAAAGCCCTAAAGATTGATTGCATTTCTGTACTTCCACATAATCACTGCGTGACAGACCCCACACCCCCCCACTAATTTACACTTATAGTGGTTGAAAATCAGCTCTGAGATAATGAGCCAAAGATCAGAGGTAGAGGACCACTGAAGCAGAGTTGAACTTGCCCTGGTATTAAGTATGCGTGGCCATGATCTGCTGCTGAATTGGAAGGTCCAGGGGAAATAAGTGATTTGTTGCTTTCATCCTTGACATGTTAAAATATGCTAATGTTTTCCCAGATGATACTTCTAAAAGCATATCAGACATCTAATCTAGGTGCGTCATATTCCTTAGTAAATAGAATAACAGTGCTACCGCCTGTATTTTGACAAAAGTTTGCAAAGTTTCCAGTGTCAGATCCTGCATTCCTTAACAGACATATATGACTAAATTAATAGCACTGACTCCCAGCATCTCAGCAGCACTAATATTTTAAATATTCTGCTTATTAATTAAGGTAGGAAAGTCCATCTCAAGTTAGCACCTGAACAAGAAAAACATTGGTTGTCGTAAAATAAAAATGGAGTAAATTTTTATTTACTCTGGGAATTGTAGACATTGTTTAAAAAGAAGGATTTTGACATTTTTCCCCAATAAATATATTTTCTGATGAAAGCTCCCTTGTACAGCAGTGCATTATGTAAATATATAAATTTATTAAAACACCAACCGAGTCTGTCACTTATTTAACTGCGTGTTCAGCCACCAGGGGGCGGTGCAGCCCCAGGAATGGGTTCGAACGCCGCCTGCAGGATCCTTCCTTGGATGCGCTTGGCTCCCTCCCTCCAGAGCTAAAGCCTCCCCGCGGTGTTCCGCACGGCCTCCACATTCCGAGAAAAGGCCACAATAGCCTTCTTACGGCCAGCTCGGGGAGAACTACGACAACCTACATACAAAATTGCTAAATACCATTTTTTTCCTTATAAAACAGAGTGATCATATAACCCTACTGTTCTCTCATTCTACACACTTTCCAAAAGGTGTTTTCTGTTATCTCCTATGTAGGACGATGGATTGTGAGAGAACAGTGATAGTGCTGAAAGCACTCCCTGAGGAGTTGCAGCTGTAGTGATTACCAAAGAGTAGGAACAGCCTTGCCTTAAAAAGTCACAGCTGTGTCCAATAAGGATGGGTTATAAAAGAGTGTGTAGCTGGGTAAGAGGAGAGTTAGGAGTTAGTTGGCTGTGCTGCTGTGAGGAGTGAGGGTCAGGTGGTTGTGTAAAGGACAGTATGGACTGGTATGTGCTGCTAGAGACAGAAAGAGTCAGGTGTGTGTGTGTTAGGGACAGGAAGAAGTCAGCCAGCCATGCAGAAGGAAGAGAAAAGGAGTCAGTGCTCTGAGAAGCTGCCTGTGAGAACTCACAGAGAGAAGGTATGTAAATTTTACAGCAGGATGATAAACTGATGGTGATGGTCATTTCCCATCCACTGTTGATTGGTGCCAAGCACTGACACCAACTTCCTGTTCTGAACTGTTCTCACTGCAAACTTCTCAGGGAAACTGAGAAGTCTTTGAATAGAGGTGTTCCAGACTGAGAGTCTCCTTTAATCTTTCCAGTCTGGAAACATTTTAGATGTTTTTAAATGCCTTTCACTTCATATTTGGGGTATTTTACAAGTGGGAACAATAATAGAAACATGCTACTATGATATATAAAATTTGAGGCAGATGAGATCACAACCATTATGCTTAAAATCCTACTCCCTCTTTCCTTTTTTTACTTCCTGAGAAAAAAAGGATGTTAAGCAAGATTAGATAATAAATTGACAGGGCCATTTGAAAAGGTAATATGGACCAAAGCTTGCCCAACTGATCCTCATTGTAATTGCAAGATTTCATTCCTTCTCCTGAAAAAAATTCTTGAATCAAAACTGAAATTGAAAAATCCAGAAAATTTGAAATGGAATGACTAAAACCAATTGAACTGAGAAGTAATGTGGTGCAGTGAAAAGGACCAAAACTTGCCAAAATTATTCCCTATGAAATCCTTAAAATTAGGGAAGAAAGGTAAATAAAAAGACTGAAGAGAAACAGAGGAATTGAACTTTCTTTTTAATTTCAAGAAATTGAAAAAAACCCCATCAAACCAGGTAAGACAAGAAAACAAAAGCTAATGGGGGTGACAAGAAATGCAGGAATATGGGGCAAAGCTTACCCAGTTAATCCTCGTTGAAATCACAATATTTCATTCCCTTTCCTGAAAGGAAATTCTTCCTTTCAGTTACCACAAAGTTGTCGAGATTAAAAGCTCTTTTGACAGGAGGAAACATACAAGGAAAACTTCACCCTGCACTTATATATGAGAATAACTGCCGTGAGTCTACTCAGAGGATTAGTGAGTGAAATCCTCTGGGAAAACAGTTTTGCTGGTGCTGGCCTTTATGAGCACTGCTCACTTTTTAAACATCACCTCCTAAGATCCCGGGAGAAAGCAATTACTAAGTGTCGTAAGTCAAGCAGATGAGGTAGAAGGCCAGTTTGGCTAAGCAGAGATTTCATTTGGAAATTAAGGAAGGTGTACACCCAGAGGAAGCCAGGTCAGGTGACATGGGAAGAATACAGAGATGCTGCTTGCCACTGTAGTGAAAAAAATTGCATGGCCAAAATTCAGTTGAAGATGAAGCTGGCCAGAACTGTCAGGGACTATAAATTTTTTTTTGCAAAATATTATTGGTAAAAATAACATACTGTTACAGTACAAATAGGGACAGAGACAAGACGGAGGTGTTTAATGCATTCTTTGCCTCTATCTTCAACATGGATGATGGACCAAGGGAGTCTCAGTGCTCCGAGCTAAGATTTTTGAGCAGCCTTGGAAATATGAAAAAGTCCCAGCTGACAGGAAGATGGAAAATGTTGTCCTGATTTTCAAGAAGAAGGACCTCAGAAATGACAGGCCTTTTAGTCTCATTTCAGTGCCTAGTAAAACCATGGAAAAATTATTCTGGGAAATATTGAAAAAACACCTGGAGAACAACACGGTCATTGGTCACAGCTTCATGAAGTGGAAGTCCTGCCTGTTAAACCTATTTTATTTCCTGTGACAGGGTATTCCACCTAGTTGATAATTTCTAGTACATGATGCAATGTCCAACTTGTGGGGCAACATTTTTCTAAGGGTGGGGGATGACCTGCAATGAATACAGGCAGACCTTTGGATGTGGAAGGGCACAGTGGAGGCCTGTTAAATTAGCCCCATTACTTTGTCATTGTTCAACTGAAATGCTTTTCAGGAGTAACTGTTCAGGATGGTGGCCCACTGCCTGTACACCTTGGTTCCCTTTGAATTATGGTCTGTGTGTGCCTCCTGGTTTCCTACATGAAGAATGCTAAATAAAAAATGAAGGATATTGTGAGGTCAACTCATGCTAGTGAAATCCAGAGTGATTCAGTCTGGGGAGATTTAGGATTTTCTGCCTTTCTATGAGCCCAGTGTTATTACATCTAGAGCTTCCAGAGCACTAGAACTGTTGAGTTTGAAATTCTTGTTTGTCCCTACAGTGGCTTTGCCCTGGAGTCCCAAAGCTAAATTATCATTTGCTCTGTGTCTGAGGAGCTCTGTGACACATATCTGCCACAGTAAATTGAGATCCCAGATAGCACACTTGGAGGGAACAAATCAGTTTTCCAAAGGGAGAAAAGCCCTTGACAAGACGTAATTTTGGCTGTTATTCCTCTGAATTTGTTTTTTTTTTTTTTTTTGAAATGGTACATTCTGACAGAACATTTCTGATTTTACAAATTCATATTCTCTACTGGAACCAGGTTGTTAGAAAATTCCCAGCTCTCTGTAAGTTCAATTTAGTGAATGTATTATTCATGGCACCCTAAACAGTATTTCTCAAAGCTGAACTGCCACAGTCATTTAATTCACTGCATAATCAATGTTTACCCAAGCATCTCTTCATTTGTGTTGTCTGTTTGTAAACTGTTTGCCACATCCCTTTTTGATGAAGTGGTCAGCACTGAACAGTGGTTCAGAGGAAGCTCTCTCATTGATTTTTATGATGGTGTTCATTTTCAATACTGTTTTTAACATCACCCTGTTTGCATCCTAACATTTGTTCTTTTGATCAATGCCTTGTATTAAGCAGAGACTGTTATTGACTTGTTCACAGAAGTATCCAAGTCCTTTATTCCCCTCTGCAACTGCAGATAATTTAGAGTCCTGTAAGGTGCATTAGTAGGTCAGAATATTCTTCCCAATGTCTATCACTAGCTTTTCTTTTTGAACGCTGCAAGGCAGGCAGTGGTGCTGCAATCAGGCTTCCCCCCTAAGGTGCGCAGCTTGAAATTTGGTCTGGGACTCTGCAAGCACACTGCTGCAGCCACTGTCCAGCACAGATGTGGAAAGTCTTCCCCACAGAGACCTGTCCTCTTTATCATCAGTGTGAACCCCACCCCCCGCTGCCCCCTTGCTCTCACAATTACTCATTCCAGCTGCGGGTTATCAGAGGAGAAAATACTAGGGAGAATATGACATGTCCTTCGTTCTTTCAAAGAATTCTGCCTCAGAAGCCTAGCTTTTTGCAGATTATGAAATTATTACATGAAGTAATATTAGAATTACCCTAAAAATCATCAGATACATATCTGGTGAGCACTGTGATTTAGGATGAGAACTGGCAACATGACTGTCTTAATTTAAGTTGCTAATCTCAGTCCAGTAAAATTGTCTGTGGCCTTTGCTTAAATATTCTATTTTAAGGGAACTGAAGGCTTCCTGAAAACTAACTTCACAGCTCTTGTCAAAATGCTCAATGTTTTGGGATTTTGTTATTCTTTAATATGCTTTAATGCTTTTAATTGGTGTTCCTCTCTGCAAACTATCCTGTGATTTGAGCGCACCATATTGGGGAGCTGAGCACACTGAACAGCCAACGCAGGCTATCTGGTACAGGAATATGCAAAGAGCAAATAACACAGGGGGAAAGAAAGCAAAATGTATGGTAACATGGAGATTTAAATATTTTTTTCCACCAAAATGAAGAGAAAGTTTAATAATAGAGTGGTCAGCTTGGAAAGCTATTTAAATGAATAAATTATCTAGATTTCATGGATGAGTGTTTTCTTCCTTTAATAGGCAACTGTTAAGAGATCAGTTTACCCACTTGGGTTTTTGCAGTGTAACATTTTCCTGCTTGTAAAACAAATAACAAGGATTAAACTAGATTTTTTTTTTTTTCTGGCAGATTAAGCACCTGCCTTCTGTCAGGTTCCCTGCTTAATATTTCTTGCCAGTGCTTGCTCACAACAGAACTTTGTCAGCTACTAAAGCATTGAACTAGAAATTATTCTTTGCATACATTTATAACTTGATAGTAACACAAGTTATATCTGCAATTTAACTTTCGATTACTTCCTGGAGGGGTATTGTCCAGGAGAGAGCCTGCTCATCCTAACTTGCTCAGTCATGGCCTATAAGGATGATTAAAAGCAAGTATCACAAGAGACTCTTCCTCCTGATTACACATCCTTCTGGTTACTCTCGCAAAATGATGTAAGTACAGAAAAACTGTTACTAATGAATACTCTAATAATAATGGGCAACCCATTTAAAAAACCAAAACTTCCCCCTTGCCCAGACTTACTGGGCACAAGCTGTTGGCACTAAATTGTCAGTCAGGCTTCTAGAAATATGAAGGTTTTTTTAAATTTTATTTTACTTTCTCAAGGATGGATCAATATTCAAAAATGAGAAAGAATCAAATTAACTTCTCTGTTACTCCTGTGCAAACTCCACTTTTCTGACTAATTTATTGACAGCACCATGGCTAATCCAGAGATACAGTCAGAATTGTTGAGGTGTACCTTAGCAGAGTTTAAAAAATAAGCTTGTTAATGAAGCATGAGAAGTGGCAGCATCCTGCTCAGCCTCTCTGCTGTGTTGGGAGTAAATGCACAAGACTTCTTTATTTTGCATAAGGTTTTCTCTATCTAATGGAATTTAACTGTAGAAATATGAAGCTTATAGGGTATATGGTACCTTCCCTGTAAGGTGACACTTTACTCTCTGGTTTCTCTTCTCTCATCTGGCCCCAGGAATTTCCCTTAGAATTGTTGAACAGCTATACCAGTCTCAGGGGCATCAGGGAGAATGGTTGTTTTTGTCCAGGTCTGTGGCAGGCACATTGTTCTCTCTTTCAGGAGTTTTCATAGAGGAGCACAGAGGAAAGAAAGAGAAAACAATTTCTATTTCTGCTCCTTGTTTTCCTATGTGGAATGTGTTTGGAGAATTGTTTACCTGGGGTGATTGCTTGATTGGATTCTGGTGAGGCTTGTTTGAGCCTGATGGCCAATCCAATCCACCTCTGTCTGGAGTCTCAAGAGAGGGTCATGAGTTGTGAGGGAGTTAGAGATGGTAGTTTGAAAAAGTAGGTATGTAGTTTTAGTATCTCCTTTAAATACTGTATAATGTATTATAGTCTAGTTATAATAAAGAAATCATTCAGCCTTCTGAACTGGAGTCAAACATCATCATTTCTTTCCACTAGGTTCACCTGCATTTACAATACAGGTCCTAAGAGTTTCTTCACAGTGTGAACTGTAAATTAGACAAAGAAAACACAAGGTAGGGCATCTGACAGTCACTCTCCAAGGCACAACCCAAGGATGGTGATGTGCAGCTACCCTACAGGGCTGTTCAGGCTGATGGGAAAGAAGTGATGTCTCAGTGTAACCTCCCACTAACTATGAGGACTGAGAAGTCATGAAAATTAAGCCTCATCTCTGAAAAAAACCCACAACATTGTTTTGTTAATGGAAGTGTAACCAAGATAACTGAAATGCCAGGTGTGGGCCAGGTAGAGACCAAGCATGAAGCACAAAATTTATTTGGGAAATGCTGGAGTCAAAGTTGGTGAAGAAGAGTCGCCTTGGGGGAAAAATCCACAGGGTGACTCAAATCATACTGATTTATGTAGTGCCTGACCCTTTGTTAATATCTGCTTTATGCATACCCCAAGCATGAACAGGTATGTGAGATATCATGTAGATGCAGTGAAAATGTATTGGGAAAGTCCTCAGGTACAGCTGTGTGGAAGCAGCAGACCTTCTGTACTATTACAGAAGCTGGAAGTATCTTCTGTTTCTTGGTATTGTGGTTTGCCTTCTGTATTCAGCTTTTGGATCAACTTGAGATTTTTAAACAGCTTTTCCTGGAAATGCATTCTGAGACTGAGGAGCTCTGTGAGGAGACAGAATTAGGCAAAGGAGTTTGGGTCTTTTTTCCCTTGTAGTTGCTTGCCTATTTTTTCATAGCACTTATAAGAACATTGATGTTTTGTCAGACTCTTGTTCTTCCTTTTTTCTACAAGTTTCTTGGCAGTCAAAACAGTATTTTACACAAGATGGTAGCAAAAATCCAAAAAGATATGTCCATTTCTTGTGGGAGCTGGTTTCTTTCTGAAAGAAGATTGAAAGCTAAAATCATAGAGAGTATCTATCAAATGAAATGGAATAAACAGAATATAACTTTATTTATAATTTTTGCTCAGTTGCAAACAAATCCTGCTACTTTGAGATACTAAGTAGTGGTCAAAGTTTTACTCTTTCTCACTATGCTCTGCTCTTGATACTCTGTACTGGAGAAAGCATTATTGTACCCAACTTTTGGCAAATTTCTGTCGCCATCACTTCAGAACTTAGTAAATGAGAAATAATCTTAATTTGGCCAAAAGATAACTGTTCAGCAACAATCAGACATTTCTTCCGTGGCCAATCCTCTCTGGCCTTGCCTGATTTTCTCTGCAAGATTCAGATATATCTTTTATGAGTTTAAAATCTCAGGTCTTGTGAGGTTCTGCCTCTTGAGCTCTCTCAGGCAATCACTGCAATTACATTACTTTCTGTCCAGCCAGCCTTTGCTCTATGAATGAATTACTCATGAGCAGAATGCTGTTGTATCATGTCAGCTTGAGAGTTTAAGAAGATTAAGACTAATTTTCATTGCATGGTATCCACAGTGGGCAAAGGAATGTGCTGGAAATAAAAGTGTTAGCATTAATGAATTATGGGGAAATAAAAAGTAGGCTGCTTGTATTTGACCTGTTGCAAAATACAGTTGAAGAGAAAATAGAGGTGGAAATTGATCAGAGTGAAGAAAACCAAAATGATCTAGTGAACAGGTGATCAACACAATACATCCTGTGAAATAGAGATGGCTCACGCAAAGGATTCTGTTCATAATATAGCAGGTAGGGACAACCCACATATTCCTGTGACCCAGGATGTAGATCTACAACAGAGTGACCTTTTCTCATCAAGAAATCGTAGCTGTGGGGGGATGCCAGCAGGAACTCCACAGTCAAATGCTGCCTCTTAAATGAATTGATGCACTGAACATCTCAGTGTGCTCTTTTCTCCATCAGTATTGATGGTGAATTAGGGTAGGCCACAGTCTGTGGCTTTCCTGAACAATCAGAGTTAGAGCCATCCTGTACTGCTGCTGTAATATGACCAGGATTGATTTTTCTTTCTATCCAGCTGCTTTAGCTTAGCTCTATTTTCTCTTCTTCTTCCTCCTATTAAATGCACAGGATGAATCTATGCCAGATACTATAGTTAATTGCATTCACTTCTTAACTAAACATGGCAGACTGTACAGCATGCAGTCTAAATTATATGCCCATTTATTAACACCTTACAAATTTTGCATGAAGAAATGTAGATAAACTCCAAGTATTAGGTGTAAATTGAAACTACTGAGGTGGAACAGTATGTGGTAGAGAAAAATGCTTTTGCCTTCTTTTGCAAGCAAAGGAGTGATATATAAATGCATGCTTTTGTCGCAAGATATGTTTTTGTAGTAATGAGTTTTTTTGGCAGCTAAATAAAGTGACAAATAGACTGAATTGTTCAGGTGAGACTAAATGTCCAGACTTCTCCAGACTTCTGTATGTCTGCACTTCACCGCACTTGTTACCAGCCCCTTTCTGTTCCCCCAGTTATATTAATCCTTTTGACTACTGACTGGAGGTGTTTATATGCTGGGATAGATATACTGCACACTTTCTGAGAGTTTCTTTATTGCATGTGGAGTATGTCTGATGTTTCAGGTTTGCTAAGTATGCAGAGATCAAAGGTGAACTTAGCGTTGAACTTACTACCATGTATGATTTATCTGAGGAATATCTGTCTTTTCAGAAGTCTCATAGCTTATGCTGTTGGATGTGTGAAAAAAATTCAAGCATCACAAAACACCAGTAAAGTTATATCCGTGTGTTTTGTTTGACTTGAGATGGAGCATAGAATTTTAATGTCTTCTGAGGGATGGTTGATGATTATGCCTTTGGTTCTTCAGGATCTGTTTGTCATCTGGTTCTGGTGCAAATCAATTTGTTATCCATTCCTGCCATTAGAGCTTCACAGGATTATTTTCATATCTATATTATACAAGAAATTAGTTGCAATTTATTCTCTGTCTTCTGCCAGTGAGAGAGTAATGGGGCTATACATGCTTATTTTTAACAGAAACACGGGACAGTTTGGGTTGGGGACCTTAAAGATCATTTAGTTTCAGTTTTTGATAAAACAATTAAAGTTTGGACAAGATTTTCTACTCCAATATTTGGGGATTTTTGTTTTTCATTATGTAAACATCAGTATCAATAATTGCAACAGAAAATTTTGCATCATTTATACAGTAGCTGAATTAAAAGCAAAACTCCTATTTTTCCAAAGAGCTAAAAAAAATCTTCATAGATATGCTGTGTTTATAGGCAGCTGTCAGAACAAGGGAATCAGTAATATTGTCTGTAATAAAAAATGCTTTTTTAATGCCTTTTTTTTCATAGTTAGAAGTGGTCAATATTGACTCTAAAGTTGAAACATTGGGCTTTTTTTTTTTAAGCATACATGGTGAGGTTTATTGTTGGTTTTTTTTCAGTCTCCTGGGATGGAGTGGAGAGATTTTTTTGGTTTTTAAAATTGAACTTAGTTATCCAGAGTTTTATTAATTGTCTCACATAAAATGGTACTTGGAAATCATTAATATATTTTCTTGTAAGACTCAAAAGCAAGATTACTTTCCTGTGGCAACTGCTGGCTTCCTTGCTTTGAAGTGCTGTTATTGATACTTGAACTGTATATGATCGATACCGTGACATTTCTATGGGTCTGGTTCTGGATCATTAAAGCTGGGATAGCTTTGTTGTTAGTTGCAGTGAGCATCAAAAGATCCATACTGGATCATGCTTTTAGTATTACTCTTCACCATAACAAGGCTACAGCATAAGATCAAAAAGTATTTGGTTCATTTTTAGATAATTTTTATAGTACTCTACTTCTTAGCTTGTTTCCACCTCCCACAATGTTTAAAGCCTTCATCATTTCTGCTTATCTGGATTTGTTAAGTAATTATTAAAAGCCTTTGATATTTATAAGATATCTGAAACATTTCTACTAATTAATTATTGATTCCCCAAGTGATTAAATCTTACCAATTTATAATAAATATTTAAAATTTCTATGAAATAAAGAGGATTAACTTGGTTAGTTTCTTGTTTGGTTTTTTTTAAGGTTTTTTTGTTTGTGAATTTTAATTTCATGGTTTTGTAAATTGAAGTCTTTTGATACTTCTCAAGACATTTTTATCTATGTGTATTTTAATGTGTACTATATATATTTATCTTAGTGTTGATAGCTTGTCCTTGAAATTAGAAAAATCCATTATTCTATATCCAAAAGAATCACAGAATGGCAGAATATGCCAAGTTGGAAGGGATCCACAAGGATCCTTGAGTCCAGCTCCTGACGCTGCACAGGACCCTCCCCGAGAGTCAACCACATGTCCAAGGGTATTGTGCAAATGCTTCTTGAACTCTGTCAGGTTGGTGCTGTGACCAGCATCAGCATTCCTGGGGAACTTGTTCCAGTGCCTAACCACCCTCTGAGGGAAGAACCTTTTCCTAAGATCCCACCTAAACCTCCCCTTACACAACTTCAGGCCATTCCTTTGGGTTCTGTCACTGGGTACCAGAGAGAAGAGATCAGTGTCTGCCCTTCCTTGTCCTCTTACAAGAAAGTTGTAAAATGAGGTCTCCTCTCAGTCTCCTCTTCTCCAGGCTGAAAAGACCAAGTGACCTCAGCCTTTCCTCATACAGCTCCCCATCAAGGCCCCAGTAAGTCAGTCTGCACGTCAGTAATTTCACACACTCAAAATCCTAAACTATAGGGTGCGTGGTCTTGGATAGATTATGGAGACTGATGAGTACCTTTGTACCATGTGTTGGGAGACTTGGGACTTAACAACTTTAGAAGTAAATTAAAAAATTATGAGTTTAGTTAAGCCCAAATCTAGAGCTGGTGGGAAACAATAAATACATCTAATCTGTTTATTCCATGGAGCTTTGGTGCTGAAGTCAAACTGTTCTTCAGCAAAAGATGTGATTCTGTTTAAATTTCAGAAAGTAGACTCTTATTGAGAAAGTAATCCACGAACATTTTTCAGCACTCTCTGAATGGACTAATAAGAGTTAATCAGTTTTCAAAGCCTGACTGCTGTGGGAGGATATGTAGTGTGCTACTGACTTCTCAGATTATTTCCCAACACCTGAATAAAAAGGATGTGGACAATATGGCTTTTTTTACCTCATATTTTCTAAATAATGCTGAGTTAACTTAGCTTGTGAGAAAATAAGTTATAGCAGGTAACTGCTGAGAGTGTTCTTTCCACCCAGTTTGAGTCAATTTGGGATCTTTTACCAGTCACAAAGAGGATCTGCAGCAATTGCTTGTTGGTGTTTCAACAAGAGAGAGAGCTAGATAGCTAAGATCAATTGGCTAGGAGGCTGAGTATTAATATACTCACTGCATCCAATGAAGAAAGTTTGCTAACCCAGCACTTGCCTCTCAAATGGGGGAGGTATAGACCCTTTTGTATAGCCTAATTCTTCATGTTGAATTGCTGTCTTTTTCTCTGCTTTTATTTTTTATCCCCTTGAAGATTTTACCCTTTTATCTTAATATTTTTCTCATAAATTGCTGAATTCCTTGCTTTTCCATCTCTGCACTTCTGAGAATTCCTTCATAAGAAGTTCTTTCTAGCTCACTTCTAAGTCACTTTTCAAATTCAAAGGTTTGAGAGTTTGAATTTGTAGGTGGCTCATTTGCACTTTCAAAGGTTCTTGACAAAATCAAACATGTCAACCAGAAAGGATTTTTTGGCCAAAATATTAAATATTTTGCCCCCTTCAATCCTGCCATATGGGGCTACCTAAACATTGTCTAGGCTGTTATCATTGTGAGCTGAATCTTCTGGCATGTTGTTTTGACTTTTGGAAAGTAATATACAGACATATTTTAAACTTGGATTGAAAAAAAATCCTCTTTTTTTCAGACAGTTAAGGCATTTTTCAGTGTAACTTTCTTTCATACCACCATCACACACAATCCTGTATTTTCATGGCATCTATTAACAAAACTGTTCTTTATCCCCTTCTTGCATGGTCCTTGACAGGCTAGGCAAGATGCTGATTTAGCATTGTGGCATTCTAATGTTATTTGTCATTCTCTTTAAAAATCAAAACTATCCTTTCCTTGAGAGAGAACTTAAATTTATGAAATAAAGCTTAAAAAGTATTTCTAAATCATGTAATTTTACCTCCTCAATATGACAAGATATCCGATTTTACGTTTAGCTTACATGAAACCCAAATACTTTCTAAGTCTTGAAGTCCTTCACTGCTTATGGTAGGATCTTATCTGTAATCCAACTCAGTAGGTCACTTTTGTTTGAGGTCTTTTCATATGCACAATAAAAACATGAGAAACACAGCTGAAGAGCTTTACATGCTTTCATGTGAGAATTTTTCCTCCTGAATCCTTGAGCCACTCACTATCTCAATAAATACACTCCTCTTTTAATTTTGTTGTCTGAAGTGACTTTAGCTCACTAACTTGATTTCATCTTAACAACAGCATTCTTGTCAGATCTAAGCCTTGGCCACATAGCTGTGCGCTATCAGCTGAAGCTCTGTGCAGAGACTCGCAGTATCAGAATTCACCTTGGAGGAACTGACAAGGTAGAGAATCTGAGTAGTGTTGGATTTTGTAGAGACATGTTGATACCCCATGTAAGCCCCATATTCTTTTTGTTAGATTTTATAATGTTGTTGCTATCTCTTTTAGAAGATGTTTTGGTGAGTCATGAGAATGTTACTTATAACATTGTTGAAACCCTTCTGAGTAAATAGACTTGTATACTAAGCATATAAGCATCTAAATTTTGGACACAGGTCTCCAGTATTTCTCTGTATTGTAACAAACATTGTAGCCCTGTGATAATTTATTCAATGATTCATGTTCTTTTATAACGATAACTTTCTAACTACTTACTGCTGTCATGTGAAGTTACAGCGTGATTAACATTTGTTTTGGGGATGTTATTGAATACATTTACTGTATAATTATTTGTTTATACTTTCTTTTGATCCATACTTTCCATAAAGACATATCCATAATTAATGTCACAGGTCTTATTTATTTCCAGAGATAAAAAAATATTAATTCCCATAGCTCATTTGGACCTGCAGGGGAATAGCAATTTTTTTGGTCTAAATAAGCTATTCAGCATTCCTCTTTGGTATTATTAATTTTGTTTTTTCAGAGCAACTGCTTGAATGTGTACCACATGAACATATTTAGCACTAAAATTAACTACATTCAGATAACTCATCTGTTTAAAAAACCCCTAAGAAACACATGCACATAGATCTTTGCAAGTCTGAATGTAAGCAAAAACAAGGGAAATACAATCACAGAGTATAATATTGTAATAAAACATCAGAACATGTAAAAATCCTCAGTCACCAAGTTATTGGCTTCATATGGACTCATGATTAATTCATGGTCTGCTTCTAATGTGGCTGTGAGAAAACCAAGAATGTGGGGTTTTGTTGTTTTCCCCTCTGACTTCTGCCAGATTCCAAATGAAATGAAACCAAGGCTGCCATTATACAAAATTTAATTCAGATGAAAGTCATTGAGTATACTAAAGTCATTGATTATACCTTGCCTAAATAAAAAATGAAATGTTTGCAAGCTGCCTTGACATGGTCTGCAACATCTAGTGCATAAAAAAACCAGCCCGGTGAATTGTCAAATGCTACTGAAGTAAATAAAAAGAAACCCCCTCTGACCCCTTATTCTTTCTTTATTCTCTTACAATTGCTTTGCAGATACAATACTCCAGATAAAATAGACAGTTATAAACCAGCATGCTGAAGCAGAATGATTTCTTATATCACTAAGTCACTGCAATACAAATTGAGAAAAAAAAAAAAAAAGAGTAACAATAATGTATTATTTCTGAAGTGTTTACACCATTTCAATATTTCATACAGCAAATGAAGAGCTATGACTCCTGTCTCTTCTCTGCAGATGCTAGCAGTAATCATAACTTCTTAGAGGTTAAGTCTCTTCATTATGTCCAAGGTGCCAAAACTGTGATACTGAGAAAGTAACACTGACTGTTTTGTATGTCTTCTGGTTTAGACATTAGTAGTGCTTTCTGACTGGCATCAGGGATCATGTTCAAAGCATATAAAGGGTAACTTACAGAGCAAGATCATTGTCAGTTCATTTCAATTTGCTATATTTCAGCCTGAATATCTACTGAAAATAGTTAGATGTATATAAATCAAAGCTCTGGAGAACTACTGATATGAGTGCGACTACTGCTGCTATGACTCCCCTCATCTTCTTGGAGTGAATTTAGCTGTTCTTACCCAGCTAAATTAATTCTCAGATCCCACAGTGTGTATGTGGTGCTAGTAATTGAATTTAACATCTAGTTATTATTATGTTGTAGCCTGAACTCGACTAAAACTCACTGCAGCTGTGTCAATTCCTAAAAATCAGTTTAACCGATACTGCCATGAGATCCATTGCAGTGGCTGAGGGTACTTACAGTAACATCCATGTTTCTGCCTGACTTTCCTCACCTATCAATAACCCAAAAGAATGTTAATGAGACAAATGGCTAGCGAACAGACCTTCTCTTAGAAAGTTTTCACTGGCAGAAATGACTGTTATAGTATCCCTACTTTCCTGAAGTAGATAATGTGTGCCAGAAATCTCTCATTGTGAATGAAACAAAATATACTATGAAAATAAAAAAAGAAGAAAATGTCTTTATCTGGATAGAAGACAAATCCAACTATTTGTGTGGATCTTTAGGGTAGTGTTATTATTGTTGTGTAGAAGATTGTATTATGAAAAGGTAAGATACAGAATAATACCTTGAATAGCAAAGAATACAAGAGGTACTGTATTATAAAATCTTGGTTTATTTTCAAATGCTTGTATTTTTGTACTTGCCACTTAAAAACTAGAAAAAAGGCTTCTCACTACAGAAGTGGTAAAAAGTCTTTAAATGGAACTTCATTAAGGAAATCTTTAAATAGAATTCATGTTCTTGATGTTAAACCTTTTTAATTTTGATCTTATACCTTTAAAGAGAGACTCTTTTGTTTGTCTTATCTGCTCTATATGAGATATTCTGTGTACTATGCATAAAAAAAAAAAAACCAAACGGAATTTGCATGTGAGACCAAGAATTAGGAAAAAAATAGAAATGTAGAGACATTGAAAGTCCTGAGTTGGAAGGGACCCATCAGGATAATCAAGTCCAGCTCCTTGCCCTGAACAGGACACCCCAAGAATCACACTATGTGCCTGAGAGCATTCTTCAAACACTTCTTGAAATCCAATCTTCTTGCAATCCAGTCTTAATTGATTTGACTTAAATTGAACTAAAATCTACTGATTTTATAAGGTAAATATAATAGATAAATTTAACTATTATGGATCCATATCTTACTGCAAAAGTCAGGACAAAAATCCTTGTGTTTGATTCTGTAGTTGTCTTATAAATAACTAAGGAGGCTGCAACTTTAGGTCTGAGACAGAATGATTAGGCTACTGAATTTACTCACAAAGGCATTGTTTAATCCTACAGGTGTTGGTAGCAGTATTCTTGGATCATTGTCAGTGTTAGAGAAATTATCTTTTATTTGTCTGCTACTTGTCTGATTTATATTAGTTCTTCTGGAAATATTTTAGGGGGCAGGAAAAAATTGATGTACAGATTTACCTGGCTTCAGAATTGGAAAGATTAACATTGGATAGAGGCAGAAGAATTAAAAATGCAAGAAGAGGAAGTTTACATTCACACATGGAAATATATATTGTGTGTAGACACAGAAAATCCTGGATATTGAAAAGGTTTATCATAATCAATGAGAATAGCCAAATATTTTACCTGTAAGCATGTGCATAAGTCTTTGCAGGATCCAAGGCTTTGTTAATAAGTTTTGTTTCATGATGAAATTATATATGTGAACAAAATAAACTATAAGGCTTTGATAATCAATTTCAAAATCGGTTGAAAACAAATTAATCTATTTTTTGCTGTTAAAAAAATAATAATTTAAACTTGGTTGTTTATTTTTCCTCAAAAATGTAATGTTTACTGGACAAAATAGCCACTTACTTATTTTTCCTCACTTCATGATTCTCTCTTCACCTAAAATAGTGAAAAATATATTCTTAAGAGGACACTTTTTTTTTTTCCCAAGGAACTTTCAAATTAAGGTTATGTGTTTTTCTTTTAACATTATATTAATAATATTATTTCAATTAGACTTTAAATGTTTCAAACAATGGCATAAATCTACTACTACATTCACATGTTCAACTGTATCAGTAGTTTTAGTAGTTCTCAGTCCTGCAGTTAGGAAAGCTGCAGTGTCAGTAAATGAAGGGACCTAGGTATCAATATTTTGCCTTTACCTTCTCGTAGTGGATTACTTCCCTTTACTATTCATCTGGGTGTTTAAGTTTTTGACAGAAACAGACTATAAGCAAGAAATTGGAAGCATGTTCTTCCTCTGTCTGACACATGCACATCTTTCTAATGACTGACTGCGGAGTTTTCACCTCTGGATGTGAATATGTGCTTTGGCCAATCTGTTATTTCTAATCCTCTTCTAGTAAAACATGTCTGTGACAGTTTGATAATCTTCCACTGGTTTGCGTTTACAAAAACTTCCTTGAGATAGCATCTTTTGTTAGGTGTTTTCATTTTCTACTCCCAGGTTGTACTGTTAGAGCAGTTTTCTGTGACCCTTCCTATTCTTTCACAATGTGCTTAAATCAAAGGGATCTTAGTGCACATTCACTACTTCCCTGAAATAATACTCTTCTGTCTTTGCAAATTCATTTTCTGCATCTTTCATCCTGGCCTTTTCCATACATATACAGTGCCAGAAGGAAAAGATGCTATAAGAAGACAATGTGTCACACAAGCATGCAGACTTGTAGGTTGGATTGAATCCATACCTGATGGATTTCAGGTATTTACTGATTAGAAAAGGTTTGTGTTGGTGGGAGAAGGGAAGCCAGAAACTGATGGTTGGCCCCTGATTGGCATTAATCCTGACGAAACTTTCAATATTTATTTGAAGATCACATAGACAAACATTACTGAGTGAATCATGTTAGTCTGAAAGACATTTCAAAGTGGGCTAGGCTGACTGTGGGCACTGCTTAACTCAGCCCAGAAAGGAAGATATAGAAACTGAAATGTCAGCTCAGCTTCAGGCTGTAGATTGCTTATATCTCTGTAAATTATGTTAACTGCTTAATGATAATTAGTTTAAATGGCAAAGCTGAGATCAATTTTTGGCAGATGTTCAGGTAAGGAGTGATAACTGGAACTGTCTATGAGTTAATGAACCCTCTAAGGGGAAATATTAAGCATGGTCAGACCATGATAAAAAGTAGTAGCTGAGTGATGATGAAACCATAGCTAGCCAGGCAGTCTGCACAGCAGCTTTGCTTGGCAGGGACAGAAGGCAGAATTCCTTGAAGTACAGGAGAACTCAGAGAGTATATACCTCCTGGGAGCACAGGATGATTCTTTGGTAGCAGTCCTACCTTTGTAAGAGCAGTTGGCAAGTTTGCTAAAGGCTGATATCTGAGGGCTTGCTGTATTCCTGCCTCTCAAGGCTATGCAAAAAAGGTGTGAAGAGGCTTAGAAAGACCTTTATAAAGGGATGAAGCCTTCCCATGCCTGGGTGAGAACAAAGATCCACAAAATAGGCAGTTTGCATTGGGAACATGTGTTGGTGAAGGTCCAGATCTGCTCAGATCAGCCTTTTCTTGTGGTCTTGATGTGATCAGATATGTCCCATGTATTAGTAGCTAACCTAATCAGTGTAGAGATGGGTAAGAGCATAGTAATCCTAAACACAGCTTCAAAACAGAAGTTAAAGTAATTATAAATTCCAAAACCTAATAAATTTTTAGCTCATAAGCAGTCCCCCAGCAGAATGAAAGCTGCTAGATTTTTTGTACAAAGTGCAGTAGATACTTTGTGGGACATCCAAATGCCATGTCAGTGGCAAGGGCTTCAAGTAAGATGTTACGAAACAGAGATTTGACAAAATGTGGCAGCTGAGGTTCACTTTTAACTACTTTAAGGTAAATAATATAAGGAATACACCCAGGTTGACACAGTGTCAAATTTTGAATTGATGCTTACAATTAAGGAAAAATATCTTGTGGTCATTTTGGACAGTTATCTGAAATCATTGTCCTAAAATGCAACAGTAATCAAAATTATACTCAATGCAAGACATTGAGTATCATCAAGGCAAAACTGAAGTTCTGTAAGGGGACACGAACAGTTAGAAAAGGGCAATGTGGAAAGACAGGGACCTCAGTTTAGAGAGGAAGTTCAGAGAAGGCTGAGAAAGAAGTTGAATTTGGAGGTATTATTTTCTAAGACCTATAGTTAGAAGAATTAAAAATGGTTTAAACTAGAAAAGGTTGATTTGAACAGGTAGACGAAAGCAATTCTTTATAGATGAGGCAGTGATCTGAAAGTTGCTACTACTGCAGGCCATAGAAGCAGAGGATATCATCAGTTAAAAAAAAAAGGCAGATTTATAGAAAAGAGCTATTCTAATAAAAAATAAGAGGTTAGGTAAAGGCACACCCTCTAGTATCATAAATATAGTAGTTGCAGGTCCTGGGAAAGTAGAGGGGAAGCAGACATAAGAAAGTTTACAGGCTTGCCTCCTTCCTTGAAATCTCCTGTTGCCATTGTCTGAGACAGAATACTGAGCTAGGTGGACAAGTTCCCTAACGTGGAGAGTACTTATTATGTTCTGATATGGGTAAACTTAGCTGGACTCTCTGGGATAACAATAAATACAGATGACTGTTCATGAGAGAAAAATGAAGTTACATCATCTATTTGAAGGCATTTTAGGACTTGGCCTGGTCCATGTGTGAATGAATGCTCCAGAACAAATCCTCAGTGCTGAAAATAAACCTTACCAGAATGTCTTCTTTATCTGTGGTCTACAGAAATCATGGTATCTTAGTTTTGGGTGATGAAAATCAGCTTTATCTTGTATGCTTTCAGTATTGAAATGATAAGACTGTAGCATGAGGACAATAAAGAGGGTATAGAGGAGATACGTCACTTAAACAGAGAAAAGAGATCTAGATATGGACAAATAAAGATGAAAATATGACAATGACAAAACACGTTTTAGCAATACTGGATAGAGACCCTGTAGATAAATTTGAAATTTCTGTGGTATGTCAGTAAATTTTCTAAGTTTGTTTATCTGTTTTATAGTTTTCATTTTCTATGATTTTTCACACTTGTACATCATAATAGGTAAAAATAATGCCTCCCTTTTCTATTGACATTATGAAAGGATATATCTCTGATTTAAATAATCTGGGAAAGAGTTAATTCTAATACTTTAACTGTACAGCAAGTTTTTTTCAGGTCACTTTGAGAGTAATGCTATCTTTTCAGCACTATAATAATGATACAAAAAAGCCAGTTTAATTGTTACAGATCAGGCAATTCAGTGTCTTTATATATATATAAACTATAGCAAAATCTTCACACAAATATTTGTACTTTGTACATTTATGGCCATCCCTCTCTGGCTGAGCATATCTTAGTTATTTCACCCATGCATGGAAATTACTGCCTTACAGCTGTATAAACACTGAAAATCAAGTTGACTAATTGACTAACCTCTTCCTGTGTTTGTTTATGTTAATAGGTTTACTCACTCATGCTCTCCTAATGTGGGCTGGAAAAGACTGACTTTGTGATTTTAAGTGGTCTTGAATGCAGTTAGTTTTTCTAGAAAAGTCCTAGATAAAGTTGCAAGACCAAGCCCCAGAGATTCAGAGGGCAGTTCACTCTGTGCTATTTTATTCCTGCTTTATAATGCTTCCGTGTAACGGTGAGAGATAGTTTTGATAGAATAATTTGAACAAAAGAATCAATTTCCATATATAAAAAAAAAGTTAGCTTAAGTGAGACATGTCAAAATGTGCAGTTTTACAAAGAGAGAAACTTATAATACAGCCATAGAGTTGCACAGCATTTCTGTATCCTGACAAAAAGATGAACAAGTGATTCCCATCTGCTATCTATAATGAGTTCAGTGAACTTTCTCTGTAGCTGATAATGAGATCCAGCTGATAAGAGTTGTTAGTCAAAATGATGTTGGTGACTGAGCTACGTGAGGTTGTGGAAGATAGCAGGATCAGTGGTCTTTCTCTCTTGTGAGGAGCAGGCTGAACAGTCAGAGCGCTGTGGCAGCTGGGAGGTGGTTACTGAGAACTGGGGAAGGATCTGACTTCTGGAGGCAGACCCCATAAGGCACCAGTACAGGATCAAAAGATAGATATGTCTTTGGATTTAGGCTGTAAATTTACTTTGCCTTTTCTGTTTCTAAGTGTGATAACACTGTGTTGTAGTCCCGTGGAAAAATCTGCTTTCTTTTTTTTTTTTTTGTTTGTTTCTCCAATTCTCTAGAGGGGAGCTGCACTGCCTATTACCACCTTGAAGACTTTGTTCAGGATCTGCACAGCCCAGTGGAGGTAGCATGGAGGTATTACTTGCTGCTGGATAGATCTAGGTAAAAAAAACCCCAAAACTAAACAAGCAAAAAACCCCCAAAAACCCAGACCAACCCAACAAACCTAGTTAAATCTGGCATTTGTGAATTAGTGCTGTAATTACAAGGCTAGATCATGAGGCTTCTGAGTAGTACAATATTAATAATCAAAATGTCAGTGTCTTTGGCATCCAGAATGTGCCATCAAATAAAGTGTAGAACAAAACTTAGTGCTGAGGATTCTGTGAGGAGCAAGTAAAACATCCTTGTATGGTGCATCTCTGGGAACCCTGGGATTTTGCTGTATAGAATGAAGGCTTAGCTAGACTGTTTGCCTATTTTTCTTCACATGGGCCTTGGACAGGAATGAGGGAAGGAAAAGCAATTTGACAGATGAATCTGTTCAACTGCTCAGGGAGAAAGCCTTAAGGAAGAAAACTGAGGAAGTTTATTGGAAAGCTGCATGTGAAATTTGAATAGATGAAACAAATCATAAAACGTCCAGAGAGGCATTCACTGGTCACATAAAATTCTTGATTTTTGAAATGAGGAAATATTTTTAAATATATATATTTTTTTAATTTTTTTGTTATGGCCAAGGTATCCAATTTTAGGAAAATTATGTAAATGAAGAACCTCTCTTTGTACCTATTGCATATATTACATTGCATGTCTTGGGATGAAAGAGAAAACTGGTTTATTGGGTGATCTTGTGGTATCTGAGCACAGCTTTGAAATAATTGGAAATCTGCCCTTGCATGGTCCCCTCCTGATGGAGGCAAGGAAAAAGAGATGGTGATGTGACTGAACAGCACTCATGCTGCTGTAGAAGACTGCTTAGATGAGGTGAGTGCAGGCAATTGGTTCATGTAGCTCAGGGAAGACAGGATGGACAACAGACACTTGAAGAAAGCTGATTTTAGGTCAGCATGAGGAGGACTGGCGGGTGGACTTTGGCTTTGATCAGCTGGCTGAACCTGTTGAGAGGATCAACTGGTTGTGTAATTGATTATTTTATTTATTTCTAAAGTTAATGAGGAATGTGAGTGTTTTCCCAAGCTAGCCTGAGTGGAAAAAGGCAGGCAACAAAATGAACTTAGAAATAGTCTTTAGCTGGATTCAATACAAACATTCCCTCCTGGTGACTGGGGATACCCAGTGCCATCATAACAAACACACAAGGACCAGTAATAGGAATTATATATGCATTGTGACCCTACTGTATGTTGAATTTCTATGTTCTGCTTGTATTATGATTTCACTGCTCTGTCATATCCCTCTGCTAAATCAAAATCCAGTGTAGCATGAAATATCTTCAAATACGTAAGTTTAGCATTAAACATTAAACCCTTCTCATGTGGAATGTCTGAGAGAAGCTGCTCAGAGAGTAATGAATTCTGACAGGGAATAAAGGATAAAAGGGATTTTATTTTCAAAGTCTCTTTTTCAGCTCCTATAGACACATATCAGACAGGAGTAGAGAAGGGAAAGGGAGTCAGGGAAATTGCCAGTGTGTTATGTCCAGCTGTTATTTCTTGATGTGACTTTTTGTGGAAGTTAATCTTACACAAAAAGTAGTTTTTGTTCAAGCAAGAGAGTAGTTCTCTGAAAATAAATCAGGTTTCTGATAATTGACGATCAGCTACTTTATATATAAACATGTTTAGTTTGCCACTAGGTGCCCCCACAACCATAGGAATGTTACTTGTACAAAACTGATACAATAAAATGTTTTGAAGAAAGTTAGAAGTCTCTGACTATTATTATTCTAAGCTATTAGAAGTCTCTGACAAGTATTATTTATGCTATACCCTATATCAAAGATCCAATAATATTATAAAATCGTTGGCTTTTACATGTCATATAGCTTTAAAGTGTTTTTAAATGCAGTTAAGCTATTTCTTTCATACTCCCAATTCTACATCTTTAAATAGTCCATTATCACCATATTTCTGTTTTTCTTTTCCAAATGAAAATGGAGTAGTGTTTGTAAATGGTTTGCAATTAATTTTGTATGTCAGCCAAAGATCTGCATGGGATCAATTGCCAAAAATAATTATTCTTCTAAAATGGAAATTTCTAGCTGAATGCTTTTTCAAGATCATATGTGAAATTTTTTGGCTGGGACAGGATAGCTGAAGACCAGGATTATGAAAGTTTTGTCTTCTATGCAGCTAGCTGTACTTGTGGCAGCTCAGAAGGCTTCAAGTCACTATTGAGTGTTTAGATCTCTAAATAAAATTTCATGTTGACTCAGTAGAAATACTCATTATGTTTCATACTTTACTGAGTAGTGAACTATGTTATAGTGTAGCAGGAAAAGGATTTAGATGGGGAAAAAATATTTGGATTTGTCTCTGTGTTTACGCTTTGTCATGCCACTTATTAGCTGTGTATATATATACACACATATATAAAAATCCATATTTTGTCATTGTATTTTCTTACTACAGGAGGGAATAATAAAATTTCACAAGACCATGAGATGAGAGATTTCAGGAGAAGGGTAGAAACATTTGATTTTGGGCAAGCATCACTTGTAGACATCAGCTGTGAAGGCTAGAAATCATAGTAACTGCAAAATAAATATTTCTATTTCCAGAGACAGAGGATAGACTGTTATTCCAGGTAGCCCATCAATCAAGAGCACTGCTTAAGAAAACAGCTACTTAACTATTCTTTGTGTTTGAAAATGCGAATGGTTGCTGCACTTCGACTTGTATACCTTAGATTTTCACTTTATGGTAGTTTAAAAAAAAAAAAAAGCTGTCACTTGGTGCTTTATACAAGCATTATATGTCAGCTAGGGAGTTAGTTTTTTTTTTTGTTTTTTTTTTGGTTTTTTTTTAGTAGAAAATTAAAATCATTAACCTAATTTCAAGGACAGAAATTGTGAGTGCCCTGGGAAGTGTTTAAGGCTGGATGGATGGAGCTATGAACAACATAGTCTAGTGGAAGGTGTCCCTGCTCATGGCAGGGGGTTTGGAACTAGATAATCTTTAAGGTTTCTTCCAGCTCAGTCCATTCTATAATTCAATGACATTGGGTGCTCTTTTCCTCCTTCAAGAAACATTTCTGTAGAGTTTCTCCAGACTATCCAATGCTGCTTCTCCTTTTGCAAGCTCTGGAAAATTGTGAGAAACTTTTAAAAAATAAGTTTTGAAATAATAGTTATTTGGTTGAAAGTTTGTTGTCCAGAATATGAATTTAAAGTTCATAAAAGTTAAAAATAATATAATTTTCCCAAATCTATTTGTGCATTCTTTAGAGATGTTGTATTCATTTAATGAGGGGGAAACGGGATGGAAAGCAGCTGCTTCTGTGTTAGTACTGTGACAGTCAGAAAGATTAGAGATGACCATACAGAACATTATTCCTAGTTCAGGTGTTTCAGAGATACAGATTTATAACAATAGTGGTGAATAACGATGGTCATAACACTTCAAAGTTTCAGTGGCAAAAGCCCCACTTTAATGTTACAGCCTCTTTTTATCAGTTTTCCAAGTTACTGTGTTTGATTCTAATTGGTTAGTAACTTCATTGCCACGCAATTCATTGGTTAGAAGGTGCTTGTGTGTGTATGTGCTAAGGCTCTCTCTTTGCACAGGTGTTCACATTTTTCCTTTGTGGATTCTCATGGGATAGACTTCTTATTTTTAACAGATGCAAACTGCCTTCTTACAAGAATAGATTGTTATGCAAACTGATTCTCATTCTTATGATTCTTTCTCATGGGAGCTTAACAGGCTGGCTGTTAATTCAGCTGAACTAGCAATAAGGCCTGATTTTACAAGGCTTTTATTTTCTAAGGTTTTATCCTATCTTAGATAGATTATATAGATAGATTATTTTATTACAAGTATTTCATGTATCCTGTCCTTCAACTCACAATGAAAAAAAGAAGTTAAAATACCAGGGAAAAGGCAAAATCTGCCTTGTCATTTCTATATTTAACCTTAATATTAGCGGTGTAAAAAGGTAGAAGGTAGACTGTTGCCTTTGTATTTCCATTCTAATGATGTGGATATTCTACAAGTGAAATGTTTAACATATGCCTAGTTAGTTCACAACATAAAAATGAGTACTGCAAATAATTACCCATGTTTCAAAAATGTATGTAAATTAACCGATATTAGCAGATCTGAGAGCAAAAAAAAGACAGTTGGATAGCTGAAATAGACAGATGATCATCTGCTGTGTCATTTTAGTTTGAATTTTATGTGTAATATTTCTTCTAATTCAACTCTAGTTGTGGTTTTCTTTTGTGACTTATTTCCTTGCTATGAGGGTTATGGAAGGTTTTGTGATGAGATTGATAAGATGGAACACCTCTGTGAAATTTTTCATTCATATCCTAACCTTACATCTGTTGTGTATTTATAAAGAATTAATGAACTATGTGTTACCAGTTCAATTTATCATGCTGCTTAGAAATGGACTGTGTTCAGAAATGTCGAAATAGTTCATCCAGCTATAGTGCCACTACAGTCAAATGTAATTAAATTATTTTGTACCTCAAGGCTGGAGATGGCTTGTTCATTTGCAGTGATGTCTAAAACTTCCCCCTTTAGACTGACAAGTGAGAAGTGTTGTAGGGCAAGTCTACCTAACCTCAGCATCTTTGAAAATGTAGCTATTCCTTGTTCTTTATTTCCCACATCTCCCACACCTAGCTCAGCATGAAGAAAGGCATGGATCCTGCGTCTGTATTTGTCTCTCTTTCCTACATGAATTTTTTTAACTGGGAATCACTAAAAACATGAAACATAGTTTCTTAAACATTTTCACTGGGAATTTAATAAAGAAATCGTATCTTCCTTCTCTATTTATCTGAAAAGCATCATTGATGATTTTCAGATAAATAGAGAAGGAAAAAAACACAGAGTAAACACAAAAATGAAGAACAGGTGATCTGCTCTGTAACTTAATGTTGCTCTTCTAGTGAAACATTCTGTATTTGACCTGAAAGGTTTATTGGCCACTTTTCCTGGCATACTAAAACTAAACAAGAATATCTTGTATGTGTATCTGCCATCTGACAAGATCAGTACGGGTGGATATTATATGTCGTAATGTTTTGCACTGTGGAAATGTCAGTATATATTAACAAGAATAAAATAATTGTTTTACTAGTTGTAACAATAGTTATTTATATAAAATCCATTCAATTTCCCTAAATTATATACCTAATGGCAAAAGAGAAAAATTTCAAGTCCTCATCCTTCAAGAGCTCTTTCTGGAAAAAATTGTCTTCTCATGAAGAGTTTCTATTGTATTTTAGTCCTTAGTTTAGTTATTTATCTCCCTGAATTTAACTAAAATGCTGAATATTTTAGCACTGAAGGTCTTTTCCTTATTCCCTTTGATTTCTTCAGTTTTTTAGGCTTTGTTCTTTGAGTCACTACTGACTTGCACATTAGGACTTCTAAAGAAAGCTGCATCTTACCTTGGGAACACCAGTGAGTTAAATTTTCCATCTAATGCTACAGTGAAATAAATTACTTTTTAATAAGTATTTATTGTTTTGTTTTCCTTGAAACATCATGGGGAAATCATGAGTACAGTTTCTTTTTTAATGGGCCTTACCAATAGCCTTAATCAGGAGAAAATAGGTGCAGTAAAAAGGAGTCAGAGTCCATCAGATTGTGTTGTACTAAATATCACTAGAGAGAATATATGTTGAGAGCCTGGCTGTAGTCTCCTGTGAGTTGTTCCTCTTTTCCCAACATCCTGTAATTTAGACCTGAGGATCTAAATCAATTTCACTCGTAGAAGGTCTGCTGATTGCACAAAACAGAACATCAGTACAAAGTGAATTTTCTCTGCACTCATTAGACTGTCACTGGACTGTGGTACTGCAGGATCTTGCATGTTTGAGATTAGAAAAGGAGGGGTAGAGAAGCAGGTGACTTTTTTTGTAGTTCTTTCGGCTGACTCAGAACCTGTGACTAAGCAGAGCCCAGAGGACCAGTGCCAGCCCTTGCAGGACTTTATAAACAGATATTTTATAAAAATATTTTTTATTTAAGTTCTTGATTATTTTCATTCTTGCTTCAATTTAGACTTTGCTCTGTCAGTTGCTCTTACTACCTTTTTTTCTGATTTCTGGGTGTTCCTGCAGCCTGATTTGAATATCATGTGCAGGCTATTTTATTGGATCATGCTTTAAGTGAAGATAAACAAATAACTGGTTTCTGTGGAACTGCAATGTAAAAAATCTAGCTTTCATATCTAAATAGAAACTTCTCAGTCTTAAAAGCAGCTAGTGTTTATGTTTGTTAAGGTTCATATGAGATAGGAAATGCAAAAACTGAATATAGATTTTTTAAACTGTTTTTAGATTTTTTTTAAACTTATGAGAGTCACATTGCTTCAGTAACCGGTATATCTCTTGGTATCATATTCATAGAGTAACCTGAAGTATTTAGGAAAATGATTAGTTTGAATTTTATTCGGTGAATTTTATTCACTGAAAGTTAAACAGAAATATTGTAAATTACATATTCATAGGAAACTACCTGATGTTTTTTTATTCTCCTATGAATTACTACAGAACTACTGTTTTGTATAGGATTTGCTTTAATCAGTAAGTCATTATATGTATCTTGAAAAATGCATTTATAAGAAGTTAAGGCATCTCTGATTAATTTTCACATTCCTCTTCATGCTGCATTATGGTTTTTGTATGTTCTTGAGTCTGTCTCATGATAATAAAAATACTTATTCAAATACTAGATCTATTAATTTTTCTGCATATAGAAATTTATCTGTGGCAGTGTCTTTAAATGTCAGAGGAAAATAATGATTTAAAAAACCCTTCCTATGTATTTTTCTGAGCTTTCTTAAATCTTAGTCCTCAAAGGCAAAGGCAAGATCAAAGATGAAACTAAAGGTTTCAGGTCTTGAAGATCCACTAGTAGAGTACATTTTCTCATATGGCTTCAGACAGGAGACTGCAGTGTATACCCTTCAAGGCCTTTCTGAAATGCAAACTTGGTGTGTTCTGAGTAGTGTTGATTGGGAGATCTTCAAAAGCTCACTCTTAATCTGAGCTAAAGCACTGAAATCTGGGCACTTGTTCATCATCTGAATAAGGCATCAGAGAAAATGAGCTATTCTTCAGTTCTTGGTGTCATCAAATTAAGTCTCAAAGCTTTTGGCTAAAATGTTCCTTCTAGGAAGGTGAAATACCAAAAAAAGTTCATAGAGGGAACCCTTAGGTGAAACTTGATTACTTATTGAACATACAGGAGACCAGATCTTTGGAACATATCCCTTGGAGCAGAGTTGAAGTCTAGGAAAAGCAAAATATAGCAATTCTAATGGCTGAGGAATTTGAAAACCAGGGAAGTGATATTGGCATGTTATGGGAGAAAACCTGACTGCTGCTAATGCTGAGCCAGTTCAGTGGAAGTCTTAGAACTTTAATTTAATAGAGTTGTTGTCTGGGCAGCTCACTGGGACAGTGTTGTGATCTTTAGGTGGTGTTCACAGCCCTACAACCTCTTTGACTCTGCAGTTTAGTCCTCACCAAGCCCTTTCTCTAACCCAATGGCACATGTGCTCTTCTACACTATGTAAGCTCTTAAGAAAAGGCTGGATGATTACAAACGTGTCACACTATTGTTTGTCCACCCAAATATTATACTTTATTAGAAAATCCTTTTCCCAGAGCAGAGATTTATGCTGGAAGTACTAAACAGTCCTGTGGCTTTCTGCTTAAATAATGGCTAGGCTCTGACTGGAGAATGTCAGTTTTTGTGGCTTCTGAACTCCAGTGGTAGAAGTACTCATTTGTTTCTTTGTCTCCTAATATGTTTGTTGTAGCTTCTGCTATTTTGCTTGATGAGAGCATGCAGGTCTATGCTTCACCTTGTAAACTCACTTTACTCTTCCAAATAAACATCTTATTTTCTTTTCCAAATTGCCAACTTTTAGATATTTGTCTGTTTAATAAATACTCTGTGGGACTTCCAGCTGGCTTATACAAGTGTTTAAAAATAAATTTTCTTTCTGTAGAAGTTAACTATTCATGCCTGTGGTAGATGAGGTTATTTCTGGACCAGTGATAGCTGATGGTATATTTTTCTGCTGCTTCCCAAGAGCAATTAAGTTCCAGAACCTTACAAGTCAGTGCCAGAGTCAAGCTGTCTACATGATTACAGCTGAAAACTCAGCTAAGTATCAGAGGCACAGAACAAGTTAAACATGTGCATAGGTATGCTGAGTCCTGTGTGTGACATTGCATTCACTTGCCTATCGCATATTTGATAATTTTTTTTAACTATTCACTGATTTTTTTTTAACATCTTTTTCTATACTTTATCTGCTGTGCTGTTTTATCTTTCCATGTTACTTCGTTTTGTAAGTAAATGTGTTGCAATATAACAAGATCTGCAACACAAAAATCTGGTATTTTGGCAAGCTATAAACCAGTCATAGACACATCGCTTAAAGATGTATCCATATGGATTTTTTTAGGAAAGCTAAGGGAAAGGTATGAAGAAAAATACACCGCAAAGTCTTACCATGTGTGTCTTATGAAATATCCCCCCTGTACTGGATAAAACTGCTGGATGACAGAAATATTTATTAGAGAGGTGCCACTTCTCATTTTTTCATGTAGGTTTATAAAAATTCTTGTCAGTGTCCTTCAGACTATGAGAATTGGTCTTAATATTCTGTGGGAAATTTCAAATTAGATTTATTTGTTTAACTCTTGTTCCAGTGCTTAATGTCACTCAGATTAACCTTCTGTAAATTGGAAAATTTCTTGCTGGAAGCCAGCTCCAGCCTGGGCTACATGGAAAGCAGTGTGGCCAGCAGGGCAAGGGAGGGGATTATGCTCCTCCACTCTGCTATTGTGAGATCCCACCTGGGGTGCTGCATCCAGCTCTGGGATCCTCAACACAAGAAAGACATGTACCTGCCTGAATGAGTCCAAGGAGGACCATTAAGGTGAAGACAGGGCTGAAGCACCTCTCTTATGAACACAAGCTGAGAGAGCTTGGGTTGTTCATCCTGGAGTAGAGAAGGATTGAGGAAGACCTTATAGCCCCTTCCAGTACCTAAATAGGGCTACAAGAAAGCTGGAGGGAAACTTTTCACAGGAGCATGTAGTGACAGAACAAGGGGGAATGGCCTTCAGCTGAAGGAAAGTAGGTTTAGATTGGATATTAGAACAAATTCTTCACTATGAGGGTGGTGAGGTACTGGAATAGGTTGCCCAGGGAGGTTGTAGAGTCCCTGTCCCTGGAGGTGTTTACCACCTGAGCAACCTGATCAAGTGGAACTGCCCATGACAGGAGTGGGGGGACCCAGGTGATCTTTAGAGCTCCTTCCAAGCCAAATCTTTCTCTGATTTATGCAGTCAGTTTGTCAGTGGAGCCAGTTTGACTGGAAAATAGAACTTTCAAGAGTCCCCTTAAGAGTCAACTTTGAAGGAATGTGGAAGTAATGGACAATTTAGAGGATACATTTATATTTTCAAAGGGACTACTTTGGGCTGTGATTAAAAAATGCATGGGGACCCTTTTAAACGATTTGACAATTACATGGGGTTCTTGGCTGTCCAGTAGGCTAAAATTGTTGTCTATCTTCAGTGAGCCGGAAGATTAACACTTGTGAGAGGTTCTGAAGTAATCTTAGATCTTAAGACAAGTCATGCTGTCAATGTTTTTACTCTTTGGCATTCTGCTTGCCTTGTCTGAAAATTATTGATCTTTAATAGTAGCTAGGAAAGAAAAGATGAACAGTATGAAATAATTACACATAACTGACTTTTCATTTATATACCCAAGGTACAGACCAAGTCAGAGGGGACTGAAGAAAAACAGAAAATTAATGTGGATTCATGGAAAAATATGGGATATGACAACTTTAAAAAAAAAAAAAAAAGTTGCATCCATTAGCAAGGCTTCAGTTTGCTTTTCTATAGAATACTTTTATTATTTAGAAAAGTCCTAATTATAGTTCATCACCCATAGTTAAAGCAGGAATTATTAATTCTGATGAACCTTTACAAGGTAATTCAAAATTCCAACTGTCCTTGGGGTTACAAAGCTCATATAGTTAATAAATATTTTTCAGTTAGTGTTGTGAATTCTAAGTATTGAACAAAACATACTTTTAGTGTCTCTCTATGTATCTATTACATCTTTCCAGAAAAAGTATATTAAAATTCTGCTTAATAATATTTCATAATACAAAGTCATTACTGCTCACAAGAATGTTTGTAAAAGTGCTAAACTGTATGAAGGCTTCCAAAACCAGAAAGTTTGAAGTGGGTGTATTTCAGATAGTTTTGTGTATTTGGCTCATGCCATTGTCTTTTGGACAAAATCTACTATACATCTCCAGAAGCAAGACCTGGTGTACAGGACTCCTGAGGGCTCAGCTGAGATGATGGTGCCCCTGAGCAAACTCATTTAAGAAAGGGCAAAACCACTGGATGGAGAGAGTGACGAAAAAACTGCCTGAATGCAGGTTCAGTGTTTCCCTTGGGTATTTAATTTCAAATATTGGTCCCAAAGCAAGTTTTTAAATATTCCATTAGAGCACCAGACTGATGGAAATTTCAGTTTATTTATTACCTACCAGATAATTTGCTGAGGTTAAGTTCTTGCATGCATTTGTTTTGCAAAAGGAGCACTTTAGATGAACAATTATATATATGATATAAAACCAGATTTCAGTTCTGTGAGAGAAAAAAAGATGCTTTTGAATTTTCTTCAATTTTCCTCTTCTGTACAGAAATATTTTATGAGAATACAGCATCTCCAACTAATGTTTCTTATCATTGTGTGTCTGCCTTAAAAGAATAGGATTTCTTTTCAAATCTTGCCTTTTCTCACATCTTATACTAAGATTTGTTCAGTTTCTGACAGGCAGTGCTGGCAGAGGTTCATTATCTGCTGCCCAGAGGTTGCCCCACTGAACCATTAAGAAAAGGTTTGTCATAATTTGATCGCTCCTTCAGCTGGGTAGAAATCTTGGACAGTAGCTCCTGGCTCTTGTTTTCACTAACATAGCAGGGCAATCTATTATCCCTGTATGGAGAAGAACAGTGAGGTGAAAAGGCTAAATTCAAGTCTCATTTTTGATCTTCTGGGAAAAGACTATCTTCATTTTAGGGATACTGTTATTGTAAGATACCTAATAAAAAAAAGAGTCTTTATTCTAAAGTGTGTGGGGTATTTTGGTTTTGTTTTAATTAACTTTTACTGTCCTGTCTGGCATAAGCCTATCATCAGGAATACAGGTTCTTTTTCCTTTTGTTTAATGGCGTGTTTGATTTGGTGAAAAGCACTTCTGAATATTAACATTGTTATTTAAACTCAGTATATCATGAATTACACTAGAGTGTTTCTGAACTGAAAGAACTATGAAATGTGAATTATGTATAATAGTCTTTCTATATGGACATCCACAGATCAGATAGCTATGTACCCATTATTTTATCTGAAAAGATATTCAAAGAGATCTGCAGTGGGGGATGAACTCAACAGCGAACTTTTTTTTTTCTTGATTATTCAAAAATGTCTTCTAGGAGTAGTAGGCAAAATAGCTGATGAGGTATTTTTTAAGTAAATAAACAGATGTGTTGCTGATGCTTATCTGTAAATTCTGTTTAAATCAAAGAGCCAAAGAGGGAAAATCAAATTTATTTATAGTTTTCATAAAGCTGATTTCTGTAACTGTTTCATAAGGGAAAGGCATCATTTTATCAACTAGGCCATATCAAAAAGCACTAGCAAATTACTTGGAAAAGGGACAGAATAGATTAATCTAGTTGAAAGCAGTTTTGTGTCAGTTCTGGAGTTTCAGAAAGCAAATCAATGAGTAAGACCTCAGCTATGGTCTATTAACTCAGGTCTATTAAGGGAAAACGGAACAAGATCAGGTGCTGAGATATTGAACTTTAGTCTTGATTTTTAATATATTATACTAGGCAAAGTTAAATGTCTAACTGCCTGTTGCTAAGAAGCTAACATAAAATACAAGTTTACTAATTGAAGCACTGGAGAAGATGTGTTCACTTGATTGACTTCACTGAAATACGAAGGATTTGAAACATGTAGGAAGTGAATAATTATGGAAAACGATAGCAAAAAAAATAAAGGATTTTTTTGATGAAGATGATCATAGGAATATTCATAGCATAGAGGGCTTGATCATACTCAATTTTTTCTGGAAAGACCTGTAACAAATTATTTTCTTTTAAACCAAGTCTTAGATGAATTTAATATACAAAATGCTGTGGTTAAAAAAAAAAAGAAATTATTATTTATTCTTATTTCTCTGTAGTACCCTAAACAGAATTTATAAATATATTATCACTGTTAAAAATTTAATGGTTTAGGTTTTCTTTGGGATTTATGCAACCAGTATAAGCTTTCTTATTGTAAAGAATAATAACTTCTAATTATTTGAATGAAAAGAAGTCTAGATATCTTGCAACATCTTTCCTATAATTTAATTTCTAATATTTTGCCTGTTTCAAATATTTTTGTTATTTATTAATCATTTGTGTTTCCCATCTGACATTCTCTGAAGTCAATTTCATAAATACTTGATTCAGATCTATAAACTCTATAGGACATATAAGATTATATTTCATGAAATATGAAATCCAGTTTTAAGGTTGCAGTAAGTTTGAGAAATAAATAAAAGAAGAATACGTTCTATCTAAAATTTATCCTTGGCCTGAGGTGGTGAAACATGTATATTGAAAAGGAGTTGTAAGATAATAAATTTGGGTAATGTTGATGCTGCTTTTTTTTCCCCCTCTTTGATACTTCCCATACACAATTAACACATCTTCAATTATAAGAGTGGGTCATCCTAACACTTAGAAAAATGTGCAGATATGTATCAGGAGAGTAGTTTGGCTGAACAGTCCATAAAGGGCATAGACTGGGGATTCAAATAAGGACAGGCTGCACAGCAGGAACTTGGAAACATTGTTTGGGACTGCATGGGTGGTGTCAGAAAAGCCAAAGCTAATTTAGAATTGAAGTGACAGGGGAAGTTGCAGGCAATTAAAAGATCTACCGCTTCATGAGCAGTAAGATGAAAATGTGGGTTTGTGATGAAATGTGTCAGTCACTCAGTGATGTAGAGGATACAGTTAAGGTAGAGACATCAGTGCCTTTTCCTACATATTCACCATGAGGTCCCACAAATTTTTATGCCTAGACACAGAGTCGAAACAGAACACAACCAGTGGAGATTGATCAAGTAAGAAATCTCTGTTACTTTTAGAATGATATGCAGATTGAGGGAATCCCTAATTAATGCAAAAAATTCAAATCTTGGACTCATTTTCCAAGAATGAAAATAATGGTAGAGGGAACTGCTACCTAAACAGCTTTGCCTTTTGTCCAGGAAAGGGTCTTGAAAACTATTTAAGAGAAGTGTGAAGTTTTTTTGAAGAAAAAGGAATACATCTACGTGTGACTTTTCTGTTGCCACAATGTTTGTGCAGTTTCTCTGAATCTTTAAATATGCCTTTATGCCCTTTATTTTAACACTCTATATTGAAATATTTAAGAATAGTGGATTTCTGATAAAAGTAGCTTTGATGCCATCATTTGCTTTAAAAATTTGTGTCAGCTTGGAGTTTTCCACACTTGCCTCATCATAAATGTTATGTCAGGCTACAAACTGAATGTCAGACTATTTGTCGAATCTGCCACACACCATTTTTTTCTTTTATGTGTGTGGAAAAATAATATGGGAGAAGAAAGTTGAACAAAAATTGATTTAATTTTTGCCAGTGAATAGAGAAGATACTTTAATAGAATCCATGGAACCTGTTAATTTTGTCATCACTTCAGTCACTCACATTATTGTGAAATAGGGTCAAATACCATACTAATTGTGGGATGCAGTGTATTATATCCATTTAGAGTGGCCTATGTATATTCCACACATAAATGTTTTAACCAGTGTTGTATCTTGCAAGGAGCTTAGAGATTAGAACCTGGACAAATACTGATAAACTAAGAAAAGGAAAGCTCTATCTCAGTATGAGGTGGGCAAATGTACACTTTGAATTGAAAGTTCTTTTAGACTCCTCCTGGATCTAGTCTCCCATTTATAGGGACAGATATACTTTGAGAGAAAAGTCCTGTACAGTAATTTAGCCTGATAACAGGTTCTATTTGAGAAAACTGAAAGGTCTGCATTAGAAGTTTCTTTGAATAGTCTTTAGTTGTCAGGCATTAAAGATTATATTTGCTGAGAAGTCATAACCACTGTTAACAGAAAAATAGAGCTGTAATAGCTAATAAAAAAGTAGTAGCAATTTATAAGTCATTAGTAAGTCAATTTTTTTCTGCTGTGATCTTCCTTCATATCACTTGACTGGTTGGCTAACCCTCTTTTAGTAATGTATAAATTAATAAATGAGTAGATATTGAGGCGAGACTAGAAGAATGACTCGTTGCTTGCAGAACAGCAAATGTAACTTGGGTATTATACCTCATAACAGTACTTCCTTTTTTTCCTCTCATAAATTGTATTTTACCTTGTTCTTTTTTTTTTTTCTTTTCTGTTTTGCACATACTCCAGGTGATCAGGTTAGATTTTTTTCTAACTGCTCTTGATGTTTTTACCTTCAACTTAAATTAGTCACAATAAATCAAATAATACAATGTGGCTATTAATGTTGGATGAGATGAGCAAGCTTCCATAGGGACTACAAAATTTCAGGTGGCATGGGGGTGTGATTTAACAGATATGTTGATAGATTGTTTCTTTCATATCCATTCAGATAGCTGCTATCTTCTAAATAGCTTATTTAGGTGACATTTGCATATATCATGAAACTATTGTTTATTTGTTTCCCCACCTTAACTCCATTCAATCAGATGTTTAATCAGTCAGGCTGTTTGTGCATTTCCATGCCGTATGTAACAAGAGGGAAAAAGCAAAAGGACAACTTCTGTTGTAGCAATCTCAAGAAAGCAGGCACTTCTGAAGTTACCAGATTTCAGAAATTAAGTAGGACAGCTAGATAGGCTGAACAGACTGGTACCAGTAATACAACATAACATTGCAGCTGCATGGAAGTCATTTCCAGAAATGGGAAAAACAAGTAAGTGGGAACAGGCCAGCATGGATTTACCAGGAATAAGTCAGACCTGACCAATTTAATTGCAATCTCTGAAGAGATTTCTTGGTCTGTGGACCTAGGGTGACCAGTGCATGCAAGATAGCATCAATTATTTCAAAGATATGCAAAAGTCAGTATTTCATCAGTCTCAGAATAAATTTCTAAATCTATGTTGTTTATCTCTTCTTTCCCCTGCATTCCAGTTATTCTTAAAATTTCTACTTTTCAAGGCTTTCATAGTACAAAAAACCATGTGTATTTACACATGAGTATAAATTCACATGACAGTGAATAATGGGTGATTGTATTTTCTGTGCAGTTTATTGTGCTTTCTGTAATGTCAGTCATTATTCTATCTGACATGGATAGCATTTTCAGATTGATGTGTTTAAAATTAATGAGGCATTTCTCTCCTCAGAGAAGAAGTTAATAAAGAACATTTTTCCCCATGAATTAGGTAGAAGAATTAATACAAATCAGCTCAATTTTTAGAGTTTTGTGATTTTTTTTTTCTTTCTAGCAATGCTTCTTAACAGTTAGAAGCTGATGGAGCTGCAGTGACAGGAATATGAAATGTTAACTTAAAAATTATTGGAAAAGAAAAACAATCTTTCTTCAAGGATAAAAAAAGAAGCATTTAAGGATACTCATCAGCTTTTCAGTGTAGGAAAAACAAATTTTAAAGTCATCCAACCATATATAATTTTTTAATCTTCATATGTATAGCAGTTGCTGACTGGAGAGAATCACATATGAAATGAGAACCTACAGATTCAGGAATTGCTTGAGATGAAACTTGGCATTCACCTTGAATTTTAAATGGCTTCAAATGCAGCTCTTGTTAAACCAATCACAAGAGAAGGAGAGAAAATTGAGGAAGAAAAACCTTAAATATGAAATTCATTGTTTGTAAATAATTTTTCCAGCTTACTGTTCATTATAGCAAAATTTTTATATGAAAAGGTGTCAGGGTCTTCAAATAATGTCTTTAAATATCAGTCTTTGAACTGAAATGCACCCTGTGATCTCCTAGGGAACTCTGTCTGTAACAGATATGCTAGAATATTGTGACTTTTTGAAGTCTTTGGATGTAAGCAGAATACTTTCATGCAATGACACTATCATTTGTACGTATATAATTTTAGTTCATTTTTCTAACAAAATTAGTTTCTGAACATTATTTATTTCAGGATATTTGTGTTTGTGAAAATCTAGGAATTTCCATCTTTTGTTGTTTTCAACTGATGACCCTTTTAATGAAGAATCTCTTTTACTGTCCTGTTCTTGAGTCAGTAAAGTGGGGCTATTTGCATCACCTTAATCTGTGGCGTTATTTGGTATTTTGGGGAGATTTGATTCAATTGTATGACAATCTGTGGCACTAGTTTTGAGCATACAACTTTCACTTTTAAAAAGTACCTGAAAATTTATTTTCAAGAAATAAAATGAGCTCAGACTGGCCATGTGTAAAGCAGCTTGCTCCTACCTGCAAGCCCTCCATGGGCTCATTATCTTGGAGACAGCAGTGCTGTGTTAGCTACAGCTTGAAGTCTCTGGCTAGGAGCTGGCTTAGGGCAATAGTGTGCCCAACAGATATGGCTATATTTAACCACATGCATATTTTTAAGAATACCATTTTGGTAAAAATATTTGGTTAAGAAGAACTCCTTTCTTGTACAATATTTCATTTGCTGTGCGCATTCGTATGTAGACCTATATATGGTGCAAGTATGTATTGACCTCGTGTTCATTTCAGTGCAATAGGCAATAATGCCACTGTTCTGAAGCCACAGTATGAACTGTTTAGCCAACAGTATATTTGCATTTTAAATTATGTGCACATGTAAGGCTGTGGTATAGAATGAACTTCCAGCAGAGATGTATAGGATGTTGTTTAAATGTTTTACACACATGGGTAACTCAGTCTTGCTGGTGATAACACAAGCTAAATTACTTCAGTTCTCATCTTCTTCCATCACCTTCCAAAGTGTCCAGAAATACTGACAAGTTATTTCACAGTTTATTGGAAGGGAACTGGGACAAATCATGCAAAAAAGATATCACAGGATATACTTCTAGAAGAGTTTGCAGCAAGGTGCAGTATCTCTGAGGAAATGTTTACTCTCTTCTATGGCTTTTTTTTGATGACTTACACCAAGTAATCCTGAGCACTCTAATCCTCTGAATTGACACTGAAATGAAACAGCATCCTAAAAGATTACATGCTTAACTTCCATCAGGTGTCTGACTGAATTTCTTTGTAAATTTTAGAAAGAGAATTGTTTTATAACATTGCATTATTTTAGAGCTTCCTTTAAATTACTTAAGTTTTTTGAACCCTTATGCTACTTGGAACCTACATACCCTCCCATTTTTTCTCTCATCTTTCTTGTTCATTAAAACCTGCCATTCCTCTTGAAATGTCATCTCATACAGCTGCCAGCTATACAAGCATAAGTGCAGAAGAATTCCTGTAACTGTTGCCTATTAAATTTAAAATGAATTTAGAGAACCCTGTCATTGCTACAACATCTGGGCTACTGCATTCCTATTTAGTTCTGCCAAACAGTTTAGAGCAACAGTGGGAGTAGAGAACATTTCTGCTGGATATGCAGTAATTTATCTTTGTTGCGCTGCATGTGTAATTATGTAAATTTCACATTTGAAAATTTATTTCATTGATCAAGGAAGAGAATACAGGTGATATGATATTCTCACTAAAACATAAAAAAGACAATGGTAGAAGCAAGAGTAGCATTTATGATGTTAGTGTTCCTACATATTTTTAATCTTCCTAGGAATACACCAAATTAGCAAAGCATAACAGAACCAGCTGGAAGCATCTTATAGTTTTATTCTAAGCATCATCTTGATTTTTTCTGTCTTTTAATATTCTTTAGGTGTTTTGACTTCAAATTAGGACCAGCTTAAAAAAGGGGGCTGTCTGCTCTAGATCTGAAATTTTTCCTGTTTAGGATCTCCTAATGCTTCTCAATAAGAAACTTAATATAGCATTAAAAATTTGGGCTCCCATGAATTAATTAATGTGGTATAGAATTTATAATGTTTAGGACTACTGCTTTCATCTAGGAGAGGTACCTTTATCAGTGATTCTTTGAGCAACCTAAAACATTAATTCCTGGCACCTATCTGATGCCCGAGACTTTTGCATGTCCAGGTGGATTAAGTGATACCCAACTCTTCAGCTACATTCTGCCTACCTTTCCTTCTGCTGGTGATGCACACACCTTTCCTTCTGCTTTTCTTCTTTTCTTTTGTTAATTTCAGTTGCAGCTGACCTTTGGCTTTCCTGGCTCTGTTGCTATGTGTGCAGGCAATGCCTTTGTGCTGCTGCTTTCACCTTAGGTCATGTCTGATCTCTGTCCTAGTGCAGGCAGGTGCTCTGTGTTCACCCATGCTGGCCTTCTGCGGTGCTTGCTTGCCTTCCTGCACACTGGAAATGATCATTCCTCTGCTCTGAGACTGTGAGAATCAGTCAGGTCTCCTGCACACCTTTGCCTCCGAGGCAGTTTACGTTGTGGTGCTGAAAAGCAGGTACCTGAAGACGCTAAAAATTGATTTTCTGATGCCCAGGATTATAATCCTTCTGTCAATCTTGCTCACTTCCCTTAAACTCCAGAATCAATACCACAGATTGTGTTCTGGAGGATATTATGATTGGAAATATCCATTACAAGCTTAGCTATTGCTGAGAGCTACAGCTAAGAAAGTATTACAGATAGTGTAAACTAGTATACTAAGGAAACATTCCTTACTAAAATATTATGGAAGGTGGTGTTCAGATGCACAAGAAGGAAAGCTGAAATGATTGTCCCATCATAGCCTCTCTTTCTGCTGAGGAGTATTCTAATGCAGTCATAAAGATTACTGTTTCTCAATGTGTACATTTAGAACACTCTCCTCAGATTCATATGTGATTTGTGCTATTTTCCTCTTGTGCTCTTATACTTACTTTTACTTGAATTTATAGTTCCTGATTTGCATTAATTAAAATTATAATTTTTGCCATTGACTTTTGTATTTTTTTGGTTTTGTTTTTCTAATCAAGTGTGATCTTTAATATCTTTGAATATCTTGTAAAAAAAGTCATAAGTGATTTCTATGTATTGGAGGATTTTCTTTCCTCTTTTTCCCTGGATTATGCTTAATGTGTAATGAAAGCAGATGTTCTTAATGCATCATGTCCTCTTCAGTAAGAGACTGGTTTGACCAAGTTTTATTCCAGATTATTTGTTTCTGAAATCTCACTAATTATCCTGAGGGAGGTATTTTCACCCTTTCCTGCAAAAATAGAGAAAACAGGTTTCGATGTTTTACCTCTTGCTGAGTGTCAGGTGTGAGAGCAATATAAATGCTCTGTCTATAAAAAAAGTTCAGACAGAACTCACATCCATGAGATGTGAATATGCAGAAATCCTGGTTTTGGTTCTGTTGCTCAAAGATTCACTTGTCAGTGCTGTGCCCATTTTCTCTTAGTACAGAAAGGTCTGCGATGTAGAATACTACACACAACAAAGGGAAATTTGTGATGAGAAGACCTATCTGTTAAAGACTTAGTAGAATTTTGTTCCGTAACTAACCTTAACATTGACTAACAGGAAGTAACAAATCAGTATTTATCATAGTGAAGTTACTTGTGGCAGCACTTTTTACACTTTACACATAAATGTTACAGCACAGTGTACTTCCTGACTTCACCCTGCCCTGCAGCTGCAGAGGACAGCAGCAATTCTGAATTGCACTGACCTTGTGACAGCACTCCAATGTAAAATGGCATATGTGGTGAGAGAATCAGCTGGCCTGAGAGCTGACACCCGCAGAGCTGATGAGATAGGTCAAGTCAAGTTTAAACTGACTCTGAATGTTACAGCAGGCTGAAGTTTTCTTCCCTGCCATATTTCAGATTCTGACTGCTCAAACCTGGAGTTTTGACTCAAGCACAGATGTGGGCTGACAATTGCTGCCTGTAGGAGACCTGCTTTTAGGTGGAGGCCTATTGTGTCTTAGCAGGAACTAGTTATACTTTGGATAAATTACCAGAATTGGTTTCTAACCACTAGTTGAGGCCTAAACTCTTTCTGAATTTTCCAAACAAGATTAATATTTCTAAGCAAACTAAAACATTTTTCATGTATATTTTTCCTATTCCTCTCCCCCGATTTTCATTCTCAAACTGATAAAATCTGCAGTTTATCAATAAAATACACAGAGAATTTTATGTGCAAGTTTTGTAATTTATACTAAATGTGGATATTGGATATTATGAAATCAAACCACATTTGAATATACATTATCTCTTCCCAAGTTCAGAATTTTAATGCTCCTCAATTTACTCTCAAACCTCAAGATTAACACTTCAGTAATCCTTCTCATAACCCAAAGAACTACTGTTGCTGCTGACTTGCATATTCCTCAATACCAAATCTTAAAAAGAAAGAAAAATTATCTTTTTCTTCCTCATATTTACATACTGTTCTCAATGGTTTCCCTAGTCAGCCATAGGATACAAACTTGTGTAAAATTATAGTGAATAAACCTTGCTTCTACAAAAAGTGGTATGAAATAATTATTGTTATTGCAAAATATGGTCTTTGCATGCAACACTAGCTTAAGGAAAAAAGATCTAAAATATGCCTTTTTTTTCTCACGGTGTGGAGAGATGTGTACTGCTTCTGTGTGCCTTAAACATGTTTTTCACTCAGTCTGTCACATAGTATGTTTTATTTTTGTACCTATCTATTTAGTAAGTTTAGTAACATTAAAGGACAATAGCCTTTTTAATATAATCTTTGACTTTTCTGTTCTATTATTCATGTTCTTTCCTTTTTTTTAATGTAATCTGCTTTGCATAGGAAGCAACAGGAATGCAAGTTAGATTTATTATTTTAATAATTATTCTGTGAGATTTAAGAGGAATATGTTGAGAGAAAGCTTTCTTCTTTCCCCCCATCCCCACCATACACTTGAAGAAGGTATGGATTTTTTAATTGATTTGTACCAAAGTAATTATGTTGAAATAATTTTAACTACTACCAAGTAGCCAAAAGATAACAGTTGTAGTGCAGACAGGGATGAAACATTGAAACTTTATCATCTGACTATAAAATTGATTATATTATTTTTTAAATTAACATTTAAAAGAGTTATGAAGTAGACCTCCACCATATATTTTAAGTACCTAGTCTGGTGTGCTAAAAACAACAAATTTTTATACTCTTTTATTAATTCTTGATGAAAGTGTGCCTAAAGTAAAGGTTAAAATGAGACACTTTTGTTTGATTTTGTTTATATTTTCAGTATAGCTTCACCTATATTCATATTATTGTTTTACAGGAAGATTAATACACACCTTGTTTTCTAGAACAAGAGAAAAATGTGACATTTTTGCTCACTGGCAGAGCATAGGAAACTGAAAAGTCCTTGATGTAGGATGAGCACTGCTGAGTAACAACTAAAGATCAATGTGTCATCAGCATTATCCTCATGCTAAATTCATACCGCAGCAACATACTGCCTACTGGGAAGAATCTTAACTCTATCCAAGCTGAAACAAGTTGTGCTATCTCAGGTAGCTTCTCTGTTCCCTTCCAGCCTTATAAATTAAGGCAACTCTGTGGCCAGATATCATCACCACAGAATGGGTGGAGAATTACAACAGCATTCGCTGATGATCTTTCCTAAATGATATGCAAATGTGCAGATTCATCAGGCTAGTTTCTTGTCCTGCAGCATGGTAATAGTGCTGAAAATATATTGAAAGGTCATTAAATTTGCACTATTCACTCTGTTATGACACTTCTACCAGAATATATCTGTGAAAGATCATGTTTCACCACCTGAAATAGACTCCTACCTCTTAGTCTCATAAAAATTTCCAAGGTGGATACCTGTTCTGTGTAATTCTGGATACTTTCAGTTGTGGTTTTTGGGGAGAGATCTGCTCCATCCATTGCCTGCCAAACTTACCATCATGAAATCTGTGCAAACAAAATACTTGATAAAAAGCAAGACATATTTCCATGTCTTGCCATAGTGAGTATTAATAAAAAAACCACATTTTGAATGTGACTTTTCAAAGGCTGTGAATCCATTAGACATGTATTCTGGCTTTTACACTGGGTTTCTGAAGAGGTTCCACCAAATTATCTACAGCAACAGATAATTTGGTGCTGGGAACCCTGTCTGATACCAATAGGTCTGCAGAAACGATTGAGCTATAGGGAGTGACAGACCTCACTCTTATGTGACTCATTATGAAGGATATGCTACAAATAAGTGTTAGAACTACAGATGTTAATTAATAGTATCAAGTTGTTAATCATAATTTTAAATGTTAGACCATTTTTCATTGCATTGAAGAACACTGACAGTTTTCTCCAGTTGTAGGTTGTTCTGAAAAGCTGACAGATTTGTGATCATTCTTTTTTCTAAATATTGAAGACAATTGCAAACCTGTACCAGTAATAAGGTAGGGAAATGCCCTCAGGCAATATTTCATGTTTAACATTTAAAACTCATTAGAATAGTGGAAACTCATTATGTATCTTAATATGTATATATTTCTGCTAGAAAGAAAAACAGGTGTAAATTGATCCTGAAATTTTGCATGTCTTTAACATTAAAATTGAGGTACACACTGCATGGTCCTGTTATGTTTAGTATTTCAGAATACTGAACTGACAGCAATTGTCAGGAAAGAATGCCTGGCTGCCATGTGATGTACACAATACCTGCCAGCAGGCTAACCTGGAATTCCAGCTCAGCAATGTACTCAAAACATGTGTTGAACTTTAAACATCACTGAAATTAATAGGTTATAAAAATGAGTTTAACCTGAAGCAAATAGGCTTTTTTTGCTGTGTTGAATCATTACCTCTGTAGGTGTTATTTCACTGAGTGAAGAAAATTAGCTAGGAAGACTTATTCTATAAGTATTTCTCTAAACTCAAGCTCCAAACTTTGCTGGGTGGCAGATAGGGCGGATATCAATATCAACACTCTTTCCTGTGTACTGTAGCAAATAATAATGGAATTTCAAAAATAGTCATGATTTTAGAAATTTAAGGGTGAGCTTCTATAAGCTCTGAAACAAGAGTTTGTAGCTTTTCATTCTGCATATATATATATGTTATCTGGTGTTGTTGATCAAACTCCACGGTCCTTGTTATTAAGTGCTACCATCTTAACAGGTTTTCTTACAGGATGTGAATGTTCTGGTTTTTCTTTTGGCCAGCAATTTTTCATCTAAAATAAATAAAATTTCATGTGCAGTAGTTCAGGCACACTGGGGATGGTTTCTTAGAAAAATCTTTGGAACTGTGGAACAGAAGTATGTATTTATTAACATACAGACTACTTGAAAAGTATTGAAGGTGCCAGTGACAGGGAAAACATTGCTTGTATTATATAATTGAATAATATCTCCCAGTTTGGAAATGGAAACAAGGATGGCAAATGAAGATTCAGGAATTAATTATCTGTAAACAACTTCATAGTAATTTCTGCTAATGTTACTTGTATTAATTCTAATATTAAGAAATATATATTTCCAGGTGTAAGGAGATGGCTGTTTATATTTTATTTGTTTTTAAGCATTAAACCCCAAGAAGCTTCATGCTTGTTCTTTCATCATCAGTCTCAAAGATTATAATTAGCTTATTTTTTCTTGTTGTACGTTGCTATTGTTAGGGATTCATCTTCAAATTTTCTCAATACTTTTCTTAGATAAATACTTTATTCTGCTTATATATAAATACAATTACAGTTTGAATCTCTTTGCATTTATTAATCCTGCACATTGTTTAAGCAATGATGTGATTCAAATATTAATAAAATAAGCTTTCAGGGTTCAATATCTTTGTACACATATTTTGGACGGTGTTTGTTTATGTTATAAATTATAATTCAAAAGTCAAAATTTTCATTTAATTGGTGTTCTTGTGCAAGGGATTAATTTTCAAGAGGAGCAATTAGATTAAACAGAAAACCAGGGTTATAAAGGCAGAGATGGAAAACCATCACTATGGTGATGGCAGTGTGTTGTCATATGTTTCATTTTCAATGTATCTTGCACTGACATGGGTTTGAATGTAGGTAGCTGGAGCAAGCCAGCATGTGATACTAATGACCTTCCACTTAACTGAATGGCTCCTGAGCCATCCACTGGAAGTGGGGAGACTGTATGCTAGTGCTCAGCCTTGTCAAATGTAACTGAGAATGTTAGGGCAAAATACTGATGAATAGGGACTACCTATCCTTTCACACTGAGGGAAACTATCTAGGGAAATATGCAGAAATTAATGCAGAAAATTCTTTTAAAGTGTCACAGAAACCTGTTATAGACAGAATTAAGACAGTTTTTACTGATAGATCTTCACGTATCAGCTCATTCCAGCTGAAAGCTTTCCATTTCAAAGCTTTTGGAAAAACATCATGAGTTATCTGTGCTATGGTATGTTTTATCGAGTAATTATTTTTGATATTCCTATTAACAGAAAAAAATTATTAAGTAAAGTAATCATGAAGTAAATTTAATTAGCCTGTGCTTCATGTACACTCAGAACTTATAACACACAGTCAGGTTTGGTAATACAAGGTTAGTACTCTTGGAAATAAATTGTGATCTGTGTGGACTATAAGATCTTCCATGGTTGCACATAAGTACCTGCCATTTTGGTACTTATTTGGTATAACACTTCATTTTACTGGAGAAATACTGAATGTTATGAAGATTCTCAGGCCAAGATAATTGCCTGTCATGAGTTTTTATTTTGTCATCCACCCTTAGCTAACAAGCCAGTGCAACAGGGCATGATGTGCTGTCAAAATGATTTGACAAGCCTGGGAAGTTTCAAAGACAGTACCTTGTTGCATGAGATTTTTTATTTATTTATTAGTACACTCCGAAGGAATTTTTAAAATATGCTCATTTACCCTGTTTGCATAGTCCATTTGAGAGAGTGAGCACAGCAACATTGTAATATTTTTTTCCAGCAGCCTGGAGCTGGCAGCCTATAGGGAACTGCTGTGAGGAAATAGCATGGGATCCATGACTGATTTCTCTTTACTTCCTAATTCTGTATTTTTAGTTTGCATAATAATGCCTCATGGCCTTGATCTTTATTAGGTCATCTGTTACAATAATACATTAAAATACTAATTATGGAGAATTTGTTTCAGATTGAAATTTGAATTTTTTTCAAACTTTCGTAAACTGGGAGACAGCTCCTATATCTTTGTCATGATAGATCATAAATTTAAGGGTATAAATACTTTTCTTTCCTGCTGAATGTCCTTCCAGCAAGATTAAATGACAGAGACAAATACAAGTAAATATATTCTTCTATCCCTTGACAAATAGAAAAAAAATCCACTCAACTTGTATTTAATTATAGATCATGATGGAAGGATAATGCAAGTTCCTATTTTATTAGCCAAACAAAAATGCATTATACAGTTCCCACAATTTGTGCTGAAGCAATCTGTATGTTACTGTTGAATGAGGAGCTACTCTGAATACGGAATTTTAGGCATATATCTATCCCTAACTCAGGCTTTCCCAGTCAGTCTATTGATGCAGTATGGTAGTAGTAGGGTTCCTTATATGGGCTGGGAATCTTCTAGATGAGCATAACATGATGTTTATCATGTGTGAAGGAGTCTGATGCTTTCTTAAACATCAGATGTGTTCTGTATCCAGTAGGTTGGGAAAGATGTCATAGAATCCAATCTGTGACCAAACACTACCTTGTCAACTAGACCATGGCACTGGGTGCTACATTCAGTCTTTTCTTAACCACCTCCAGGACAGTGACTCCATCACCTCCCTGGGCAAACCATTACAATGCCAATCACCAATTCTATGAAGAGCTTCTTCCTAATGTCCAACCTAAACCTCCCCTAGCACAGCTTAAGACTGTGTCCTCTTGAACTATTTCTGGTGTTGCCTGGGAGAAGAGACCAACCCTCATCTGGCTAAAACCTCCTCTCAAGGTGTTTCAGAGTATGACAGAGTCTTCCCTGAGCCTCCTTTCCTCCAGGCTAAATATCTCCAGCTTCTTCAGCTGCTTCTCAGCGGACTTTTGTTCCAGATGTCTCAATATGGCTACAATAGACACGATTAGTCTGATGTTTTAGCAGTTGATCTGGGTGGGCATTATGTAGAACCACAGAATGTCTCAGGTTGGGAGGGACCCATAAGAATCACCATAAATCTAACTTCTGCTCCTCACACAGCTACCTAAAATCAAATCATACTACTAAAAGCATTGTCCAGGTGCTCCTTGAACTGTGACATCATGAGTGCTGTGATCACTTCTCTGGGAGGCCTGTTCTAGTGATGGACCACCCTGTCAGTGAAGGACTTCTTGTTAAAGTGAAATCTGAACATCCCCAGGTGCAGCATCATGTGAAGCCATATTGTGTACCCATTTTCTGGCAAGCAAGGAACTGCAGGGATGTATTTTAACCTGTACTGTTGGCAGGAAACAAGCTGAAATGAACTGATTTCAGTATTGCAGTTACAATAAACCTTCTCTGAGGATGGCTTTGTCAGATGTTCTGTCTTCTCCTGAAGTTCTCCCTAAAATATTCAGACAAAGAGAGGTCTGCATATGTAGAAAATGATTTTCCAAGAACCTAAGTTACAATTAAAGACAAAATTTTCATATCTAAATGTCTTTAAGCTTTACTGTCACAGTGCTAATAGATTGTTCTTGGTAAAGTAGGATTAGGACTTTGTATGTTACTAGTTCTGGATAATTGCATGCTGTGTTTTGAACTCATTTTAAATTCACTTCATGCCAACATAACTGTGAAAAATGCAACAAAGTGGAACCAATCTGTCCTAGCTAATACCAGATCTCTAGAGGTGCATCCATGTTTTAATGCATGTTCTAGGGTGGCGTCAATAGTTATTATATTTTTGTTTACCAGATTAATAGTTTATATAAAGTTTCCTGATCTGTTTTTCTTGCTTTCATAGGACTCTAAAGTAAGAGGAAGAGGTACCTGTTAATAGAAAAAAGTTTCTTTGTAATAAATAATTGAACCACTTTTAAAGTTTCAGAAAATTGTTCGTTTTACTAGTGGCTTTGTTACTCAATTGGAAACAAACTCTGAATCCATTTGAACTTTTATTTTCCCCCGGGAACTTTTTATTTCTAATACAATAGAGTATCTGTCAGTACAGAATCAGACTAATTGCTATATTTCTTAGAAAATGAGACTGAAAGAATAAAATATTTTATTTTGTTAGATATTTTTCACATATTCTTACTTTCCATTTCCATTTCCATTTCCATTTCCTTTCCATTTCCATTTCCATTTCCATTTCCATTCATATCTTTTATAAATAGTTTTTTTTTTTTAATAACACTGGATATCAGCTATTTCTGATATTAAAAATCTCCATAACAAATTATGATAGTCATGTTCACAGTGGTACATCAGCTCATATCAGTTTTAATACTGATCAAAAATCCTCTGGAATTTTCAAAAAAATTTGGTTTTGTTTTTTTTTTAATCCTCTTGGGTTCAGTGGAATTTTGTTCAGGCCTAATGATCTTAACTGCTTTGGTAATATCAGTTGTGCTGTAGGGAGTGGCAAAGATTATAACTCTTATTCCTAACTTGTAATTCTGTTTGATTTTTTTTATTTTTAATCAGTTTTTTCCAAAAATTTGTATCCATGATGAATGAAAACTAGTAAGGATAATGGAAATTTCTTATTACCTGATTTTATTTGTCAAAAATAAATGAAAAGCTAAAGAATTCTGTTCTGCTGATAAATATCTTTGATCTCAGTAGTACCTCAAGCTAATTAAGAAAATATGTTTCCAGAAAAATCAGTTTTCTTTTTTCCTTTGCATTGTCTGTTTGTACTCTGGTAAAAACATACTGCGGTATTAAATTTTGAATTTGGTCCCACTGCTCTAGGTGATACTATACCTATCACTTCATTAATTTTATTATAAATTTCATTAATGAGGTCAAGGGAGAGTCTTATGTTATTGTTTGAATGTTTCTTTTTATGAATTAGTTTTGGTAGGAATCTATTGTAATAATTTTTGCTATTGCTTATGTGAGTATTTTACAGACTGAATTAATTAAGAAAATTGGCCTGTAATTTCTGCCGTTACCTATATCCTACCAGGTTTCAAAATTACAGAAATAATTACAGTTCTAAGAGAGTCAGGGAACTTTTCAATGCTGCATTATACATGCTATACTAAATGCCATAGAAGACTTGATTAAAATATTAATGCATCTCAGCTGAAAATCCTAGTGTGTCTTTCTGCTAAGTACTTTGATTATAGATAGAATTATTTTGCTTGAATTTTCAGAAAAGTGTGCAGTTCTTAAAGTCTATGGGTTTGGTTTTTGCTGCTAAAAAAACCAGTTGATATCCACATAATACTGTTTTTCATAGTCAATACCTAATACCAATTTCATTTGTGTTTTGTTCTGTATAAGCTTCAAATACTGGAAGGAAATATCTGTGGAGACATTTAAGTAGGTAATAGAGTCATGATCATCATGGATCACTTGCATCTTATTGGGAAGTCTGCTAGAGTAATTTTTCTCCCCATTTCTTGTTTTGTCAGTCTTTATATGTTATTTTATATCTGTATTTCATCTTTACCTCTTCCATTTTCAGAGATTTTGCAACAGACTATCTTTGCCACCTGACTTCTGATGAGTGCAGCTACCCACAGCCTGCCTGATAGCCTGGTGTCTCAAGTAGACAAGCTGTAGACAGTTTTTACCCTCCTATCTTATGGCAGCTTCGTGTGTCAGTGGCTCAGAAAGGAGACGATGGAGTGTTTTGTGACAGTTACAGTGGGCAAGGGTCAAACTGCACTCTGAAAGTAAGATGGACCTTCTCTGTGTCTGTCTGGGACACAGTCCTACCTCACAAATGACTGAGGGTACTGCTGAAATGTGACAATATGTAGCAAGTGATCAGAATTTCCTATCCACTTTGACATATACTTTTTGGAGTCACTTTTTAGGATCAAATATCTCTCTAATAAAGGCGAACAAAAAAAACAAAAAAACAAAAAAACCCCAAAAGAACAAACAACCACAAAGCTACTGACTTAAAGCCTAAATACTGAGAGGAACGAAAGCAGGAAAACCATAAAGAGATCCCATTTCAGAAACTATTTCCTTAATGTGCTCAATACTGCAAAGAAAAAGACTTAATGTATGATTTACCCTTTATGCTCCTGGATGGATTTAAAAAAAGAATGGATATTTGACCTGAGTAATTTTACATTATTAGTCTTTGTGAGTTGCCCAAAGGCCAATCTTATTTTCTCCTCTGGGAAGCAATAAGATAATATAACAATTTTTTTTTCCCATGCATGTAATATCTTCTAGAATGGTGAGTAATCATTGTTCTTTCTGAAAAAAGTACTTTTTTGTGTACTGACTTTAACAACTTGGCATTTTTCTGGTGTAATCTTAGCAAAATGGCATATTTTATATTGTAATCTGTATTGAAATTTTGAATATGATATTTGGATTAAGCTTGCCCATGGCTGAAAAACCAGGATGCTATTTCCAGCTATTTAAAATGTTTAGGCTACACTAGCAGCAACACCATCAGCTGATTTAATTTTCCTAGAGTGACTGCATCTGTTTTTTTTCAGTAAACAAGTCCTATGGCTTGGTATGAAACATACTTGGATGTGTCTACTATATTAGATTCTTCCAGCTCTTTTAAGCATTTCTCAACCTAGTTTTGGATCGCACTTAGGTGTATGAAGCAGCTCAGATCTAGAAAATTATGAACTAAAAAAAATAAACACCTTCTTCAAAGGTTATATAAGAGAAGATGCTCATTGTCTCTGCCATTTCTGATGCTTTCACTGGATGATTTCATAAGAGTTTCTTTGGTTTCAAAATCTTATTACAAGGAGATTTCCTGGAGAATCACTTTACAGAAACTTCAAATTCTGTGAGAATGTGCTAAAATTGCTGCATGGCACTTCTGAGTGGTAACACTTCATCTTTCAGAAAATTGTCTCATCATAAAGTTGCTTAAAAATTCTCATCCACTTTTTTATTTCCTAGGTTTTCACATTTTCACTATGTCTAATGTTTCTTACTGCTTTTTTATTTCTGTATCAATGCTTACAAATAAGTGGTAGATCTTCCCCCCTTTTTATTTTTGCCCAAGCATTTAAAATTTTTTAGGTCTGACCACAATTATTTTGTGAGTGGGAGTTTTACTACCCACACTGAACAACTTTACCACACTCCTAGGTTTACATTCCTTTCAGAGATACTGACATGACAGAGCTCTAAGAAGCTGCCAGTTTGCCTTATAAAAAGGGAGTTACAATATATAATAAGTAGAAGTCATCATATTGCATGAAATATGCTGAAATACACAAATATTAAATGGAGTATTTTTAATCACTGAAAAGGAAAAGAAGTAGGATCTTTTAAACCTCACAGATTAAGTACTAAGAAAATTAATCAGGGTGGAAAAAGACCCCACATGTTTGCAGTTCCTGTTTTGTCTAGCTAATGACTTGAGTAACCTAAATAATGCTGGCATTATCAAGATGGATTAGCAAATATTTATGTTAGCCTGACTGTTCAGCATGTCTGCACTGATGAATATAAACCTCTTGTGGGAAAAGGCTAAATTTACAAAGGCTTCAACCTGCATTGTGTAACAGGCTACAACTTCTTAATATTTCTGATTACCCAAGATGAATTCTAATGAGCACATTTTTATGACCTAGATCGTTAGATGGACATAAAATATTCTTCCAGTAAGTGTTTCTGGAAAGGATTCTTAACAAATGAATTGCTGAACCTGAGATCTTCTTTGTGCATTAATTTGCATGCCTTTGTAACAAAAAAAACACAGTTTGCTGGAAAATAAATGTGAAACCTAGAATTCAACCAAACACAGGAATATTTACTATCTTCACTTAGTATTTGAGTAAAGGGTAGCTTTTCATGGAATGAGAAAACTGTCTCTAGAACTGACTGGATTCAAAATAGAGGAAGAATTTCACCTTTTACATATCTACTTCCCACAGAAGTGTCCCTAGGGTGGTATTATGACCCAGATGAGAGTAAACTATAGCCTGTTGGATGGGGCAGCCACTAAAAGTTGGAAATGTTTATGATGGAAAGCTATTTTAAGCACAAGGGTTTGTGCACTTAAAGCTGGATTATGAAAAAAAGTTCTTTACCATCTGAAGTGAATGGTCTACATAGTAGGATATAGAATTAATATCTGCTGAGCCAAAGGTAAACAACTGATTTATGTAATGTAGAGCAACTATATGAACTCAAAAATCAAGCTTTGAAACCTTAATATTTTTCTGTATATGTCTTACACTCCAAAAACAATCTATACTCAGTGATAATGCAGCTCTTTTATTTTCTCCCTAAAGCATTCCCAACACTGACCTGTACAATGTAGTGACATGGTGTTTTGCACCATTTCCAAAGCATTCTAAATTAAGGAAGCCATCAGCTTTGTTCTGTTCAATAGGGCAGTCCCATCATATACACACACTGGGACTCTCAGTGCTCATCTGCTTGGGGTGCCTCTACAGAATCTCTACAATATAATCCACAAAATTGTTTTTCTTTCCTATATCCATATCTGTTTTCAAAATAACCAGTGATCATGATGACTGGATACATTGTGTTACACTTTCTATTATTCTCTTCTATGGATTCCCGTGCGTTTGTGGAATTTCTAGTACAACAAAACAAAAAAGGTATAGGTCCAGGGTTTCTATGCTCTTTGATATTATGAAATATACAAACAGAGGGAGGTGAGAGAGCGACCAAGAGCTAGGAATGGCTGATAGAAGAAGACACAATACTGCTTAAGGTAAGGCAGGCAAAAGCTGGGAAAATGAGAGGATGCTAAGCAGAAGTATTAGAAATGAAATGCAGTAAAATGCTGAGCCAAAATCCTAGACTGTGAGCCTGGCCCGCAGTCAGGCTAAAGACCATTATCTGTGTTACAAGACAGAGAGAGGGGAACAAAGGGAAAGACTAAGGCAAATTTGGGGATTGTACCAAAAATATAGGAGGGTGGAGTGAGGTAACATTAGGCCAGTCAGACTGGAAAAAAAAAAAAAATCACAGAGTTCCTGGAGTATGTCTGCAGTTGAATGACACTTTTAATGGATTTTAGCTGCTTGGATTGTGTCATGTACCTGATGGGACTATATTATGAGTGTGGCCAAAAGATCAATCTGAAACTTTCAAGTAGATCCAGCAAGTAAAGCGTATCACATCTTAAAGATATGGCACTTAACTCTGCAATACAGAGACGTCCAGTATAGACCACTGCATCTCCTAGAATGATGGTTACTTAACACTGTGTTTTTCTTTTCATCATTTTCAAAATTAGGATATTTTTCTCACAATGTTTGAAAAAAACATTCATTTTCCTTTTATTTTTAATTTAAAAATATATTTCTAATCTTATCTTCTCTGTCATCAAATTTTGGTTAGGCTGTGTGTACATTTCTTTCCAAGGTGGATGAATTCAAAATGCTTCAGCTGAAACAAGAGGCATTAAAATGATGTAATTTTGTACAAATGTATATCAATATATTTTTCTAACATATCAATATTCTTACTTTAGTTGGATCCGAGGTAAGCAGTTATAATTTTTTTTGTTTCTATCAAAAATGAGTGTTCCTACTATAACTGTTGAGAAGAGGATCACATTCTGAGCATCAGTAAGCATTGTGTTGTATCCACATAGTTTTTTGTAGTCTATGGGAATGTTACTTCTTTGCTTTAACAATCAGCATGATATATCTAATAAATAACTTGCAGAAGTAAGTTTAGGGCTCTTTTTCAACCATTATTAAATCTCTTAAAACCCCAGCTTTCTTCAATGACTTGAACTTGGAAGGTAGGAATAATGCAGAATGATTTTATACTTCTTTTTAAAACCCTGCTGAAATCTTGAGGTATGTCTTTTTTTTTTTTTTTCCCTGTGGAGGCAGGGGAACCAAGAGGAAAGAACACTTGGAAGAAGAGTGGAAATAGAGTAATAGAGTTACTTTTCACTTGTAGAAATCTAGAGAAACCTTGGACTAAGAAATATCTATTAACTGTAGAAACAGCAGGTGATGACAGCATGAGTCCATTTTTCCCCTTTAATGAGTAAGATCCTTAGAAAAATTTTGCTTGAAGATATTAATAAATCTATTCTATGCAAAATCTGTCATGATACAGTACCTTACCTCACCAAGGAAAAGTTTTTCTTTTTTTCCTTTCACTCACTCATTACTTATCTAGGCTTTAACCTTTCCAACATCCCCTGAGTTAACCTAAAGTACAAGCTTTTCTACAATGATTTATGCATCACATAATAAAAGATTCATAATAAGCTACACTTTTACTCAAATAACCCTCTAAGTCATTTTGATTTGCCCTTTTAAAAATATTTTTTACAGTAGCTGATGCTATTTTATTCACTGATTAAACAAGACTACTTTGGCAGCACGTAATTTCATTAATGGCTGTTTTAAAAGTAAGTTGAACTTGGCTTATAATTATGTATAAGTGAAAAATTGGTGATCTTAGCAACAATGTAATCTAAATTTCATCACCACATGGATAAACTTCATTGGTATCAAGAAATAATAGCATCTTTGTAGCCATAACCCAGAAAATTTCTGAGACACATATGGCCAAGAATCTGCTGGTGGATTGTGCCTGAAGGCTGAAGGACTTCAGCTGCTCTGGATCCTGGGAGGTTTAGGTCTCCTTTTTGCCAGGAAGTGTAGGATTTCATCTCTGTTTCTGCCTGCTTTCCCACTGTAAGCCTATTTCCTATATTTTGGCAGAAAATCTCATAGGTAACTTGAATTGAAATGGAAAATCAGTCATTTTAAATACAGACCATCTATCTAGTGCAACAGTAGTTTGCTTTCAGGGACATATTGTTACTGTGTTGGACCTGATCAGAAAAGTTCTCCTGAAACATTTTGCTGCAGTCGGATTCTTGGCCAGAAACAAAATTGATTTTGGTGAATTCACTGAGAAAAGTCAAATAAATATGCTGAATAAAAAGAGCTTATTACGTATTTTTATTTATTTTTACAGTCTTTAGTTATGGCAGTAACAATGAACACATGGATTGTAATTTCCATTGGAAATCACATTTGCTTTAATTTCATTCCTTTACAGAATGCTTTTCTAATGTACTCTTCAGAAGTTGTGAAAAACCTTGAAGTGTTGACATTTTCTATAAAATTGCTATTTTCAAGTTTTTTAATGTACTCAGTAACAAAAAGACCAGTTGCATTTAAGACAAAGATACTAAAACGAAAAATCAGATGTGTGGTATCTGGCAATGTCTAAATGAAATGATACAGGGAAGAAACTGCTGGAATCGTAATTAGAAAAATTATTTCAGATTGCCAATTACTTCATATAAGCACTTAAAAGCAGAGGTAAACCATAATGAGCTAATTATTACTGAATTAATATTTAACTGTAATTACCAATTATTTCTAATATTTTGAGGTTCTAATTTTTAATCAATATTCTAGTCTCTGAAACAAAATATTTCCCTGATGAGAGGAGTAGTTTATTGTCTTTCTAATTCACCAGAAGTGACTCCTAAAAATGGGAGATAAGTTCATCATCAGGAGAAAAAATTCACAAAAATATTGAAAAGGAATTGATAGAATACAATTTTCCAAAATTGTAGTTTCTAACACAGATTGCTGTAAATATGGAATCAAACATATTGAGTACATAGAAAAAACATGTCAATGAGACATGTAGATGTATCCAAATTATATTTTATTTCAAACTTTGTTTTTAAGTAATTATGTCAAGATTGTCTTGATTAAAGGGGAACACCAGTGTCTAAGCACAGCAAACAATCTTGGAGGCACTTTTAACAGTCATCTTATCTCACTGCTAGAGGTCTGTTTTCCTAGCAGCTCATGTAATCTGGCTGTTTTAGTTAGAATTGTGATTTTTGAGAAAGAATAGTCCTCTTGTTTGTTTATGTTTTAATTTGTGAAGGAAATACTTGCAGTATCAATACTTTGAATAAAATAGTAACTTGCATTAGAAGCTAGAATTTAAGGAATTGTGTGCAACTCCTCATTGATGTACAGCATGTTAACTAAAAGTTATGATTATTACCCTAGGAGGACTATGCTGGATTACTGCAGTTGTGGGTTTGAAATAAATGGTGGATTTTTTAAAGCTTTAATTAAACAGTATTATTGTCTGCTGTTTTATTTCCTGAAAAAAATAATGGCAGGACTGTCATCCATTTGTCTTCTATTTTCTGGGGATTTATGGTTTGCTCGGCTTTTGTTGTGGTTTTTTTTTTTGTTTTGTTTTGTTTTGTTTTTTCTTATCTGAAATATTTTTGCTGATGAATGGGAGAGATTTAATCCTGTTGTATGCCTTAATTCTCTCCAGTGTAGAATCCTACTCTTAAACCTTTTAAAACACTGTTTTGAGCCTTGGTAACAGTGACACAGGAAAAGCAGAATTTAATCAGAGTTATGTTTAAAAATCTAATCACAGAGCAAGAAAACTGAATTAAATGTCCACCTCTTGATTAAACAGTATTTCAAGAAAAGGTTCAGTTAAAGCACTTCACCATTTTTAACCTATCAAGTGAAATGATGCTTCTGTCACTGTTATGTTGTTACTGAGATGCATCCAAGCAAGTGAGAGCACAAGTGTCTCTGTCTCTGGATATCTATGGATGCTTTGATATTTAATGTAAAAAAATGGTACGATCTGTCACATTATCTACTGTTCTTCAATAAATTCTTATTTTAATATATTATTTGTTAGTATCTGTCCTGGAGCCCATTCTGCTTCCCTGGCAGTCAGAATGCACAGATTCAAAGAAGCGTATTTCTAAGTAACAGTAATGGTCACAGTATAATGAGGTTTAAGTTGGAATTAATTTTTTTTTCTTCATCCAATGCATCTTTTTTTTCAGGTGGAGTGGACAGATACTCCCTAGAGAAAAAGGTGCATTACCATCTGAAATGAAGGAGGGAGGCATCTCCAGTCCAGTTCCTAATCAAGATTCACCATGGAAATGGGAGTTACGCCTTTAAACATTTCTTGTGAGGAAGTGAGGGAGAACCACACACGTTTGTGGTTATTCCCTATAGCCTATGCATGCAGATCTATGTTAGACACTTTGTCCTTCCTTCTATTTAATACATTTCTTTTCTGTGATCCTTTTACAAACACGTCCAATATAAATACAAATTTGAACTCTTTAAATTTTGTTGAAAACCTGACCTTTCATATATGCATATAAAGCAAAATCCTAAGAAAACTGCATGCTAGCAGTTATTGCTTTAGCAATATGAATATATTTCCCTAGGCATGTCTGTCATCAACAGCCTTTGCCTCCAGAGTTAAGAACCAGACTGTAAACACAAACTCAGCTCATCATCATTCTCCTGAAAGGGAAAGAGAAACATTAAAAAAAAGTTAATGTAATTCTGCATAACACTAACATGCAGAATCAGATGAGAATATTACCTTCATATTCTGCTAATGCATTTTGCTTGAAATACACCCTTCTGCTTTCTTTTTTCACATATACACTAGAATCTTCAAATTCTCAATTTTTTTACCTTTGTACTTGAATTAACCTTCAGAAACTTCTTCAGATGTAATAAGATAAAGCTGAAACTTTTTTTTTTTTTTTTACCATCTAGTCTTTTGGGGGAAGTATTTCAAAAAATCATGTGTTTCTGGAAACATACAAATTTCCATAGTACCAGTAAACCCATAAATTGTATTTATAATGCCCTGTAATGCAGGTTCTAAAATATGGTAATTCCTATTGCAATAGGTCTATTAAGTTTTTATAACTAAATAAGTATTTGGATGAATGTGTTATAGCATAAAACAAGTTAATGATTCAGATCAACTGCTAGGAAAGTTCTGATCCTCCTTCTCTTTGAGCCAGGAAAATGCATCTTCAGGATGAGAATGCAACCAATCATAAAACACATTTTACATATTTGAAACTGTGCTGAACTGACTGTAGAATCTTTAAAAGACAAGAAAATGCTCTCCAAAATGTGCTCACACATTCTATGTAGTTATTACTCATCCCTAGCCTGGTTGCTATAGCATAGGTTTTTCTCCAGTGGTTGATTTTATAGTGAAGATTTGTTCAGTAGAAGATTTTTGTATAGAAGGAAGATTTAATCCAATGAATTACTGTTTCTTTGGAGTTTGTTTTGGGGATTTATTTTAATGTTTCTGTTGAAAATATCTTTGGTTTAATTGTTTGGACAATAGCTTTAGCCTCTGTGCTAGACTGCTTGAAAAACAATTTGGAAATGCATTTAAAAATGAAGTTTTCTCTGAAGCTCTTCTTCATGTATCTTGCCTTTCTACATGTTTTGCAGGCAAATTCAATAGGGGTAGCATCCAGGGTGACTCAACAGAAATCGTTCTGCTTAGTACGTTGGACAATGCAAGAGGCTGAGAACACCAGACAGTATTTCCTAAAGAACAACGTACTTGTACTGGGAAAACAGTGCCATCTGCTTTAGATTGTTAAAAAAATTCTGATCCAAAATTTCATGCACTAGAAGTGATGAGTATGAGAAAGGTTTCAGGGCATTTGTGAGAAGTAAGATGACTTGTAAAAAAAATTTTTTTTACAGTAGCGCTTCAACTTCTGTTTAACTTCTTTATAGTCTTTATTTCAAGGCTGCTGGAGTTACCTGTTCTTCAGTAGTATTTCAGCAGTTATTTCAGTCTGCCTTATATGTTTTTTCCTTTTAGGAAATACCTATGATTTTCATTGTTCAATTGCAATGCTGTCAAAGAGTGTTTAAAATTGTGAAAAAGTGTTCCCTCATTTCTCACTAAAGAGAGGAATTTAATTATATTCTATCTTTTGCAGAAGAGTAGTGTGTTAGAAGATACTCCTTGTTACCTTATAACTAAAAAATGAATATGAACAACAATGGTTTTCAGGAGAAAAATTATATAAGTTTCATCTGGAAATCATAATTATCCTTTAAGGTACTTACTAGTCTTTTGTTATCCCCCAGACTATAGTCTAGGGGATAAGAGTGCACTTCCAGTTACATATTCACCTCTGTGGGAATCCTCTTTACCCCCAGTTTTTTTTGTACAATGATTTTGGTTTTCTTCAGGAAGGATTCTTGGCAAGTACATGAGCATAATCACCCATAAATAAATTCATCATTACAGTGTATTTCCTATTTCAAATCGACTTTGAATTTTAATCTTTAGTTCATGTTAAGTCTAGATAGGCTTATGAATTGCTGAAAGGGGAATGTATATTCAAGCAACAAAATGTCTTACTTTTAATATAAATGAGTGGTGCATGTTTCTACATCTTCTGTTCCCTGTACACCCTGGCACATGCACAGACACATTTTTGAGCCCAACTGCCATGATTTGGGTGCAAAAGAACGAAGACAGGAATAAACCCTCCACTTTAGTCCTTTTCCTCAATAAGGTGCTCACACTGCTGTCCAATGACTTGCAATCTGAATATTTTACTAAGCCTACTAAATGTCTGTGTATATAAATAGACACCAACACTGACACAAAGAAAACATGTTTCCTACAGGAAACAATTCCTAGAAAATTAACTGTAAAACATACTGAAAACAGATCTCATTGAATCTTTCTGAGGGACAGGATTGTCTCCGGGGTTTAGTAGAGTTAAGTTTTCAGGATCAGCAGTGAAGAAACAAAAATTTTCTCCAAGAGGTGTAATTTTAAAAGTATATTAGCTTCTTTTTTTTACCCACTGGAGCATCATTTGAAACCAAGACTAAAATCCTACCAAAGATTTCAAAGGAAAACTGGTAACCTGGTAATTTTGAACAATTTTCTTATTGACATGTTTAAAGTATAAAGCTCTAACCAATTTTAAAACCTTGAAAATAAAATTAATGACATACAAATGATATTAGGAAATACTTGATGCTTCTGTGAAGCCATATATTTCACATACATAAACATAATGTGCATCATGTGAATATTATTACCAAGCAGTTTTAGTGCTGTCATTTTAAATGAGTGCAGCTTTTGTTAAGATGCCATTAATTTATTTTATTGATGCCTTGGTTTTAAAGATTGGGATCATTCTGTAGCCACATTATTATTCTATGCAGCAGCTTACTCCAGGCTAATTTATTTTCATGTCTGCACTATTTGGGAACGTCAGATCTGTTTATTCAGAGCAGATAAATCTGCCATGTGGTAAATGATAAGAAGGAGATGGTCAAGTATGTTATATTACTAACCTTTTGAGTTCTGTCAAAATTATTGTAAAAATGTGTGATATATTTTGAAAGGAAAAGAATAATGTGTTGTTTTATTCTGTGGAACACTTATGAATTCCATATAGAATACTATTAGTCTAGAAATTGGATATGCCAATGTACTATAGAGAAATGAGTTTTTGAATATAATGTTCTGCATAAAATGAAGAATGCTATTTATCATAATATTTGGCATTTAGATAGAACTTTTTTGAGACTAAGCATTTCATTAACATTTGTTAACTGCAGCACATGACACATTCTTTTAGGTAAGCATTTCTCCCATTAAATTAAGAAAAAAAAGATAACAGCATAAAGAATTGGTGGTTATTCAGAACCATCATAATCTGCATTTCCTAAGCTTCTTGCTTCTATGAGATCACAATCCTTCATTCCTTGAAAAGGAATAGCATTCCAAGAGGCCAAAGAAAATTTGTTTGTATTGCCTTATGTCAGTAGGTAAAACATTATGGCATATTACTTTATATCAGTTGTTTGTTTGTTATGTTATTGTTATTCTAAGATATGGAATAGAATTTTCTAATAACTCTTCATAGGTTGGTGGGTGATGATCTTTTAAACTTATACTACTACTGATAATGAACCATTCAAAAGCAATCTTTTATTTAAATATATTTCTTAGTGTAAGAAATAAAGTGTCCTATTGCATTTATACATACTTTCATTTAGTAAATACATATTTAGTTAAATGGATTCTTGCTATATTTTTCTAATGACACTTAGATGTCATATATGCAGACAGAGATTGTCTTTACTATTAAGAATTTGTTATGACAGAATTTAAAAATAGGAAGAGGACTGTTCATTGCAATATCTTAAAACTGAATCTGCTTTTGACCTCTTAATTCTTGTGATTGACCAGGTGCCAGTTGGCCCTGTTGTACAGTACAGATAGCAGCAATTTATAACTGTGATATACAGATAAACAGTATAAACAGTTATATGTATAACTGTTTATAAACAGATAAAAGTACTATTATAAAGTACAGATTTGCTAACAGAAATGTGTTCATAACAGAAAGCTATTTGCTGCTATCATAAATCATGTCATATCCCAGACAGTTTTGGAATGACATTATCAGTAACTAGCTGTATCTCTGTAGTTTGCCCTGCAGTTCTTACCAGTAATGAGAGTTTAAGAGCCTTCAGGACCCTCAAGGAGAGAAGTAAAATGAAGCCACTAAATTTTATATTGTTGTAAGGAACAAATCTAGATGAACTTGTAAAAGTGTCTCATAAATTTGGTGATTGCACAGAAAATATATTTTTCAATTGATTGATGAAAAAAGAGGAAAATATTAAAAAAGTTTAAACTAGTGTTTAAATTGTTCAATAAGAAAAAAAACCAGCTGACTATTTCTTATGCTAAGAAAAATATTGTGGGTTTGACCCCTGTATGGGTCATTCACTTAGGAGTAGAACTTGAAGATCCTTGTGGGTCCCTTCCAACTCAGAATATTCTGTGCTTCTGTGATTTAGGTACACAGGATTATAGACTAGAGCACAGAAATAAATCAAACCTTGAGTTATGTTTTCAAAAGGTATTGCAGAGTCCTAGACATTATGGAATGTTTCTGTACAGCAATGTTTGGTAAGTATGAACTAAGAAACAAGTGGTTTTTCCTTGAGAATACCTGCAAGAGAGAATTGGAATAGGAACTACTTATTCTTCTGCCTTGCTCTTTCTCATTCATAGTCCCATGTAAGATGGAACATTGTTCATTGGATTTTGCTTTGTGAGTATTGAGATCTGATAGTCTGTGAAGACAGAATAACCTACAACTTTAGAACGAGGTTCTTTTGCCTCCTTCTAGTGGAAATATGCTTCAGGCAGACCTTCTCAAAGTACACGTGAATACTTTATGTTCTCTTACAAAACTTGTAATAATAGGAAATCCAACATGGTAATCTTTGCTAGTTCTTCTGTCTTGCCTACTTTCCCTGAGATTTTTTCCCTTGCCCTTCTTTTTTGCTTTGATGTTTTTTTTTTTTTTGTGTGTGTTTTGTTTTTTTTTTTTTTTGAGACTTTAGGAATCGTCTTTCATTTTTCATGTAGCAAGTCATAATGGAAAAGGATTGGAGGATTTTTCTAAACCTAAAAGCTTAATGAAGAGTCATCTAGACTAGACAGGGTGACACACTTAGTCTTAAATACCAATTACCTATGCAAAAAAACAAACAAAAGTCAGTTTGAACTCTGCTTGTTCTATCTGTTCATTCCTTCCAATATTACAGTTTTATGCTAAACCTCAAAATCTCAAAGTATGTAATTTAAAAGATCACTCTAAAGAGATTTTTTGAGATGCTTTTCCTATTTAAATAATAAAGAAAAATCAGCTACCTATGTGATTTGACTGTCCCTCAAGTTTTTTTAAATGAAACATGACAAATTTTCCTAGCATGCTATATATAAAATAGGTCTTTCAACACATGATGGACCATGAAGGACTAAGATGACTTTATCTGGAATTCTGTTGCAGTGCAGAATTATTTATATCGCACAAGAAAAGTGGCTTTGTTCATTTTTTTTAACTTTTAAGGAGGCGATGAACTAAACTGATTTTAAAAATAAAAGTTTAAAAATGAGATAATTCTATTTGTATTGTCATGCAAAGTGGGATTTCTGATTTTTTGTCTTTAAGTTCTATAAAACTGATAAACCAGAAACATTTTCTCCTCTTTTCATGACAGTGTCTTTTTGATATTATTATTCTTTTATACTAATTATATTTAATAATAAAATATTATCACAGATAGTTGTGAGTTGCAAGGGACCCAGAAGGTGCTAGTAACACCAGGGTCGTGGGTTCAATCCCTATGTGAGCCATTAATTTAAGAATTATACTTAATCATCCTTCTGGGTCCCTTGCAACTCATAATAATCTATGGATTTCTGCTTTTTTTGCAGAACTGCTGTCTATACTATTGAAATGGATTAAAAATTCTCTGAGGTCAAATGAAATCTATAGAGTTTAGACAGTTTAGCCAGGACTGCTTTTACACTTTTTTTTTTTTATTTTAATTGTTCTGTGTAGTGCATTCATTAGGCATAGTTTTTGCAACTACAAAATAAACCACCATGTCTTTCTGGGAGAACAGGAAAGATTAACTCATCCACTGGAGATTTTTCAGTTGTTTGTTTTCATAAAAGCAATTATATTTTTCCTTTTCCCATGTTAGAAAAAAATCATATCTAGAATCTCTAATCTTAACAGTGAAGGTCTGCTTGGCCTTTCTGTTGCCTAAGTATTGTGCTGATCGTGGTTAATGTTTTAGTTTTGTAAAAGTATTTTTTGTCTATGGTTGAGAGTAATATCCCCCATAAAGGTCATGACTTGAAAAGATACATGAAGCGAAGTGAGTGGCACAAAACAGTAGGTAGCAAAACATTGTACAATTCGTTGAACAATAAGGTCAATTACTTCATATCTACTTGTAGTTCAGCACAGCTGGATGGAAAAAATCGCAATATCTGACTGGCATTCTGTAGCAGTCTAATGCGGAATAATAATAGAGTTTAAATTGCCAGTTTACCAGAAGTGTCATTCTGAGTGGGCCAGCACAGAAATAAGAAGCAAGCTGGCTGTCTGAAAAGTATTACAAAAAGAACTAGAGTATTAGTGGAACAGAAAAGGAAGAAAATAGTAGACGCGCCTTGCTTGTTAAACTAGGTGTCTGACATCCTTGTTTTTGTATGCTTTTTTGTCTTAAAACTATCAGATCAGACTATTGCAGAAACTCTTTACTATTTAAATGTTGTTAGTAGCTTTTTAAAAAGGCAATTAACATCCATAAAAAGTTCACAAATTATCAACATCTGAGTTCAAAAGTTCATTTGCACTAGTTAAGTTTTTTATAATGAATGAGTACTGAGATCATATACAATTCTTCAAGTACTGCACTCCAGTGGAAAATTTGAACAGTAAAGACTAACTTCTTAAATGCATAAGAAACATGAGGCAGTACTCTAGTGAGGAGAAAGAGCATTAAAAAGTAATAGAGGACAGTCAAAGAGGAATTTAGCATATACTGATAAATATGCAGTGGAAAGGTCATTTTATGTCCTTAAAGTCATTGCCTGGGAAAGCCATATATATACTTTGACAAGCTTTGTGATTAAAAAAAAGTTGACAGGAACTGTTAAAGAATGGTTTTGATGTGATCTTCCCAAATTTTATATCCAGTCCACTCCTACGGACAGTTTAGTGCTTGCATGCAAATTCAGAAAAAAAGTCATTTTACAATTTGGAAAATATTTTTATAAGGATATTTTTGGCATTACATGAAATATATTAACTAAGATGTGTTAACCTCATTGGTAAAAAAGAAGCTACTATATTTTAATGATTATTAGTTTTTCTTGCACAGTTTAGGATACTTGGTTCAGTTTTATTTTGTCCAGAAAATAGGTGATAACAATTTTAATGTTTTTCATTGTATCATTTTTATTGTGTAGGTTAAACATGTTTTTAAGGCTGACTCAGAAACATAAATGCAGTGATAGGATTTGTAAAACATTTTTTTCCTTTCAATATTGTTTCCCTGTTCAGAGTCATCACCCATAGTTCTGTCTAACTCTTCACATCACTGCCATCCAGCTGTTTCACTATGTCTGCTGGGAAGGAAGAGCAGGAATCCCAGAAGCAAGTGGTGGGAAGGATAGAGGCGGAAGTTAAAACAGCAGCTGGTGGCAGAAAGCTTTTGTTAGTAATTGCTTATCCTGAATTTGAGTGGCAGCAGTGTCAACACTGCTTAAAAGACTAATGTTCCAGCTATTTTCAATAAAAAACCTGGCAGTCAGATTTCCAGTTTATGCCTAACTTGGAGCACAGTTTTTCCTGAAAACAGTGAAATATGAAGTTTCTTTACTCAGGGGAATATATTCTAGGCATCACAGGGAATTTGTTCTTGCAAGCCTTTTCAAGCAGAATCAGTATAATTTCACACACTTGCTCTTTCTGAGTTAGAGGTTAGTAAAAGCCTGGCAGATACCAGTTCATATGTTTCTCCTACTAGCACAGTTTTTAATTTCATACTTCTAAGCAATTAAATTTGTGTTAGCTGGTTGTTAGGTCAAGCGCTAATTATAAGCCAGTTTTCCTTGATGAAGAATCGCAGAGCATGTGCCAAAGATATTAAAATCTCCTTCTTTTAGACACAGAGTAATCATGGTACTGGTAATGAAGGAATTGTTTCTCATGTGAATATAGTAATTCACACTTGGCTTTTTGCAGCATGAGAACATTCTTTTACAACAGACATTACCCACTGCTAGAAGCTTGCTGCCAGATTAAGTGAATAAATGGTCTAATCTAGTGTGGCTGTATTTTTAAATTGAGTAAAATAAAATTAACTTTAGTGCTTTTATCAGTGTATTTGGCTGTTGTCTATATGACAATGCCTTGGGAAAATTATGATTGACTGATCTCAAGGCAAGAGTTTGAATACAGAGGGTAATGTACACAGGAGAACAAAACAAAAGTGAACAAAATAGTGTGGTCTTGTAGTTGCTGATATCAGCACTAGTGGCAATGTCAGCAAGTTCTGATATTTTCATTCAGTCTTGCAGCACACATACAGATTTTGACAAGCTGCCAAGTTCTAAATTTCAGTTTCTAGCCATGCTGACTGTCTCAGAAAACTTTTTTTTTTTCTTTACTACCTGGGTAGGAGGGGTTTTGGGGGATTTGGGGGGCTTGGGAGGCAGCGTTCGCCCTGCGGTGGCTCTGGCTTCCCTTCGCAGTTATCTTTAACAATATTCTTCAATTGGATTGCCAGGTGGATAAAAATTGAGAGGGACTGATCCTCTTTTTGGGCAATTTCTTTTTCCACTCAGTCCCAGAATTGGACTTGGTACAAATTTTCCTGCGACAGGTCCTGGAAAGACTGCAGAAGCCACCGTGCAAAACGCTTCACGTCTGATTTTTTACATTTCTTCCCTCCCCCCACTAAAATTCCTAGGGTTTGAACATAAATTCTCTCCTGTGACACAGACATTTTTGCACCCATTATGTCGATGTTAAGGCGTGTCACAACCCTCGCGGCTGGTAAAATAACAAAAGAAAAAAAAGACACCTGTCGGAGACTGGGAAGCCCTCCCTTACACTCCCGGAAGCGGGAGACAAAATGTGGGCTCTTATCGCCCTCTTGTGGGAGAAAGAGAAACTCGCCCCAAAGGGAGCAAGGCGTACCCAGCCCAGGGGGACCCCGGTAACTCACCACGGGTCCGGCGACATCCGAAGGCGAAACGAAAATTCCAGCTGCGAAGTTTTCGCCGTAGGGGGGCCGAGCTTCGGCGGTGCTAGCCAAAGGTGCCGGCCCCACCCCTCTGGAAGCCCTGGCTCCTTAAAACGGAACCACGGCTTGCGAGGGTGTTGTAACGTCCATGAGGTAAATCAACGAGCTTTTCGGGGCTCGGTGGTCCTCAGTCCGTGTGCTTGGAGCTCCCAAGCAACGCGTTGGTCGCCACAACTGCCTTAGCGCTCTCTCTTGTCCCCCCTTTTCGTCCCAGCTAGCTCTGTGAGGGGGGAGGGAGCGCTGGCAACTTCCGTGTTTTCCGGCGAACCCTCGCGGGTAACTGCCGGTGCTGCGTGGGTCTGGGAGCTAGGCGAGTCCCGAGGCGAATAAGAGGAGAGAGACTTTTTCCCCCGCGGGCGATATCTCGGTTTATTATGGCTTGGTTGGGAAGGAAAAAACCGAGGAGGCTGCTGCGTGCTCAGTTCGAGTTTGTCCGTGCCGCCTGGCCGATTCGGGGGCGGGGCGGCGCGCTCCGGCGCTGGCCGCGATCCAAGAGAGGCGGCGTGCAGAGCCGCGGCGCTGCAGCCGGCACGTGCGGGAGCAGCAGTTCGGCTGTGGCAGCGATCGCGGGGCAGTCCGGGGCAGCCGCGATCGCCTGAGGCAGTGGCGGCGGTTGCGGCAGGGGCTGGGAGAGAGAGAGAGCCGCGGCAGCGCGCAAGGATCCGGCGGGAGAAGAGGCGGCGGGCCGGGCAGCAGCAGCGAACAGGGGCCAGGCGGGAGAAAAAGCACCAGGGCGTCCCCAACCCGTTCTATGAATACTCGAGAGGGGAAACCCGGGACGGCCAATGAGATAACGCCACGGGGGGACTTGGGGATAGTGGGGTGCAGGGGTCCAATGGGAGATGGACAGATGGAAGGGTGCCCGGTCGTCTCTCGACCCCGCCGCGTGGCTGACAAATGGTCTGACAGACGTAAACAGAATGACTAAGCACTTCCTCGGGAAGGCAGACCGCGGGGGGAAATGGGAGGGCCCGGAAGGTCACTTACAGAGTGCGAGGGGATACATGGAATGACCTTATACATAATAGAACATATAATAACACAATTCCACAATGCTTCCTTTTTTCTTCCTTGTCATGAAAAAAGAAAACATCTCTTGCTAACCAAAATTTATGAAGCAATAATAATTAAATTCTGTTTACTCAAACCAGCAGTTCAGGGAGAATGGTGACTGCTAGAATTTTTTTGTATGCAGGGTATATTGACATAAACATCACAAGATGAAACCTGACATCTACACTTTCTTCTGAGTTTCAAATCAGATTTTAGTTCATTACTTGTGGTAGGCATTATTAAGTACATAAAATTTCAGATCTGACCATTGGTTCTGGTTTTTTTTTTTTTCCCAAATCACTTAACAATAGATAAAAAAAAAAAGTATTACAATTTAAAATTGTAATACTTAATACTTAACCTTTCTTCCCCACATATCAGACTTTCTAAAAAGTGCAATTTTAATCCCTATTGTTTCCTTCAGTTTCTTCAAAATTGATAATAATTGTGGAGCACTGTGAGAATCCACAGACTTCTTTCCTCTATGAAATTCTAAAAAGAGTTAAGAAAAGAGCAATTTCTGAATTGCTAGGTAATCACATTAATTTAAACTTAAACATTCGTATTATCTAAGATCTCAAATACCAAAACAATTTTTGTAAAAATAGTATATTAGTTAACTTGTTCTGAAGGTAAGTCACAAAACTCACTATCAAATGAATGAACAGATTTTTTAGTAATAGGAGAAGAATGAGAAAAATTTCAAGGGTTGCAGTGGTCTATTCATGGAAAGGCATCAATGTTTCAAAGTACCTCTGTTTTCTCACCACAGTGCAATTCTGAAGTTGTTCAGTCATTTGTAGCATTTTGAGAAAGCCCAAAAATCAAAAATTCTTTTTTTTTCAGTATTCGTGTCTTTTTCTAAAACTGAGATAAGAAATTTGCTCTAGGGCTTATTTAAAAATTAATTAAGTTTTTAAATATTGTTTTGTATAATTTTCATTATTTTGAGAAATTAAAAATAAGAATAGCACACTACTTTCTCAGATACAACCTGAGGGAACCAGGTACTGCAGATTATCTTTAACAGACAACAGACATCACACACAACAGGGTGCCCCCATTAAATAACCTGCTAGATACAAGGTATTGCATAATGATAATGAAGAGTGACACTGAAGTTCTTAAATACAGTGTACCTGCATCTGCTGCCAATGGTATAGCATTCCATATGTAGTCTTACTGAAACCTATTGTGGACAGAATTATTTTTCTAAATTTGGAAGAAAATATCTAAAATATGCATGTTTGAAGATATGTATTTATTTTTTATTGCATTTCAGTACAGGACTTTTAACTGTCCTTGTAAAAGTGGATATAAGTTTTTACTGAGCAGACACTAGAGGATCTGTACACCTTAATGTTAATCTTTGATGACTATTAGAGATAAATCAAATGAAATATAATGACATCAAAAGGAAAAAAAGGCAATTATCTCTCTGTCTTGAAGTAAGGAAGGAGCTCTAGCATGTTGCTCCTAAATTACATAAACAGTCAGGTTATAAAATGAAGGCAAAGCCATTCTACATTACTTTTTCATGTCCTTTTGTGAGGTAGAATGCCACTAAGTTAGATTGATGGACCCACTGGGGATCTTTCTAAAGCTTATTGCTCTCTTGCACATATACTGCTGGTGTTTCCACAGATGTATGGGAAATTACAACACAGCAAGAAGCAGTAGCAAGTTTATAGGTGAGATCAAGGGATTCTGAACTGTGAGGGAACACTTGGCCTTTGTGAAAAACTAGCAGTTGATGCTCAAATATGTTATCTACAGCCTCTCCAAAAAGGAGTAGTCTCCGTGGTCTACTCAAAAGTATTAGTATAGCAAGTATATAAAATTAATCTTAAGAATGTTAGACAGCAAAGACTTTCAGTATTTTGAAAGAATCTGAGAACACATAATATAGAGAGTTTTTATTTGATTTTTTTTCTTTCTGAAACACAATAGAACTGGAGAGAGATGACTGCAGGAAGACCAAAGGTTTTGGTAAAAGGCCTAAATGAATCTTCTCAGTCAGAGATGCAAAGAATGACCTCCAATACGCTGATATCATTTTGTGAAAAATGCTCTCCTCTGGGGTCCTACAGATCCTTACAGATTTGGTGCCCCAGTCTGTGGCTTAATGGCTGACCTGAATGGAGGGCAAAACAAAACTTTAGTATCTGGAAGAGGAGGGAAAAGGCAGTAAAGGCACCTTCCCTATCAGAGTGCAGAAAAAGTAGTGCTAGCTCCATTAATCTTTGTAATGACTGCCTGCTACCTGTCACCATAAGTTCCCTCTGGGGCATTGTAAACTGCAGCAGGCACATTGGCTGAACAGGAAATCCTTCTCCTTTCTAAGTGCAAAAAAACTGGACCTGAGGGTTTGCCTCACGATCCTCAAGAAAATGAACTTCTATTAACTTTTTTGTACTCTGTGTTTTATCATGACTTTAATGGTTTAATGATTCAATGGTCCTTGTAATTCTGTTTGCAGATAATGTGGCACTTGGCTCTACTGTAGCTTATATTTGATGATAAAATTTTGCATGTTGCAGATTTCACCCATGAGACTTTACATCCATAAAATATGTTTAGACTATCTATTACTTTTTTCCTTCAACAGATTGCTTATGCATGATAAAATTTTTTTTTTTTACATGGTTACTAATTTTTTCCGCTTCACTTTCCGTCACCTAAATTAGCTTGGTTTTCTTTGAATATATGGAGAAATTTTTGAAGAAAATTAAAATGAAAATTATGTATTTTATAGCTGCCTTTCCTTATAAAGTCAATATATACATCTTTTAGAAAAGATTATTCCTGTTCAGCATCCCCAACATGCAGCAATCATCTTCATTAAATTTGCAAATGATCTCCTAAACAGTGACTTAGAAGATGTTAATGCTGTAGTAAACACAGGAAATTGTATAATAAACTCATAAATATGTCTAGGTATGAATTAACTACTTGAGTTAATAAAAACAACTTTAAGTTAGGTTTTTAAAGAGAAGAAGTGCATGTTTGGGAAAAAAGATGCAACCAGCCCAAATACAATTGACTTAGATGTATAATCTTAGATGTTAGTCTTAGAAGGAAACATTCCATCTCAGTAGTCCTTCCACAGGAAGTATTGCAGCAAATTATATTTTTGACTGTGTGTGGGGACACTTCGTTTATTTGGTTTTTTTTTTTAAAGATATCTAAGAAGCAGGCCTTTGCTAAAATCTAAATATCAGAAGATGTGAATATTCTCAGTTCAGTCAGAGAGAAAAAGAGAAAGATTTCTGCCAGGCTAAGCCCGGGAAAAAGTCCAAGAGGAATGTAAACAATCTATTATCTTGCTTTCCATTCATATTTTTTATAGATATGTTCTACCACACTGACCTAAGTCTAGTGTACCAATCAGGTGACATTATTTTACTTTAAGACCAATGGAATTAATGTTCATGATGCTCTCTATAAAAGAGAAAAGTGCTTTTGAATAAAGGCTCATTTTTCCTTCTGAAATCATGCAAGTCATTTCGCCCATCTCTGGCTCAACACCATTGAGAAGATGGTTATATATAGTCATACATATACATGTTCTCTAATGGGACAGGTGGCATTTTTTTCTACATTCTGCTCACAATTTTTCTCCCTAAACTTTGCCATATCAATAAGAGGTAATTTTTTTTCCTATAATATAAGCATTGTTTCTGGAGTATCTACCTGCAATAACCAATTATCTCTGCAGAGCAGGTATTCAATTTTTCTTCTACTTGGACAAGAAAGAATAGCAAGGTCTGTCAAAATGACAAGTGCACACAAATTGTAGCACACCCTTAAGTTGATTCATCATAGAGGTCTAATTCTAAATAGAAAAAAACTCAGCTGTAAACCCTATAAGGAAGGTAGTAGTCATTGGGATTTTGGCCCTACAGAGTGAAAACTTTCCTTATCTCCTTGGAGAGTTCAGCTATACTGAATTGCCATGGTGGCACATAACTTCTGTTAATACTGTCATTGTAGTGTCTCATACTTTGGGACTTATAAGTATCTTTGCTGTTCAGTATAAAAACCTCTTCACTTTTAAACAAGTCAGTAAAGGGATGTCCTTATGTACAGCAAAAACTCTACAGACAGGTTGGATAACAATTTTAAACCCCCTGATTCCTCAGTAGCTACTACCAGATAAATATTGAAATTTTTCAGCCTCCTTTTCGCCAGTAAAAGTCCCACTCAAACCTAGGCTGCTCATTTGATGAATCCATTTGGGGGTGATGGTGGGCACTGAGGAACTTCTCTGTGGAGGAATCTGTGCATAAATATCTTGAAGCAATAAGTAATCTATATTGTAGGCAATAGCATCCACATCTGCCAAATATTTCTGAAAGAGAACATAATCAAAAAGAAGATCAAATTACCTGAATTGTTTCACTTATGCCTGGCAATCATTACACTTCCTTAATGAACATTTCACTTCCTCTAATTTAGCCTAAAAACCCAAACTAGGCATCTTCAGTCCATGTGCAGATGCTATTTTATACAATTAGTTAAAATGGAAGATTTTTCTTGAACTGAAGAGCCAAGTTTTATGTATAACTGTACACTTCCATGTGAGATTTTCCCTTTTACTCATATATGTCTACAACAAGATTAACACGAGCAGAAATTAAATTTGAGCATTCATTTTTTGCCATTTTGAAAACATAAATCCTACATTAACTCTGAGAATCTGAAGATACTAGATTTTGCACTTGCATGATATTAATAATGTCAAGTTCGCTTCTTAATTAAGATATCCTAATTTCACCTAAGAGAAGCAAAATTCAGCAAATTTTTTAGTGCTAATTTAGGCTCCATCAATTTGACAAACAGGATGTTATTAATTTAAAGAATCCACAGACTAAATGATCACACATCTCAGAGATTATAATATGCAGTTACTGACACTGGTGACAGAACACATTTCATTAGTAAGCCTTCTGTCGCATGGTGGATATTCTGACCTTAAAATCAAAAAAAATCCCTTAGCAATGGAATTAGATTTATGCTGTCAATTGTAACTGCCAATAAATCAACTATCTCTCCAATCCTGACTCAAATTTAATTTTGTTGCCTGACTATGCAGGACACTTTATAATAAGAAAAATAAAAAAATTTCCTGAGGCCGTATTTTGCATCTGCTATAAGGTCCATGATCTCCTTTTTTTCTTCCTGCATATTAAAAAATCACTTTTTGGCTTATTCAAAAGAAGCAATGCATTTAAAAATTTGAAGCACCAGTTTACTAAGTATTTTAGAAATTATTTACCTCAAATATAATGCAGGCCAAAAGAGATTCCACCCCCATAACTCATTCATATCTCGTATCTCACATCTCTGTGTGATATCACATCTTGATGTTTAAAGTATGGGCGACATATTATTTATATTGGTTTTGCAACTGACTTTTATTTGTTTCTCTTCTCTGACAAGATGAGAAAATAATGTGTCTTGTCTTTTCTCAACACATACAACTTAGATTCTAGCTTACAAATGTAGAGAAACATGCATCTTCTTGTCATATAAATCATCCAGTGACAATCAGTTTAGATATTTGTGGACAAGAATATACCCAATATATTGTTCAGTATGCACTGTGCTTTCTCTTTCATTCAAAGCCTTTAGAGTGTACAGGACAGACAGCAAGTTCAGTAATTTTTTTTTTTTTTTTTCAGATTTCCTAGAAATGTCTTGCTTTTGGCAGGTCATGTACAAGTGGAGACAACTATTTGAGGTATTGCCACTAGTGTCTTCACACTTCTTAGTGAGCTGGTGAGTAGCTTGACTACTGTTGAGGAGACCTTTTTTATATATTTTGGCAGGAAACAGTGGAGTACATTTCAGAACAGTCAATGCAATTTAGGTGAGACTGACAGAGATTAAGAGTAAAATTCTTCTGAAGACTTCAGCAGCAGCTCAGAGAAGAGAACACAATGAGTTTGGATGACAATAATACAGACAAACACAGCTATACACAGAGAATACACAGGAATGTCAGAATTGGCTGTATCCACGCAGGATTCAGCAAATATTGTAATTTTATGCATGCAAAAATTAGTGATTCTGAGTGCTAAAAGTTGGAATTGCTGCCTGTGGTATTGTTTGTCTCGCTAAAGAAGACAGCACAGGGCCCAATTAACTCATGTTATCTTTAGTTAGTGTCAGGAGATCACTCAAGCAGAAATCATGTAGCTTTTGTGTAGAGGCTGGGTTGCTAAGCTCAAATCATTTTTTCACCTTGCTCATCTTAGCATGTCCTAGCAGGAGTACAATAATATGAGGGCTAGAAACAGCAGCCTTGGAAATATTTGAGAGAAACATCCCTTTAAATCTATATTTTATATTTTCATTATATATTTTTAAACAAATTTGATTACATATTTGCAAAATGTCTCAATTGTTCTAGTTGATATGTTAAGATTTAAATTGGTAATAAATTTAATATATGCATACGATATTATTATGGTGATTTCAAATTGTAGTATTTATTGATCTAAACTGTCTAATTTCTCTTTCCACCACTAACCTGCAGTCTTGCAGAAAAATGGCCTCAGCATTCTCTGTCAATGTTTCTAAAATACTATCAATTTCTGTCAAAATCCTAATGTTGATAATTTATCAACTTCTATTTCTGTGAAGCTGTGCTACAACAAAGGCCAAAACCAGCAACCATTCTTTTGGCCATGACTCTATCATGCTGGTATAAGCCAATTTTAGTTTAAATTTTTCCTCAATCCCAAAAGTCAATAGCTGAAAAAGATTGAATCTGCAGAAGGAGATCTGTCTACAAGAATTGTGTGAAGGAAAACAAAACTAGAGCCATGTTGCTCCAAATCAGAAGAGTAAAAGGGAGCTTTTTCTGACTGCTTTTTGGCAGGAGAGGGAAGAAGACCGGATGGGCTCAGTCTCACCTCCTGTCTCAATATGTGTATGTAGTCTCCAGTGTAGTGATGTTCTAAATCAAATCTGTTTGGAAAAAATGCCAAATGGACATAGGCTGTTAAAGTGAGTAATTGGCAATATCATTGTGATTGATACGGTCCATTGCAATTCACATCGTTCTGTTGGTTTTCAGTCATTTTCTCAGCCATCTGGTTTAGGTGAAATTTTTAAATGTTCAAAGTTAATCCAAGTAAGACAGTTTTCAGGTATACTGCTCTGAAGAAGAGAGAAAAAGTCTAAATGGTAGTTGAAATGCAGTCAATATTTTACATGTTTATACTTTGAATGCAGATGAAGTTTCATATAAGACCAGAATGGTAGTATTTAACTTTACCATATTATATCAAGCAACACAGCTTTATATGACAGCTTAGTGTTATTTTGGAAAAAAATCCCAAACCTTTAAATTCAATACTTCAAATACTCTTGAAGCAATAAACTGATGTATAGCTTGAAAACTAATATAAAGTTCTTCTTAGATACTGCACAGCTACTGATTTACGATTTTATACACCAAGTATTTATTCATATGGATAAATGAAAGTTATATTCAGAAAATATCACAAAAGAAAATAATATGCCTAGCAAAATTTTTTAAAATACAGGTTAATTTAGAAGGCAGATCTATGTGTCCTGCACTTCCTCAAAGCAGTTTTGCTTCTTTTACCTATTTCCGATGTAAAAAATATTTTTTGCTAGTGAAGTCCTTTATAAAATAAAAAATTACCTGGATGTTCCAGAGACAATTTTATTAATATTACTGTATACATTTAATTATAAGGTTAAGGTTATAAATATCTGCTTAACATTAACAATTTGAGATAAAATATTACATTCCAAGTATATCACTAATAATAATCTGGAGAACTGGTTTTTTATGTTCAGCTGGCTGATTTATCAGGATAATCTTAAGGAAAGTACAACGCTATTCTGCTAAGAAACACAAAGTAGATATAAGACATTACATTTTTATCTAGAAATTTTCTACTGAATCTATGAAAAATCTCCTCAACTTGCCCCATTTGGAAAGTACATTGTGATTCGAACATAAATAATAAGGATCTCTATGTATCTCAGAGGAGATATCTGTTCCAGCTGTACTGTGATTATTCCATCTTTGGATTATAGAAGCCTAAGATATCTGTTGCTATCACTGTGCCTCATAGCTGACTGGGCTTGCTCTGAAAACAGGATGAAGCATTGGAACCAAAGGGGAATTTTTTATTTCTTTTAGAAAGAATAATAAATTTTATCCACAAATAATGTTTAGATCTTGTTACACACACACACAGAGTCTTTATTTTCTCATTGCACTGAAAAGTAGTCTCTTTCCTTTTGTAGTCTGCTTTTTTTTCATATCTGTTACCCATGGAAAATTGATTCATGTTCTTGAATATCCTTCAGATAGATGCTTGTATCACACATGAGAACTAATGAGAGAAAGTAAAATAATTAGGGAAGTACTTCAAATTTGAGGCAAAATTGTGATTAAAAAGTTTTTTTCAGATCTCTGAGCATGACACAGGGTATTTTCACTCTTATTCAAATTTACCAAGGCAGAATGCTAGTCATTATTCTAAAACACTTGAATAGATCTTTTTTCCTAAATTAAATTATTTAGAACAAGGTAAAGAAGAAAGTAATAATATTTATATGTGCACAAATAAATATTTTCAAATTGATAAGAAAAGTTCTACAAAATACTGCAGAAATATTTTAGAAAATTATCTGTAATTGTACAGTTAAATGCAAAACAATGGTAGAAATTTTAGAGAAATAAATTTTAAAGCTTTCTCCAAGTATGTGTGTATTTGTAGAAGCTAGCAAAAAATCCTTGGTTTTTAAGCAAAAAGCCATCTGGTACTCTGACTGGATTAAATTTAAGATTTTAAAATTTATAAGTGTTACTACTTTATTCAGACCTGCTATTCTGCATAATTCATTTTACATCTGAAGAGGAAAGCACCTTGCTTTCTGTTAACCTTAGTGGAACATCTGTTTTTTTCCCAACTGTTCGGTATTTAATGAAATAGTTTCTAACACATGTTACCAGCTCCCTTGGGACTGACTAGAGTGAAATGACGTTGAATGATTGGTGTTTGTAAATATATATATGTGTGTGTGTTTCTGTATATATATATATGGTTTATTCTAGAATAAATTGTTTGCAGTTGAAAGCAGGTATGTAGCCATTTTGCTTGTTATTATCTACAGAAATATAGCAATATGTAAGCATAAAAATATTACTTAAGAAAATGCATAAGAGAAAAGAAAGAAAGAGAGAAAAGTCCAACGATTGCACACCCCAAAACCTTACCTCTCACAAGGGATACAAACCTAGCCTCAATAAAGCACACTGCCAACTCCACAAATAGGCAAATGTTTTGGGTCATTAATCATTAGTAGTCCAGTTGGTCACAACATACTATCAGGTATTCATAGAAAAATAAAGAAATTAACTAAAGTCCATCTAAAGCAGTAAATGAGCAATTTATATCAGCAATAAATATTTACTGGGTTTTGAGTATTTTTGAACTGGAGTAAATAAAAGACAGCTTTTTATTTATATATTTTATAGGACATGTTTTTGCAACACACCTTTTTTGCAATTTGAAGTGATTCCCTGAGCCAAAGAGGTTTCACACCATTTAGGAAATTAAAGAGAGATGGTGTCCTTACTATCTCCTAGGCACATTTAAGATCCTGTGTGCTGGAAACATTCTACCTCATGGTATGGGGTCAGGAAGAAGAGAAGGCATTTGTTTTCCCCAGTCACTGTTACATGTGATAGAGCCCTGCTTTCCTGGAGATGACGGAACACCTGCTGATGAAAAGCAGTGAATGAATTCCCTTTTTCTTGCTTAGTTTGTATGTATAGCTTCTGCTTTACCTATTAAACTGTCTTTATCTCAACCCAAGAGTTTTCAGTCTTTTACTCTTGCAGTTCACTCCCCCATCCCACTGGGGGTCAATGAGCGAGTGACTGGGTGGTGCCTAGTTGTCATCTGGGGTTAAATCAAAACAGAGCTATGGAATACTCTTACAAAAATAGTACCTGAGTTACATGAAAAATCAGACTATTCCAGAGCTAAAAACATGACCAAAAGAGCAGAGCTGGACTAAGATTGTGGAAATAGTTTTGATTTGATATTCAGGGAATATTAAAGTTATTGTATTCATGTCTAATGATTCATCATTGTTTCAAGGATCAGACAGATCTTCAAGGGAAATTTACGGACATATAAGGTGGACCTGAATCATTCTTTGGAAAAAGCTCCCTTTTGCCGTCTGCTTTTTCAGGTTATAAAAACAAATTTAAAAGCCCTCTGGCAATCAGCTCCTTTGACTGAAGTTTTCTATTGCATGTTAATTTTGTTAATCTTAGATAATAATAATAGCAAATTTCATCCTCTAGTAGCACTTATTTATTTATGGAATAAATCTATTGGTGCCAAAATTTTTAGGAGTATTTAATGGCAAAATGACAGTTTTTCTTTGGAGGTAATTACTATTATTAAATGGTGCATTGGTTTTGAAGTCAAATGTTTGATGATGCATCATTTTCTTGCATTTGCTTTAAATAAGAGTGCAATTGAACCTGTCCAATCAGCACATCGTGGTGTGAAAGTGACATATACTTCAGAAGTACAGTTAGCTTCATTGCATGGTACTCTTTTTGGTTAAAAATAAGTAAAAATTTTTTTTCAAATTGCATGGGTTTTCTGAATGAACTAAGACTCAAAAAGCTTGGACAACCATTTCTGTGGGAAGAGGATGCAGGCTGCGTTTAAACTATATTACTTTGAATACCTTTCTTTGCTTCCAGTCTGTGTTCAAAGTCAGATCCACAATACCAAAATAGGTAGATATGTTAGTTACAAGATGACATGCAAGAATATGGGAAAATTCAGTATTTTTCACACATCTGCCAAGCAAAGAACTGGAAGAGCCATCCAGTCCAACCACTATTACAATGGGCATCTAATTTATGGGATGCCCATTCACAAACTTATGAATTGCCATGATAAAACTGGAAATATTGAGTGGAAAATACTACTGGAAAGCAAATAGAGCTTCTGTATTCTACTGGACAGAAATTTTGTTTTGCATTTTGAACATGTTCATGGTAAGTTTTTTACTCACTTGTTCTTTTGCCAGCTGTGCCCTTCATCTTAAGTGTGCTTTGAGATAGCAGTCATATTTTCTCATGGTTTGCTTTTTTAAGCAAAACAAGCCTTTTTCATTTATTCTCCACTTACAAGATAGACTGTCATTCTCCTGCTGAGAGGCACTGTACAATTAGCTCAAGGACGATGCTTCTGAGCAGCACAGGTTGAGTCTGCCTGGCTGGAAGTGTGTGACTATTTATGTCCATCAATGTGGGCTAAGATTTCTTAGGCTTTTCTGTATCTTGATTTGAAAGAATTTTTAATGAAGATATATAGCCAGAATTGCAGACCATAGGTGTGGAAGAAAGGGTGTTGAAAGGATAAATGGAACATTTGACAAAGTACTGAATAAAGCCTGCTGAAAGAGTGGTTTGTCACAGTATTTGCCTAGTTCAAACGGGCAGTTAAAACCTTTTCTTACTGAATAGAATTTTGAAATTTGCAAAGAATTAGCAATAACTTGGTTTCATGTTAAGAACTTTTGCAATAGGTGAAATTAAGCAAGAAGAAATATATGTCTGAAATTACTTTTACTATAAACTGAGGCTGCAATCTTATCCAAACCTTCCTTCTGCTGGAAGGAATTACTGGATGATTTTCAAACATAGTCCTACATGTGTAAAAACATCAAAGCAAAAGAGTTTAGAAACTAGAGACAATACTTTCAGTTGTCCTTGATATGTTTTTATTAAAAGGGTATATAGGCATTATATCTTCATTTCAAGATTTGGTGTGGAAAGAGCCTAAATATACTTTGAGTCTTCCTCTTCCCAGCCTTAGTGCAGAGCGATGTTAAGCTAGAAATAATCTGTTATCTAATCAGCCTCAGTTTCAGAAAATGTATCTAAGTGTTTTGTCTTAACCTGGTTTTGGTGTAGTGAATAATGTAAGAAACAATAAAGAAATGCTCGAAGGATAAGGATGGTTAATAGCACTCTGACATTCAGATTTTAAGTAGACTTTTAGATTAAAAGAAATAATTTTATTGAGCTAGAGTAGTATGTTTCTGGGTGGATTATCAAAAACCAAGATTCCCACCTTGGTGAAATTGTCTGTGATTACTTCTTGGGTTTTTGTTTGTTTGTTTATTTTGGGGTTTTTTTTGGGTTTTTTTGACACAGCTGATGCTATGTTAAGGAGTTAAGGAAAGAGTTGAATAGGATGCTCCTAAGAAAAACCTGCTTAGAAATATTAGCCTGGTGAGGAGCCTTCTGGCCTATGTGTTCCAGTGTCACTAAAATTGTATAAGAGACTGATCTCTGCATTTCTGTGATAGAGTTTTACAAACATTGCCATGGATACATACCTGGCCACTTTGGAAAATTTAAAAGATAACCATATAACTTCTCATGTATCCCTAAACCCCATATAGTAAACCAAAACAGCCATTTATTTTTACTTTTTCCTTTTTTTTTTATAATTATGGGATAGTAAAGCCTTGAATTGTTATACTTACATACTGTTAAGATTCCCTTGAAACAACATTTCTAGAAATTTTTGTCTCTTAATTGGGAGCCATTGGTTTAATCCAGAGATGCATATTTAGAAGAAGGGTGGAGTAGAAAGAGGAACAGTAAGAAGTGGAAATTATAGAGTGCAACATCTTGCTCCATTAAATGCAACTCCATTTTCACTGCTCACTCACTCAGAAGCTTGACACACAGGGTTATTCTGGTACAAATTACCATTCAGTTAGCAGAGCTTTATGACAAGATGTTCTAATAGCAGCGCATTGTCATAATGTCACTGCAAAGCTTGGAGATGGATTTGGCAGATGTGATTTCTTTTTGGAGACATATGCTAATAAGAACAACCTACATTTTTTGTAGTGTAAAAAAATCAAAGTAACCAAGATCTTCAGCTGACACAGTGGCACTGTCAGAAGTACAGCATACATTTGTATACAGAGAGTAAATAGGACAAAGCTTGCTAAGATAAAACTCTACATGAATTTTCCAAGCAAAGATATTAGTTTTATATCATGCCTTAGTATTTAATATAATGTTAGAATTCTAAGTATCTGGTGAACTATTTAAAGGTGTGACTGAAATTGTAATCATTCACAGATGACTAAAGGGCTTCTTTGAGTCAACAACAACAAAATAGACACAATGGCACTGGATTTACAGTCTATGATGGGGTTGAGACTGTAGAAACAAATAGGTGGTTTTGCAGTTTCTTCGGGTTGGAAGTAGGATACTCATCTAAAAATCAAGTTAATTTCCTTTTTTGGCTAAAATAAACTATTATGTTATCAAAAGTACCTTAAGAACAAATGGATTATTATTTCTAGGAATTAGATAGGAGGAATTCAGAGAATTTCCAGTAAGAGTATACTGTGAATCAAAAAGAAGACATAAAAGTATTATTTGGAGAATTCATTTCCATTAAATAGATTTGTAAGACCAACTTAACCAGTTTTTCTGATTTGTCTGTGAATCTGTGTTGGAGTTACAAGCCTAACTAATGAAATGCTATTCTAAAATTCACACAATACATATTTTTTTTCAACCATAACACATAGCAGTGGCAAAACTATAGAAATTACAACAAACCAGTATGTCAAAATCAACATGACCATATAGACAACTGACTTGTGTGAAAAAGATATTGTTAGTTAATAGCTTACCTGCATTTTAAGTGTGAATTGAGCGCTGTCAGAGACAGTTTCTGGTTACCCTGCATAATTTAATTAGTTTTTAATTTATATTTTATTAATGATTTTTTCTTGCTTCTGTTACAAAGAACTGACCTTTTGATTGGCAGACAGGTCTTTGTGGACACTTTCAAATTGTATATTTGTCTGTCTGAGAGACATTTATCATTATATTTCTGGCTCATGAATATAATATTGTATTGCAAAGTGTTCCTGATAATTCACCTTGTGACAGTAATGATATCTGGATTTTTTGAAGGTGTAACTTGATTGCTTTCAAGAAGATGCAGGGAGATTTTAACATTGATTAACATTGTTTGTTCTGCTTCATTCTTTGGGAAGTTAAAACAAGCTTAGTTGAACTATCTGGTAAATATCTAAAAAAATATCAAGAGATTCTTTAATGGTGTGGCAAAATGACACTTCTGTCTATGGAGTGAAATTTCTTGAATAATTTAACATTGCTTCCTTTATTCAAAGCAGAGCTCGCATATTTTGAGTAATATTTTCCTAACCCTAGGATAATACTAAATGCCAAAGACACAAATAAAAGTATATCCTGGAGAACATAGCTACTGCAAAAAATGCCACATAAAATCCTGGAGGTCTGGCAAAGTCTGAAATACAATTTACATTGGCAATGCCTCAAATAATTTTTAGTCATACTGAGGCTATTGGCCTCAGGTCTTCTGTGCTATAGGTCTTCTCTGCTATATTTATTCTATGTATGTTTGAGGCTCACCAATTTCTAACCAGAGAAGATTAAGTTTTTTTAATATAAATTTTGCAGCTTTTAAACCTCAACTGGCTGAGAAATCAATGCGCTAAAGGTTATTTAAAGTGTTAAAATTCATGGGCAGTATGCACAATGCAAAAATAAATGAAAAGTTAAGCCATAAATACGATGCCTTTGTAATGAATCATACACACATACAGAAAAAAAAGGTTCTACTGAAAACTTTCTTCTTTTGTTAAAAAGCTTTCTTCTAGTTTTAATACAATTTTTTAGTGGTGTTTCAAAGTTGGAGACAAAGGGAATTTTTTGTGTTGAGAGAAAAATTGCCAACTCATTTTACATCCTTAACTTATTTGAAGTCAGCTTCCTCATTAGGTTAAAAGTCTTAGTCAAATTCCACTCTTAGCCTACAAATGTGATTTTGTGTGTGTGCTTGTTTAGGACTTTGCCTGTCTGGTTCTAGACACATTAAGGAGAGTCATTTATGATCTCTTTATGAATAAAAGTTTTGATTTGTGTTCTTTCTATAATTATAAATTTCAGTGTATAGTTTGCATACTAAATAATTCTGGTTCATCTCTAGCAGTTCTCAGAGTGCTTTGTCTTTTCAACTGGATTGGATGACTCTGTCCTAAGACACCTAGAGAAATATCAGCATTAATGAATAAGAGCAGACTTCCACTGACTGCATTCTTTTGAGCTGTGACTTTGGTTTGACTGGAGGACACTGTTGGGAGTCACTAGAGTAGTAATATTGAGCAGAATCATGTTTTTTTCACAGCTGGGAATGGTCAAATATATGCACTAGTGTCTGTCTTTTTTTCCTGTTCAGAACAATATTGAATGGAAATACCTCACTAGACAGCCAGAAGTACTCAAAGTTTGTAGCTATCTCAAAGGTGTCAGCACTGATCTGCCTTCTTTGAGGCTGAAAATCATAGAAAAGGAAACAAATACCAGAAAAGCGTCTTTCTCTAACTCTACAATATTGTATTTCTTCTCAAGTGTTCTGCTTGACTGCTGATTTGAAGTGTTGAACAAGAAGTTCATAATGCTGCCAACTTTCCTCTTGTTGAGCCACCAGACAATTCACTGCAGGTTTTCTCTTGTATGGGCTTTCAGAGTAAATGGGGTTATATTCTGAAAGGACTAATATTCAGACAGTCAGATTGTGTAAGTCAGACTGTAAAAGGTGTTTGTGTGATCTGCAGCACATAGGAAATTCACCTAAAATTGTGTTGTGCTCAGAATAGGAAGAAAGTTTGGGGAATCAGGAACACAAAACCAGTGATTAATATTTTATTATTTTAAACATTCTGCATCTGGTAAAATTTATCTAATTTGGTCAACATAATGACAAAGTATCTGTTTTTATTTTGTCCTGTGGCCATCCTCCTTGTATAGAAGTCATAGTTCTTTTTTCTTTTAATTTTTATGACTAAGGAACCATTTTTTATCTGCTTGAAATATTATAAAATGCCTAATTCAGCCTGGCTTCCAATATGTCTTACTTATTTAAATTTTGATGTAAAAAAAACAAAGAAAAATTTTTTTCATATGTTATATTTCCAATAGATTTGCAGTAGTAATCAAGGTGTAATTTGTCTACAAACCAGGAACACTTATAAGCCTTTCTCAGTATATAGTGTATTTTTAAATTTGATCTCACTATGTGAAAAATGTAATGGATTTGATAAATATAATGTGCAACACATTTAATAACAACTAACATTTCTGTCAGTTCCCCGTGTTACACTGTTCTATTTATAAAGGATATAAAATAGAAAATATCATTGTGTGGAAATTAAAATTATATGTTTCAGTAATAAAAAATGTACCACAACTAAGTGATTTGTATACTAAATGAGTTATGTCATTTGCTTAAATCTTTACCTTTAAAATAATTTTTTTGGGTGCAAGCTAAGAGCTTAAGTTAAGCATTCTAAAAGCTTAAAGGACCCTCAACACAAGTTGTAGGCTTTCTTAATTTTAGACGACCTCTGGAACAGGAGTGGAACTAGATTACATGATTTCCATGATACTTCAAAATATCACTTTTTTAATTAGCAAAGCATACAAAATACCATCAAGTATTAACTTCCTCTGTCACTTTCCTAAACTTTATTCATAGACAAAATAATTTTGTATTAAAAAAGTGACATCATAAACCTCTGAAGTAACAAAACATTTTGAGTGTTTTAAAGACTTGTAAATTCAGGATTATAAATGGTATTCCATCTTTACTAGTCAAATTACATTATCTCTAACCCTTACTGTCTCTCTATGACAATTCTTGATTTTATACACCGCTGTGAGACTCAAATTTTTGTGATTATTTAAGTACTTTATTAGGAAGGTAAAACCTCTCTTAATCAAATATAGAGGTATAAATATCCAGCATCCAAGGAAACATTATTTATTTCTCAAACATATTAAAATTAAGTATACCTTATTCATTCTGTTATGTACTATTATTGAATAAGTGACTTTTAAAATATAATATGAAAATTATATACCTCCAAAATCAATAAATGATACTTGGTGCATTTAAATTTTTGAAAATTTGTTGCAAATATTGATATGTCTGTTGGAAAATAATTGTAGTTAAGTCAGATTTTACAGAGAAGTTAATTTTTAAACCTGTTTTACGGGTCATAGGAATTAGTCTGTTCCAACTGTCAAATCAAATAAAAAAATTAAAATTTTTCTGCACATATGGTCCAACTGAAATAATTCCAACAGAGTAATGTTTCAGTGCTGACATACAGATAATAATGCATATTATAAGTTTAAACATATCTTATGGTTATAAATGCCTTCTCTGTACATTGCTGATTTTGTGGCAAAAAATACAGCAGTCATTGGGTAACTGTTATTTCTGAAACAGAGCAGTCATTTAAAGTATCATATTAAAATGAACTTCTAAAACCTTTTCTGATGTTATATCATCAGTGTGAGCTTTTAATGTCCAAAATAGATCTGATAAAAAAGTAAAAATCAGGAAAAGATTCTTGACTTTTCCTGGTGGTAATAATAGACCAAAATTATACCTGCTACCTGCATCACTAAAGTGTACAAATGGGCAAGGCATACAGTGTTACTTCTGTACAAACAATATGGTAAAACAAATCAGATCTTTTTATTAAGTACTTTGTTAACAACTCAATTGAAATAATAAACACCTCTGTTTTTACATTTATCTGAATTAAGATAAAGTAAAAGTTTAACTAAATGTTTGACTTACAAAATTCTGCTCTTTTGTTTCTCTGAAGGCTTCAAATGCATCTAAATCTGTCTTGATCATGGCAATTGTCCTGTGTACAAACCCACACTCACTCTTATTCCTGCAAAAATGACATTTGCATGTGTCTGAAGGAATTACACATTAACAACTATCACATTACTTTGGTGTCCTGCATTATTCTTTCAAAAAGAATCTAAATTTTAGTAAAAACAAACTAAGGAAACATGGGGGAAAGATATATCTGAATGAGTATATTCTAGAAGTAAAAGGTTATGAGGTTTTATTTTATGCTTGTATAACTGTCTACCTACAGGAAGATAATATCTGATTTCATATTTCATACTGTCATTCCACATGTAGGTCAGGACTTTCTTGCCATTTGGTTGGAAGACAGTGCTAATTAAAATGGAGATAAGCTGTGCCAAGATTTAATATATTTTTCTTGTCCAAATATGAGGAATTAACAAAAAACACCATTAAATAACACATGGAATATAGCCCAACTATTTCCAAGGTGCTTAAACTTACATTTTTATAACTGTGGTAGAACAAATTAGAGAAGGAATGCTACCATGAAACTGGATACTGGAATTATCTGGGATTGTATTAATATACGTAAGTCAGCATCATTCTGGATATTGCAAAATATGAAGCAACAATTGCACTTCATAGAATCCTAGAATGGTTTGGCTTGGAAGATCATCTAGTTCCAATGTCCCTGCTTTAGGCAGGGACATCTACTAGACCAGGTTTCTCAGAGCCCCATCCAACCTGGTCTTCAACCCTTACAGGAACGTGGCATCCACAAATTCCATGGCTACTTTATTCTATCACCTCACCACCCTCAGAGTTAGATTTTCTTCTGATAATAATCTAAACCTACTCTCACTATGAACAAATTGCTCTTTGTCTTGTCACCACACACTCTTGTAAATAGTCTTGCCTCATCTTTCCTGTAAATTCCCTTCAAGTACTAGAAGGCCGCAGTTAGGTTACCTAAAGCCTTCTCTTGTCCAGGCTGAAAAATCTCAATTGTCTCAGACTTTCTTCATAGATGAACTGAGTTTTCCTCCTCTAGGTTTGGTCCAACAGCTCCATGTCTTTCCTGTGCTGGGACCCCAGAGCTGGATGCAGGGTTCCAGGTGGGGTCTCACAGGAGCAGAGCAGAGGGGCAGAATCCCCTCCCTCCTCTGCTGCCCATGCTGCTTTGGATGCAGCCCAGGACACGTTTGGCTTTCTGGGCTGGGAGTGCCATGGCTGGGTCAAGTCCAGCCTCTCACCCACCTGCAGCCCCAAGTCCTTCTCAAAAGGGCTGTCCTCCATCTGTTCATTCCCCAGCCTACCCTGACCCAGATGATCTTGCACTTGGTCTGTGAAACCTCATGAGCTTTCCATAGGTTCATTTCTCAAGCCTGTCCAGGTCCCTCTGGATGGCATCCCATCCTTCAGGTGTGTCAAAAGCACCACTCAGCTTGGTGTCATCACAAACTTGGTAAGGGTGCACTTGATCTCTTCATTTATGTCCTTAATGAAGATATTGAATAACACTGGTCCCAATACAGGCCCTCAAGGGACACCACTTGTCACTGAAGTCCATTGGAATTGTGAGGTGTTGACACTTCCTTCTGGATGCAACCATTCAACCAATTCCTTGCCCACCTAACAGTGTATCTGTTGAATCCATCACTCTCCATTTTGGAGAGAAGGATGTTGTGGGGGACCGTGTCAGAAGCTTTACAGAAGTCCAGATAAATGACATCCATAGCTCTTCTCTTACTGACTGATGTAGTTACTCTGTCACAGAAAACTACTAGATTATTCAGACAGGTCTTTGCCTTGGTGAAGACATACTGGCTGTCTCAAATTACCTCCTTGTCCTCTATGTGCCTTAACATAGCTTCTAGAAGGATCTGTTTCATGCATTTCTCAATAAATTAGTTGTTGTGATGATATCAGTGGGATTGCAATCACATGTTGAAGTGTTAAAGTCAGTCAGGTGCTTATGATATGATGCCTGTGGCTAATTTATAAATTGCAGCTGTTCAGTTTTTTACAGATTAGATCATGTCAGCAACTAAAATGGAAGTAGTGGTTTTGATTAGGATAATTTTTTTGTGGTAGCTGTGCCTAAGATTTCTGCTGAAAGCAGTGTTGATATCAGAGGGATGTTTTAGCTATTGCTGAGCAGTGCTGACACAATGTCAAGATCCTTTCTGCCCCTCACACCAGCAAGGAGGCTGAGGGTGCACAAGGAGTTGTGAGGGGACACAGGATAGCTGACCCCCCTGACCAGAGGGATATTCCAGACTGTAAGATGCTTTGTTCAGCAACAAAATCCAGGGAAAGATGAAGAAAACGGGGGGACCTTTGAATTTTTTTTTACCCAATTCACTATAAAAACATGGTGCAGTCCTGTTTTCCCTGAAGATGGATGAACGCTGGCCTGCTGTTGGGGAGTGGTGAGTGAATTCCTTATATTTCTTCTTGACCGTGGAGATTTTGCCTTACCTATTAAACTGTCTCAGCTCACAAGTTTTCTCAATTTTATCATTCGCATTGTCTCCTGCAATCTGAAGTGGGGCAGTGAGTAAGTGGCTATGTGGAGCTTGGCTGCCCACTGGGGTTTAAATCACATTGCATCTAGGAAAGTTAAAAAGTGTGTGTGAATGGGTTTGAGAATACAGATTTTCAGTGTTACTTGCTTTAATTTTAAAGGTCAGTTGGTTGGCATGCTTAAGAGTACTGGATAACTGTCAGGTATTTTAAACCTTAATTGTTGAGATCAGTGGATAACAATAAGTGGCATTCATTTTGGTGAACTTCCATACTAGTTTGAAATATTTCCAACTTCCAGTTATGAAAAGGCTGGTAGGAGATGTAGAAGTACATATCTGATGACAATATCAGAAAATAGATAAATCGCTACCAAAAATGCTTATGTATTGCATAAGCTGAACTAAATGGAATATAGAGAATGCTGGAATCAGTAGACTTCTCTGAACCATCAAATAGATTTACAAATTAGATACAAATTTTTGTCACCTTGTATGCCATTCTCTAAGCTTATAGAAAGCTCTATTTTGTAAGATTTGAGTATAAGAAAGACAGAAGAATTATGTGATACACGATCTGCATTCTAAAAATATGAGTGGGTTTATGGTTTTGATTAATGTGTAGAAGACCTGGGCTCATCTTATATTTATTCCATTACCTTCATATACTATATTCTGCTTTAATTACACCATATAAGAAATAGAAAAGTTTTCAGAGAGTTTTTTTTTCCTTTTTGTCATTCTAACTTTCTTTTAATCCACCATATATTTATATGTATACATAAATAAAGCAAATGCTGATATTTAAAAGTCCGTATAAGAAAAAGTGGGGTGTAGTGATAATATCTATATAATTATGCTTGTTATCATGCTGTCAAAAGTTAGACACAATTGTCTATGGGTATATCCCAAATTTATTGGAGGTCCTTCACAGCTGTAATCTGCTCATCTTCACTGGGCAGATTACAGGGATATGTGTTATTTTACGTTGTGGAAACAACAGCCACTTCGTCAATATTGTGACTTATCTCACCCTGAATCTCGGGATACAGATGTAAGACAGTATTTACAGTGCAGATTCCTTCCTATTCCTTAGTATGGATGAAAAAAATAATAATTCATCTGAGCTTGTGTATTTACACCACTGGAATACAAATGGTAGTTCTCAGTGGTTTTTTATTCACTTTCATTTGTATTAAATCCTCTAATTCTTCCTAGTTCCCTCTAGACTGGCTATTGATTTAAGTGCTTAATAAAGAGATGGCAAACAAAGTAGATAATAATATTTTCTAAAGCAGACATTGTTTTGCATATAGAAATTTCATTCTGTGGTCAGATAGATTTGTAAAATGATCATTCAAGGGAAAAAAATCTTTATTTGGGCTGCAAACCCCAATATTTCAAGGCTTTCCCTTCTCATTTAATAATCACACAAATTCTGTCTTAATCACTGTCTTACGTCCATTAAAAATATACTGTAAATATTAATAGAAATATTATTCAGGTACTGATTGTACCTTTAGGTTGTCCTGAGCTGGTCAACTTTAATTAGTGCATTAATATTTTCTCTGTATTTGTGAATTGCTATTCTTCCTCTTGTCCCTTAGAATAAAATATAAACCCCTGCAATTTTGATTTCTTCTCTCTTTCTTCTGCAGTAAACATTGTTGACCGGATTGATTTTTTTTTTCTTTATTGCACTTCAAATTATTTCACCAGCTATGAATTTTTATTTTTGCACTACAGCTATTTTACATTACTGACTGATAAATTTGCCTTTTAGAAGTTACAAAAGAAACTTTGCACAATGTGGAAAATTTTATTTTCTTAATTCCAGTTCTTATTATCATTAAAGAATTTATTTGAGAAGACATTTTAAAAGACCTTCTCACTTGCTAATAATCATTGAACAGTGTCAAGATTTTTTATTAAGCCAGAACAGCATTTATTAAATTGGTTTGTTTGCCTTGTAGTGTTTTATAGAACAGCTAAACTGAGCTTTCCTAGTGTTACTATATAACATACAAAGAATATCTCTATTAAAGAAAGTCCATACGATCCTCACTTTAAAATTAGGGAGAATTTTAAGGATATGGGAAGATAGTTACTTAAGGTAAGTCACCTACTGTCTGCAGCAATTTCCCTTTTTCATGAAGACATGTTGAAAGAAGTTAGGCTTAAAATTAATGAACTAACAGGTTTTGCAGTTCAGACTTTGCAAGATAGAGACAAATTTTCATAACTGATGCAACAGTGTCTCTGCCTTTTGCCTTAAATTTAAGGAGCCATGTATTTGCAATATCATTTTTTGCCTTTAAGAAATAATCCCTCCCAAACAGAAAGAAACATGCAATATCATACCTTCATTTGAAAAAAATATACTAAGGAAAATATCCTTGCAAGAATGATGGCACGTCACAGTATTTAGAATCTCAGACCTTTGACACAGTGGGGTTTGTTTCCATACTGGGTATTTCCAGTTCTCTTCAGTGCTGTGTCTAAGTACAGTAAAAATTATTCTTTTTTTAAAGCTCCTGTTTCAATTCATGTTTTATTGAAGGGTTTGAATATACTGTACAGGGAAAATTGGATAAAATTTCATGTAAACTTCATGCACATTATTGAAGTGGCTCAGTTATTTTTTGGTGAAGTGAAAGGGAATTGACCTGGGGTTCTCAGCCTTTTATAGTAGATTATCATAACTATGAAATAATACTTTTGTATACAAGTGTCTTAGAAGAAGCTGAGATTCTTGGGCATTTTTAGAAGTGAGTATTTGCACATAAATTGCACATAAATTTCACAATTGCACATGCATATCAATTTATTCTTAGAAAATAAAAGAAAGTTACATGCATTTTCATGATAGCAGAGTCATCTCTTCCTGAATATTAAATAACTTGGTGCCTTACCAGGTATACATTCATATTACTTTTTCATCCTTCAACATTTAAGCATTAAAAAAAATATGTTGCAAAGTATTTTAACATGTGAATAAAAGTTGGAATTGAATTGTAGGTTACAAATGTAAGCAAGTCAAATTTTCTAGTATTTTGCTCTATTAAAATCTACTATCTTCTTTATATTATGTGGTTTTGCTTCCTTCTTTACAGGAAGTTGTAGTTACTTCAATGTCCTTTAAAATACATTTCTAATTCTGAGTTGTAGAAAACGATTAACATTTTTTTCTTAACATGGAACTCAATGTATTTTCTGAGAGACAGACTGCATTTCTTGGTAGTCTTACAGGAGCTCCCAAATAATTTTTTACCATAACTGCTAAGTGAGGAAAAGTCTTTTCTGGAGGATCTGCTCTTAGGCTAAGTAGTAAAATGAAAATAAAGAAAAAAAATCTGCCAAGAGTTAATATAATATATATATATACTGCTGCAAATTATTATCAGTGATCTCTTTAAAAAAACTTTTGTGAGATCTTATTTCATATTTAGCTATATAGTAAATTTGGAATTTGAAAAATTATGGAAATTTGACCTGATATGAATTTTTTGTGGACCCAGAAACACTGTAGCAGTTCAGCTTTATGGGTAGAGTTACTGGAGGATTTGGGAAATAAAATCAAACATATAGATTCTCAGAATTCTTGTCTGGCATGAAAGAAGCTCAATTCCTTGGGCATGTAAATTTCTCCTAGGAAAATCCTATAGATATCTAATTTTTGCCGCAGGCTGTGAACAGATAGTTGAAATTCCGACAACACTAATCTGTTTGGAAGCTCTCTCCTGTCTAAACTGCAGTGGGAGTCATAAATTACAGGTTTCTGTACCTGTCTCTGTACAGAGCCTATTCCTGAAGGCATGGTGAGCAGAAAATAAAAAGGTAACTTTCAGTCTTTATTGTGTAGCAGCTGCCTGTAGCATTTTAATAAATATGAAATGAAAAAAATATGATAGAATAGTTTTACGCAAGACATGGTATATGAAGCATTCTACTGAGATATATAGAGTGATTTCACAATAATAATAGGAAACAAGTCTTCATAAATTTTCAGTTATCTCTGTGTTGTCCACCTATTCTCTTTTAAAACCCTTCCAGAAAAAGTTTTTATCCAATATCTCATATGGGAGAACATAACTCAGGACAGCCATCCCCCTGAGCTTGTGTATAGGGATGGAGAACAGAATTCTGCCATCTAGCTGGAAGAAGTTAGTGACCTGCCGAGCCACTTAGACACAGGTCTATGGGACCAGATGGGATTTATCCAAAGGTACTGTGGGAAGTGATATAAAAGCTCTCCTTCAGACCACCAAGTAGGTCTCCATGGTTTATCATCAGCCCTGATTAACTGGGGAGGTCTCAGTTGCCTGGAGGTTAGGCATTGTGATGTCCATCCATAAGAACAGCTGGAACAAGTATCTGGAGATCTTGGTGCTTGGAAAGGTTATGAAACAGATCATCTTGAGTGCCATGACACAACACAGAGAGAACAAGGGGGATCAGGCCTAGACAGCATGCGTTTAGGAAAGGCAGGTCCTGCCTACCCAGCCTGACCTTTTATGACCAGATAATCCACTCAATGGATGAGGAAAAGTCTGTGGATATTGTCTACCTGGACTTCAGCAAAGCCTTTCATGGTGTTGCCCGTGCCATTCTTCTGGAGAAGCTAGCAGCCCATGTCTGGGACAAGTACAGTCTTCACTGGGTCAAAAACAGGCTGGATGGCCACATCCAGAAAGCAATTGTGAATGGAACTACATCCAGCTGGCAGGTGATCACTAAGTATTGGGCCCAGATGTCTTTAATATCTTTACTGATGATCTAGACGAGGGGATCAACTGCACTAGTCCTTTATCAGTAACTGTTATGGGTGATTGCACCTGGCTCTCTTTGGCCACGGGCCGGAGGCTCCCAGCAGCTGTCCCGCCAGTGGCCGCAGGGCAGACACGCGAGCAGCCACCCCGAGTCTCTGCCCAGACTGGTGAGGGTGGCGGTGATCGCTGCAGCGTGGGGAGCACAGCAGGGCACAGAGCACAGGGAAACCGAGGCAGAGCATTAAGGGTACGACACTTGTCTGAGTCTGCAAAGATTTAATCTCAAAGTGGGGCAGAGCAAGTGACAAATCTGAACCTGAAGGGGGCTACTTTTAAGGGATGGGGGGAACATGAGGAGGACAAAACCTTTGAGCAGTGGGAGTGTATTAGGGGAGGGGTGCGGGGTAAGGGCTCCCCAATTGAACCAACACGGGGAGGGAGCAAACCTCACAATTCTGCTTCGAGGAAGAGATGGTAGACAGGGAACACTCCAGAACCAAAAGAGTGTGCTATCTTGACAGACAGGGGTAAGACTAGGGAGCAAGGGAGGTATAGAGGTGGATTGACATGTGGATTGGCATACATTTTGGCAGGGAAAACTGTGGCAAACAACTCAGGACTCAGTCATTACAAACTTATAACACGGAATATCAAAACATACTACAGAAGAACAAACTGTAAAATAACAGACTACCTACATGTGATTGTCATTCTCTCAGGTTCAGGCTACAAACCACAACCATGATCAATGTAAATGGGATCTCTCTGGACTCTTTCTAGAGTTCTAGAAGCATTTGGATAATGGTCTCAGACACATGGTATGATTCTTGGAGTTTTCCTGTGTAGGGCCACAAGTTGGACTGAATGATCCTTATGAGACCTTCTGGATATCCTATGACAAATCTGAACCTCACAGTTCTCTACAACTACCTGCAAGCAGGCTGTAGCCAGGTGGGAGTTGGCCTCTTCTTTCAAGCAGCCAAGAAAAGGACAGGAAGACACAGCCTAACCTCCATGTGCTAGAGGAGGTTCAGACTGGCCATCAGGAGGAATTCCTTCACAAGAAATGTTGAACATTGAAATGACCTGCCAGGGAGGTTGTGGAGTCACCACCCCTGGAGTTATTCAAGAAATGACTGGATAGGATACTTAGTGTTATGGTCTAGCTGACAAGCTGGTAATTGGTCAAAGTTTGGACTCAATACTCTTGGAGGTCTTTTCCAACCTCAATGATTTAATTCTGTGACTCCAGAGCTGCCAGTGATAAGTGCTAGTAAAGCAGTAGTAGAGTCTGGTAGTAGAGCCTGTTAGCTAAAAAAAACCCCTTGAGTTAAAATGAACACCAAAAAAAAAAAAATTTTCTTCCTAAATGTCTTCATTAGAGAGTTGTAGTTCAATAAAATTCTCTCTGAAAAACTGGTATAAGAAGTCTGACTTTGTTTTCCCTCAAATTTTCTTAGAGAAAATTATTTTCTGTCCAATGCAACCTCCTTCGAATATGTGGTTAAACATATACAGAATACTTTTTCCAGAATACATAAGTTTTAACAATTACATTAAAAATGCAAATATGCAATGTTTCATGACCGCTAGTGATTTTTTTCTTATTTTTGTTTCTCTGACCCTGTGAAATCTGATTATGTCATGTAATTCTCTGTCCATTTCTGTGCCAGACAATTCCTAAACTTTCATTCTGGTCTATGAATTAAAGAACTATGTAACAAAACTTGAACAGAATTTTCAATACAGAAGGATGCATAGAAAGTATTGTAATTACAAAGAGGAAAAAAACAGTATTGTGCTGTAAGGTATTTTCTTTAACTTCTCAAGCATAATAACATAAGATAATGATCTGTCTGAACAAATGCAAGACACAAAGGTCATATGAGTAATACAGAATGAGTTAGTCTTATTTACCCTTGTTCTTTCTGAGATTTCTGAACTTCTTTCAGATACTCTGTAAGTCATCTCTTTTCAAAGCTAAGAAGTACTTGACCACCACCCTTTTCAATATGTGGAAGCTGTTTGACCATATTTGTCACCCTTCTTTGTACAATTTATGTTTATCTGTGCTATATTCTTTCTTTAGGCGAGAGAGAACAACTGCACACAGTGTTCAAGGTGTAAGAAATCATGGATGTGTACTGTGGAATAACAAAGGGGGGTTTTGGCTTGTCATTTTCTTTAGAAATTCATAGAAATGATATAATTCAGTTTGCCATTAATTTTACATGATTAAGAATTTTGTCTGTACAACAGACTTAGGTAAATAACGGTAAATAACTAGAGCATAACAGTCTGTAAATAGATGACCAGAAATTGCATGGTTTCAAATGGATTACTATAAGAACCAGAATGGATAGCACAATATGATGTTAGTTGGTGTGGGGCTTGTCTAGAGACTTGTACTGCTTCACTTTATTCTCTGTGCTTGCTTACAAGGTAGTGATATCAAAGGCTGCACAGGAAATTTAGGAAAAAGAGGAAATAATGCATGTCAGGGAAGTACTTCAGGCACAGATTTTTTTTTTTTAGGATATGAAGATTCCATAAGTACTTCCCTAAAGAGTTTGCAGCAATGACTCATCTGTCATAAGTGTAGAAGTACTGAATTTTTATGCAGCTATTATATCTTGAGTACTTCATCCCAGTGACAAACATTTTACAATTATATTATTTTGTCATTGCAAAGAAGACTTGGAGAACAAAGTGATAGAATGTCTGATTTTATTCTAGGCATACAGAATAACTGATGATGTGCAGAAATTTGACAGCAGTTGGTTTGTTTTACCCTTTTCACTTCAATAATGGCTATTTGAAATGCAACAGTATTCAAAAAATAAGCATCTCTTCAGTGCTGCTTCCTTTAAAATCATATTCTGGTAAAACAAAAAACTGAAGGTGGGAGGAGAGAAAGAGGACTCAAAATCACCTATAAAAACTTAAGTAATCAGTTTTCACTGAAATAAAACTTTTCTTTACTGTCATTTATTCGTTGACTATCACAACATATATTTCAAGCAAGTGCAAAACAAGCAAACCAAATAGAAATGAGAAAAAAACAACAAAACTCATAAATAACTTTTAAACCTTTGTATTTTACTTTCTAATTGACTTTGGCTAAGTCTTTATTATTTCACTGGAATAATCAGATCTGCTGAATAAAATATCAGCTCTGTTTATATTTCTTTAACCTGTCCCTCTTGAGACATGACAACAACTCACACAAAAACTGAGAGGTATTTGTTTTTAATTAGGAAGGGTTGTACAACTTGGAATGACCTGTGCCATGGCTTTTTGACTCTTGTATCTCAGGTAACTTAAATGGATAAATTGTTGGAGAATACATAGGTGAACTGCTTTGCTATTTTTGTCACCAAATGTTGAGTCCTGCAGAGTTCAACGATTTTTATAGTACATATCCTGGGGAGAATTTGCACATACTAAAATGTAAACTGAAGGATGAGTATTGGTTAATGTTAAGACTGTAGGGAAAATTATTTAAGGAAAAAGGACAATTATGTGCTCCACTGAAGTATTAATTACTAAGGGAAAAATAAACACTTATACTAACAAAATACACATTCTTCCATTTTGAATGATAGCTCATATGTAGCTGCATAGCACAATATTTTTAATCAGATACCTAGGAAATTTATTTAAATGTGAAGATTCTTAAGTGTCCAAGAAGTTCTGTTAGTAAAATTTGTTTCAAAGCCTTTCCTACAAAAGAAGAAATTATGTCTGGATGTCAGAGCTTGGTCGAGAAGAAATCCAGAAAACATTTTAGTTACATGAGGATCTTCTCATGGAATTAATTTTCTAGCAAGAACTTTGATAGTTGGGGGTCTGGGACTAGGCTGATCTTGTCAGGGTTTATTAGTGTGAGTGTGTTTCTCTGCTGATTCAGTGAAACTGCTCTGAAGAGTATCAGTGCTGGATTCTTTTCACTGTGATTCAAAACTGTGCTTCAGTGCTTTGTGCACAGACCTTCTCTTCAGTTATCCTTGTGTTGTACAGCATTCTCTGTTATGAGAGAGTCCCTTAGAATCTAAATTGCCTTTGAAGGAAGTGGGCAAAAGCTCAGAAATTGGTCTCCTGTTGTTTACTGGCTATTTATTCTCCCAATGAAAAGAAGATTATCACCTTTTTCAGAAAGATAGCTTTTTTACTGTACTACCAGCATTTTTCAGAAACTTCTGTAGTGATTGAGAAGGAAACAACAGTTTCACAAAAGGACATCTTTTCTTAGTTCATTTCCTGCTGCACATACACTATTTTTTCTTCCCAGACCATCAATTTGACTGTTGTACTGAAAAATGTAATTTTTTTTGTATTTCCGTGCTCTTTTGGACTTCTACTTGCATTGCGACTTATTTGGGTTTTTTGTTGTTTTTTAAAATAAAACTTAAAAAGAAATGGAATGAAATCCTGAAATTGAATATCAAGTAATAGAGGATGAAAACACTGGCAACATGATTGGAAGACAAGGGAATGTCTTCCTCTTCAATAGTATAAAAGTAGGGAAAGGCAAGCATTTCTCTGCTCCAAGGCAGGCTCAGTTATGAGGTCTCACAGTGAACTGGTGTTTTCCAAAGGATGTAATAGTGAATCTGGCTTTTTGGCCTTTCTAGCTGACTAAAAAGGTCAGGCTGTACGTTTGTGATAGCACTGCCAGAAGAGTCTAAGTGATCAAGCAAGGTGATGTCACTATTACCTCACAGTCCAGAAAAGCAATTATCAAATGAAACCTAAAGTTTGAGATAGGAGTTTTTGTTATTCATTTAAAATTTAATATTTTTAAAAAGCTAACAGAAATTAGAGGGTTTTTTTTCCCACCACTAATGGTCTGTCCTATAATTCTCATCAGGTCAATCTATGATTAGAAGGGAATTGTCCAGACACATAAAAGGAGTGTTCCTTCAGGCTGCAAGGAAATTTAAGATATTGAAAACCTATAAACATGGAGACAGAATAAGCTCCTTGGGCAGTCTGTAGAGACACTAAAGTTAAAATGCTTTATGGAGATGCAGAAAAATCTGTTGCAAAACAAAGAAAGATTTGGGTGAAATACGTCTTGAATAAAAAATCTTTCTGGCAAAAAAAATCTTATATTTTAATTTAAATCAATTTAAGGCCTATATATTTTCCTCTACAAACCCTTTCTAGGGTAATATCCTTTTTCTTTTTATTTATGCAAAGAGGTTTTAAGAATATTCCATATACTTTACATTTCTCTCTCTAAAATAATTTAAATTTGAACTCCATGTATCGATTTCTAAGCAAGTTTTTATTATGATTTAGCATGGCATATGGTGTTTGGCAAGTAAAATACCTGTAATGGAAATGGTCCACAATGTTCAATATCTTTTTAAGTTATCATTCATATAGTGACTTCCCACCTAGAGTATTAACCCAGTGTACTTAAGCTACTTGCTTGAGATATCAAGCTATATTCATACTTCCTGCAGTTAATTCCTTGGAAAAGAAAAATAAAAAAGTATGAGATGATCTGCATCAGGATAGTAGCAATGTTTGACAAGCCAAACATGTTTAAGGAAAAGAGAATGTAAAAAATCTTCCTTCCCAGTTCTTGGTGTAATAAAACAAATTGTCTTAATTCCAAGGAATTAAATTGGCCAAGTTAAAATTTTGAATGATTCATCTGTCTCTTTATAATTACTAAATATAAGAGTGCAAATCTAGTGGGACCTATGTAAGCAGTAGCAATTTTATTTTAAAATATTTTGATTTAAAATGTTATTTCTTGTTCTGTTTATATATTATAATAAGGTCTAGCAGAGATTATTTTAATAAGTGTTTTCCAAAATAAGTCAAAAGATCACTAAGTAAGATCAATCTTTTTAACAGTTTAAATCCATTTCTCTGTTTGTAGCTTCCCCTGAAGGGGAAATATCTTTTAAATCTATTTACACCTCTTTGGTTATGTTCACTTAGGAAAAAGTCTCCAATTAAAGTCTGAAGTCTTCCTGTTTTTTTTTCTTGACACACTTAAGAGTGCACTTAAAAACTTTGTTGTATTTGATTATATGGTTAACATAATTTATGATCCATTAAAATAGTTTTAGAGGGACATGGTGCAAACATTTATCTATCTTTGAAAAGCTGTTGCTGATTGTGCAGGATGCTGCCTCCTGCTTCTGTAGGATTAAGCACAAATAACACTTTATGTGCTCATTGCTTAGAAGGTAGACTGGGAAAGATCAGCATCTTATCCATTAAGCCATCAAGGTTCTTAAACAGCAGATGTGAAGCTTAAACTTGAATCACAAATGTGAACTTCAGCAGTCTTTGGTGCAAAGCATATTGGTATTCAGAGTTCTAAATGTCATTACACAATGACAGACTATCAAATATGTTGAATCATATCACTGAAAGCCAGGAGACAAAGCAATTTTCAACTATGTCCAATTTATGTTTATAAATGGAAAGCACAGTTTGAGGCCTAATTAACTGAACAGACAATGCCTGCATGAGGTTAGATTTTTATATGAGCCTGTTTATCTCTAATTATATGCTAATCAATTTGATTTCTCATTTAAACTCAGACTGGGAGGCTTCCTTGTAATAACCAACCCACATTGAAGCAACAAAACAGCTTTATATTTACCACATCAGCAGGGTTTAATTGCACATTTGGACAATGAAAATTAAGATGGATTCATTTTCATTGTCCTTGCAATGAAGCAGTATACAATGCACTTTTAGTTTGAGCTGACACATTTATGGTAGAGATATTAAAGTATAACATCCAAATATTTGCTAACACATTGGCAAGCCATTCTGTTCATATTGTTTTTAAAATGATGCACTTTGGCTCTGCACTGTTATATTTTCCACTTCTTAAAAATATTGACATTAATTGTATTACTTTGGTATGGCATAGGTCAAAGGAATAAAATTAGGATAAGGTCTCTTTCTATAAAAAGGAGACAGAGTCCAAATTGCATATGAGGAGCACAGACACGTTTCCTACTGTGAGTCCCCAATGAAGCAATGAAAAGCTTGCTATAGTGCTAAGCCTGTGTGCAAATGCCAGATAAAAATCTAATTCATTTGTGGGCACTGCAGGAAAAAAAAACTGGAGGGGTGGTAGTACCTGTTTTTCTGCTTCCACAGATACAAAATCATGATGATTTAAAGCACACTTGAATCATTGCAGTAAAAAGTTTTATTTCTTAGTCATGGCTTTTAATTATTCAAACCTTTAAGCAGTCTCTACAACCATGACTGTGAGTATACCCAAGGACTTTCCTGAGTCTAGTGCAAAATAAAGCCGATATCCAAATATTTGTGTGAGTTACTCTTAAAATGCACAAATTAATATCTTCATGAAATCTGATATCTGATTTACTGTTGAGCCCCTTGATACATACAGAAATCATATTTATATGAAATCTTTATTACAGCAGAAAATATAGCAAGATGTAATACTGAATAAATCAGGTGCTTGAAAAGATAAAATTAAATCTTGTTTTGATTGTTATAGCTAGATTCTTTAGTTGGTGTTAATTGTTAATATAATAAAGATGTAAAAAGGAAAGTTGTATTAATTGCTCTGAAATTTGTTAAAACCTTGGAATTTTTTGAAACATAAAAATTGTCACTCCTAGTATAAAGAATTCCATACAGCATTTCTGGGATACTGTGCAGTTCTTTATTGCTTTCTTGAGCTGTGTTGACTGGCATGCCAAAGCCACTGTACAGTTGCTGTTCAACATGGCAAGACAAAAATTCTTTTATTTATAGTGGTATTTCTACAAACTAGACATTCTGAAAACACTCAAAACTCTTGGTCTTTGATCCAAGGAGATAACATTGTGAGAAACATAAAGGTTTTGCAAGTAAATTTTGACTGTAAGGAAGTGTTTTATATTGTTCTGGGGCTGAATATTGTTTTTAGAGTGATCCTATTTGCACTCACATTGTGACTGAACTGGTAACAAGTAGACATCAACACTTGCTCTTTTTTAGCTGGAACATAGTCTGTTGACCATTCTTGCAGAAGACCATATAAAATAATTTCATCTCCTCTCAAATATTTGGCAAATTTGAGCAGTCTAAATTATAGATAACTTCATTGTAATTTCTTGAGAGGAGTCCATTAATTTTTCAGAGGATAATTTGCTGTGATATTCCAGTACTTTTTTCTTGGAGCAGTGGCCATCTCTGCTGCTGTTGCATGAATTGAAGCATGTGGTGCTTCAGTCTCTCCACTCGTTTTCAAAATAGTGTATGCTAGAAAACTGGCATTTTCAGGTGATTGGCATAACTAATGCTTCTATCATGTAGAAGAAAATGTTAACAATAAGAATTGCATCTGTACAATTTCAAACAGGGTTGTGAGTAAACATAACAACACATCTTTTTTCAGTTGCTGAGCTTGTGGAGGTCATGTGTTATGCCAACATGAAGAATTCCAGCTAGTAAAGGCAGTCTGAGGTGTTTGAATGTAACTTGTAATTTAAAACTGGTGACTGTATGTGATATGAAATAGAAATATTTATGCAGAATTTTTAAAAGTGGGCAAATTATATTTGGTGAAATTCAGAAGTGTGGGGATTTTTTGCTTTCTCCTTCCCAAACTTAAATTATACAGCTATATACTTCTATACTTTTATACTTCTATAGAACAATTTCCACCACACTAGAAAAGATTTTGAGAGTTAATCACTCTGTCAAGTGAAAAAGATTCAGTAGCTGGGCAACACAGCCTCCAGTTATCTCTGTCTTGTACTGAACTACCAGCCACACTGAAGTAAATTTCAAACTATAGATAGATCACATGTGTACTTAGGTTTTCCCTCCAAATCAAAATTGAACAGAAGCATGGGTAATTTTTAAACTGCTGACCTATCTTTTCTTTATAAGCTGTTGAAGGGGTGTTCAGGAAGTATGAAATAACTGCATGTTTCAGAAAAGTTGGGTCTAACAGAAATGTTTTTGGAAATCTTCAATGAAAAATGGAGAAAATTATAATAGTACTATCCCAGTGGTGCATAAGAGAAATCATGTATGCAGTACAATCTTTTTAAAGATGTAGCAACTGCATTTTGTACTGAAAATGAAGAAATGAGTTTTTCAAATGGTCACTGTGGATCTTATAAGGGACCCTAAAAGAAAGCCCTCTTGATTCTGTCTTGGGAAATAATGTTTTCAAATCTCATCAGCTTCTGTTGCCTTGCCATCCACTGTTTCATTTCCAGCAGCTTCAATTCTCTTCTGTTTCAGTTGACGCAGTCATTTGGTGCTACTTCATCCTTGAACAAGTCTGCTGCATTTTATCTTCTCTGCTTGTCTGAACACATTCTTCTTCTCTATTAGTTCAGGCAGCAGTAGGAACTCACCCATCAGGACCTTCCTTTGTGGACTCTGTTTTGCATTACATCCCCTGCTCAGCACAGGAATGGATTGTTTGAATCGTATCTTGGTAAGAAAACAGAGACCAAGCAAAATGTGTGTGATAAAAAAAACAGTTGAGCAGAACCCTGGGGAAATAGTGTGGAAAATAGGTAGGAAGAATGGAAACACCAGTTGAACAAGAGGAATGTGTATGAACAGAGAATGCTAAGCAGAGCATCTGTATTTAGAGTTTGATTACATTGGATTGCAAACTATCATATGATTGTTTTGTAAATGAATAATAGAGGGAAGAAAATGGAATAGCAAGGTGTTCTTAGGTAAAATGTGTATATGTGCAAGTATTCAGCAAAGAAATGAAGATAAAATCCTGTGATGATACAAATATCTATATCTGTCTATCTATAAATATATGTATATCTAGTGAACTGTTTCACTATGTCACATAGAAAAAGAAATCAAGTAAACTGGATATTATTAAACTATTTCATTTATTTTATGTGCATTATTCAGCTGAACAAGGACCAAGAAGCAATTAAAGTTCATGTCTAAAAAGTATTTAGGACAATCTAAAAGAGCTAGGATTCCACTTTCTAAGAATAATACATTGTATTTTAGATGAGCAAACATCTAATTCAGTTTTTCCTCTCTTTCTGAAAATACTTGAGAACATAAGGGAATAAAATAACTTGAAACAATTTTGCAGTGAAAAAAGCGTGAATGATAACAGACTAACAGAAAGGGAAAGAAAAGGATGAAAGAGCAGAGACCATAGGAATTTAGAGTCAAAAGGAATATGAGAGGAGCTCTTCTGTCTATAATTAACAAAGGACATTCATAAGTGTTTTAGTGTTGTTAAATAGTAATGTGAATACTATACAACAGAAAAATAGTAAAATTACAGGGGTTTATCACAACTAATAAAGTGTTCAGAAAAACTGGCAAGATAATTTCCATGCTATTAACTCATATGTTGTATTTAAGATTTGTCAGAATATATTATTTTTGGTGAAAACTTCAAAATAATCACAGAATGACTGAGATTGGAACATCACCTGAGCAGGAATGGATGCCACAAGCAAGGTGACCCAGAGCTGATTGTCCAGAGGAGTGTCTGGATGGCTTTTTAATATCTCCATGGAAGGAGGCTCCACAATGGCTCTGGGCAACCTGTGCCAGTGTAAAAACACTTTTCCTGATTTTTAGGGAGACTCTCCAGTGTTTCTTTTCACGCCCATTGCATCTTCTTCTGACAATGGACACACTGAAAAGAACATGTCTGTGTCCTCTGTGCACCCTCCCTCCAGGTATTGGTAAGTGTTGAAGAGATCCCTGAGCCTTCTCTTCATACTGTAACATAACAGCTCTTTAAGCCTCATATGGAGAGATGCTCTCGTCTTTGAAGCACATTCATAGTCCTTTGCTGGATTCTCTCATTATGTCCATGTCTCTGTTGTACTGTGGAAACCAGAAATGAAACTCCAAATAAGGTATAACCAGTTCTTTAACCTTGAAATGTGTTTCTCTCATTGATGAGAAAGGTATCATTTGTTCTATGTTGGGAATATGTTGTACTTAGATGTTTCATCTTCTATATGTAGAAGATGGCTCATCTCAGTATAAGACACAGAACAGAGTAGAGGAGCACTATTCTTGCAGGGGATAAAGAACTCTTAGAGAGGAAAATATAACTGTACCATTGATCTGTTTTGATGTTGACTTCAATCTCCTTCACCATACTTTTTTATACTCAGACTGCTGAAAATCAAAGACTTCTTTCTTTTTGTAATTTATCTTTCTGATAAATTACAAAAAAACCAAAAAAAACAAAAAAACCCCCAAAACACTTGTTTATATTCACCTTCATCTTTGTTAACCTGAAATATGGCAGAGAAAATAGGAAAGTCAGAAAAGTCAGAAATCAGAATTTATTTTACATTTAAGCATGCTTTAAGCTTTTTTCACCTTTTAATAAATAAGATACATTTTAGAAGAGAGTCTGGAAATATTTAACAAGGTGTTTTTGAAAATAAAGCTTTTTTATTTTCTAGTGATAACAATTTCATGCTGCATGTCTAGAACATTGTCTTTCAGAGAAATCCTAAGCACTTCCTGTAAAACAGTTCCATTTAGAAAACTCATTCTGTTTGCTCAGACATGGAATTGGTATATAATGAGTTTGGTATTTGAACAGTAGGAAGCAGCAATGTGTTACATTTAGGAAAGAAGGGAGGAGGGGCTTTTCCCCATGAAATTTCTAAGATCATTTAAGTGGACAGAATGTAATTAATTGCTAAACTGGAATTCAACCAAAGGAGTGGAACTAACTATTTCTTCCTTGCCAAAACTAAAAAGCCAAACAGAAACACCATGGTGTCTTTCATGACAACTGGCGAGGATTTGAAATGTAAATCATGTTCAATTGATTTAGTGGCCAGAATTTAAAATGCTAATCTTTGATACTTGTTATTTTGGGTTTTCTTTTATTCTAAATATAATGAAAGCTAGTTGCTTTCATGACTGGAACAGCCACAAATGCAATTGATCTTGGCTGCCTGAGAAATCATCTTTGTCAACAGTCAGGGTTGGTATATTTCTGTCAAAAAAAAAAAAAGCGCGAAAGAAAAAAATGACATTTTTCTGTGTTGTACAGAGAAATCTCTCAATGGCCTAGAAATCTGGGCTCAATAATAAAAACAAAGCATTTTTCCAAAAAACAAAAAATGCAAAACAAAACCATCAGCCCTGTGCCAATCTTGGTTTTGTAATCAGCTATCAATTAATTGATAAGTCACTCCCTTCTCTTTTTAACAGTGAATTGCTCTGATATGTTCCCAGGTTTATTATTTCTCAAAAAAAAAAAAAGAAACACAAACAAGCAAGACTTTTCAGTTCTAAGCATTGCTGTTCTGACAATCTTGCTGCTTTTGAGACTATACAAATTATTAATCTACAGCAATATAAACTTTGTAGGTTTTACAAATTATTTTGAACATTTTTTTATATGACCTACAATCCTTTTCCATCTGAAGGATGGAAAGGCTTGCCTCTGTCAGAGACATGATAGAATGTTGAAAATAGTGCCTTTAGGATTTGGAAATCCAATTAAACTTCTCTTAGAATTGTCAGGGTTTAGGACAAGTGAAACTTTTGACAGGGAGGTTAGATAGTGAAAAGCTATGTTGGCTATTAGCAGAAAAGGCTGCAAATAAAAAGAACACAAAGTTTGTGAGTGACGCAAATGGTTACATTTCTTTGAAGTAATTTGAAATACCAAAAATATCCAGGAAACATTCATTCTGTGAAAGTTAGAGTTTACGAAAATTGTTCACCCTCATTTGCTCTGAGGGTGACTAAGCACTTGAACAGGTTGCCAAAAGAGATTGTAAAGACTCTCTCCTTGAAAATACTTAAAAGTCATATAGAGACAGTCCTAAGCAACTGTCTCTAGGTGTCCTTGCTTGAGGAATGAAGATAGAGCAGATAACCCACAGACGTCCCTTGCAACCTCAACTATTCTGTGCTTCCTAGTTCTGGTAATTCCAAGAATGGCATTATTCACTTTTCTTCTGGAAAAAATAAAGATTTCCTACCAGTGCACCCGCTTTTTAGCATCAGGCCACTGATAGTTTTTGGTATTTCATTGATTTGTAAGTGATAAAAGAGGAGGAAAGTAAGGTGAAATCTAAGTGATGGCCAGTCTTTGAATAAAGACAGAGCCCGTCTGAAAGTTAACCTACTAGTTTTTTATTCTGTATTTGTCAATGTTCTCCTGTCAAGTTGTCAAGTTTGTTCTGTAATCACAACCAAATCCTTGAAATCCAGAGACACTTCAGTTTCCCAAACTGTGAAATGGTTCAAATGTCATGTTGTAATAAACTTATCTATTCATATAATTTCGGTTCAAATTAGAAATTTTAATTTCCATTTAGGGCTGATTAATGTAATTTAATTGCTAATAGCAAATGCTGTAGAAGAACCAATCCTTTTTTCCGAAGCTTATGTGCTGAAGGACTGTATTTTGTGGAATAACTTTCAAGAATAGTTTGGAGTTTTCCTATTGATAGACATCCAGCTGATGTTCAGGTGGAACCTCTTTGTGTTGTGATTTAACCTGGCAGATGGTTAGAACACCACACATCTGCTCATTCACTCCTCCATGCAGTCAGATAGAGGAGAGAATTGGGAGGAAAAAAAAAAGTAAAATTAATGGAATTTGATAAATACAGTTTAATAGGACAGAAAAGAAAGATAATAATAATGACAAAAGAATTAGAATATAAAAACAAATTATGCACAATGTAATTGCCCACTGACTGGTGCCCAGCCAGTCCCTGAGTTCTATGAACAACTTTTCCCTAGTTTATATAAGGAGTGTGATGCCGTATGGTATAGAATATCCTTTTGGTCAATTGGGTTCACCTATTACAGCTGTGTCTCTGCTCCCTAGTCTACTGGCTGTGAGGCAGGTGAGAAGCTGAAAAGTCTTTGACACAGAGTAAGCACAGTTTAGCAGCAACTAAAACATTAGTGTCATATCAAGATTATTCTCATCCTAAATTCAAAACACAGCACTGTCACAGCTATACTAAGAAGAAAATTAACTCTAACTCAGATGAAACCAGGACATTGTTTTTCAGTTTGTGTCCATTGTCCCTTGTTCTGTCACAAGGCAACACCTGGCAGTCCTCAGTTCGTCTTCCTTCCATTCTTTTATGCACTGATAGGATTTCCCAAAGCCTTCTCTACTCCAACCTGAACAGTCCCAGATAAACTTCCCTCATCGGAGAGATGCTTTAATGTCTTAATCATTTTCATGGTCATTTCCTGGAATCTGTCCAGTATCTCCATGTCTCCAACAGAGCTACTTAAGTAGTACATTTTTTTTCTCCGTATACTAATTGTTATTCCAAGAACATTAACCCTTTACTTCTAATTGCCTGTGTCAGTGATTTTTCAAGATAATTTTGAATTAAGCAATGAATAATCCATATGACGCTAAAGCTTAATGAGATTATTAAAAAGTGGTGGGGTGGATTTATCTGCAGCACGTCAACCAGACTAATATTCTTTCTAAAAGGGTAACTGAAATCCTGAAAAATAGAAAGCATCAGACAGTAAGAACATATTCCAGTAGCTTTTTAGTACTATCCAAGTTACAGTGATAAAGATATTCTCTGAGCCCTCTTTTCTCTTTATAGAGTATCTGATAGCCCTCTAGCTCTTTTGGATCCTCCAGGATTTGTTTATACAGACATTCTCTGGAACCTATCCTGTGTGAGAAGACAGGAAGTCCCTCCTAAGAGTTGTAGGCACCACAATGACTCTATATAAAATGTCAACCCTTAAATGAACTTCTTCTGAATAACATCTGAGACTGTTAATACAGTTTCCTGCAGAATCCCTACCACTCCTTTTATAAGGCTGAGCATATACACATGGAGAAAACCTACAGGAGGTATATAAATTGTTGCAATTGATGCCTTTTCCTGGTCTTAAAAATTTGAGAGCCAGACACAGTTAAGGGATAAGTATTTTAATAAGGATGCACCATTTGTGGTGCACCACTTCACCAGGTGGGATGTACTGCTCAGGATAGCTTGTGTATACAATTTACAGACCTTACAAATTAGCATATCTAGCAAAGATGCCACAATGGGAGGCTTAGATGAATGGCATGATAATCCCCCATCCATGGATATCCCCTCTGGATGGGCCAAATCTCTAGTTTACAGGGTTTGTTCTAGAGAGTACCTGGTTTCCCAAGATAGCATAGGGTTTTCTGACCTCCTTTGGGATGTTTGCTCTCCTGGCCTAACAGAATACTAGGACTATGCTAAATTATCAGACTTAAGGAATTACAAGTATGCATGCTAAGAATACTGAGGATACATAAAAGGCAGAAGAACATCTTGGCATCACAATAACATTTTTTAAAGGATATGTGATTTTACAGAAGAGCTCAATGAAATATTAAGTAAGTTTTTAAAATTTCTCTGTTTGAAAACAATATGTCATATCTTAGAAGCAGTGGGAAGAACCAGACACAACATTTAAATACAGAAGGCAGCAAAATGAGGATGCCAAAGGTATATCAAGAATTTTATTTGCTTATTTATTTGTTTAACTTCTGCTAAAACTAGACTAGATTGTTTTCATTTGTTTTTAATTACCAAAGTTATCTGCCCTAATGTTCACATTTTGCATTTAGAGTTTACATATTTTTACATTTTTCTTCTGCTAACACAACCTTTTCTTTTACCTCAAGCTGAATACTATTTAAAATTTCATGTTGGTTTTGGGTTTTTTTTTTTGCACTAAGTAGTGTAGTTTTTGTCTCTTTATTTTAGTGTGCTGATAGATGCTCCCATTTAATTCATACCCTCTGACTGGCTTTCTAGAAGAGCTCTATCTAAAATTATTGTTACAAACAAAAATTCTGGTGTAAATTTCCTGGCTCTTTCTTGTGGCTAATAATTATGATGCTCCTTATGCTATATGAAACCCAAACTATTTAATCTATTTAATACTTTTTTTTTTTTTAAATGACGCACATTTCTGAAGCCAGATGTTATGTTTTTTCCTTTCTCAGAAAATTTCAGCATTTCATGTTCAGAAACAGGGAGGTTGTTCTAGATATGAAACATTTTTCAAGCTTTAGATATTTTTTTCTTTAAATTCTTGCCTTTTTTTCAGTCCTTAGTCAGGAGCTTCCTTGAAAATTAATCATGGTTAAACTGCCTAAGGTTGAAATACTGTTTTGAAAGTGCTTTCTTAGTCAATGCCATATCACTGAAGAAGAGAGAAAACAAGTACATGGTAATAGAAAACTTTAATTCTGTATTTGGTATGGTTCTTTACAATTTTCCTGAATCTTATAGAAAACAATTTGATAATGATTATTTAATGTTGATTTTTAAAAAATGAATAGTATTCACTTCTACTTATATTTCTTACCTCAGCTAGAGTTGTGTCACCATGAGTTGCCAAGGCAAAACTGCCACATTAGTACTTTATTATTCTGTCATTGTCTTAGATCATCAGTACTTTACTAATTGTGAGTCATTCTAAGTTATGCTGCAGCAGACATTGTATGTCTTTGAGTTTTCCTAGAGGCTTGTGATGTTAGTGGTTATTGCTGCTAACCTAGGAGCAGTCTTTGCTCAGAAGTGACTCTGGCTGCTGGCATTTTGTTGGAAGACTGCTGATAGTGTCTAAACAAAGCTTGAGACAATGCAGTGTGCTAAAACTTTCCACCTTAATGTGGCTGCAATCATCTGGAAAACTGTGCTTAGGCAGGGATGTGCTTGGAAGGTGCTGTGTGGCTACTGTGAGGCTCTGGTTTATCAGCAATGCAGGGTCTAGGAGTCAGACAACCAGACAGAGGAATGGATGATGTATATCAAAAGAGGGAGTATATGGGCACTTTGATATATTGGAAAGAGGAGAACAAATGACAAGACGTGAAAATTTGCATGGAAAATCAGGAAGGAGGTAGAAACTGAGGGCCAATAAATACTCTAAGCACCAACAATATTCATTCTATTTATTTAGACAGATGGAGATGTAATTGTTTTACAGAGTGTAAAACAACTTTGAAGAAAAGATTCAGGACAAAATTCCATCCCATTTTTTAATCTGACAGTTTTTTGATATATCAAAAATTTTATCCTTGCTCTGTCTTTTCTGATCATGACTCCTTTTCTTATTCTGGGGGGATTACGACCCTGCACTGAAAGAGCTTGCGAAAGTAATCAAAAAGGAACCTGACAATGGCTATTTTCCTCCTATTCTGATAGGCTGGATCAGATCAATAAAAGGACTGATGAGTGCTAGAGTACCTGCAAAAAAAGGCTCAAGGATTTGCAAATGGAAAAATGACATAAGAAGGAAAGGGAATAAGCAACAGAAAATGTTAAATTCTCAGACTGAGATATAAAATAGAATTTAATTTGAGGAAAATGAAAGAATTTTTTTATAGTCCAGTATTGTAATCCATTGATAGATACATTTATAACCAGATTTTTATTAGAACCTATACTCTAGACCACAAGAAAAAAAAAAAAAAGAGAAAGGATTACATTACATTTGCCTTCACCTTTGATAAATCTTAACCGCCAAACATCTTGCAATGTTCACTTTGTATTCATTATGGAACTAACTTAAGACACTTAAAAAAACAGTTGTGGTGATATTTATCAATTCACTCTTTGCCTGTGCCTCAATAGCAAAAATATATTTCCAGAATAATTTTTTTTTTTTTTACGTATAAGTGAGGTCGAATTTATAAATGAGAGAGTACCTACTCTGCTCTCCAAACTGAATTATCAGGTTATTCCCAATAAAATGTTTATCTAAGCTGTGCTGCAGAGCAGCCTTTAAATGCTCAGAAGAGAAGGAAAATCTATTTACTGTTTCTCACACAATAAAGCTGACACTGAAGACTCATGTAACATGTCACAGATGAGGCTGATTCTCTCTTTCAGGGACTGTTCAAGAAATCTTGAACTGATGGTTCTTCATACTGTGTTTTTGTTGCTAATATTGGAATATTTGCATAATGTGTGTGGAGATATTTTTGGTAGCATCTTAAAGAAAATATGTTGTAGCAAGAGAGGAAGGGGAGTTAAATCTGGAACAAAATTTTGATATTCAATCTAAACCTGGAAGTTGGCTTGCTTTCCACAGCAGTTGGGAGGTACTGTGACTACTTTGGATTGCTTCTCTTGGACTTTCTTTGTACAGTGGGTTTTTCAACCTGTTTTCACTCTGCCGTAGTGGTCCAGAGGAATTGTAAGTGTATTGAAGTCAACAACACATTTTGGACTTCTATCATCGACTCAGTTTCAGAAAAGATAAAGGGTGTGGTGCTGCTGTGCGGTACCTGTAAAAGGTCTTCACTGATACCTCATCTGTAATAAGAGGAAAAATACTTATGATTTTTTGAGGTGATGCCTAAATATTGTGTCTTCTTAATCTATAAAAATTTTTAGGAAACATACTGGCTGTTTCAGTTGGAAACATGGAAAATAAAGGGTTATTTATAAGCAGACTTCCAACATTGGGGTTTGGAAGGTTTAATACAATTGCTAATTATTTTAATCTGTAAACAAAAGTGGATTAGTATACTACATGCAGTTAAAATAGATGAAACAGTAGGACACATCATTTAGTAGCTTTTTTAACGTCAAAAGATGTGAGTTTTCTTTGATTCTAGAATTTCTTGCTGAGACAGAGATAATATCAAATTTCGGCATCAACTTTAATAAGTCCTTCACTTACTTTGCACATAAATGGAAAGTAAATAGGAAACATATCTTGCTTCTACAGTGGTAATTTAAAATTGTCTCCTAATTGAGCGTCTCATATTGTAATCTCAGTTTTCACTTATACCTGTGGTGGTTCTAGCAAAATCATTCACATTTGAATGAAAATTTAACTTTTAAGAGAGGATAATAATCCCTAGAATAATACGAAGCTGAATCAGGGGCAGTTGATGTTAAATATCATTAAAACATTTATTCACCCAGAGGATGGTTGGGCACTGGAACAGTCACCCTAGAGCAGTGGTCACAGCACCAGCCTGACAGAGCTCAAGAAGCATTTGGCAACACTCAGGCACAAGGTGTAATTTTCAGGGTATCCTGAGCAGACCAGGAGCTGGACTCCAAATTTGATGGATTGCTTCCAACAGAGGATATTCTATAACTCTATGACTTCAAACTTCAAGTTAATGCAGTTTATCACATAATTAAAAAGTGAGTTTTATATTTTTTATCAGCAGTGTAATATGACTACTAAATAAGTTCTGACAGCGCTTAAAGCAGCAAACATTTTTTACTTCTTTAATTCAGTCAATATAAACCCTTGTTTTTAGAAAAACTTAAAGATTAGTATTTTAGAAAGAATTTTTGGAATTCAAACATATTCTGAAGATTTCCTTTCCACTTCTGTACTCAGTAAAGTTTTGGCATTAACTTCAACTGCACAAATACTGAAACAGAATAAGCTTATATATTAAAAGTTTTTATTAATGAAATCACACTTTATATGAAATCACATTTTATACAAAAAAAAATCTTGGCCTTTTAGTTATTTTTTCTTACAGTAAGAGAAAAAAAAAGTATGAGAGAGATATATTTATATAAAAAGATTTAAAGATTAAATTATAAAGGTAGAAGCATATTTATATGTGTGACATGCATAAATACAAAATCAAGAGTAATGGAAGCCCTATGCTAAATAGGAGCCTTTGGTCAGTTATTTAATAGTCTATCATTTTGAAGGAAAGAATTTTTTATATAAAACCCCAATTAGCAAAATTTTAAATCAATTATGTTTCCTTAGTTTCCATTACGTCAAGTGCTGTTGTGATTCTTGTCACCAAAGTACAATTTTAAAAGCAAGTAATTTCATAATGTATTTTATTAAAATGTCAGGATACTATTTGATTATAGTTAGAGTGGAAAGAAACTAAGGACAGGGGTTTTTTTTAAGTCTTCATTCACTTTCCTTTTCACTTACACATTTGATGGTTACTAAAAGCATAGATTAATACTTAGCTCCAAGGTAGGATTTGTTCCCATAAGAAATGGTAAGGATCATAAAAATATACCAATTTTTGCTGAGCTCCAACTAATCTACCACTTTAGAAACTCTCATAATGGAATCTATTCCTTTGAATGCTGTATGTCAGGAAATGTATCACTATCATATGTATAATCATTAAACCTTAGCTTTCCCTTAGGGCCTGTTTCCAATACTTTATTCGTGTAGAGTTTTAAGTAACTTGCTCAGTGCTCGTTACAGTGTTATAAGGAATAGATTCTACTTTAGCTTACAGTTACTTATGGGATTTTTTTGTGCAGAATAACAAACCTAACAGAAATATTCCTTTTGTAATGGACACTGGTAATGTATTATTTTACATTGACCAAAGTAGCATGAAAACACACAAATACTATCAAGAAATGAGGGATAAGCTAAGCAAAAACCAAAAGTCCCCGTGCATTTATTTTAAAAGAAATACACATATATAAGTGTGTGTGTAAGTGAAAGCGTGATTGCTGTTTGCTATTCAGAAATAACTAATATAGTGTAGCAGTTCAACATTAGTGGAAATAAAATGCAGCCATTTCCATATATTTGCGAAATACATTCCCATGAACTATTCTGTAGGAAAGCAGAATGCCAGATATATAATTCGAAGACGATGAACTAAAATGCAGTATCAAAAAAAAAGTAATTTCTGTAAAAACTACCATGATTAGTGCAGTACAGCAACAACACATCTGCAAGGTTTACATTGACCCTTCTTTCTGTGTGTGACCAGAAATATGTAGAATTCAAACTCCCAAGTATTTACCTGGAAAAATCATTCTGAACTTTCCAACACATTGCTCCTGCTTGCCAGTTCTCATAGCCTTCAGAGATTTACCACCTAGTATCTTCTAGAAACATGCTTCACACTGATATTTCGTTTTTTTTTACTAGCTGTGTCTCAGTAACTATATCAAACTGCCATCTTGGCCTTTTGTGCTCCAGTCCCCTCTTGCTCTTCCCTGCAAGAAGTTCTCTTTATCCTTCATTGGGCAGAGGCTCCTTCTCTATCCTCAACTTTCCTGTCTCCTTCCAGCTTTGGTAGGACAGTAGTACATACAATAAAGCTTCCACAAAGTCCTGTCCCCTCATAGGAGAAGCCAGTAGGCAGTGTCATTATGTTGGCCTTTTCAAAGCTTTTCAGTTCTTTCTTGTTAATGTGTTTGATGGGGAATATGTGGTTGACCTTTCTGTCTGCCTTTCTCATTTCAGCAATCTCCGATTCCTGTACCTAAACTACCTAAGAAAAATATAAAAGTTTGAGGCCCTATTTCAGGGAATTTATGCAGATGCCTCAGTCCCTTTCTGTTTCCTTTCCTCCTTTACAAGTATCAGAACTTATGAAGTTCTTCATCTCTTCAGTTAGTGGTCTGTTATTTGGTAATTTAGGCTCAGACTAATTTGGTAATTTAGGCTAGACTGCCTTCATAAAAAATTAGAAAATGTTTCCCTGAGATGCCTTTATACTAATTATCATAGGCACCAATGTTTTGACAGGACAGTACTGACTGTTTCACGCTGCCAGAGAGATATGCCAAGGAATAGAGCAACTCTCTGATGAGGAAAGGCAAATAAAATTTGGCTTGCTCAGCATGGAATAGTGAGGGCTTCAGGGTGACCTAATTGTGGCCTTCTAGTACCTGAGGGGGCCCTACAAGGAAGATGGAGACTGTTTACAAAACCATGTAGTGAGGACAAGGGAGAATGGCTTCAAACTGAAAGAGCATAGGTTTAGATTAGTTATTAAAAAGTTCTCTGCTGTGCAGTTTGTGGAACAGGTTTCCCAAAAAGGTTTTGCATGCCCCATCCCTGGAAGTGTTCAAGGCCAGGTTGGATGGGGCTCTGAGCAACCTGGGCTACTGAAAGTGTTGGAATTATGTGATCTTTAAGGTCCCTTCCAACCCAAACAATTCTATGATTCTATGTCATAATCTTAAAAACTTGAATGCCATAGAATGTGTAGGGATAACTTCTTCAGCAGTTGAGATAAGACAAACTGTCCAAACCCAGAGTATTTTGTATCTAAATTAATACATGAGAAATAATAAATCCCTTAAAATACTGCTAAAAGAAAGCCCTTAAAATATTACTACAGGCTAGCCAGCTCTACATACACCTGAATTTTCACATGCAGGTGGTTCCATGCAACATTCAATTGGATTGGTGAAACATATAACTGAATTGGTAAAATATGCATGTTCTCAAATACTAAAATAAGCAACACACAAAAGTGTGCTTGTTCATTAGTGAAATATGCAGATTGAGCAGTAAATCCTATAATATTATGACTATATATGCAACAGAGTTATGAATAAAAACTGACTAATTTGTAAACTGTCCTTAATATTTCAGTAAATAAGAGTATAAAATTGTCACTTTGAAAGCTTTGATACATTGTTTTTTTATGTCATGGGTATTTTAGGATTGATTTGCATACCATGTAAAAATCAGAAAAAAACTATGAAAAAACAGTAAAAGTGAAAAATCTTCTCTTAATAGAAAAAGATTCTTCCTTTTAATTCTATTTCTGTACAAAAGATTTTCAAGGTTCCTTGAAATAAAAAGTGCAGTGGACCAAAGAAAAAAATGTAACAAAATTAGTAGAAATTGTCCCTCTTTTCCAGGGGAATCTAAAGCAAATAAATTTAATTTCTTTCTTTGAGAAAAATATTTTTAAGCACAAGGGTTTTTGGCTTTGCACCTTTTGTTGCCTTAATCTAGTCAAATACACTGTAATAAAGTTAATACTTCTTAAAATGTATTGATGGTAAGAATAAATATTATTTAATTGTTTAATAATATTAATATTTATTACAAGAAAACTTCTTTTCGTAGACATTGATCCTGTTCAGATCCATGCATTTTATGGTCTGCTGAGAAGGGAGAGGAAGAACTCTCTGAGTTGGGACTTCTTTCCTTCTCTGAAGGAGTTGTAGATGGTAGCAGTCTCCCTAATGCAGCATTCCCCGCCAATAAATTTTTAGACATAAAATATTCTCAAAAAGAGAGTATTTTAATATATTTAGAAACCTCAGCACATATTTAGAAACTTGAAGCACAACATTTCTCTTTCAAAATACTTTCAAAAGAAACAAAGTTCAAGTTGCTTTCCAAAATATATAAATATTTTATATCAGCTTTTGAATTTACAAATTAGGAAAACTTTATTACTAATGTGGGAGTGGCTACAGCTCCTATAATCACACATGCATATCTTAATGAGGGATACATTTTTAACCTGATTATATTGTCAAATATACACCATAATGACAAAAATGAAAAATTGCATTGTCAAAACTGCTTAAATAACAAGCACTTTCCTAGTTTGGAACTCACACTGTTGCCCAGCAGAAACTTGCCTTGGCAGACTGCCATCTTCTTTTCCCTCCCTTACTCTAGTGACACTCAGCTTCTTTGAAGTAAATAGGCCTCATGCAGTTAGGTTTCAATGTCACTAGCTCTAATTATTTGTCTTTTCTACATCTATCCCTATGTGCCACTAAATTACTGTCCTCATTTTAAAGAGGAATTTGTTAGCAATAACCTTTATATCTCTTTCAGAAAACAGAAAGAATGATCTAAGAATAATTCAGTGCTATATTGCTAATGAGCAGGAAATGTCTTGCTCAGAAATAAAAACAAATAGCGCCCTTTGATTTCTGATTAAATTGTGTGATATGCAGCTTCAAATGTCCTTTGGAGGCATAAATAAAATGTCACTTTTCCACAAAATGCTGAAAAGTCACAATTCTTTTTATTCTCTTTATCTGTGATACCACACAATAGTGCTAATGATTGCTATGAATGTTTATCAGTGACTATTGTTTACAAATGTCACCCATGCATTAATGCTATTTGAATTTGTAAGCAAGAATATTTCCAAACAATCAACCAAAACAGAATACTTCGATTTTTTCTCTAAACAACTTAATTGTTTTCCATAAATAATTGGTTAAATTTATTGAGTATTTCCCCAAGGAAAAGAAATGAGTGGAACATAAATCCAACAGTCTGAATTAAGTAATTTGTCAGCAATTGCATGTTAAATGTATATGTTCATAAAATCCATAACCTGGCTCCTTCCTTTAGTCAGACCAAATGATTCCTAATATGTGCTACATTTTTAATCCAATGTTTCCTTTCTTGACTATGGGCAAAACAAAGAAGACAAAGTTTGGCTTACTTGGTTCGAAATATATAAATACTTCAAGAAATAAATGTTCTTAAATAGTGCTTTTGAGCCTCTCTAGCATCAGGCTTTTAATCCATAAGAGAGCAGCTGGCTTCTGCCACAGGTGGTGATTTTTGCTTTCCATGATTCCTAATGCCATGTTCCAGAGATCCTTCTCCTAGACTGAGAAGGTCAGTTCAGAAGGTCAAGTTCCCCTCGTGACTGACACTGTTCTCAGTAAGACCAGTCACTGTGCTGTCTGCTCCCAGAGAAGCCCGTGCAATATTTGAATTCTGATGTTCTCTTATGGCTTAAACAGCTGGTTCTTTTTTATTCTTGTATATTCTTCAGTATACAATTATTTCTGATGTATCAAATATTTCTTACATATATAATTGGTATCAAAGGGCAGCAGGGACAATAGCTGTGTGAGGTGTGAGCAGGTTGATGTTCTACTCAGCCTGGTGGTACAACTTCAAGAGGCAGTGGAAAGGTTAAAGAGTACCAGGGCATCTGAGGAGGATTGACTGCTGGAGCTGCTCTGAACCAACCCTGAGGCAGGGTAGCAGCCCACTGCACTCAGGAAGCAGAGGATCCCCTATGCTCTCTCTCACAGGCAGGAGGGGACCTAGAGACTGGGAAGATGGAGGCAGGTCCCTGCTTGGGGTAGCAGACAAATCCCCTCTTGGTCTGACTTCCCACACTGGCTGCCCCCATGGAAAAGATATGAGGGTCTGGAAACTGGAAGCCAGGAAATTGATAAGGCACGAGAAAGACCATCTTGGAGGTTACCTAGGGTGAGTCAGCCAACCCCATGTGTTGCAACTAGTATTACAAAGCAAAAAAAAAAAGGGTAATCATCATAGGCAACTCCCTTCAGAGGGGCACAACATACTGACAGGACACGTCCACAGGAAAGTTATGACTCTCTATTAGTTATCCAAGTTGGTAGTGATGAAGATTGAAGGAAGAAGCCACAGGACAATGAAAAGGGACTTCAGGGCCTAGGGCATTTTGTCAAAGGCATAGGTACACAAGATGTCTTTTCATTTCCTTCAGTATCAGGCAGGAATATTTTGAAGCCCACTACCCTAACCGAAAATAAATACTAATACATTATGAGGGAGTTAAAGCCACTTCAGGAGTTGTTCCTACTGAAGTGCAGCTCCTCTTTGGGTTTCTATGTGCTAAACTGGATGTGCAAAGGAAATATCCCTCTGTCTTCCAATGTAAGCACTTTGCATACTGAGAGCCTACCTGCTAGGAACTGGCTGGCCATTGCTGCCTGATAGGAAGTAGAGACTAAATCTCCTTTGGTTTTGCTTTGCTTCAGCCTTTGCTTCCCTCCCTCTCCTCCTTTCCCCATGAAACTTCATTTATCTTGACTCACATGTGGATTTTTAATCTCTAGTCCCATTGAGGAGGTATGCAAGAACAGCTTGGTGGGCACTTGACAGCCAGACAAGGTAAATCCACCAGGGTAACTTTTGAAGGACAGATGGTAGTCCTTGTCTGGGGGCATGTAGACTCTGGTAGACTGCACAAATAAATCTTGGAGGGGTCCCAGGCTTTCAAAGCTCTATGGTAAAAGAAATCTCAAAAAAGAAATCTTAAAGAAAAAAAAATCTGTCTTGCAAAGACCACATAGGTTTGCTGCAAATCCTTTTTAAATTTACCACAGAGAAATATTTAACAGAAAGATTTATTTTCATTTTTCTTTTCCTACATTACACACTTGTACAATGCTGTGAATCTTTTTTGAAATTTATATATCAAGGTTTCTTACACATACTAATGACAGTGCTGAAGTGTAAACTGTTTCAATATGGCAGCACCTTCTTGTTTTCTGTATTTGATCTATTACCTGAGGGAGTGGTTGACTGTCTTCACATGATTAGTTACCTTGAATATGTGAATAATAATAATAATAATACAATCACTGATCTGAATTTACCAGCCAGTTACTAATTATATGTTTGGTAGTAATTAACTAATGTACACAAAAGTAACTTCAGATTAATTAATTTGCCAATGTTGAGGAACCTCCAGTGACATTGAGACAGGCTGTACCTGTCCCATAGGTATGATCAAGGTGTAAAGGCTGTTGTGATGGGTCAGCACGGCTGCAGTGTGAGAGGGGCCTCTTTTGTGATGAGGAAAGCAGGCTGAGCAATGCCAGGAGAGCAAGGGAGCATTAAAACCGAAAATGCAGCTTTGCAGGGATGGGAGGCTGAGGCAAGGAGAGGAAGGGAGAAACAAGTGCCACCTCCAGCCTGCATATGGTTAGCAGTACAAAGCAGGCAAATATCTTTGCCAGTCCTGATGGGGCATATGTAAATCAGTACTTGTGGCTCCTGCTGGCACACCTGGAACTTCAGTATTATGAAACCTACAATCTTGGAAACCTTTTCCATCTTTCTGCTTTGCAATGAAAAATATAGGCTGTTTCTGAAGTTATTTTTAATGTAATGTGATGACTAAGTCCAGTGAGTAACTCCATGGGACAGGATAGAAGGAAGCTTTGTAAGTTTCCTTGAGCTTCTCCTGACATATCTGTTTGGCAAGATTTGAAATATTTGCTTGACATAGTCTGTGTTTTGTTTAAAAAGAGGCAAAATAAATGAGGGCATTGATTTTGGATGTCTGGCAACATTTTTCATTGACTGTGCTGAAATATAAGATAGAGAATACTTCTATTATAGCAACAATGTGATTGTGAGCAGACAGTTTTATCCTCAATGATAACTTTTTAATGTACAAATTAGAATCCCTTTTACAGTGCAACTGATATAAGTAAATGGGTATACATTATTTAATTTTTTAAAATGCTAACAACAAGAATATTTACCAAATTTTAAAAAATTAAAGTGTGAGTGATAATATCATTCATCTTAGCTTTTTCTCAACTTCTTTGATTCATTTAAAAGATCATTTTTAAAACAGAATGACAAGCTTAGGTAAAGGATAATATATTGTGCTAAGTGTAGGAAGCTCTAAATTAAAATTCATTACATTCAAATAGTGATTGTTGTAAATATTCATGTTTTAAAATCAAATGCTTTCGCCTCTTCGTTTTTCTTCTCTTTGGCCATATGTGTGCTAAAGATGTTGAGTAATTCATCCATCACTTGGCAAGTTGAACAAACCTATGTTTGCAAAATGTAGATCACAAGGCAAAAATATCAGCTGGGAGAGAAACATGTATTTGGTCAAATTCTTTTTTTCTTTACTGTCTTATTTATAATTTTAATCGTGTTAAAGATTTCTGCTGGGAAAAGTCAAGTGTGGCATGATTATTTGATAAATGTTCTGTGTTGAAGCTCAAAATATGGGTTTAACAATAATTAAAAAACCTGAGTCTGTTTTTGACAACAAACCCCCTGTTTCCTGAAATTTATAATGCCAATCTTTCTGGATAATTGAAAATGCAAGATGGCAACAGTCTTCTTTGTGACATATTTTGTTAAATATTCCAAAGTACTTAAAATCTGTGTGTTAATTATGAAAAGAAGTTATGGTACGGAGCTAACAGCCACCATGTACATTTTTCAAGAAAAAAAAATTAAAGACTGTGTTGCTTTTATTCACTTTACTAAAGTTACTGTGTAATTTCAATAATTGGTCTCTAATTTTGGTCATGATATTCACTCAAAGTCCTGCAGGATCTGAATAAACGATGTCATGTGTATGGCATCAATTTTTTTAGTCAAGTTACCAAAAAATCATTTACGTTTTTATGTCAAGATTTCTGCCTTAGACTGCAGGAGAAATTAAAAGGAGAAGAAAAGTAAAAGAAGTAAAAAGAAAAATCTTCTAAGTGGAATGCAATATAAATATTTGTAAAAATTGCAAAAAATAATATTAATGCTTTTTTAATAGAAAATAATATGTGCACAAAACAGGCCATAAACAGAATGTTCGTCACAGAGCACAGCAGAGGATCTTTTTTGCCCCCAAATAATACCAACAGGTACTCTCTTGGAGACCTTAGTAGTCATATTGTACTGCTAAAACAATTTGTCTGTTTGCATGTATGTGTATATTTATGTATATACATACACATGTGGTTTCGAGAGCTTTTTCTTTCTCAGGAAATCAGAGGTTTGTTAGTAAATTTAACTTTAGGATTAGGGTTTTTTTGATTATTTTATTTTATAGAACAACACAGAAAAGATGCTTATTTACTGATCTCTCTCATCTGTGGTGTTTGGTGTATGTATTGTTTTAATATTGTCAAATGGGTAAAATTAGTGCTAAATACCTATGAAAAAATCTTAGAGTTTGATTTTCTTAATCAAGCATTGAGCTCAGCTGCATAGAGTCAGAACCTTAAGATATCAAAAACTGATCTGCAAATGATGAGTGGGCATTGTGTCTGAACAGTTTAGCTAGAGACAAAAATGATTCTGCCTTTGAGCTGCTTCACTAATGTTTACATGCATTTCATGTTCAGTACATTTTTACAGTGATTCCTAGCTCTGTTTATTAATATGGAAAAAAATACACTGGTTTGATTTGTCATTGTACTCTAGGAGGGAGTAAAAATCATCTTCAGTTATTGTTATCCTCTGTTAAGACCAAAGGAGTTACGTCTTGTTCTTGAGAAAAATGACTACACAGTTTATAGCTAAACTTAACAAGAAGTCTTTATGATCTTCTTTATGGTTCTTTAAATTACAAAATTTGTTCCACAATTATTTAATGTGAATATTAATTCAAACAATATGCAAACACCTGCCTCATAGTTGGTAAACTCTGGAGTAGTAAGTCTAGCTCTTGCTTCTTAACTTTTCTAATGATTATAAAAGCAATGTTGCTACTTCTTAGTAGCAGGATCTCTGTCACCTTCTGTAGATAAAAAGAAAACCTCCTTGCTTTTAATTTGCTATCAAATACATTTTATTCCTGCAGACTCATTAGTAAAATTAAAAGTGCTGTATTTTGCTATTAAGTAAATTAGTGTTAAATTATTTATAGGCTAAGTAAATTAAGACTCAAAGAGTGTGCCTTTGTCTGTGTCTGTGTGTGTTCTTTGCTCCAAATTCCCCCACAGCAATAGGATTGATACCAAATCACAAGGAAAAGACTAAACCAAGACACATTAGAAAATCATTTCTACTCAGGTGACAGCTAACTAGTCCTTAAGTAAGTCTTTCACAAACCTGAAGTCCCACTTCGAACCTGAGAAAAGTAATTTAGATCTAAATGATAAAATGCTTCAAATGTCACTCCTATGCCTCTATTTTTGCTTCAGTACAACAAATAAATTGTATGGATACTTGATTGAAATTCTAGAACTATAATCCATGTTATTCCTCTAAGCTGGATATGGAATATAGTTTGATTTGTATTTGAACTTTTTAAAGTATCTAGAATTGATGAAAAGAAAGTTAATTGCATTTGATCCACAGTCATATACTCATAATTAACTTTCTTCAGAGGATACCAGTCTGAAGTAAGGGTTCTCTGTATATGTTAATATATTTAGTTTAAGAACTTTTATTTGGCTTTGATAGTAGTATACTCTTTGGATCATTATACTGTTTACTCTCCCTGAGACTAGTCAAGTAAGAAAAGTACCATCAAAACAAGGCTGTGCAACTAATTGATTTTTTTGGTTCATTGGCTGAATGAAACAAATGCAGAAACTATCAAGTTTAATGATTTGGGTTTTCTTGCTGAAAACAAAACAAAAAAAAACCCCAGCTTTAAACATTTTAAATATTTTATATTCTTGAAATAATTACTGTGTAGTTCAGTTATGCCCTAAAAATTGGTATTTTGTTCAACAAGTAGACCTTCTATGTACTTAGTGCAAATATTTGTTCCTCCTTTTTATTGCAGTGACAATAGTAAGACATTTGTTACTGTGTAGTGCATCAAGCATGGCTCTTCAAAAGTAAATAGTTCAGCTCTATTTCCACAAAATATATTTTCTATATATTTCTATTATTAGAAGGTGTTTGATACAATATCATTATCGTGCCACTGTTATTGTAATTATAAACATTATTTTCTTCTCTTATAGACCCTTTTTTCCTTTGTTAAATGCAATTCTATTAATCACAACTTTAATGCCTGAATTGAAGCATTAAGATATAATTCATTAAAATTTGTTCCAGACAGCATGAGTCATGCAGTAAAATATTTATTACTGTTTCCACCACTTTTAGCAGAAAATTGAATTTTGAAAAATAAAGAATTATTAAATATACCTAATATATTGATGATATCAGTCTGTAAAATAGTTACAGGGTTGTGCGATGCATTCTTTACATGGCAGTCTTATTCCACTATCCTATCATGTGTTCAGCACCAAGATTTTACCAGAATTGTCTGGTTATCTACTCTTTTTTATGCACTCACAGGTACTGACTGAGGCCTAAAACCATAACACCAGTCAATGCTAAAATTCAGATTTCAGTCAAATGTGCATTTCAGTTTTGTTTTCAGCCAAAGAGAACCCACCATGAGCATTTCAGGGGGTTTTAGGGAAGTCTTGATGGCAAATTTTTTAGACAGGTAGCTGAGGAGCCAACAGAGGCAGACTTTACTGTCTTAAATCAAATGGCATTTTTACTAGTTTAGTATTACTTGCAACACAATCTGCATCAGTCCGAGCTGCTTCCTACTTTCACTCCCCAGTGCAACTGCAACTCCACCTGAAAGATCAACATAGATCTTGTTTGATTCAACTGAAGTTTGGGTTATTTCACTTTGGCAAAGCAAATTAACCTAGTAATCAAGGCTGATCCCTCTAAGTGTGTACTGTGGATAGATTTTGAAATCTATGACAATGTGATGATTTTGGCTGATTAAGAGTTTTAATTGTCAGAGTAGTTATTATGAGGCTGTGTTTTGGATTTTTGGTGACTATGGCATTGATGCCACAGGGATGTTTTAGCTATTGCTGAGCAGTTCTCACACAGAGTCAAGGCCTTTTCTGCCTCTCACACCACCCCACCCACAATGAGCCTGGGGATGCACATGGAGGTGGGAGGGCACACAGCTGGGACAGCTGGCCCTTAAGTCATCTAGAAGTAGGTTATTTGATGCATAAAACAGGTTTGTGGTGCCTCTATAAAAGTAATTTAGTGACTTGGATATTTCCAGCCTAATTTTGAAGGACTGGATATTCAATTGTTTTCTAATTATCCTATGCAGTGACGCAATTGTGGTGTTTAGTAGCGTCTAATGTTTTACAAAAGTGCATCGTTGTAAGAGATTAGTAGTATTATTTTTGCTCAAAAATCATTGCACTTCAGATAAATTATGAGAAGACATCCAACATCTTAGAGAGGGCCAGTGTTTTTCTTCACACAATTAGCATCTAAATAATGTAGGTTTTGAGACAGAGAGACTTTTCCAAGCATTTTCTTTTTTACTTAGTATTTGATTTAACATAGAAACCAAAGCAGAACCTGGGTTGTGGATCAGATAAACAAATATTTATTTTCATGAATAATGTTCTACCTAGAAGCTTGAAGAGAATACTTGGCTAACTATCTGAAATCTAGGGACTTATCTCTTCTGGGTTTTTCCTATGCAGGAAATAGGATTCCAGCTTCTATAAGAATTGTGGACACTGACTGTAATCCTGTCTGTGTTATAATCTAGAAGGTAGGATACTTGGGAAGTGGGTAAAATAATTTTAATTCCTCTCATATTTAGGAAGGAAATGATCCATGAACACTGATTTCCTACATGTGTTCTCTATATTTAGTGGCTATTATTGTGCAAAAATTGGACACTGCAGACATCATCATTTCAAAAAGAGTGACAGCTGCCCACTACAACTAATGATAGTTATATGTCACAGTACAGAATCCAGAGCCCTGAATTCAGACTAGACACACTTGGCAGAAACCTCTTTTACTGCTGTCTAAATTTATGAGGGAACACTTGCTCTTCCATCAATGTCTGACTGGCAAATTCAAGGAGGCTCAATGCTTAAAATTCAGGGCTACTCTTTGGTGATGCATAGCTTTCACTAGAGACAATAATGGTTATGCTCCTAAGGGAGGTGTCTGAACTAGCCATCCACATCTAAGGAGGATGAGCAAGACAGAAAGCTCTGATTCTGAACATGTGCCTTTGTGACACAATGAGAATATTTGGCAGTGGATTCTATTTATTTTGCAGTGCAATGCAAAATTCCTCTGACTACAGTGAAATGCCATAAAGGGCAGAGCTCCAAACTGGAGTTTGTCCTGTAGTCTCTGTATCCTTTATCTTTGCTAGTACCAAACCTTAATCCCAGATCCATTTTATCAGGGAATAAAAACATTTAGACTTGGTTGACATTGAGTGTAAGTGTTCACACACCCTCCCTTTGCCCACTTCCCACATCCAGCCAAAGCATTTGCTCAAGATTAACCTATAACTATTCTGTAAGCACCTCATTTGAATATTTATAGCAGTGATGCTCACCATTTACATAACTATTATATGCATTATGCAGCACTTTCATAAGAATGACCTCTGAGGTCAGCATTTCTTGACAATTAATGACAATCCAGAGGAGTTTGCCCCAAAGCCATTAACTGTGAGAAAATATTAATCCCAGAGGCCATGGTTTATAAATCATGCAAAATTAAGAATATAGAAAGCAATATTTTTCTACATCTGCTGCATCTCATGCTCTCTATGTGATGCTGTTTAGGTAATTTTCTAGCAGTTAATGACTGATTAACAATAGGAAATCAGAGCTTTTTCTACCATTCCATTGTCCCCATACTAAAGTCTGAAGTTCATCTTTCTTTCTTCCTTTAACAAAATCTTTGTCAATTGCTGATTAAAAAGCCCATATAATTGGCATTTTAGGGGCCATCTTAACATTGTATCTTGAGTTTCTTTGTTAAAGTTGGGTGAATAAGCAAGACCTGGGTTTGTTCCTTTTATTTTTAAAAGATTGTTAAAAATAAAAAAAGACAAATTTCCATGTAGCATATGTCAGTTCAGTTCCATATCACACAACTCTAGCTCAGATTTAGTCTGTGCAAAATGGCTTTCTTAGATATCTTTGGTATCACCTCTGTACCATTTTGACTTTTTTTTTTTTTTCTGAAATTTTTATAACTTCATGTTTAGGTAGTGTACTGTTTTTATAGTGATTCCTTTTGGATGAATTTCAGCTTGCATATTGGAGAGTACAAAATCAAAATGTAGTTTAGCTGTGTGGCTATGTATATATGTTTAGAACCTTTCTTTTTCCTTTAGAAGAATTTAAAATTTTTCAGATTTCCTTCAGCATTGTGTTATAAATTTCCTATACTAACCAGACATATACTATGTTTTGTCCTTGACAAAGTTACTCCTGAATAAAACCACTGTACAGACTGCCTTTATATATTGTATCACTGAAGGAACACTTTAACTATTCCAAATTTTGACATTTCCTGACAGTATTCTTAGATCTGTATCTAACTGTGAAGTTTTAGTTACGCAGAAACTTCAGGGATTTACATTTCACATGGTGATACAAACAGTTTTATTTCTCTAGTAATTTATGGAATGTCTCTATCTGAAAATTTTAGCAGCAGAAGATCCTGTTATTTATTATTCTGAGGAGTGTTTTGAAGATGGAGATCTGTCCATATAGATCTGCATTTTTTCCCAGTGCATTATTCAGTTACCTTTTTAAATTGCCAACAGTCTTCTGTTTAGTATTCCAATATGACAGTGTAGTAAAGCTAATTCAAACTAAATTCTTCTCAGTGCACTAGAGCAGTGAACACACTTCACTGTACCTTTTTAATAGATCTGTCCCATTTCATTCCTCCTTATTCAGTGGCTTATTTGACACATGTATTTTCAGGCTATTAATGACAAGGAAAAAAACATTGGTAGTTAAAAATAATTCCTTGCATAGTGACAGAAAGATGGATTTTACTCTTTCTCAACATTTTTGCAGTCATGTCCTATTCTTCAAGAAAATGTATTCCCCTCTTTATAATCTGAATTGAAATACAGTAAAATTCTTCAAAGAAAAATTAGTATGACTAACACTAAAGCAGACATTACAAAGAAAATGTATTTTTTTCTTATTTGAAGTATATATTATTCAAAATAGCTACTTTTCTGAAATAATTTAAACATAGTGGAGATTGGTTTGAACTTTAAACTTGTGGAAAAATTATCATAAGCTTAACATTAAAATAATCAAATGTGTGCAGAATTAATGAAAATGGGGAAATGCTCTGAGAATGACACAAAATGCAATAACACTGTTTCATGACAAATAAATATAAAATTAAATCATACAGGAAATAAAGAAAATACCATGACATCTGATTCAGAGATGAATTGTAGCCAGGTGATTTCAAAATTTCAGGATTTCAAAAATAAACAAGAGGAGCTTAATAATGAGGGTCGTTAGTTCCTTTTCGTGCTACCCGTATACCATGCAGGGCGAAAAGGGCCAGGAAAACTGACAATCCGTTATCTTCAAGTGTGGAGATGTATCTGGAGTGCCTCTTGAAGGAATATCATAGTTTTGATATTTAAAATTTACTTCATCATGAAGTTGAAGAACAGAACATTAAAAACCCTTAACAGAAAATAGCACTATAAGAGGCAAAGATTCAACAGTTATGCTTAAAAAAGCTATCTTGATGATTGATAAGTTGAGATTGTCAGTGAACCTATGTAAGACTGTCAGTGAACCTATCTGAGACTTTTAGACAATGCTAACATACAGGGCACCTACATTTCTCTATTAATTTGTGATAAACTTATGGGTTAAATCTTTGACCATATTCGTGAACAGACAGAAATCCTGGGAATTGTATAGTACATCCCTAAAAAACAGTGGATATTTATTGATGACTTCTAAGCAAGAATAAGTTCGATTTTGAAAACCTGTTTAAACAAACACAATGCAAGGCAAAACTGAAGGACTAACTAGGACGAAGATTATGAACATCCAACCTAAGAAATTTATGGCTAATAGTGTTGAAGTTACTAAAATCTTGAAATCAAAGTCCTCTAATAGAATAGCTAGAATATCATATTTCAAAATCTTTCAATTGTTGCTATGACTTCAGGAAAATTCCTGTTTTCTTGTTGATTTTCTCTAGAGGCAGTATATTAGGATGTATAATGGTTCATGTAAAAATCAACTTGCGTGTAGATTGGATGTTTTGAGAAGGTGCCTAAAGAACTGATCAATTTTGAAATACGTTCCTTGATTTTCTTGAAGGTAGGTCTTTTCTCAAGTTGATAGTTTTCCTGCTTAGATGGAAAAAAACCCGACCAAACAAAAAAGTGACTGCTAGTTCAATTTAATGCAGAAAGTTGTAATAAAATGAATGGTTTGGAATGTAATCTTCAGACTTGTAGCTGAGTGCAGATCACTTTTAAGTAACAAAATGTATCATTATTTTAATGAGTTCTTATCAAAGTTTTTATTGGAAAATATTTTCAAAGTGATAGGTTCTGCAGATTAGCTAGAGGCTGCTAATGAGATTAGAGCTAGAGACTGCTGCTTTGGATTGCAGTCCATTGAATGCAAACTACAAATATTGAAAGGTGATGTTCTGTGCAAGAAAGGAACCATAGGAACTCTTAGAGAAAAAGAACCAAAATACATGCCAGATTCACTGAAAATGTTACAAGTGAATATTACTATCTGAATTTTGCTTATCAAATGGATTGGGAAATTTGCTTTGAAACAAATCCAAAAGAGGTGCAAGGCAATTTAGCCCTGGATTGAAAGTCCAGAATAAACTGATGTTTGCTTCATTAAGCACATTCCATATTGATACTTGGATACTAAACTGATAACATGATTAAGATATGTTGCTACAATCAAGGAAAGACTGGATAAGAAGGAATGTGTTTTGTGGTTTACCAGTGTCACATTTTCAGCTGTAGAGGATGCTTGCTAGAAGCAGGAGAAACCATCTAAGAGTACTGTTAAATTATAGTGTTGTTCTGTCTCTCAGCAACTGGTTAATTCAATCAGAACACAAAGATTTTTCATCAGTCTTTAATTTGCTTAATTTCAGTGAGCTGTTGTCTCAGAAATTTTCCCATCTTTCAGCTCTGTGACTATTGCTCTGTGACTATTGCTTTGATTCCTTGCGCTATTCTTTCTCTGTCATTTCCATTTCAATATAGATTTTATAGTTCATTACCTGTCAATCAGTTTTAAATGGTGCAGTGTTCATTTCATCATGTTCTCTAAAAGTTGCATGCTTTTTTCAATGTGCTACATTTATTTCAGTTTGAGCTCTATTTATTTCCTAAGCACTGCAGCTATCTATAGTTATATTCATTTTAATGAGTATTTATTTTAGCAAATGCAGTATTTTGTTTTACATTAAATTTATCTGGCATGTTGAATCAAACAAGTGAATTCTGACTCGACTCTGAAATTCTATATCAAACAATTTTTTTCCATGATATTTTTGTTTGTCATAGAATTCTCAGTCTTCATCACAGCTTCCCTAAAATAAAGCCAGCAAATTAACACGGAAACAAATACTTCTGTACAACAAATTCCAAACAATTTTGTCTGTCTGAACCTGGGGGATATGCCTTACCTCACAAAACAGCCTCTGCAATTTCCTGGACAGATAAAGGGATTTTAGTTATTTAGTAAAAGATCCCCAAGTTGACATTTACTGCTCACATAGGGCTGCTCACAGTATACCCTTATGTTGTGTAGAGACGGGAAAGTTTTTCATGGCTATTGATGTATGAAAATCTGATGTTGAATTGCTTCATGTTTGTTTGCTATTTGGATAGCTAGTAACTTTCTGAATTCCCTGGGAAATTTACAAGGTGAGTTTGTGGACAATGGAAATAGTATACAAATTAGAAAAAAATGTGAAAGTATTTGTAATTAGTTAAAGTCAATAGCTATTGTCAGTAATAAAGAATACATATTCAGTCTAGGTCTGCTCAATGTCAGCAGCGCAAATAAAACCTGTGTTTTTTTGGTGATTGCAGGTTATTATTTTATTTCTGTCCCTAATCCAGCATGTTGCATCTGTTTTCCAGTGGTAGAATTAATATTTTGTAAGACTTACAACTTTCCTCTTGCAGTTGTAAATGCTTGGAGATGGGGAAGGCATGGACTGTTTATGGGGAAGATAGAAGTATATATCAGCTATTGAGGGAGGTACCAGTTCTCCACTCAATTGCACACATTGGGTGAAAATGGAAGTTTGTACATATACTTTTAATGAACAGACATTCAGAAACAGCTGTTGTTGCCTTCAAAATGCACTGCATCACAGCAACTATTAAAAGAGTAGTTCTACTATTGTTGCTCGCCATTGTGAGTCAATATATTCTCATTTCCTTGCTTTCATCTATATACATTCACTAGCAATAATGTCTTCAGCCTTGACAAAGTACATCCATGACTTTTAAAAAATATTCTTCATTCATCTTGATTTTTTCCCCCCTATATTCTACAGAGGTACTTTTTATTCAACTTGTATTAAGATAGTATTTTTCTGGTTTATGATCAGTGTTGCTACAGTGTATCTCTCATTGTCCAGTGCTGGAGATTGTCACAAAAATTCAGGAATTTTTACTGAAAGCATGCTGCTGATCTGAAATGTAGATCCACCTAAAGTGCAGACATTGAAACCATTCTACTGTGCAGAAATAAATAAAAATTAATTTACTACTGTACTTCCTGTTCCACTGTGCAGTGAGAGAAAGATGACATGAATCTACTCTGGATTATAATTATTAGAATTGTGAAACACATCATCCAAAAGGGAAATGTTAGCTGTTAGGCCTTGACCTTGTTTCCATTCACAGATGATAATACAGAATCTAGGATTATGTGTTGTAATCTGGAAGACTGCTAGTTAAAAATGTGATAGAACTTAATGTGTGAATTCTTTCCCATGAAGAACTAGAAAATATATATAATTATATATATAATATATATAACATAAATATCCTGGTTGAGAAAATTGTATGTAGGATCTGCTGCTTTGGATACCACAGATAGGTCAATAACGTAGAGAACTGTCCTGAAAAAGCACTTGGATGTGGCCACAGATATCTCAGGAGCTGCAGTTCTAAGGGCAAGAGTCATGTTTAGTGCATGTACTGACGTGAACTACATCCCACAAACATTTGATGGACAACTTGAGATCTTTAAATTTGCTTTAGTCTTGATTCAAGTCTACGTCCACACTGACACTATTTATTTTGCACACTAATTATTTTCCAGGTAGGCCCTTTATCTATAGGCCTGTCTTTGCGTGAGTCATCTCGGAAACAAGGCTGATGGAGTTATGACAATATTTTGAAGGTATGGTGAAGTGCATAATTGTTGCCTCCCTTGGAGTCCCTATCAAATTATCTCCTTCAAGGGACTAAGAGTTAAATTTACATTAAGCAACACAATTTAAAATTTCTGGTGGCAAGAATTCTGTCATCTTTTTTTTTGTTGTATTTAAGATACCATCTCTCCGTCACCCTGGTTTTGTCCTTCTCAAGACCTCTTTCTGATGAGAAAAATTTAGTTTGTCTCAGAATAAAATACTGGATGAATTTGTCTTAGAGCATGTCTGTTCTTTAGAGAAGGACACTTACAGACAGTAGAAGAAATTTTGGTACATCTACTTGCTCCATTAAATAGTTGCATACTGGTACTGTCATAAGTCATGTTTCCCAGCCTCAGTGAATGTCCCAATTCAAAACTAAAGATGTGCAACCTGTACTTTTCTTCTGTTACATCCAATTTATCAGTCATTGTGGCTTTATGTCCTCAGGTAACAAATTAATCAGCATTCTCACTCCCCAGGAGAAATTTTTGAAAGTTCTAATAGGGTTTACCTTTACCTACAGTTAAAGATCTGCTTTCCAGTATGCTATCAATGGGCTCTTTCAGTTCAAAAGTGCAGACTCTGCTAACCTTAAATTTTATGTCTTCCCATTTGTCTACTAAAAGAATTTTCAGAAGCTATGATTTCTACAGGAAAGCTTAGATCAGATATAGGGTCTTAATGCTAATTCCCCTTGTGTCATTTCCAGAAGGAAAAAGCAACCCTTAACAGGCTTTTCAAGGCTTTACCAGAGGAGTTTTCTGACTGCCATGCCTCTCCTGAGTCTCATGATTTCTCAATAAATACAACTCTCTGCACGCTAGAGTATAAATTCTCATTGTCCTTTTACACTGGAAAACCTCCTTCAGGAGGTTTCTCAATGTTCTTTTGTGTAAAGGCTAAAAGACCTCAGAGGGTGACAGTGTCCTCACAGTTACCATCCTGGTTATCATAACATGCAAATGAATGCTCTCGAACTGCTGGCAGAGAACCTCCCTCCTTTGCAAGGGCTCGTTTGGCCATTTTAAGCAGTGACAGTGGCTTCTCTGTGGAACATTGCACACTTGGCATTTGCAGAGGCCACCTCAAGCTCTGTTCATACTTATACTAAGCATTATGCACTTGCTGAAGCATTCTGTGATCATGCTGCCTTTGGGAATTATCCTTCAATCTTTGTTTAATTAAGAACTCTAAGGATCCTCCTCCAGGTAATTGTTAGTTCCTTCTCAGTCACCCACAGTGTGAGTGAATATATTGAGAATTGCTTCAAAGATATTCAAAATACTCCCTTGTATCTCTCTCGGAAAGTCTTGCCTAATTTGCTGTTTTAAGAGGAACTGAAAAGAAGGGACAGCTATGCCCTGTCTGTATGGCTAACCTTCAACGAGGGGAGCACCAGGAAGGACAACACTAATACAGATGTATTACAGACTAACCGGTGCATCGTGATAGTGTGACGGTCACATAGATGACACATCTCAGTGAAGGAAAGCTATCAGTGTGCATATCCAAGCACTCTACTTACAAGAAAATTGGATATCTTAATTTTTTAGAGGAAAACAAGAGATGTCTTCTGAGTGCAGAGTGTTTTTTAAATTCCAATATAAATATTGAGGTGAATTCCAGCTGACACTTTTCCCCTAACACATCTTGAGACAAGTTTTTATTTTTTTTTATAAATGCTGATACAAATATTCTTATAAATTTACAGATAATCAGACCAATATAGCAAGTACATTTGCTAATTGGATGAAACAACTTTAACAGACATTGAAACTGTCTATTTTAGGGCCATTTTGTGGTGCTTTTCCAGCACACTGGGCGTGTAGTGGACAGAGTGCAAAACTTTAGATAACAATAAACAAGAAGCTGAAGACTGAAAAAGTCCTGTGCATCTCCTTCTTTCTAGTATAGAACTGTTACAGGTTTTCCCTTATTTGGGGAGACCCCAGAAGGGCCCAACATAAAACAAACAATGATACACTTATATTCCACTGTGCACCTGATAAAATCTGAGAGAAAAAATGCAATTACAACATGCAGCCTTATCCTCAGTGCAAAACCTATTTATGCCTCTTTTATAATCTTTATTTCTGTAGCTATTCTTTTCATATAGATTTCCTATCTTTTTTTCCTTTTGAAATCTAAATCAGTCCCTTTTAATAAATAGTTCAGAATGGCAGGCACACTGAGGATCCCAAAATGAGTTTCAGGTGCCATGTAGCCCCAGAAGTTTTAAGCACAAATTCTCATTTTTTGCTTATATAGCTATGGTTTCCTGAAGCCACTAAGTAACTGCTTATGAACCAATACTACTTGAAAACACCACAGGCTTGCCCATATTAAATTACATCAACCTCTTCAAATCCATCCTTTCCCATTTTTCATGCCTAAAGGGCCCAAAGCAGCAAGTAGTCTTTGTGAGTGTCTAAAACAAGCAGCAACTTCTGACTTTCATCCATCAAACCTTGGCTGAAATCTGTGACTCTTCACTTTTGAAGCAGAATCACTTTTAGAGGAATCATACATGAATGCAGTTTCCAGATCCTGCTCTAAGGATTGTCTTTAAAATGTATCTGATGAATATTTCAAACAACTTCATTCAACACAGTGGGTAGCTAAGATTTTAGTCACTGCCACTGCTTTGAAGCCCCATCTTTTTCCCTGGGTTGTTTTTTCTGTCTTCAACATGCACAGAACTTGACCTGTGAGCTATGAGACACAATCAATTTGTATTTGTGTTCTTTGTTTTGGAGGAGTTTTGTTGTATTTGGTTTTGGCTTTTTCTTGTGGCTTTCTAGTTTAAGTTCAGGATGTCTTAAATAATGAGGGAATTGTGGTAAAATGGTCATTTCATTGCATATCCACAAGGACAGCTGTTGCATATGGGATTATTTTTTATAAGGCATGTGGGTGTACTAGTCATTGTAAGTCAGTTCAAATTAGAGAAAATGACACCTGTTGCCTTCTTTTTTATGTCACCTATACAGAGAAATTCTAGTGGGAATGGAAGAGATTACCAGGATGCTTTTTGTCTCAGCAGGAGCAATTTGTTTTCCCTTTGTATTCATCTAGGACAGAGAAAACGTCACTTGTGCCTAGAATTCTTGAAAGTCTTTTTCAGGCAGATGACTCAAGGGGAGAAATACCTAACATGTCAAATCCATCTTGTGCATTCCCACTGGAGAGACAGAACTCCTTTCTTCCTCTTGCACTACACCCAGGAAAATTTTTGTAATTTTTGTAATAAAGAAACACAGCTGATGTGCAGAGACAGCAAACATTTATTATTAGACAATCAAATTTTTTAAAAAACCCAAACAAAGAAAAATGCCAAGTAGATGCTAACAGTCCATTTATAGTAATATGAGCATTTAAGGATCAGTTAATTACAGCTCAATATATATAAACAAACAGACAAACAGTAAAACTGTTATATGCTGACCTTCTCTAGCCTTGTCCGGACTTTCATTCCAAAGTATGGTCTTCATTGTTGAAAGAAGTATGACATCCATGGAAGAGGTTCCTTCCCCTCACTTGTGGCCTTAACTGGAGTTAATCTTGTAAATTTGCAGATGTGGTCTAATTTATAATTCTTTTCTTATTTACTCATGAACCAGATTTTTTTTTTTTTTTTTGGTACATGGTATTTTACATGTATGAGATAATTATTTCTTTTCGTTGTCAACCCTAAACCTAGTTTAACACCTCTTACAAGGCTGTTTTTCTGCAATTACTGCTACATTCTTTTTATAGCCCTTAGGGTCTCTGGCATGATGAACGTGTTTAATATTCTTAATATTAAATTATATTATATACACTTAATATTCTGTACTGCTAGATATCATTTCTTTTAGCTAAGGTCATAGATAACTCATTTTCCACAAAACAATTATTTGTAGTTGCTAAATAATAGATGCAAAAATGCATAAATAGTATTCTAACAATAAATGCTTAAACATATAATTGTACAAAGCTAAGTAAAAGCTAATATAAGGTCAATACCTGTCACCTGCTTATAAGAAATCTGTGATTCTCCGGAAATCCTGGAAAACAAAAAAGTCCTGTGTCCTTGCACTGTTAATACAAAGTTTTTGACCCTGTTTTTAGAGACAGCAATGTCTTATTCACAGGAACATGTACCCTATAAATTGAGCAATTTCAGAATCTTCATTCCTACAGTTTTTTGTCATCACTGCTGCGATTCTCTAGTTTTCTGTCATCTATTCTTTTTTTGATATAATTTCTTGAATGACATTCATATAAAATCCTTTTTATTTCTTAGGTTCTGATGATTAGTTCCTTTCTTTATCTTTTTTTTTCTCTGCTGACAAGATCTTCCATTTTTTTTTCTCCATATTTAATCATGATATATTTGATTGCTAATGAAATCTGAGTAATAATTGGAAATATTTATTGCTTAAAAAAAAATGACAGTAAATTATTCTGTCAGTCTGCAGTGGGTTTTGTTGTTTTATTGTTAGTTTCAATTCTATTCTTGTCAGGAAAGCATGAATCTAAGTTATGGATAGTCTAATACTATACTGCATTTATTATAAATAACAGTTATTAAAATGCACTGAACCATGACAAGAATTTTTATTTATAAAATGATAGCTATTTCTGTTTTAGAACTTTAAAAAGGTTGTAAATATCTGATGCTTATGTTTTTTAATCTCAATTAGTAGATGATGGTGAAGCTTGAAGCATAGGACAAAAATTGTAAACAAAATCTTTTCCATGTTCCTTTGTCATGGACAAAAATAAAAAGTATTATATAAGGGTGTTTACGTAACTGGAACCATTGATTTACTAATACCACACTATCATTCTTGGAAATACATCTCAAAATGCTTCAGCTTTGAAGATTAATGCATAGCTTGGAGCACCACAGCAGCTCAGATAGCAGTTGTTATGAAGCCCTTTATTGTGTCAATAGTGCAGAAAAGATTAAAACAATAAAAAGAAAGTGGTGATTCTGAATTCTTCCATTCTTCTTATATTTCAGTCAATACAGCTAAGTTACCTTTGAAGTTTTTAATATTCCAAAAACATCCTTTGTTATGCTTTATTATAAACAGGAAAAGAAATGTTGTGAAGGGAGACCCTATGAAGTATGACCATTATCTTGGGGCAATTGCAGAGCAGACAGTAATACGTAAGAGTCTATGTCTTAGAACTCAAACTAAGAAGTATTAGTGTTTTTGTGACTAGCTTTCTGATAATGACATTCCTGCTTCAAGTACTTGTAGCCTAGCACTATAAATAATGAAAGGACATAAAACAAATGCAGCCAAGTAGCTAAACCAAGATATGATGTCTTAGGGCTACTTTAACTATTTCAGGTTTTTTTGAGGGGTGAGGGAAAAAAAACAAAACAAGAGTATGACTGAGAAATAAAAAGGGAATTAGAATTGTGTGTCTGCTGAAAACTTACAAAGAAGAATTATTGTACGGGCTGTGAATTAGCTTCTAATCATAGGATTGAGATCATATAATATTGCTTGTGTAAGAGAGTAACTTTACTTTTTGGTGTTATTTGTCCATTTGTTTGTTATTTTTCCATTATTAACTTTTTGGTGTTATTTTTTTGCCTATGGAAATTTTTTTGGTACTATCTAACTTGGTATCTAAACTCTTAACAGTAAGCAAAGTGAAAAAGACTTATTTTTGTGCTTCTATTTTACATAGCAAAAACTGAGCACTGAAAAATAATAAAAATACTTCTTTTTCATTTTTGGCATTGCCTGAACTGAAAAAGAATTGCTGTTTGCCCAATTTTCAGCCATGGTCTTAATGTACTAACCCTCTGAAATGTCAGATGAAGGTAACGTTTATCATGCTCATTCATCTTCCCGGGTACTCAGTCTAATAGTGAGTGTGGGATGAACACAATGGCATGATGTGACATTGCGGTTTTCACAAATTGCATGGTTAATATGTATGCAGGGGAGTGTGAGGACACAAGGTGGCCTTTCAGAGCAAATTAGGTTTCCCAGTTTTTTGAGATGTGAACAAGACAGTCTGGAATACTTTAGCTTTGCTCTTGCCATATGTTCTGTCTCCCTTTTTCATCATATTTTTTTCTAATTTCCAAATTTCATTCATTTTTTTCCCTATTATTTCCTCCTTGAACACCTTTTTTTAATCAGTGTTGGTAAAATACATCAGAAATTGGCTAGGATTTTGAGAACATTTTCCCTTAAGAGAGTACATGCAAAACACCAGGAGAACATGAAACTTATAAAGCTAGGTTTACTTAGAATACTGACACAAACAGATATTTTTTTTAATTGGAAAGCTCAGACCTGCTGGCTCAGAGAGTGAATGCAGAGAGATTTGTACGCAGTTTCTACTTTATCTACTCTTTTCAAGATGAGAATTTGCTCCATTCCTTTTGTCTTTTACAACAATACAAGACAATAGCTGAGTGCCATCAGACTTCAGCTGATGCACCCTGAATCTCTGTTCTGCCTATTACCTTATGCACTTGAGTGGCCACCTCTGTCCTTCTCTTTTCAATGGTTTCCCAGCCTCTGATTGCCCATGGTATCCTTTGGCTCATTTTCTATAAGCCCAACAGAAGGCTCACACTGAAACATTCAGACATTTTCAGAAAAAAAGAAAATTCCATCTTTCCAGAAGTGTTATCTGATTGAATTAAAGCAGCTTTTTGACTTTGCTGCCCAACCATTCCTTTTTAAAGACATATAGTAAAACCTGGTAAGCAAACAAACCAAGGAAAAGCAAAAAACCAGTCATGATTGTCTTTTATCTGGCCTTTATAAAACTTTCATATTCTACTATATTCAGTGAAATAGATGTCTTAAAGTCTTACAAAAAGGAGGAGGCACACTATGGAAACAGAGCTCTCCAGTGGTTACTCTCATTTGTCTTGGCACAGCTTTCCAGTAGTGCAGGTCCTAACCTTCTAAGAAAAACACTGTCTGCTCTTTCAGATTCACACATCAGAAAAAAATCAAGGTTTTACTCAGGATATTATCTCTTTTTCTCCTGAAAGAGCAATCCTAGCAGTATATTCTCAGCTGTACTTTAAGCAGGATGCAAACAATACTAGAATTGGCTTGATTTTTAATTTTTAGTCCTAGGATAAGTTGAAGCAATTGAGGAACAGAAAAAAAGCTATTATATATTGCTAAATTTGTTTGGATCAGCACCTTCTTTCTACACAGTGTAATAGGATCTACTGCAATTTCCAAACAATAAATACAGTGCTGGGATGATCTGGCTATCAGTAACTTAAGTTTTACTACAGACTTTGGTTTAACAATTTTGTACTAAATCCTGATAAAAAATGGTTTGAATGATTTATATAATTAAATTATTTATATAATTTTTCTTAACCTGGAATAAAGTATAGGTTGTTATTTCAAAGTGCAGCCTAATCTTTGGCTGAACTAGATAACTTCAGTACAGATGAACCTGAAGTGGAACAGAAATGTGGAGATCACATTATATAATTTCAAACATTTATTCTTTAAATTCTTTTTATGTAGTCATCAGGAGGAGCATGATGCTTGTGGAAGAAGTTTTTTACCCCCACTTGGGTTTGTTCTTTTTCTTTTTTTAGACACAATCCTCTTGCTCTTCATTAATTCACATTTTAATTTTATATTCAAGCTTTACTATACACATGGTGTTCTGTATATCCTGGACATCTGATGTGTGTTCTCTGTCTGATTCCTAAGACCAGTTTCACCCTAGTCAAAAAGTTGCAATCTTTCAATGGCAAGTAGTTACTCTTTTGTTATGATGCTTATTATAGTCTTGTGGCCTCTATATTATTCTGTGTTTTTATTTGGAAGAAATCTGTTAGCATCCTGTACTTGCACCTTTGGGAACCTTGTGTTAAGATCTGATTAAGAGTGAATCCTTTGCTATGAAAATGAGATCATATGCTGAAGTCAATAATATACGTATTATTTAACAGAGAAATAGAAAGAAATAGAATAGTGGTGGAAAGGGTGAGATGAAGAGAGAGATCAAGCAGAAGATAGTCATCACCCATGTTATCTATGGCTCCTGTTGGTCCTTCTTCACCCTCTGCTTGTGGGGGGGGGGGTCCTGATGTTGTCAAAAAGTTTTCACTCATTACACATTTTAGCAAATAAAAGAATTAATACTCATTGACTACAAAGTTCTCTTATTCTGCTGATTAAATTATTCCTTCAATTCTAATGCTAATTAGTCCCATGCCAAGTCCTTCTCTTCTTTTGAGTTGGCAGGTTTCTTGAGTCATTGGGCTGTGAGCTGGTCACTATTTCCTCTTGCTGAAATTATCTTTTACCCAGTCTGAGCTGATTTCAGCACAGTTGCTTTGTTGGCTTTCTTTTTGACCCATAAATTCTGCATTCTTTGTGTCCATTATCAGTAGTAGATTCTTCTCCCCCAGCCTGTTAACCTCGCCCCTAGGTCTGAGATAACACTTGGACAACAGTATCACTTTTTTTTCTTATCTGAAATTCCCATTAAAGTGGCTTAATTTACAATACACAAGAGTGACACTGCCTACAGAGAAGACTGGGATCTGTTGTAGAAGGCATAAAAGAAATTGAGAAGTCTGAAATCTGTCTATGTTCTACCATTTTATTATTGTAGAGTGGATCAATTTTTGCAGCAAGTTTCTATGTCATGTGAACATTCACCACCAGCACATTTTGTCCTCTAAAAAAAACTGCTTCTTTTTTACGTCCAAAGTTTTTCCTACATTGTCATTTTAGTTTGGATGAGAACTACATTTTTAGAGCAGCCCTCCCCAGTGCCACTATTTGTTATGCTTTGGTTTATTCACAGAGTGGTCTCAGCAACCATACAAACTAGTCACTTATGGGTTTTTTCTTTAATAATATTACATTCTAAAATACATTTCAGAAGCAGGTTCTCCTACTGCTAAGGTACTTTCAGCCCATGAACGTGGCTAAATTTAAACTGGAGTAAATCTTGGTGAAGTGTATATCCTGCAGTCACCATGTCCATAGCACCAGTTTTCTCCTCAAGTCTGCAGTTACTGGGCCATTACTGCTACTGGAGGCACAGCCTGGGGTGTTTGTCATGAGGAACGGGAGTTTCCAACAAGTGAGCCTTTCAGCAGTCCTGAGAAACTCTGTTTGTTGTTCCTTTTGCACTGCAGGTTTCTTACTGCTTTCTTTCATTCAAAGCCTCAGTCAAGGAGCTTATTCTGTTCAACCATGCTTAATTACTGTTGGGGAGCAGGACATCACTCGCTCATACCAGCCCCACAGACAGTAACCAGAAGGAGTAAATTGATCCAATTTCAGCATTTTGATGTAAAATTTAACATGCTAAAAGGAAGAGAGTGAATAACTAGCACAGTAAAATAAGAAAATTGAAAACAAGTTAAATTCTTGCTGGAAATAAAAATGTGAACTTTACAATTTGCTTGATTGAAATATGTAGATGTTATTGTAAATGATTTGATGCTCCTAGCTTCTCTTAAGAGTTTTGGATGAGCTGGATATTTTGAATCAACTGTGAACAGTTGCCATGCTTTGTATATTATGTATGTTTATTCACACAGATACCCAAATTTCAAATAATATATATAATTCTCCAGAGAAAAAAGCCCCAAAAATGTTTTTATATGTGCTTGCAACCGAATGCAGAACTCATAAGCTATCAAATAATTTGTATCAAACCCATGTAATTTATTTCAAGCCTCTTGTGAAGCTTTTTGTGTTTAACATATGCTTTAATTTCCTCTGGTCTTCCCCTGCAAGGGGAAATGAATATGGAATGTTACTGACATCATTTAATATCTATCCATTTCTGTCCATACATTCCTTATACAAACATTCAGAGCAAAAACTTGAAAACATTCATTATTTGAAAATTAAATTTGTTTACAATACAGCTGCTCTTACATCTCTAAGTACTCTATAAAAACCTATTTAGACTTTTCTCACAAGGTTCTTTTTTTTTTTTTGATGCATCATAGTTTTATTCTTATATAACAGATTGCTAAATGGTGATTCAGGATGATGATTAGTCTTTTTAATAATGGTAATTAGTCATTTTCCATCTAAACTTAGGTAGACACATTCCTCTGAGATTATGCTATTCATTTTTAAAGACTAGCAGATACTGTCTAAAAGACTTCTGCAATGAACCCTTTATAAACAAAAAAAATCATGACTAACTCTGGTATGATAAACACATGATACCAGTAAGACAGTTAGCAGCTCTATGGCATTTTCAAGGAGTGATTTACATTCTGTGAGGACTTTTCAAACAGAAGTAGGAAATACTTGCAAAAGTTCAGGAAAAGCAGCCACATTATTGGACCTGTGGAATTTGCTTTGGGATGTGATCATTTATCAAGAGATGAAGAAGAGAGACAATGTGGTTAAAATAGAATTCATGTGTATCATGTCACCTTTTTTTCCTCCTATTTTGATGAGAAATTCTGCTTGGTTTTAGACTCTTTGTCTGTAAGTCAGCTTTCATGACTGATACATTTTTTACAGCAAAATTTAATCTTGATGAGTTAACAAATTTTGACTGCCACTGCCCCTCCTTAAAAAAAGAAAAAAGAAGTTGTTTAATATTAGAGGTTTTCTAAAACCAATTCTAAAATTCTTCCTATTATAGCTCTTTAATTAGTGAAAGCGTTTTGTCTAGGCTGAAGCAGCTATGTAATAGTTGTATGTAGATAAATATTACTCAAGGGAAGGAAAGACAGTTGAGCATCTTGATATTTGTATCTTTACTCCAGATATTCATGCTTTTCAGCATTGATAAACTCGGGTAAGAATGAAAGAATCAGTGTGAGAAGGTAAACAGCAATACTTATGTTTTGAGTAGCCTTGATCCTACTATTTCCTGCAATACCAGAAAACATTTTTTAAAGAGAATAATACATGTTGAGAACCTGGTCTAAAATGCATATTTGAGATGAACTTATATTTGGGTTAAATATATAGATCAAATTTTATTTTTAGAGATAATGAGCACGGGGAGAACTGGTTCTGAGAGGTTAAAGAGGCTGAGCTAGAGGGAATGTATAAATTGGAGATTGATGCAGAGCAAAGTGTGATTTGAACCTTTGCTTTATCCTTTCAACACTGCAGGGAGAGTCAGATAATTGACAATTTCATGGATGGCTTCTAGTCTTTTTAATTTTAGAAATTTAATGTCACATTTATTGTTTGCTTATTAAATATAAATACTGCAGCTACAGTCAATAATATACTTACTTCCTGGCATGCTTGTACACATTCTGAGATAATTTCAGCATAAGACTTGTTATATGCATTGCTCACAGGAGGTGATTTTTAAAGGATAAGGGTTAGAGGTAGCAGCTAATAGGAAAGTATCTGTGTGAAAAGAAGGTTATTTCTCTGCAAAAAATATTTTCAATTTTGCTCTCATCCTGACTCCTTTTATTGCACAGTCTTTATTGCATTTCAAAAGATATCTAGCAAATATTTTAAGCCAACATATTAATATTGCATCATTCTGTACATTGACCAAATCCTCAAAAGTGGGTATTTTGAATTGTGCTTAAAAATCCATATTGAAACATCATTATTGCAATAATTTCCTTTTCAAAGGTGCAAAAATGAGCCAGAATTTGAATTTGTTTTGAAACTGCTTACTTGCCTGAGTTATTCAGAGGAGGTCGCTTTATTTTGTGGTTCTGTATGTGTATAGAGGACATTTGAAAAGTGAAACAACGTTGCTGTAAAATGCTGCATTGCACCAAGTGTCTAGGTCTATTTTAATTAACTACAGATTAGAAGACTGTCTATGGGTTCATTTGTTTTGGTTTTTTCCCTGCAATGCTCAGAAATTGAAAAGGCATTTAGTCCTTCACAAAGAACATTCCATTCTAACTTAAGTATTCAGTCAGGACAGCAGTTATTAATGAGTTAAAGACATGCCACAATCTTAGTTACAGTTGCTTTTGTCACATGTATAGTTGTGTTATGTAATACATAAAAAGAAAGGAGAATCATATCACGTTTTTTCCAAATTACACTAATTCAACACACTAGTCTTTTATTCTAGATGCTGAAATTCACATGCTGCAGCCAACATGGATTTTATGGTAAATTTTGACACTTGAAATGACATATTTTGATATTTGTCTTTCATGAGATTTACTAGATCTACTTCTTGGTGATTTCAGTGTGGACATCTAGATTTCAATTAATTATCCTAAAGTCTGTTTCTCTAAAGGCTTTAAATTCTTTCTTTTTCTTTTCTTATATATATTTTTCCTAGATCTACTGTACACTCAGGAAATTCACAGTGTGGAAATGGCTATTTCATTTTACTGGGTATGGAAGGTGTTAAATAGCTGCTTGAAGCGACAAACCTTTACTAGAGTGATCATATTTTTCATCTTTTATATATGTTTCCTTTTCTCAATTTTTTCAGAGTATTCCTGCATATCTGTCTACCATGTCAACAGAACTCTCATGCTGTGTCAATAAAGCATGTTTAGAACATGTTTAACATAAGTCCAATTGCACATATATCCACTCTCCTAATACTCTCTGAGCCTGAAGACTGCCAGAGTGCTTGACATAGACCAACTATCACAGGCACAAACCTCATATAGCTGTTACCATGATTGATTTTTCTAAACCTAAAACTACAATGCACTGGACTGGAAGGGACTTTACAGATCATTTAATCTAATCCATTATTCGAAAGGCATCTATATAGCAGTAACATAATTTCTGGAAAAATCTGACAATAAAAGCCAAAGTGAGACACAGAGAAAGAATAAAGGATTCCCAGTTTGATAAACATCATCAATTAGACTGTAACAGCAGTATGAAATAAGTAACAGAAATGTACAATAAAAAAAGGATAGAAAAAATATGCAGAATGATAATAGCATGTCTGTCTACCTCAGATGAAGGAAAATATGTATGAGTCATTGCTGGTCAAAAATTTCTGCTCTTAATACCACTTTAAAATTGTCTGCAGTTCTTTTGACATTAGACCTAAAATATTACTGTCACAATCTATATTATAATTTAGAAGGAGAAGCTAAGTACTCTAAAATAACAGCAAAAATATAATGTCATTTACAATACAGAAGTCACCAGTTGTTTCTTCAGTTGTGTTATCTTGGCTTTCTAAAATGTTAATAATGCAATTTTTTAAGAGTGATATCTATTATGACAAGGCTTTACGTAGTCAGGAGGACTCCAAGTGTGGCTTGGAGAGATGAAAAGATGCCAGAAACTGCCCCCATGTCTGACAGACCCATTTGCAGCAGACTCCAAGACAGACTCTCTGTGGGCCAAGGCTGAGCCCATTAATAATGGCAGTAATGTCTCCAGGATAACAGATTTAAGGATAAAAAACTGTTGGGCGGCAGCAGCTGGAGAGAGGACTGCAAATATGTAAGAGAAAGAGCTCTGCTGACAATAAGGTAGGGCTAGAAAAAGGATGGGATGTTCTTCAGGCGCCGCAGCAGCCTGGTGCAGGCCATGGTGAGGCAGCCGTGCCCCTGCAGCCCAGGGAGATCCACAGGGGAGCTGGGATCCATCTGCAGCCTGTGGACAGCTCCACACTGGAGCAGCTCAACCTGCCCTGGAGGAAGCTGTGACTGCGTGGACAATCCATGCAGGAGAAGGCTCCTGGAAGGTTGTTAAGAGGAAGAATCTCATGCTGGAGCAGGTTTGCTGGTAGGACTTGCAACCGTCTGCAGGTCTCAGGCTGAAGCGGCTTATTTCCCTGCACTCCGTGGAAAGGACAGTGGAGCAGTATGCAAAGGGCTGCAGCCCATGGGAAGGATCCAGTTTAGAATAAAGGACTGTTTCCTGTGGGAGGGGATCTCATGTAGGAACAGGGAAAGAGCATGAAGAGGAGGAGCAACAGAGACAATGTAACATGACTTGGTTGCAACCTCCATTCCCTGTCCTACTCCAGGGCAAGGTAGAGAAGTTGGGAATTAAGTTGATCTTGGGAAGAAAGGAGGGGTGGGAGGAAGATATTTTTTAGGTTTTTTTCCTTATTTATAATTATTTTACTCTCTTAGATTTGCAATAAATTAAATTATTTTCCCAAGTCAAATTTGTTTTTTTGGTAAATCTAGATCCATTAATATTCTTGAATGTTTATGAAACAAATAGGGTCTTCTTTTTGTTTCAGGAATCTCTTAAAATATGAAGGCCTATCATATATGTATTAATATCAAAGGGACTTTGGATGAGGGGAAAAGCATAAGAAGTATACAACACATTGTATTTGATTTTTTTCTTCAGGCAAAAATATATATTGTTGTTACTGTGAATGTGTACTAGTAATAAATTCAAAGAATGGTCTTGTTGAAGTTAACTAAAATATATTCCACTTATCTATGTCTTTTTGTACTCTGAACTGTATCCATAAGGGTAACACTAGAAGCTTTGTTCAAGATCAGTACCTTCTGAAGTGTGTAATGAGATACTATTTTTATGCTGAAGAACAAGCAATCCAAACAGACAAATGGAATGGGAAATAGAGTGGTTTTAGCCTCCTCATACTGATAGAAAACCAGAACACAAGGATAAAGGGTTATATTCTGGGTTCCTTGATGGTAACAGCAAATTCTCTTTCATTTCACTTGGATAAAATTTTCGTTGGTCTGTTTGGTAAGCCATCATTAAAAAAATCCAGCCAGAAATTCCTTAATTTCCATACACTTTATATTATTTAGCAGAAAGAGCAGTCAATTTCATATCTTGTCATTTTACAGAGCATATTTATGAAGAATTATAGATTTCCTTGTCTGTGTACCATTAATTTTCTAGTTGTTGAAGCTCCTCAGACTTACAATAATATTGTCAAATAGTCTCTAAAATCTTTTAAGAAGAAATAAGGGAGGTGGGTTTTTACGCGCCTGTATGAATGACTGGTCCCAGGCCCATCTTCTGGGATCAAATTGAAAGTTATGTAAAGACAATAAAACAACACAGATAATTGGGCATCTATCATAGAATGATCAAAGAAAAAGATTAATTATGGTTTACTAAAAATTCTCCCAGCACATATGATTAATATATATCTTTAGGTAATATAAATAAGCAAAATGACTTTTCGTATAGTTATAGAGGAGTCCTTTGAATACTTCTAATGTCCAGTAACCTGCCTCCAGAATGCTTGTTGGAATACAGCTGCCAAGGACACTTGCTTAGACTTTCACATCCAAGTAGTACTTGCAGTGTTATTATTTCACTCAGTTATTCTCTCAAAGGGTAGAGTGAAACAGGCAAGTTTATATTTAAAGAGACAAGTTTATCTGTCAAAGAACACAATTGTCAAGACTACAGCACTATTTGTGTGAAATTTAACCATTAATCCTGTGCATTCAAATGTCCAGATGATGGACTATTTTGGAGCAGTGTACATTTTGATTTCGATTGGGTTAACATCAATAAATACAGAAAAAGAAAATTGTACTTATTGTATCAAAGTATTGACTGTAAACAACTGGCATAGCTAAATGCTGCAAGATTGCTGCAAATACATCAAGTGGCGTACTTTGGAGTATAAATGCATCTTAAAAAATCTTCCATCTTCATGCACTATTGTAGTGCATGAAGTGGAGTTTTATATACATAAAGTGGATCAGAGTAGCTGGAAAAGAACACTGTGGCTGTCCATTTTATCTGATGAATAATTGGGGGATCCAGAAATTATTACAACCTTCTCATACAGAATATATTATGGAATATTTCCCTTTTGTGTTTAGTTTTTATGTTTGTTTTTAATTCTCTTGAGTCTTTATAAGAATTGGTGAGAATGTATGTTTATTGTTATAATGTAAGGAAAATTTTTCCAAACTAGAATACTATTAGAATAGAATTAGGAGAATAGTGTTAATGGAAAAATTTAAGCAAAACAGGAAAACTATTTATTAAACATAGCAAGAAAAGTTCTACAAGAATCAAAATTTACGAGAAATGTGAATACATACTGTGCATGAAAATTTAAGGATAAAACCATCATATTTATGCTGTTAAAATATCAATGACAGACTTTATTTATTTTTTGTTTTTTGCATAAGAAATTAGACTAGAAGTTTAGCTTATCCTAAAAAAGCTGCAGATCATTTTCTGATCTGTTTTAGTAGTTTTTTAATATATTGGGTTTTACAACTTTTGATACAATCATACTTTCAAATAAATTTACAGTAGAAATGCAGAGGTAAAATATATATACATATCACTACCAGTGAATTTTGTCAAATGGGTCTAGATCTTTATTAGAAATGTGGGGCTACTTGGTCCTGAAAGAGAATTTGTAGAAAAGAGAATAGAATAACATTTTCTGTACCTCCAGGGATGGCTGATTAACTTTCAGTACTTGTGAGGCCAGAACCAGCTGTGCTTTGTGTCAGCTTTCCATTTGCTATATTTTCAGTATATATGATATTTATATTTGCTATAGTCTATCAGCTTGCAGCTTTGTGCTAATAAGAAGGAATTTCATCAAAATATAAACCTCAGAAATTAAAATCTGAAAATCTGAAAGTACAAAATTTTCACTTAACTTTACCTTAATTATGGCTCAAAGAGCAGTGGTGGCGACAATTTATTGCAAAGTGCAGAAATTAATTCAATGGTGAGAGCCCAGCAGTAGTGCTCAACATTACAAATATTACAGAAATGATCTTCCTTTCTCATTATAATGTTCAAAGCTCTGCTGCTTTTCCTAAATTGCTGTCAAGTACATTCTATATGAGGGCAGAAAGAAAATTTGTCTTCTCAGTGTACACTGTAGTCTTGGCTGTCTGCAGAAGGACATGACCAGAGCTGCTCAGACATAATGCTCTGAACAAGAAGTCACAATAGATTAAAACTACATTAGTTTGTTGAGTTCATTTGAGCTTTGATAATTTAATTTAAAATAAAAGGCTGATATATTTTACAGAGATTGTCCACAAGTGTTACTGAATACATGGTTTTAACAAGCTGGGGTTTCATCTGTGAAATCTGTTTGAATGTACATATCAAATAAAAAAAAAATAAAAGTTATTATTAACTATTTTCATCCATTGCTTCATTTTGCAAGAGGCTGATATCACCTTTTTAGTGGCTTCAAGCAGTGAAGACTGAGTCAACATTCTTTAGCTGTGTTCCTGTGGGGAAGATGTACAAGACTGAGGGCTGTGGAGTTTTCTGAGACATCCTTGAGAAACATTCTCAAATCCAAAGAGACAAGAACTTTTTTCTGATACAGCTATATGATGATATTTAATCAGTTTCTGGGCACACTGTCTCTTCCTCTTCAAAGATAATTTTCTCAAATCCTTGGATTTTTTCTAGTCTTGTTCCAGGACCTCATTGGTAAGTATATCTTGCTGAGGCCATTTTCATTGGCAATTAAAGCAGGATTTCTAATTGTAAAAAATATTTTGAAATTATTTCCTGTTTATTTCCTCTCATGTATCTGGTTTTCCTGTGAAATAGGACTGTACAAGAAAATTGACTAAAAAGTGTTTGAACCAAAGGCCTTGGAAGTAGCATTTGGACTCAGATGGTTTCTCCTTGGCATTACTCTACGGCCAAAACTTTTCCTCAAATCAAAGAGTAACTGATACGCCAGGCTAAGGATGCTGCTTCTGGTAAGTATTTTTTGCTTTGTATAAGGCAAGTGTTAGTATCTAATTTGCTAATTTCAAGTCATTTGACACCCAACACATTAGGGAAAAAAAGTTTATGTTCAGAATGCTCATAGTAGATGTCAGTTGCCTTGACATTGAAGGGATGTTTAGGCTGATAACATGCTAAATCTGTTTAAGTTTTCAAAATGAGTAAAATTACAGCCCTGCAGATAACCTTGCAGTAACCTTCTTTGGAGGTACAGGCGTATGGACCATGGTAGAGGTTAAATCTGAAAAAAATATTATGAGCCATGTATGTGTGTGTCACAGCAAATTGCACAGAATTGCATCTGCTTTTAGGTCTCCTACCAAACTAGTAAAAATGGAAAACACTTCCTGTGCTTGATGGCATAAGGTGAAGACAGTAGAAAGCTGGATTTATTTCTTTATTTTTTGTGTGAAATTATGAATATGTATCATCCCAGGGGTTGACACTTCTGTGTAACTGCCCATTCTTGAATCTGTTAATGACTTCCCAGAGATTTTATAATACATGAATAAGCCCATTGATGGTTTTAAATTCACATAGTTCAGAAAAACTTAGGGAAAAGCATTTGCATTCTTTATAAAGTGATAGTGAGAGTAAATGTGGCTTAAGCAATAACAGAACAAGCAAATTTATTTAGTCATGTACAGACATTTAGATTTTGTGCCTCTGAGTGCCTCTGAGCCACTCCATTGATTCTCTGGGATTTTTTACTCTTCTGGTGCTTTCTGTCGCCTATTGCAACATCACATGACAGCTGTCATATTTGATTATTTTTGCCTCACTACATAATCTTTGCATAGGTCCAACTTTATGCATAATTGTCCAGAACTGTTCCCTATTTTTGAGGACAATGCAGAGCATAATAACCCCCAAAACTTGAACCTTTCTCTGAAACTGTAAGTAGGCTACCAGACTTGCTTAATTCAAGTTATCCAAAAGAGGGAATTGTTCATTTCTAGAACTGTGCAGTTCTGAAAGCACTCTTGGCATATAAATTCACTATAGTGTTTTACATCCTATTTAGCACTGTTAAGCTATCCTTGTATGGAAATTACAGTGAGTAAATTTGGCTGCAATAAGTTGTTCAGATATTGATAATCAAACACACAAAAGGTGTTTTGAAGGGACTTGCAACCAGGTTTTTAAAGCAGCAATACTCTGTAAGTGTCAGGTACCAGGAGTCACTAAACATAGAAGTAAAAGCTTAGAAGCATACAAGTACTGGGAGTATTGAAAGAATGATGACCTTTCCTGCCAAACTGTGATTTTGTGGTTTTTTTTTTTTTTATTTTCTATTCCTGTTAGGCAGCTGGAAAGAGGAAAGGCAAATTGCATTGTAGATTGTACTTCAGCCTTCAATTTAGCCTTAGCTAGATCTTTTGAAATAAAGGTAATTGCTGATTGCATAGAAAATACTACTGTTTCTTGGACAGAAAGTACATACTTACAAAGTTGTGTCATTTTGCTTACCCTCCTTTAAACTAAGATGGTGTCTGATCAGGTCAAATTTCTAAAAAATTAACACATCTACAGAAAATATTGACATTCAAAAGTTATTTACAATATGAAATGAGGAAGGAAGCCATTTTTTAAAAAATGTTTTCAGTTTTTAAATGGTTTCATTTTTGTTGTTGGGCTTATTTTCTAGTGATGGTGGTGTGTTTTGTTTGGTTTTGTGTTAATTTAGGAACTGTTCTTTGTTTCTGATGTTAAAAAGAGTTTTAAGCTGTTCTTTATAAGGTGATTTTAAGATGGAGTCATGAGAAGAAGCAAAAAAGAATTGCCAAACTTCTGATAATATTATGGGAGTCCTAATGTTGTATAATATGCCTCTGTTATCTCAGACATTGTCTCTATTTCAACCTGAAAAGGAATATTTTGAGGAGATCAAATAATGAAAACCACTTTAAATCCAGTATGTGTTCTTGAATAAAATTGTAAAGTTTTTTTGCTCTGTTTTGAGACTAAAATAATGAACCTTATTCTTCTGTTCAGTGGTATTTTTCTCTGATATTCTCTTTGGCAAAGCACATAGGCCATCAATCTTGCATTTAGCAGTGTGTCACAGCTTTATGCAGCACAGTTCAGTACAAATGTTATCTTCCTCATACCATTTACCATGAGCCAAGTGACTGCACCTCTGCAACTGCATATTTACAAGTGGAGAAAGAGCAAAGTAACTATTTATCATAATAAATATCTTTATCATTATCTGTCCTAATAGCTTCTGCCTCTGTTGACTGATTATGAAAATTTTCATTGGGAACGGAGCTTTGCATCTAAATTATGATATTTTACTGGTTTATTCTGATAGACATAGATGAGGATTAAAGGCCTTGGCCTTTCTTCAAAATGCTTATGGAGGCCAAGGTGCTTAATACTGAAGGAAAGAAATAAAGGGGGTTTCACAGTCACTGTATAGCATTCAAAATTTAGCAAATCAAAAATACCTAAATCCTGACTGGTTTGTATTCTTGTTTTCCTTTTTGCAAGAGTAATATTTCCTTAGAAGGACAATAGCTACTAATTTCCCCTTATATTTTGAAAATATGTAACTCATGGACTTCATTCCCACAATTCACCCATGGCAAAAGGAATGAAGTTTATGAATAAAAGTTCATTTCACCTGCAGAGAATAAATGGTGTTTAAGTTTTTCAAAATTATGTAACATCAGAGAAAAACCTGTGGTACAGTAGATCAGGGCTTCATTGAAAATTTATTTGTGTAGTAGATAGTGATTAGCCTGGTATTGCTTAGAACCTGCCTCTTTTTATGATGAGCTAAGTACTAGCACCAATAATAATTGCGGCTATCGCAAGGACAAAACTTTCTTACCAAACGAAGTGTTTACTGTGAATGCATGTCTGAAATACAAGCACTGCATACTGTTATCTACCAAATGATCTTGAACAGCATGTGGCATACATTAATGTACATTACATTTGTTTTCCATAGTTTGTTATTGTTTTTCTTGATGCAGAGTGCATATTTTAGGATAAAGGTGTAGAATAGAAGAAATTATTAATATTTTTTTCTATAAGAAGCTTATTTTGAAATATGCAGTATATGAAATACATCGGAACGACATACATCATTTTACATAAAGGCTATGGAAGTGTTGCAGTTTAAACCCAGCCAGTAGCCAAGCACCACATAGTTTCTTTCCCATTCTCTCACCATCAGGATTGGGGAGCGAATCAGAAGGGAAAAGACTAGAAAACCTGTGTTTTGAGATAAAGGCAGTTTAGTAAGGAAAGCAAAAGCCATACACAAAAGCAAAGGAAAACAACGAATTAGTTCACTGCTTCCCATGGGCAGGCAGTGTTAAGCCATCTCCAGGAGAACAGAGCCCCATCACGTGTAATCATGACTTGGGAATACAAAGGCCATCACTCCAAATGTCTCCCCCATTCCTCCTTCCTCCCACTTTATATACCAGGCATGATATCAGATGGTTGGGAATATCTCTTTGGTCAGTTAGGGTAATCTGTCCCAGCTATGTCTCCTCCTATCCTCCCATGAACTCCCAACCAACTTTCTCACCAGTGTGTTATCTCTGTATTCAACCCCGTGTTCAGCACAAGTCCAAAACAACCTTTTACTAGCCACTGTGAAAAAAATTAATTCTACCCCAGCTGAACTCAGAGCAGGCAGTCACCTGCATTTCTTGTTTATGATCATTTAAGTACCAGTAGTTTCTTTGCTACAAGCAAAATTGCATCATCTTCTTCAGATCTTGTGGTGAGACTGTTCTTTGAAATCTTGAAGGCAAAAAGGGAAAGTTCTCTGCATGTAGATACAACAGTTATGTTTGTCTGCATTCATTTAGCAGGTCTATTGTTTCAAACTTTGTTAAGTATTCAAACTTTGTTAAGTATTGGCAGAATCAGCTGATACATGAGCTAGATATAGCAGCTGTTAGTGGTGTGAAACTGGAACACCATTGTACTTTGAGAGCTGGAAATGTTGCTTTAAGAAACTGTCTTGATGAGTTACTGTAATTCGCAGGCAAATCTGATTGAACAAAAAGCGGTAAGCTTTAATGTAAACATCAATAAGAACATCATTGCGGGTCATATCTAAGAGAACTCTTAAAAACTTGAAAATTACATATCAAAATTCTTAAATGGCCGAAAATGTACTAAAGTAAGGCTGATTTCTAGAGATGTATCTCTGACTTGCACAGGAATTAGTCAGCAATAATATATCCATGCATAGCTATGCCTAAACCCAATCTGACAATCCTAAACCCAAGCAAGAAAATGTACCTAATTCATGTATCTCATTTTATCATTTCTTATTGCAGGTTTAGTCTGGTATTCCAGGTCTCATATAGCTGAATTTTGTGCCACTCATGTGACTTCCTTTTGTTCGATGGCACAATATTGGTACTGTGAATTGTGTTCTTGTAAGCTGAAGGCTTACTTTTGTTTTGAGTGCCAAATTTCCAAGTGTCATTTTGGTCACTCTCATAAAAATGAATTAAATAGGGAAACTGATCTATTCTACTGTAGATTTTCTAATGCTTTTCTTTTTCTATTTTAATGTACCATGTTGTAAATTTTTAAGTACATCCTGTCAAAGCATAAATTTGAGAACATAACACTATGAAGTATGTTTTACTTAATGCTGAATTTGCTAGGGATTCATGCTGAAATTACATTAATTTTACCTTACAAACAACAAAATTACAAGGACTTTTAATATGAATTGGACAAAATAATTTTAAAACATTGTGTCTTGATTAGATGTTTTTATATAATATTTGGTTAGATTTAACACATTTGGTTTAAAAGTTTATCCTTTAAAAAGTTTACAAAGAAAATTATATAGAATTAAAATTTCTGTATGTTTGTTGTAACATTCTAAAGGTAGATGACATTATACAATCTATAAAAATATTTTTATTTTTATGATGTTTGTTTGGGTTTTTAAAGTTTGATTATAATTCCAGAATATGAATGACTATGCTTATTATCAGGAGAAAAATATCATAATGGGGATCTTTTAAAGAATATTGAAAAAATCTGAAAGATCTTGGAATATAAAAAATATTTACTCTGTGGAGCTAATTATACTTCACAGTATCATATATTTTTGCTTTTCTTGCACTTCAATTTAATATTACTGAGCACCTTCATATTAGGTGATTTGCCAGAGATTTTACCAAATATATAGGTTTGCAGATCCAAAAGTAAATATGGCTTTTATGATCTTTCACCTTTCAGAAACCGCTTGTATCATCACTTTCCTTGTCCCTTATGTCAGTTTGTCTTGACTGGACCAATAATGTAATCTGAAAAAGATGCTGTCTAAGGACTTTAGTAGCTATCAGCAGAAACACAGTGACCATAATATAAAATTATTCACATTTGATTTTATTAAGTCCTAGAAGAATATTTAAGAATTGTGAAACTTTCATAGTAATTGCAATATTTTAAAATATACTGCTTCTTGTATTGTCTCATTGGTTTCATCATGTTCACCTTGAAGAAATTCTTCAAAAATAACTGCCTTGTAAAGAAACAAAGTGGAAGTTTTCACTTCTGTAAAGCTAAAAGTTTATATGAGGGTACAATGAATGGTACTTGCGCAAAGACATCTGTGTAATGCCCTTAATGCTACATAAGTGGGTGGTCCTGATTTAAATTTTTTGCTTCAGCAGAATATCCTTAAATTCATAATTATAAGATCTTAAAGAAGGATTTATGCTAAATAATAAAAGGAAATTAATACTTCAGAATTTTAGTGAATACTGTAATCTAGCACACATAGAAAAAAAGATTTTCCTCATAACTGTGTTCTATATTATGATTTCTAGACTCTGAACAGAAACTCTTCCTTCCTCTTTCAATACCAGAAAAACCAAAATGGTTGAGTTACTACAAAAATGATACAATTGTTCCCAATGTGAACATTTGCAAGGATAGTGAAGCTTTCCTTTGAAGAAAAAAAGGATTTTTTAAAGACAAAATTTATCTTTTCCTATTGCTATGCTAGGCTTGTGCTATGCAAATGTCATATAGCTTATGCTGTGTACTACAAAACAAAGTTCATGATTTTTTCTTATGCAGGTGTGTCATTGACTTGAAAATGCTAATTAGTTAATGACAACATCTCATTAATGACAATTTTCAAGAATTTGAGAATCCAGATGGAACTTTCTTGGTCATTTCAGTGTTCTGGTCATACCTTTTTAAGAGGAATTTGGACCTGACTCAATCGATATTTTGTTATCTTAGATTTTTGTGACTGACAGTACATGTGATATAATTAGGGGTTAGGGACATAGTTTTCTTGTGTTTGAGCACTGGAAATTCTGTGGATTCTGCATCTTCTAGTAGCAGTAAAATAATATATTATTTGAAATAATAATTTAAAAAAATATCAGAATCTCAATTTGAATGCAGTTACTTTCCAAACCCAGAGTTTACACTGGAAATGTATTGTCATAGAGAACACATATTCATAGACTCTGAGCATCTGGTCTAAAACTTCTCCATTTTAAGTGGTACTCAATTGTTAGCAGACAAGAAATTTTGGATTTTTTACAGAACATTAATTTCAGATTAATATGTATTTCTGTTAGAGACTGATAAAATATTGACCTAATTATAGCTTCAACTCTGAACTCTGATGTCAAATACAAGTTTTTTGCTCAGAAAATTTTCTGCCACAGAAAATATTCATATAGAACTTCATCTGGGGAATGTAAAACATTGCAAAGAATGCAGGCTAAATCACATTTTCTGTCAGTTGTGCCACTAAATATTCTCAGGGGAAAAACAAAGAAATCAGATTCAAATATATTGCCTGAAGCCGGCTGGAGAAGAGTAGAAGAGTCTGAAACTGTTGGAATTTATAATACAGCGTAACAAGAAGATGAGAAGAAAAGATATGATTAGATCTCTCATTGCAAACCTCTGATCTATTGCTTTTGGCAATGGGATATCTCATTACAAGTGCCATAAAACCCCCCCAGTGCTGTGAAGGATACATACTAGTTTTATAATGAGAGGTAAAAATAATCAGAAAATAAATTTCTGATTCCCTCTTTTTTTTTTTTTTTTTTGGTCTCTTTTTAAAGTCTTCAGAGGGGATCAAAGATGTGAACTCTAACACTATAAAAGAAACAGAAGTTCAACCACAGGTATTCCAACTGAACATTCCTTCAAAAAAGGCTATTTTTCTAAAAGAAAATAGACATTTGTGATTCCTAATTTCCTTTGGATGCTTTTGAAGATCCTCTCTTAAACATTGACAGACTGTGGGGTGCCAGTTGCTCACTAGGAATGAAAGCTTTAATTTTTTGGTAATGAGCACCAATTGACAAAGAATACTCACAGCATCATGTTTGGGTCCACTGAAAATCCTTACTGTGCTGTCTGATCAATTGTTTGAAAATTGGCTCCTGCACAAGTATTTTCTTCTTTTCTGGTTTAGCATCCAAGGCTCCCTGTTCTGTACTAAGCTTCTACACAAATTGTCATGCTTTTCCTCAAACCAAATTCATAAAAATACCTAAAGACCACATGGTTTCCTGATGTGTAGAGGATATGGAAAATTAGTTTACCTCTTTTGACTCTGTTCGTGCTACAGTTATTATGGGGTAATGATGAGAACTATTGTTGTACCACTCTCATACTAGTCAGGTGCCTTAAATTTGTAGAGACAATGGGATCAAGTTATAATAAAGCAGGGAAAGTTAAAATAAAAAAGGGTCATAATTAAGTAAATTAATCACTCTTTATGGAGTAGGGAGATTCTTTTTTATCTCTGTCATAAATTTACTGAGCAGGGCAAAGTGCTGCTGATCCCATGGCACACTTCACTTTATATCACAATAGTAATACCTCTTCCAATCCCTTTTTCTTTTTTTTTGTCAGTTTAGGTGCAGTATTTGGGTATTCAACATATTACCTTAATATGTTGAATATATTACGTCAGAATAAATAAATTTGCTCAAAACAATGACAAAATATGCAGTTGTTTTAATTTTCTTGGTAGTCAACATTAATGAGAAATATTTTATAAGAGGTGAGTTTCTTTTAAAGGGTTACCAGGAGAGAGCCCTGGAAAGTGTTTTCCATTCATGACATATTTCATAAACAATTTTTCCACCAAATACTATTAAACCTGAATATATATATTTGGTAAATGGCAGCAATAACCTAACAGGAGGTGGTGAATTTGCACATCCCTTTGTTTACATATCATCAAACCTATAAATTCTTTTGTGGGTCCTGGGCTCCCTGTACTAGATTTTTTACCATAGGTCTTATTTCTGCTCCTTGGAGCAATTCCATTTTGAGTAGGGTCGGGGACATGTACCTTGTCAGGTTCTGTAGTGTTTACTAGAGTTTCATTAGCTTAGCCTTCATTCCCAAAGACCTTCATTTCAGGAAAATGTTTCATTATTGGTACACTTTTCCTCATGATGCTTTAGCATATTTCATTTTGAAATATTGTCTCTGCTATACAGAATTATTATATTTTTACAAAGATGAATCTAAATCATGTAGATGAAGTTAATTGAAAATCTAGAATTTCATATTTTATCCCACATTTGGCAGTTGATTCACTTTTGAAATGTCTTTATTCTCTGAAATGCTTTAAAATAGATGTGAACCACTCATAAAATAGGGAGTATCAGCTCTTTATGTAAATCAGCAATCGGTTGGATTTGAAGAAAAACTTACTTCAAGTTTGTTGAAAAGTGAGAAATTTTATACTGCTATATGTATTGATCAGGAGTAGGAAAATTCCTGTAAATAGGAATTTCCATTCCTAGGATTATTTGAATTATGTGGCAGACTGAGGGTCCTATGGGGTAAATGCATTATGCTTTCCCAAATTGCTAATTTCAGAGCTCCAAATGAAGATGCAAATTTATCTCTGATAACATATGAGAATAAATACTCTACATTAAGTCTTACCATGCAGTGGTAGAGAGAAAAATCACCTTTTTCACAGTTGCAGTTATAGGTGCAGTTTACTACTATTAAGAAAAATGGAAAACGAGAGGAGGAGTGAGAGAGAAAGGAAAAAAAAGGTAAAAGAAGCTACTATGGTTTAGGTAGCTGGGATATAAAAGATGAAAATTCAGTCTTCCATGTACTTCTATAAACTCTTTACCTGTTTATATAAACTCATTATTCCTACTTGGTGCAAATTCATGGGATATTCAAAATAATAATTCCTTACTGCGACTCTAATGGTGTAATAGAGGACAAACCCCAAATTCCCTTCATCTGCTTTCTTTTTTCAAGAGTCTGTGTCTGAAAAAGCATGTACAATAATGTTGGGAACAACATCTCTCCACAGAATCCTATCTATTAAGCAAAACGTTCAGTAACCAGCAGAGTGGAAAATAGAACTAATTCATTCTAAAGATACTATTTCCATAAGGCAGAAAAGACAGTGTAAAACATCACTGCAATTAAAGAGGATCCAGATTTCTTTGTCTTCCTTTCCAGTGAAAAAGCTTTAATGGTATTTCTCTAATATACTTACTACCCTATTGCAACATCAATATAAGAACATAAATTCCACTTTATAAAGAAGGAATTCTTAAGAAGTACTTTAAACAATTCTGCCTTCAGGGTGTACCCAAGTTGCTATCATCCTTTTATTGATGACAACAATGACACTTTGCAGTTCAAAAGTGAGGGAGGAGAAAATTACTCTTCAGAACCTTCTCTTCACATTTAATATGACCATCAAAATGTAAAAAAAAAAAAAAAGATGGAGTAAAAGAGTTTCCACTCTCTCAGAAGGACCAAACTGAAGAAGAAAACTATAGAAAGTGTATAATTCTCCATTCAGTGTGTTAATTTTACATGAATACAAAGGTTTTTTTTACACTTCCCTGTGCATTCTGCTGATGGTTGGAGCATGATGTGTGTCTTGTTTAAATAGACCTTGTTTACATTAGTAAACATTACAGAGTAGCATGAGTCTGAAGACTGAATTGTTTTTTAAATGGTTTGGTTCTCATTAGTAATAAAAGTAGAAAACAAACTTCTATGCAATAGTTTTGCAATAAAAGATTTAAAAGCCTATAGTTGTTTTTTTTTTTAAATTACCAATGATAATGGTAATTTAAATAAACCTTTAATTTCTTCTGGTATCTCATCACAGACTTGTTCCAGAGACAGTAGATAACTTTCATTTCAGTGAATTCCAATTAGAGATGCACACAGACATTTAGCAGATAAACAAGATTCTAGTGAATAAAAGTATCCTCCTTGTTGGAAACAATGTCTCCAGGCTATCTCTTTCTCCCCTTCTCAGAATTGTAGTGGCTAGATGAGAATATAAAATTTTTTTTTCCTGAAACTTCCTCTGTTTTTGAAGGACTTTTCATTGTCAATTTTGATATGTTTTTCAAAATAGGAAGCTCTTATTTTTGATTTATTTGTTAGTAAGTGACCCTGAATTAGAGTGATAAGAAAGGGCAAAACATTCATGTTGTATTAGATAGCTCTAAGTTTCATAAGAAATGTTTACACAGAGTTTTCTAGAACGTGAGGGGTGAAGGGAAGAAGAGGGGCTGACACTGATCTCTTCTCTATGGTGACCAGTGGCAGGACAGGAGGCAAAGGACTGAAGTTGTGTCAGGGGAGGTTGATGTTGGATATCAGGAAAAGGTTCACTCAGAGGGTGGTTGGACAGGCTCCACAGGGAAGAGGTCACAGCACAAAGGCTGACAGAGTTCAAGAGGTGTTTGAACAATATTCTCAGGCATATTGTGTCATTCTTGGAGTGTCCTGTGCAGGGCCTGAAGCTGGACTTGATGATCCTGTGGATTCCTTCCAAATCAACTGATTCTGTGATTCTGTGTCTCTGTGATTCAGTGTGAGAAAAAGCCTGTAATTTCTAAGCGCAGGAAAGATGTAATTATATATATGGTAAAAGCATCTTATGTGCAGCTAATTTATACTGGGGGGAAAAAAAAGCAGGGGGAGTTACCTGTCACATAGGGACCGATTTTTTTTTAATTTTATTTTTATTTTTGAACACAGACTTTATACTGTGCCACTGCTGGCAGACTTCATTCATTTACTGACAGTGCCTTCATGGTATTGGTCTAAACTATCACTGAAAGAAATTGCTCTCTTGTAAAACTGGAAAAACAACAGGAAAAAATTATGCTCTTGGAAGGTCCTAGAAATTACAAGGCTGAGCTAGCTTTCATAAATTTAAATTAGTGATGGGGAGATATTCATCCAGCAATAGCATGTTGATAAAATTGCTGCTAGAACATGCAGCATTAATTAAACACAGAGTGTCTGAAATGAGAGGTTTCAAGTCCCCGACAAATGCAGTTGCACAGAGCTCTGTGAGAAAGTGTCAACTACTTTAATAACAGAGTTCCTGAAGATGTGTCTGACTCAGTTGTTGGCTACCTTCAGTGCTGCAGTATGCAGCCCTTTGTAAGTTCTATAATTTCAGTTTTATCTTTTGTATTTTATATTCTCTAAACTCCAAATAAAGTACAGATACTAGATAAGTTTTTTAATTACTTCTTAATTTAAAATCAGAGACAGAAGTCCCTATAGAAATCAAGTTATAGAAAAAACTTAAAGTCAATTAAAGGAACACAAGCTCTGAACTCCTGTATAATACCATATTTACTGCTTGTAATTAGACTTACTTTTGTTCTTCTGTTATCAAAATTAATTTGTAAGTCCTTAAGGATATTGATATATCCCAGTCCTGAAAAAAAAGTACATCTGACTGCCAAATTAATTTCTTGAACAGAATAGTAATATTTTTAGTAACGGGTTAAAATACAGATATTTCAGAAAAGTTTGTTTGCAGTATTCTTCTTGTAAGAATGTACAATTGTAATGGACACAAAATTAATCACATAGTGTGATTTTTTTCAGTGGATTAACATAAATCAAAATCTTCCAGACTTCAAAAAAACTTTTTCTTTACGGATTACTTTTCCCCCTGTAAGATTTATGTATACCAGGTTATAGATCATGTTAATTAGCCAAGGCTTGGAGATAATATTTATACTGTCCGTGACAGAGTGTAACACGGAACAGTCTTTCACCTTCATATATTAAAGACATCAGTTTGGACAGTACTTTGACAATTTGGCATAAAAGGTATTGGCAGGGTAGCATCTGTGATCCAAAACCACTGGAATGAGTTGGGCAGTATTCACAGCTACGCTAGCTTACAGTTCAGTGAGCATGATAAATAGTTTATCTTGAGTTAAGCAAAAAAATCCTTTTATAATTGTCTTGGGATTGTTCATTTCACATGGTACATATGAAAAATGGCGTTATGACTAATTTGTGAAGTAATTAATTGTTACAGGAATTGCATGTATTCAAGTGTCTGTTTTGGTAAATAGCAAAATTCTCTACATGAAGCGTGGCAGTGGTCCAGAAAGGTGAGTTTAGGACTATGAATAATTTTCCTTATCCATCTAAACTGCAAACACTAGAAATAAACTCTCCAGTGCAAGTGTCACTGGAACTTTTTCCAGGAAGAAACAGAGGCTCCAATTGATAGTTGAAAAGTCCAAGAATAAAAATATATCCGTGACAGTAATTGCAAAAGTTGTTACAAGCTTTCAGGTACTATAGATTACAGAGTCAGTTTTTTAGATCTCTTCACTATCACATCGATATTTGCTAGCTCCAAATGTTTATCACTCTTTAATTGTATGTCAAAACTATCACTGGTTTTTCTCTCCAATCTCAAACTAAATCTGCACACTGAGAAATATCATGTGTTTTTATATCTTTTGCTGATAAGAGCAGATGTTCTTTTAAAGTTATTTAAAAAGAAAGTGAGTGTGATGAAAAGTGAATGACATCTGGATGAATATTATAATCTTAAGAAAAATAAGCCTAAATTAGAGAAAATTATTTAGTCTAAGATTTTTTACCGTAAAATGTCTACAACAATATAATAAAAGAAAATTTATTATGTATTTTCATGTGTGATCTGTGTCAACAGCTGCTTTGCTGCTGAGACTTAGATTATAAAATACTGAACAGCCTAAAAAACTACAAAGAGAGCAGTCTTAATCTAGAAGATATTTACAAATTACTGGTGATCTTACAAGCAATCTTTCCTTGGTGTTGGTTTTTTTTTTTTGTTTTTTTTTTGTTTTGTTTTTTGGGGTTTTTCTCACCTTATAAGTCCAGTTTACTTTAGAAGTTTACTTGTATGTTAACCATCCATTCCTGGACAGCCTTTTGTTCAGGTCAAATCATGAATTTGGGATCTGTATACTCATGCTTAGAATAAAATGCAAATCTGAAAAGAAAATATCAATTGCAACCCATTTGAAATAGAAAATGTCAAGTCCACCCCCACAATCTAAATTCACAACCCATACTTGTGAAAAGCTGTGTATTTTTTTTCAGTTGTACTGTCCTGACCCCCTGTCTATGTCAAGTTTTCTACTAACAGGTAAGGAAAAGACCCAGTGGAAAGATGAATGCAGCCTCACTCACTGGGTAGGGTAACAAGGTATCACATGACACACTACTTCAAAGGATCTTATAGTACAGGATCTTGAAAGCAGGTTGGCTTTTGAGAATAATAATGAGAAGAAAATCAAAGCTGATGCTGAGATGCTTATATACTGATACAGAAATTTTAAGCCATGTATATGAAAATTCTAATTAAAGTGAAACCTATAGATGCATGCCAAATTAGCTGCACTTATTCATTCTAACTGAGAAGACGTAGTTTATATAAATATAGAATGCTATGGAAGCAAATATAATGCCATTTTAAGTACCTGTCACTAGACATCTTAAACCACACTCCCAAAAATTACTGCTCTCCTCACTTGTACTAACTCTAATATGAGAGATAATATAATTTTTTGTACGTATATACACCAGAGAGGTTACATAATGTGGTAATTATTGGGATGCATTTCCTAGAGCCACATGCTGTAGCAAGGCCATGCTTCAGCTAGGAGGTTGGACCAGGCAACCCCACCAGTGCTCCCATCCAACTGCAATCATTCCGTGATTTTGTGTTTCTGTGTATTGCTAGCTAAAGCAGCCACTCAAAAGATGCAGGTGTCCAGTCTGTGGGCTAATAGAGGTAATTGATTTCAGAGTGGAGAACGCAGGCAGTGTTAGTCACTGTTCAACACTAAAAGGTCTAAAGACTTTCCATGTTTACTTTTCTTCAGCAGACTCACATTTCAACTTGTCTAAACCAACAAGGGCCAACAAGTTTAGTATGCCTGAATCCTCTGTGCACCAGATACTTCCTGTAGGTTCTGAAACCTCTACAAATTTTAGAGTTGTGGATTTTCACTTTTGCTATGTAGAGACAAATGGTGAAAGATTGAATACACTGCTGAAAGCAGTTTTGGAAGAATTTGTAAAAATTGAAGAAATTAGGTTTTTTCTTTAACTTTCATATGTATTTTTGTATGAATAGGAAATTAAACCTTTTATCTTAAATTATAAAGAACTGAATCATGCATTTAAGCTTTCAAAAACTAGCATGAATGGTTAAGGATTCAAAGAATCACTTTCTAATAATTTTATTCCTATTATTAATATGATCACCAAATAATTGTACTAATTGTCATGCTGACAAAGTATTTCAAATATTCTCATTTCAAACTTTGGTTTTTGTAGGCTTCTGCATACCTCATGCAAAACTAACAGCTCAGTTTTACCTCTTTTCAAACAAAGTAATTAAGAAGGGCACCAAATAAATATGTGATCTGTAGACACTCTTAACCCTTTAACTCTTGTAATGTTCTTTGTACAACAAGACCTTAAATAATACTTTGAAAATATAATTAGTATACTTTTCAAGAGTCTTCTGTTGTCGCATAAAAGAGGAGTGCAATGTTATTTTCAGAGAGGACCTGGAGAGACAACCTGGTCTTTTCCTAAACAAAAACATTTGTTTCTACTCAGAATTCATAAAGCCAATATTCATCACTACCCAGAAAGTAGTTTTTGCCTTCCACTATCAAATGACAACCAGAGAGATGAGGTATGGACTTTCTTCTTATATCACAATTCAAGGGATATTGAAATTGCACAACATGCAATTTTCCCACTACATTTTTTAAAACTGATGCAAACCTTCATCTTTTATCCATAAGGATTATAATTACTAGGTCAAAAAAGAGACAACTAAATATATTTTATTTGTATACATATTCACAGAATTGTTTTTAAGAGGGAAAGAAAGCATGAGAGAAGCTATTTAAGAGAAAGTATATAGCATGAGGAAAAAATAAAATAATTTCTGCTACTATTCTTCTTCAATTTCTGTTTTGTTTTTTTGACCAATTATTAGTTAATATAGAAACTGAAATGCTACTTGGCTTAGGTACAAGAACAGCCTGGGTGAGCATCCTCATCTCTAGGATGGAGAGCTGTGGTAATTTACATGATGATTTTCATTCTGTTTGCCTCTGTTTGTGTAAGAAGAGCCTGAAATTTTTACTGCCAATCCCTGCTTCTAGCAATATCCTCCTGTAGAGCACATTATTTTGGAGTGCTAAGAGAGTTACAAGAGATGAGCAGGAAGCTTGCATGATTTCAGGCAAAGAAAATAACTGAGCCCTCATTTTCTACCTCTAAACCCCTTGTGGTCTGTTTTAACAGGAAACCTGATCTTCTACATCTGTTCAGAACACACCAGATTGCCTCAAGCTACTGGTTGATGAATAACTACTCTATTCATTCTAACTGGATTTATAGAAGAAACAGGTGCAAAACTATGAACACTAAGGAATATCTGTGCATGCTCAGAATAGCAATGTCTTAGGTGTCTGGGAAACTCTGGACATTACATGTGTATGTAAACAGATAAAACAGCGTGCACAATGAGAATGGATTCATTTTATGTTGTGCAACCTCCTCTGGAAGTTTGCAGCCAACTACTCAGCGTTTGTGCAGCAGCAAACACCCAGAACACGCTGTTCTGTAGTAAATGGGTGGCTGATGAACTGAAATGCAGCCACTGAAATGCAGAGGCTACATGTGAGAAGGTGGATCTGGAGCTGAAGGAGAACTTTAGCAGCTCCAGAAACTTCAGTACAGTCTTAGATTCAGCACATCTGATGTGCTTCCCAGCTAAAGGCACTTGGAAATCTCAAGAACATTAGACACAAAAAATTAGCTAGGTAGTGCCTTTTTACCTTCTATTCTGAGAGATGGAATTACCTTTTAATGGAACAGTGGGGGTAAATCAGTCCATAATTAGTTTAATAACCAGTTATATGCAGGGAATGACTGTGCACTGATTAAGCTTTAATGTCAATAATTCAAATGCATATGTCTGGATCAGTAATTTTTTAGAACTATTTTGTGTTGAAGATTTGCCAGGTTCCTTCTTAGACTGGACATAAATCATATAATATGACAGAGATAATGAAAAAAGTATGAATAGACGTGAAATAGAATCATGTGTCTGTAGCTGGTTGGTTGGTTGGGGATTTTTTGTTTGTTTGGTGGGGCTTTTTGTTTTGTTTTTGCATTTTATTAGTACAAATACATTTAAAAGGTTATAAAAGACTAGTCTACCAATTTTTGCAGGGGATCTAGAAATCTTTATATTATAACCATGTATTGTTAGATGTAATAGAAGTACTTTGTGTCTCTGATGCTCCAGTGATAGGTGATGGTGGGTTTTTGTTTTGTTTTGTTTTTGGTTTTGTTTTTAAGGATACTTTCTAGTTTTATTAGCCCCATTGAAGTATCTGTAACCCTCCACTTCTCCCAGGTTCTTAAAGGTTTCCTTGAAAGGGAAGTTTGGATTAATTAAAAATCAAAGAAGATGCTATGATCTTTTTCCAGTTAGTTTTAACTAATGAGAGTATTTCAGTAACAGGAGCCAGAAACTATTGGGGAGTTTCTATATCCAACTTAATGGCTTAGTTCTTTCAAGTGCTTGGTTTTCCCCTCACCATGATATTGCAAAGTGTACATAATGAAATTATTATTTCTTTTAGGTGTCTAATATCAAAGAAGATTGTTGGAGCTTTTTTAATGCAAATTATCGTAATTACTGCACTTTGATACATATCCAAGCCAGCAGAAAAATTTAATTAATTTATGTGTTTTTCCTTTATTCTACACTGTGAACAAATTTGGTTCGTACATTTTTCACTCCTAAAGTATACATTTTCCATCTGTTCTTGTTGGGGTTTTTTTGTTTGTTTAAGTGTCTTAAATAATCTTAATAAGTTTATTTATTAGAGATTCATTTTCCATTTTCCAAAAGGCTAGTAAGCATCTGAATGGTATGGTTAGAACTAGTAGTTTTTCTTGTGTAGAATTTGACATTTTTTAAGGTATGTACAAATATTAACCAGTTCTAACTAATAGGTAAAGATTAAAAGAAGCATTTTGATTAGATTGTCAATTATTATCTATAAATAATCAAAGCTAACAGATAATGTAGGGATAAAAACACAGTTTGGAAAACAATAGAAAATACAATAATAATATATTAGAAACTTTTAAATGTTATCAAACTTATTTTATTATTCCATAATTTATTTAGCTAAATTCAGGAATAAATCAAGTTGTATAAATTGCTCAGTTGTTCAGAAATATTAAAGGAATGAGCACAACTGAGAACTTCCACTTCACAGTATTTCTATGAGCTTTTGGAGGAAATTAGCAGATCAAGAGTAATGGCCCTATATGAAATATGCATGAGTATGCAAAGATCATGACATATTATTGAAGGAAAAACTTGGATCTATTTGTAGTCTTCAAGCTAATCTGGATTTTATTGTGCAATTGACATTTTTCTTCAGACTGTGATGAACAGTTCTTTTGAGGTTGACGGATGCAAATAGACTCTTCTAGGTCATTGTCATCCAAATCAGTTGGTTGAGTTCATAGAAAAATTGTCTTTGAAGAAACAAAAATGGTAAGGAGGAAGACCATACAGTTATACTTTTGCATTTATTGCACTTAAATTACCTGAGCCATACATATATATTTTTTCATCATGCACAGCACCATGGGGCCAGAATGTAGACCTGAATATTTATCTCAAATATCTAATTGTATCAGAACAGTTTATAAATATTCTTTTCATTAAAATATGAATATAATATCCCAGTAATTACAAATTAATTGAATTCTCAAACCGGTCAGCCGTTTCTCTTTGCACTATAGTCCTTTGCATTTCCTTCAGCCAAGAAGTTCTAAAACTCTGATACTGAGAGATGGAATTAAGTAATCAATCAATTCTTATCATAAATTTTACATTTAAATTATGGATAAGCTTTTAACTGTTCTTAATTTACTTCTTATGATACACCATCAAAATACCTAGTAGCATATGTAGCAGCTGGCAGAGTTTAAGTATTTGTTCACTATAAAAACTCTATAATTTACTTCTGCTAAGTTATGAGTAAAGAGAAAAAGAAGAGGCTGGAAACTTTTCTCTCTTTGACTTTTCAGGAAGGCTGTTCCTAAAACAATATGAATAAATTTTACAACTTTTTACCTTAGTCAGTCATTTCTCTTCTTAATATCAAGGGCAATGCAAAAGCAAACAACAAAATCCCACATTTTTCAAACTAAAAACAACAAAATCCCACATTTCTTAAACAAAAAACAAACAAATAAAATATCTCAAATGAATAAATGAGATAGTGATGCAGTTTTCCTTTGAAAAGGATTTAATAAGGAAAAGCTGCCTTAAATATCAGGTTCTTTAAGACCCTGATGTTCATTGTTTTTAATAACTGATGGCCATTCACATCATAGCTAAAAACATATATAACTTTCCATGAGGACTTATTTTAAACAGTTAAATGGGAAAAGGTTTTTCTGAAGTGGACTTGTTACATGAAAGGAAAATAGGAGCTGTTATTTATATTCTCTTTCTTAGATACCAAACTGCTTCTCCATTTGATTTGTTTTTGTTTTGGGTTTTTTTTTGTTTGTTTTTGTTTTTGTTTTTTTTTTCTTTAGACAGAATGAATTATTAGCTAGAGGTCTCTGCTATTTGCCTTTATCTCCTGGAAAGTTACATACAGCTCTCTTTGTTGAGGTCTGGTAATGCTAGAAGCTGTTCTCTTGAGGTTTGGTCTGTCCTGAAAATTGTATTTTGTTCTCTATTTTGTTTAGTCATAAAGTAGAAGCTGAGATACTGTCTCAGTTGTTTTTAATTTATTATTATGAATAAATCATTCTATTAAAAATTTAAGATCATGGTTACTAAATTTAGAAATCAATAGATTGTGGTTTATGTAAATGTATGTACATGAATGAAATGTTTTATTTTTGTCCTGAACTCTATTAATTGTAGGTGAGCCATGTATATGATGGCATATAATTTTTAACAGTCACTATTGATACTCTGCATTTGTACTTTATCTCTTCATGTGATAATTCATTTGTTCCTTTTGGAAGCTTCAAAAATATGCATCAATGTCCTTGAATAATAATTAAAAAATCAGAAAAAAGAAAACCACAGAACTACCTCTCATTCAACTAAAAAAAACCCCAAATTTTTAATTTTTCTATTTTTCTTAGCATTCTAATTAGATAATATATAGCTAGTGAACACATTTAATTAGCTTCACCTGATTTTTTTTGTTCCTTTTTATATCTTCCACTAGTGAATGTACATCAGGTTTGAGCAGAGCTGGTGACTGGAACATCTACACAGGAACAGATCATTTACAATTCCAGCTTCTACCAGAATGGAATAATTACTTAAAATACTACAGCAATTTTTGGAACAGAAAATGGATTTTCCTTCTCATATGAATGTTCCAACAAGTGTCTGAAAAAGATTTCCTATTCTCAAACTTTGGCTTAATAAATGTGTAATTATTTTCTCATTAATGATATGGTTTCAAAAAGCCAGAGTGAGTGTGTCTGACACAGTGATACATCAGTTTCTGTGCCTAATATGGGTTTAATTCCTCTCAGGTCAAGTGGAGGAACTGAACTGGATAATTACATATCCTGAGCCATTGTGGAAATGTGGCTGCCCAGAGATATAGGGAGGGCTTTCTCTAGGAGGGCTAAGAATACTGCTAAATTGTCACAGGCTTGAACAGGGTGCTTGGATCTTCTCATGCTGAGAAATGCTTGCAAGGACTTTCAAAGAGAGAATTGTGGGCTGCAGGGAAACAGCAATGTCAATAATTTAGTCAAGGATAAAAGCTGAGATTTTGAATTGACACCAAGGAAATATTTAATTAGGGCATATGCAGACAGGACAAAGATACAAACATCTTTTGATGACCTTGGTAGCTAGTTTTACTCGAACTTTTTTCTTCTTATTTTTTTAATGGGGTTTTATTTGCTGTCTGTTTTGCTACTTCTCCTTTGTTTATGCTTTTATAATTTTTTTTTAATCTAGTATGTTTGTTAAGGTTACCAAAAGTGACAGGATATTAAGAAGTCATGATTTAAAAAACTATGATAGTTTTACAACAGGCATGACTGACTAAGCCATCCTTTATGTGCTAAATGCACTCTGCTCTATTTAGGACTGAAAATAGAAGTTTAGACAAATTACAGCAGCAGACCTACATTTCAACGTCTTACCACTGCAATTAATTCTTATGCTGAGCAAAGGACGTTTTTGTTGAAAACATCTTGGGAGAGAAAAGTGGGGATAGGAGGTAAATATTTCAAGATTAGGCAGCATTTAAGAAACTAAAGCCAGAGAGCTGTCATGCCTGCTTAAACGCCTTATCTAAGTCAGATCCTCTCTTTATGTTTGGGGCAAATTCATCCCTCAAACAGAGTCAGAAGGATAGATGAACTTGATTCTTTCATACTCATCCAGTCAAGCCAGATGAGCAATCCTATTTAAAAAAAAATATTCTTTTGATGTAAACTGGCTTTGTTTTGGTGAAAGTTATCAAGTAAAGCAAATTATTCCTATAAAAAGTAGTTGAAATACAAATATGAGATGAAGCATGTTGAAAGGCCTACCATTGAAATATAGAACACCTTCACAGATTTCCATTTTTAATTCACTACAATGACATATTTTTTCTTTCATCTATAATTTGTTTTGCCCATGTAAATGGTGTATTTTCAGTTTCTACAGCACTATATACTTTTATATTTCAATCCACAAATCTCAAAAATGTAACTCAAGAAAGATCATGAAGATTAGAACAACATTAGGAGTATGCACTTGACTCTGAAACATGCAATTGTATTAAACTACAAGAATAAATAGAAGTACACTATCCTGTAACATAAGAATGTGAAATGTCAAAGAAAAAAATGATAAAATTGGCTGTCAGTAGTGTATAATTTTTTTAAAGATTGATAGAAGATTGTACTCAGAAGTCACTGAAATCAGTAGGAAGCCAGTATTAAATACTTCAATCTAATATTTCAATAAGTCATTGGCAAAATAGGATTTTTCATTTTTATGGCTTCTTGCACCTGCTGCTCTCTCTTGAATACTAGTGATGCTATGAGTGGTTACTAAGGAAACCGAGATCCTTGGATTTAATTAAGACTTGTCAGGTAAAGCTCTTTAGGTTTTTTGACTGGGTTTTTTTAAAGGAAAAAAGCCAACTTTAAAAATAATGTAATTCAAAATCAACCTGCACATATCTTGCTACTGATAAAAGCTCCCAAACAGATTTCAAATAGCCTGTAGCACTTCTCTCTTATCTTTTTACTTAGCAATGAAAATGGCAACTTCTAATTTACTCCTCATTTCACACTATCCTTTTAAAATGAAAATAAGCTATACATAAAATTGCATTTGAGGTCCATTTAAAGTCCATCTGTGTTGTAGCTTCTATCACAGCAGGAAATAATATCTGCTCATATCTCACCTTGATAGCACTATTTCGCATTTCACTGATAGCTCAGGTTCCATGATTTCATGTTGAATAAGTTTGTTATATTGAATAAACTTTCCAAGGGGACAATTATATGGCAGCAGAATTATTATCTGTCAGAGGTATCCATTTCCTTCTCTCCATGGTAGGTAAGGGTTTATATGATGAAATAAATGTGGCCTGAATGAGTTCTCAGTAACTGTGGAGCTATTGAAAACTGCTTAGATTGTAAAGTTGACTGAAAAATTACAGACAAGGAATTTTAGGCAGGCACCTGTCTTACAGAAAATCATTAATAACATACCAAAAAATGTGGGAAGAACAATGTTCTTAAGGGGAAGATTTTAAAATTAATTAAGGTTTTTTCATTTGGATTTACTATGCATTTCTTATATGTGCAATATCAGAAAAGCTGTAAAATGAGCCAATTTTCTTGTTATTTGACCTGTCAGTCTTTCTTTTCAACATTAATCTTCTTAGCTGATAAAATTAACTTTTCTGATGTGCCAAAAAACTGTAATCAGAAAAAGAAAGGAAGTTTGATTTGTCTGTTTTTTTGTTGTTTTTTTTTTTTTTTTTTTTTTATTTTGTGATTTGAGGGTGTAGTCTGGGTGTGGGTTTGTGTGGGTGTGTGTATACTTTGTTTTTTCCCCTGGTCATTTTGTCTTGTTATTCTTCCTTTGTTATACCCTCCCGAGGCTTGTTCTCAGGCTCGTACAGTTCTCTGAACTTTTTCTTGGCTAATCTTATGTTTCTTTAACCAGATGCTGGCTTTTTCAATGCCTTGTCTCCCTCTATTTCTACCTTCCTTGTCATTTACTGCAAAACTAACTTTGACCTCAACATCCTCTTCACTCTTATGTCTTAATTTTATAGCAGGCAATAACGAGGCAATGATAATAAGCCTTAATATCTTAGGAAAACCCAGAAATTCAGAAACAGGAGTAGTTCTATTCAAGGAACAGATAGGGAACCTAAAACGTTAGCATGTTAGGCATATGCATAGTCCTGTTTTGTGCTTCTCTTTTTCTTAGATTTTTTTTCTTTGATTTTGCTTTGAGTTTGGCCAAATAAACAAGCCAAAAATTCAAACAGAAGAGATTTCCTGGGGAGGAAGAGAATACAATAATACTGTTAATTTAGGCCATCTTTTTTTTTTTTATTTTCAAATTGAGCTGGATTTGGATATTTATTTGCATTATCCATAAGATAATGCAAAGAATAAGGTGCCCATAATAGTCACCATTAATGTTACGCTGTGCATCAAATGAGTACTTTCTGACTCTATCCTGTCCAAGTTCGATCAAAACAATTATTAACCAATATTTGTATGGTACCTTAACAGTATAAAATGTGCAATAGGAATGTGCTGTTACTTAAGACATATTGAGATCACTGGTGGTACAACAGTCCTGAAGATATACATTAATTTTGAAAGACAATTTTAGAATAGATAGAAGTTAGAAACAAATCTTACTATTATTTTTTTCAGAGGCTAAGTGGATTGTCTGATACTGATAGTTTTAAAACTGTAACTCTAATAGAAATTGTAATACAGTTTCACATATTCTTATTAAAAAAGTTATAGAGTGCTATTTAAAGAAACTGATATGTCAAAATGTCCTGGTTAGACAGACACGTCAACATGTCCTGGTTAGACAGAAACATCAAAACTGCTACTATAAATCTGCCATTTTTATTAAATTTTTAGCACTTTTGTTATGCTTCGCTATGATTTTTTGTCATGGAATATAATTTAGACTCACATGCACAATTTTTGATGTAATGAATGGTTACTTCAGTGATGACAAATACATAAACCTTAAAAACCACAAAAGACACATCTCTAAAATTTTAATTTAGTTTTGATTGCTTTTATTTGTAACACAGTGCTATTCATTTTCTTTTCACATACAATTCTCAAAAGTGTTTCCCAAACAACCAGAAATCTGATTCACTTGTAAATGTTTTCTTGAAGGCATCTGTGATCACATGTAATTTAAATACTCCTCCCTTTCAGCAGTAAAAGGCTAAAGAGAAACAAAGAAGCAAAACAAAATTCAACAAAAATGTAAAATAAGTTGCAGTAGCTTTATTATAAGCTGAAGGATAAAATAATTTCCCCCATGTATCTATAGGATTGGCATATTGAAATATGAAGCTTCTTATATGGTATAGTTTTAAACATAGTTACAACTTTTAAATGCTGCTTAAAGAATGTTAGTATGGAATTTATATTCTGTTTAGTGGCTTCACTGCAATGCAATTGGAAAGAAATATTATCTGCACTTTATATGTAGTGGCTTGTCCAGGGATCAGTATGCATGTACATATTTCAATCCTGGCTACTCTTTATCAAATATGGACTGGTCTATCTATCTTTCAAAAGGGAAGTCTGAGGGATTCTTTAATAACTTCTTGAGTAGGACAAGACTTTATCATGTAAATAATCCTGTAACACTCCATTCCAGATGCACAGCATAATTCAGTTTTCTGTGTAATGAAAGTCTGTACAAGATACAGGAGGAGTAATCTAACTGCTATCTTACTTGTAAGCACAATAATTACTTGTGTTGTAACCTTGATCCTTGCTATTTGTTGCTCTTTGAAAATGACTCTGACTGAGCAGCATTTCTCTTGCTTTGTCAAACAACAAATACTCCAGCAACCTTTAATGTTCTACAAGTCAGAGTCACAAAATTGATCTAAAATATTCCAGAGGCTGGTGGTAAATATCCCCTTTTCAAACTGGCATCCTGTCACACTTAGGATCCTCCAGGAGCTGATATTGGGCCCAATGCTATTCAATAGCTTCGTAAGTGATCTGTACAACAGGATGGAATGTACCCTGGTAAAGTTTTCAGATGATGCCAGCTGAGTGGGAAAGTGAACACTTTGAAAGGGAGTGTTCACTTTATGCTACTCTGCATAAAGATCTGCATAGGCTGAAAACGTGTCATGAAGTTCAGCAAGGACCAAGTGTAAAGTCTTAAACCTGGGAAACATAACCCAGGAGTGCAGAGCAGAATGGGATTTACCCAAATGGGGCCCTGGGGGTGCTGGTGGACAAACTCAATGTGAGAGATCAGTGCTGCTGCAGCCCAGAAAGCCAGCAGTGCTTTCATCACCAGCAGTGATGAAGAAGTCATTATCCCACTCTCTTCAGTGCTGGTCAGTGCACACCTGAAAAACTGTGGGGGTTTTTTGATCTCTGCTATTAAAAATAGCTGTGGACAGGCCAGCAAAGGTCTAGAGGATGGCTATAAATATGATCATGGGTCTAGGAAGCCTGCCATGTGAGGAAAGGCTAAGAGAACTGGGGTAACTGTGTTTGTTCAACCTTGAGAAAAGAGGCCTGAGGGGAGTCCTTATCACCATTTTGCAGTATGTAAAGGGAGTCTACAGAGAAGATGAAGACTCCATTTTTATGGGAAGTCATAGGGAAAAGAAGGGGGATAAGAGGTGCAAGTAACTCATGGAGAGATTCTGAGTGGACAGAATAGGAAAATTTTTCACAAAGAGAACAATCATAAATTGGAATAATCTGCCCAGGGAAGAAGTAGATTCCCAATACGAGACACTTTTAAGATTCATCTGGACAGGATGCTAGGCCCCCTTTTCTAGATTGTGCTTTTGCCAAGAAAGGCTGTACCAGATGATCCTTGATGTCTCTTCCAACCAGGTACTCTATGATTTTCTAATTCTGTGATTCAAATAAAATCACATTACAAATTATCTTTCTTTGCAATCTCACTCAGATATTATATTGCATTTCTGTGTAGACATGTGGACAATGACGGTTTACTTTCCCATGTGCCAGATAGTAAAGTAGATCAAAATGTCATGTATTTATCTTAGATTTTTTAGATCAGTCCACACAGTCATAAGTGTATACATTATTTACATGGGAGAGTAAGATGATAATAAAGAATACTAATCAACCTGTAGGAGAGCTGCTGTTTTTACATTTTTCATTCTCTCTCATAAAATGAAATCTCAGGCAGTCAGCTTTTGTTTGTACTGACATAATATACTACTGGCCTTAGCACACGTATGCAGTCAATGAACTGGAACTCACGTTCTAAATAGAGGAAAATAAACTAGGAAGTGAGGCGGACAAGATGAGAGTGGCAGACAAGATGAGAAAGGCAGAATTATGCCAACATTTGGGACCATCAGTGAGCATAACTGACAAATGAATGTCAAATACTGCTTGCTCACTTCACACAGGTACTGCAGCATTGTGAAATTAAAAAAGACTCGGAGTCATTCTTACATAAGTATGAATAAATCAATAGTTAAAATGAAATCTACATTGCTAACCACAAATATCTGTTTTAATGTAATGTAAGAAATCACAATATTTTAGGAAATATATTTAATAGATGATTATCCCATGTGGTTAGTTTTCTAGTGATAGTTCAGTAAGTTTGTTGTCCAAACTATTCATGGAACTATTTTTGTTTTCTGAAATGATTGCATTTTAATCAGTAAAGACTTTTATATTAGTTGAGTTCATATCAATCAGGAAAAAATTAAAAATTATTGCTATGACTCTTAGGATGAGTGAAATGTTATTATTTATCCTATTCTTTATTAGGTAAAGAAGAACTTAGTACATTGGAAACCTGAGTTTCACCCTTTTCTCAATTTGAATTGGACTGGGCACCTGAAAATTATTATCAACTTCTCTCTTTTTCTATGAGAAGTCTGAAAAATGTTTTTCTTGTTGCAAAGTGGGTCTGCTTGCAAAATCTCAAAACTAAAACTAAGTTGTTTGGGAAAAAACTCCCTAACACAATTCCATTCATATCATAATTAGGAATACCTTTGAATAATTATAGCCTGAAACATCTTAGCCATGGAAGTGTCATCCATCTAGGGACAGTGGAAATTGCATGTTTTATTTGTGTTCGAATACAGTACTCCTATCATAGTTTTGAAGGTGGAGATATTAATGTTTAAATATGCAGAGGAACCACTCCCCCGCACCTGACAGCCGCCCCCAAACCCTCACCCTTATTTAATCATATCCTTTATTACTTTGCTTTGGCTGATAGTTTTATATTCCATGATAAGGCAAGTAATCAGATGGTCTAACACATTTTTTTATCTGGAAAGGAATACATTGAAACATCAATATGTATATAATTGTTTGGGTATAAAAGCTTTTGTATTGCCAAATGACTTCCATTTCTGTTTTTAGTCTGTTTTTCCACTTGAAAACTGTCAGCTCCACATCCTGGTACTCTTCTGGGGTAGCTAAAAATCTTTGGCTAGAAATTTCAAGTGGTCCTATTGCTGTAGCTTTGTGAGTCATTGTTATGATTAACCCAAGGAAAATAATGCTTTCAATATCTAAGACATCCTGTCTGCCAACAGTCTTCTTTCTGCATAGCTTTATAGTTTCAGATTCTCACAATGGTCCCATCTTCTCCTTCACCATTCTATCTGTAGACTTCTAGGTTGTTTTTCCATAGAAGAAAAATAAAATAGATAATAAGAAAAAGTATTAATTTTATTATCCAATTAATTATTAAACAATAATAAACACATTTAAGACAACCATGGTGTACACAACAATTGTACCTAGTTAAAAATCAGTCCCAGCTGTGCCATGAAACAAAGATCAATAGAAAGACTGTCAATAGAAGGTTTTATTGTACGGAGGAAAAGAGCCAGGATATTTCTTGTTTGGATTGGATGTTATTTCAATTCCAATTCTCTTGCTGCAGAAAAGAGGAATCCCATGAGAAGATTAATTTTGGAAGGCCTTTGCTACTTCCCATATAACCTCTTCCTATCTCTGTTATTTTGCAAGATGACCTTGAGCTGGATGTATCCCTTTAACAGAGGACTGGAAATACAACTTTGTGTGTATCAACCTTCATCCAGTTTCCATAATCAACAAGATTATTGGTATAATGCTCTATATAAGTGGAAATTAAGTTCATGAAGTAGAAATATGAAACTGTCTCACTTTCATAAAGGCTGGTGGAACAGAAATAATAGGACTGGCTATTCTCTTATTTTGACAATAACATTTACTCTTTTCTAAATGAGCTCAGAAGACTGTATTATTTAAATTTATGTCAAAGAAATCATGGTACTAAGTTTTTTTGCAATCAGTGGAGTGAAATGACCAGTCAAACTGATATTGTTCTGAGAATGTGTATTCTAAGCAATATGTTTTGAAAATATTTTAGGTGAGTAATTGCTCCTTTGTGAGGTGAATACACAACCTTATACTGGATAAGTATGTAGCAAAAAAAAAAGACTTATATATTTCATAATGCAGGAGAAAATTGTCACTCTCTCTATATAGGCAATTATATATAACATTTTATTTCCACAGAGGTTTGAAAACCCTATGTTTTTTTCTATTTAATGTTTATATTGTGAATGAATATTGTTCTTACCTCAGAGCCTGAATGTGGTTTTAAGCCACAGAATTCATGAACAGACCTATAGCCTTCAGTTTTTTGTATCATTCTGGTACATAAATGAGATTTGTAGAGAGTATGGGATTTTGCTGCTCTCACAGCAGTAAGTTTTTGTTTTGCTCTTAAATTCTTGGTGTCTGAAAGTTTCCAGACTTGAAGAGTAGTTTTCTAACACACATTTATAGTTTTTTTTTTGTTTATAAAGTCTTTATCAGGATTAAATTTATTTTTCTCATGATTTTAGATGCACACCTACACAGACCTCTGTATATAGACACCACCATTATGCTCAAAATAAGCAGCACTATATTTTTAATTTGAGTGTTTAGAAGCTTAGGTACATAAATTTCATTTTAAATAGTAGGTGTTCCCTATTTAAATCTAATCTTAGTCAGCTTCCTCATATTCTTCCTTTCATTTGATGCTAAATTTATTGTTGAGATTGGATATAAAGAGAAACCTTGGGAGTGATCATGAGTGTGCTGGCTACTTGGATCGGTTTCCTAATCAGTTTATGCCTGAAACTGGCTATTGAAGCCAGGATAAGTTACAATTGACCTCATAGTTATTGCTTCCTCCAAATTTACATTTTGACTTACAAAAAAATATCAATGTGATTAGGCAACTGCTCACATTGCTGTAGTCTCTGCTAATGTCATGTCCAAAAGACATGGAGCAACTTTGGAAAATTTGTAACACAATCTGTGAAGAGTTGGCTGATATCTGCACAGAGTGTGAAGGTATCTTCTAATAATGTTGTCTATGTAAGCCATCAACTAAAGAAAACATCATTTACAATTAGTCATGTGAGCAGCTATCTCCACAGCACATGTGTTCTGATAACATCATTGAGAATTATGTAGCAAGGGAACCTTTTTGATGCAAAGATGCTTCAGTGTCAGCTCTTTGTCTTTGGTCCTGGTTCAGCTTTGCTTCAGACTCAAATATACTTACTAAGATTAAAAAAGCCCAAATTTTTTGGTAAATTTGGAATTTTGATTTTCATTCTGAGGTATCTTTAGGTAGAGTCCCGATATTTAATCCTTTCAAATTTGTTCAGATAGAATGTAATTGTCTATTAATGCCCCTTAATTGCCTTGTTTTCTTCATTCAACCATATACCTACAATTCAGATCAGAACTGCTTCTGTACTAAGGTAATATTTAAGTATTTCAAGCACATGAGACAAAAAATTTCTGGAAAAGTTAAAAGATATATCTATTGTATACTTTTTCTTGATGAAATGAACAAGGTTGAAACAAACAATGAAATTTTTTAATACTTTTTTCTACAATATGAACAAATGTCAATGTCAAATGTATTTTAAAGAAAAAAGTACAAAAGTAATCTTGCACTGAGTTTTCAAAAGATAATTATATACACTTCATCCTTTTTCCCTTAGCCATCACATTCCAGTGGGAATAAAAACTCTTTATATAGAGAGTTTTATGTAAAATACCTTCATTTCTTCTACTTTGCAAATCAAATTTTTGCATTCAAAGTCATTACTAGATATAATGTATGCAACATAAAAAACATCTATTTCTCTCTGAAATAATCTAATATTTCCTACATTTTTTTTCCTATTTTAGACACAAAGAAACAGATGTTAATTGAACAGACTGTAAAAAATTTTTCACGGGTTTGGAAATTTTCCACTGGAATAAAATCACCCTGACTATAAAAGTCATGACCATGTTTTTGCCACTTCTTGCTCTCTCCTGGAGCACAATGAAAATGGAAGCATTTTCCATGAAGAGATTAATTAAAATCTAAGGATTCAAGTAGAGTAATCTATTTTCTTACATAAAAATAATTCAAATTTGAAGTCTGTACACAAGATTCTAGGTATTGAAGAGGGAAAGAGAGGTAAACACCAGATGGTTATGTCTTGTTGAATGCTTAAGTTTAAATTACTGTGTATCAAGCTGGAATCTTTTTGCCATGTTAAGTGAGGCAAATTTACTGTAGAAGGGTGAACCCACAAATGACACTGATGGAGTCCAATCATTTTTCACATCAATAGAGTTCTTAATTGATCTAGTAAAGACCTCAGATGTGTACTGAATGTGAAGATTTGATCATAAGGGCAACTTATTCTCTATTTCTTGCTGTTATCCTAGAAGAATATACAAAAGTCCTGTTATACTGATGCAGGGATGTAGCTGAATAGTTATACAGTAAATGAGTTTTGAATGGAAAATTTTGCTTAAGCAATTTATAATTTCATTATTTACTTTATATAGAGTCTTATCCTTTGGATAAAATATTTCAATGTTCAAATATTCACTGCTTGATGGTGAAATCACTGACATTACTTGTTTATGTACAGCTACATTAAAAAAATTAAAAAGCTACATTTTTGTTTGCTATTTTTTGTGTTCTTGTTCATTTCTTTTGGGGTTTTGGGATTTTTTGGGTTTTGTTTTGTTTTGTTTTTAATCTGAAGCATTGTATCACTTGGGATAAGATATCTCTACTAAATTCCATTAAATATAACTAAGATGGCTGTTTGTACAAAGCCCACAACAAAAACTGTATGTGAAGCCTGCACTAAAGCACAGCATTTCTGCTGGTTTTTGTCACAAGAGCAAACAGGTAAGGATTGTAACTTCTCCCAAAGACATTTGTTTGGCTGAAACATTTTTTCACCCTTCAATACAAATGTAGATCAGAGTATAATTAGGTGTGAGATTTATTAAAGATTTATTTCTTTAAACTAGAATACAGACAGCTAATTTGTGTAGCCAACTCTGAACAGAACTAAATACAAACAAAATATTCTAGTGCCTAGGTTAAATTTTCAGCCCATACTAGTCCTTATATCATCATAGATATGCAATCATTATCCCCAAGATAACTCATATATGTCTACAGAAGTGGTAATCAAAGATCTGAACTGTTAGATAAACATGTCATTGACCTGTAATAGATAGAATTACAGTGAAGCTAAAATTATGATCAGTTTATGAGTAATTTTTTCTTGGAACATGGAGAAGTATAATATAGCTTGTATTAATGGTATAGTGCATGCAGGTGTAAACATAAAGTTACTTGATGAATTTTTACAGGAACTAAAACTAATATACTGTGAGTTGAAAATGGATGAAGTTGCTAAATGACAATAAAACCAGAGCTATTGCTGTGTACAGATATAATTTGTCAATGTCTTGCTGTATTGATGAACAAAGTTTATAGCTGATGATTGGCTGTGTTCAGATAAGGAGTACAACAGGTTGGTACTATCCATAAACATTTTGATATGTTGTAATATGGAACTTGCACTGGAATTACATAAATCAGGATAGAACATGTAGGAATTAGCAATGTCTTTGACAGTGATGCAGAGATATGCAAATAAAAAGAGTTTGTAGCAGAGCAAGGTAAATTTGTTAAAAAGTGAAAAATAGTTTGCATTCAGGGTCTTTTTTTGGAAATTATGAAAAACACTGCTTCTCAGGAGTGCTCCTCTCAAAAATGTTATTGTTTTTCTTGAACATGGCTGAACAATAGATTTAATTTCTAATACTAAGGTATAAATAGCATAAGTATGGAGGAACTGTGATTATTGCATTTTGATTAATGTGTCATAGTTATGGTCAAAATGAAAATAAGAACCTGTGCTCCAGTTTCTATGATGAGTGTATTTTAAAAGTTTCTTTCTCTCAAAATCTTTCATTTATTTCAAAGTCAGAACAGTCTTTGTGAAACTATGTTGTATTTAGATGCTGTATAAAAAAGTACCAGTCAATTAGTAGCCAATATTTTAATATACTCTTTACAATACTGTTGCAGTTTATTTAATTAATAAGTTTGCATTTCATTGGCATGAGTGTTTCCTTGATTTATCTAATGAAGGTATCTGACTCTTCCCCATCTCTTGAGACGATGGAAATATCACTGAGTCTTGAAAACAAACAAAAATTTTTCTCTTCAAATTTGTCCTTATAATCACAGCAATCCTGTCTTAATCCTGTTGCCATTGTCATGTACAGATGTTCAAAAATAGTTAAGACCTTTTCTTACTTCTATAAAAAACAAGAAGAGCAGTTATGTTCTGAGCTATTTTGTCATGGTTCCTCTAACAGCAGAGAAGAAAAGCATTTAAATGTTCAAAACAATTATTCCTCCCTTCTCTCTTACTGCTTTCCACTCTTTTCCCCTTCTCCTCTCCCTCATTAAAATCCAACATTGTCAACCTTTTTAGCTAGAGCTTAAAGGCTATGTGTTAGTCACGGATGAAATATGATCCAAAGCAAATCTTGAAGTCCAGGTTTACAACCTTTCATGACTATCAGTCATGATGAATGGTGCTAGAATAATTTGTTTCGAAATATAGTCATGATTGTACAGAGTTGATGCTATTTCCAATTGCTGTGAAAATCTTTGTTATGATAACAGGTTTATGATATCTCACATTTGCTACGACAACTGTCAAAACTGTTATATAGTCCTTGAAAGATAATAGTAAACAGAATTACCTTTGATTTTGTTAGCTTTTTGAAATTTAATTTGCTAGTGGCAATTTTTTATTATTCCTGCCTTTGTAATCTGTAAGCAAATACAGAAAAAAACAGGCCACATAATGCAAAATATTGAAAAGGCTAAAGTAATACATGCAGACTGCAGATACCACAGTCTCCCTTCAATTTTAAAATTAAGGTTCAGTTCTCATGACTGAGGCTACACTCCTGTGAATGTTCTATCTCTATCTAACACCATGTATCAGAATACCTTATCTGAGAAAAATATTTTTGTGTGTGTTGTCTTGATGCCCTTTCCTTTGCTTTCTTTCCCATGCATATGGTATTTTGAGAAGCAACGGGAGATGATAAATTCCTAGCTGGGATATAGAGACATTCAACAGAGCCAGAGGGGACTTAATAAATTCCTTTTAGGCCTTTTGCATCCAACATATACTCACATATGAGTGATAATCTCAATTTTTCAGGGCTGCAATGCAAAAACTTTGTGGATCCATTCCTGTAAAGAATAATTATGACTTCTATGAATTGTTAAGATATGACTGAGTGCAGCCTAATATAAAATGAAAAAATGTATTGTAACATTTTTACAATCTTTATACTCATTCTGTTGAAGCAAAGACTGTCCTTTTTTGGAATATCAAATCACTGCTGTTTCTTGTATATTTTTTTCATTTTCTTTTTTTAATTTCCTTTATATTTCAAGATTTCTTTCTGTTCTGTCACAAAATCTAGTAATATAGTCAGAACTCTAGTATTTTAAGTCACTATGTATATCATTAATGGAATTATAGCCTACTAGGTTGATATTGGTCATAATTTTCCATGCTTGCATAGCATCAGACCTTCATGTCTGATACTTGCTCACACAGTGTTTGACAGTAGGGACCCAGGGAATTCAGAACAGAATTAACTCATCACTTACCATTCTTTAAGTGAGATTTTAGTTATTGGTGTGAAATGAGGTCTGCTTTAGTAAATGGCAGCAGTGCTCTGCTGAAGACATAATTAATGTCTGTGCTAAAATCCCTACGGGATGAGTAGCTCTATCTGGGCACTAGATGCTGGCTTGTTCGTGATATTTATTGGTCTTCTGCCTTTCATTTGCTTTTGGTAACTAGGATTTCTATTGTGCAGCTGCAAGATACTTTGGAGAGTTGTTGATTTACCTTGGTCTTTTGTAACAGAAATTTATTGTGAGCCATTTTATGGCTTTTGCTTGTTCAAGTGGAATACAGATAATTCAATCTTGTAAAGCTCTTGGTTTCAATTCCTAATCTTTGTCATAAGTCACTAGAAGTATGAGGCTTTGTGGGGTTTTTTATTGGTTGGAGGTTTTTTAATGATTTGTTCAGCCTTCTTATTACAAGCATAATGTCACGCAAATATATAATTTTGATGATAGTGTTGATATATGATAAAGATTTAATGGGAATGAAGGTGGGAAAAAAGAGCATTTGAGTGTGCAATCTGGCAAATCCATTGTCTGTCATGTCCCCAGTTTAGTTGCCAGGATAAATTTTCTGTTTTCTATTGCTAAGTGTTTTAGTGATGAAAGAAAAAGTGAATAATTGTGATTTAAAACACTAATAAGAAATCAAGAAATATATTTCTTATGTTTTTACTTCTCTTGGTTTGCAGTTCATCAATGCCATCATGTGATCACATGAACAGCAACAGAATTTACATCAAGTTTGCAGAACTGGACATCATCCTGAAAGGCTGAATTAAATTACATGGAAAAAAGAAAGAATCAAAATGAAACAGAAAGAAGAGAAAAGAAAAGGAGATTTCTCAGACTTTATCATTTGTCCTAAAAGTCAATATTCCCTATCCAATTTTCTTTGGGCAAGCCTAGGGATATTATTCAATAACTTGCTATTCTTCCTATTAAAGCAATACTGCATTTTTAATTGATCAACAGTGGGAATATTTCCCTAAAAAGGAAATAGATATTGTAATAATTTAATTTATATTGGCTTTCCAAAAGATTGACAAATTGAATGCCATTAGTTAGTGGAAATAGATAGAAACCCAATGCCTGTTTGAATGACATTCCTAATGATTTTCAGATATCAGATTTTACTAAATGTGGCAACTATTGTGCATTATAAAAGGTTGTTACCTACATTGCTACTTTGAGAAGTAGTCCAGATTTGTTCTACAATGCAAATTAGATATTAGGCATATAGTTAACTGTCCTGAATACAAAAGTACTCATTGTAAGAATCAAAAAAAAATTAATTTGTGCCTGAAATTAAGTATTCTAGTAGACTGACAGAATTTAATCCTAAATTATGCTTGGGATGTGAAAGAGCTGCATGATCCATTTCTTATTTGGGGTAAAAATCTACACAGCTTCCAGCTTCACTGGATCTGTGTTAGATAGTCTGATGATGTCTACTTCAGTAGGAAACTTATTGTGTCTTATCATGAATTCTTCTGAGGGGCTGTTAGGCCTGTGGCACTCCTAACATTCCTTACAACATCAAGTGTCAAAGCATTAAAAAAATAACTTTATTAAGGAACCTATCTCTGTGATGGATGACACCACCTTGTTCTTGATGCTCATAAAATTTCAAGAAAAGCATTTTGAATCACAAGATTTATTGTTTACCTCACAAGATTTATCATTTGTCTGTGTGTAAAAAAAAGATCTGAGCATAAACATTACTTTTTTAAAGTCATAGTCCAGCAAAGTTTTTAAACATACATTAACTTAAAGCAGCTGGGTAGCTCTACTCATGTTAATTTGGCTTCCTTACATAATCAGGTGTTTAACTATTTACTTAGGTGAAGGACTTAACTGCACTGCTATATCTTTTATGTATTCCTCTTGTCCAATTTCTGCATTGGAATGAGAATGTAATTAGGATGAAAGTCAGTAATGTTCTTGTAAATTAAAAATTCAAATGAGTTAGAGTAATAGGAATGCAGAAAGTGGTCCTTGATACACCAACTCTTTTACTTTCACATACAAAATGCTCACCACAGAACCTGACCAAACCCGACCTCAGCCATGCTACCTCAACCACAAGGAACTCCTCCCTGGAAGAGATCCCTCCCTTCCTTGCTCCCCTCCCATCCCTGGCAAATGACATGAGGTGGTACAGAATAACCTCCAAGTCCTGGCTGTGCCTCCTGGATACTGCAAAAATTAACAGAAGCAAGTCTCTTCTGTCTGGCCAGAACCAAGACAGTCACATCCTTTGTTCACAGTGATTTAATAAATAAAATTTCCCTGTTTCTATTCTGCATAATTTTGGACAGAGACATAAATTTATAAGAAAGTTAAAAACCTTTATTACTAACTGCAAAGATTGTTCTTTGTTTTCATTTTGGTCACATTTCAGATGACAATTTAGTTGGAGAATGGAATAATTTTACATGCAAAAAATGACAAGCCTTTTTACTTCAGTGCATGTGAATTGTTTCACAGCTTTATAATTTTATATAGTTTTTACTCTTAAAATATTTTTATTCTTTTCACAATTTTTAGACTAATAATGAAAAAAAACAAATTTCTAATTTTTAAATTAATATCTCAGTCCCTTCTGTATGGAGTCTCTCTGAAAACTCGTAAATTATTGTCACATAGGACTTATTAAATAGTTGTGGATGCTAATACAGTTATTACTCAGATTTTAATTTTATCCATGCCTATGACTCTTTATGCAAAATAAGTAGTCAAAATTTGGTTTTAGAGTTTTGTTTGTTTTAAAATAAATTAAACTGTATTACAATACAAAGAAGAACTGCAGTACTTTTAACTGTTTTGAATAAGAAATTAAAATTTGGATTTGGCTTGGTTATGGCTGAGGACTGTGATTTCTCTATTCTTATTAGCATCCTTTTTCTCTGGATTCCTTGCCCATGGAGGAGGCTACAGCAGGCAGCAGCAGAGATTCTGTAGCATCATGATGGTCTCCTGTTCTTCTGAGACAGAAAAGCCTCCTTTGCCCTCACTGGCCTTCCCCATTAAGCCTTGTCTCCAAGACTGGCTTCTGTACTTGGCCCAAAGGAGGGGCAGGAGTTCTGCCAGCAAGGGGAGTCTAAGGAGCAAGTGGCCCCTGGACACTGCATTCCCACCCTGCTCTGGTCATGTTGGACCAGACTGGGATGGCAGCACATAGGAGGGAAATGAGAGAAAGGCAATGCTGCAGTGCTAGACTGAACTATACTAGGAGTGCAGAAAAGGCCATAACTGATCAGAAGTATGGAAATACATTTTAAATTAAAAAACATCTTTCCCCACCTCCCCTGTTGTGGTGTGTTTTACTTTAATTTGATATTTGTTCTGTGTATGTTCAACACCCCCGTCCCCCAATCTCCTCCCTTCCCCAGCTGTCAATCTTCCCAAGCTCTTCCCTAACCCCCTCCTCTCCAAGTTGTCAATCCTCCCTTTCCCTGCCCCTTTCCCCAGAACATTCCCTGCCATTCCTCCTAATCCCCTCCCTTGTTTCCAGAGAATTCCCTGTCTGTTTGGTGAGGCTCAACACCCTATTGGTTACTTTGTGTTACTCCCCTCCCCTGTTTCCCCTGATAGGTTTTTGCTATGTTACTCCGTCCTTAGACTCCTCCCCAGCCCTACCCTCATTAGTTGCTGTTCCTATACGCCTCCTCTTGAGTTACTGTATAAAACCTTTGTTCGCCCTCCCCGGAGCGTCTTGGGGCTTGCTAAATAAAACCATCCTGTTCGCCCCCAAGCTCCGTGTCGCCTCCGTCTGTCCCCGCACCAACAACTGGAAGTGCAGAGCTTCGCAGGGGGAGCAGCCGCCCGTTCTCTTCCCTTGCTGCCCAGCACGCCACCACTCAGGGTATCGCGGTGAGAGAAGCTGCCCGCTCGTTACAACACTCCCCCTCCTCAATTGGCCCAGAATTTGTGAAAAGGGATGTAGAAAATATTAAAGTCCTGTTTTGTACGTGCATCCCAAATAGCAAATACATTTTTAAGTATGTCTTAACTAGTACACTGAAAGTTTCAGCAACATCCTTTCAAGTTTATAGATTCCTTAAAAAAACAATATAAAATTTGAAAATAAATAATAGAAGTGTTGAATATGCAGAAATCTTTCTGTGCTGTCTATAATAAGCTACTGGAAAGCAAATGGGAATAAAAAAGAGCCGTCTTTGATTTTTCAACATTTCCTTTGAAGTGTCATTATTGATTATTTGCTACTGTATTCAGAGCAGTGCTCTTGTGTATACACATGTTTAATTGTTTCAATTACATGTACAAACTGCCGTTTAGAATTTTTTTCCAGGATTCACTCCTCCTTTTTTAGATGCTTGTCTTGCATACCTCTGATGACATAGTTGTTTTCTTTGAACCGTTCTTGCCCTGAAAAAACCAAAGTTATTTTTTGTCTATTAAAGGTCAACAGAAAAAATATTAAAATAAAAATGCTAATAAGAATTTTGCTCTCAATTTGTCCACCCTTTACTTTATCCGGAATCCTTAATGCATTAAGGCACATTTCTCTGAACAATTGCTCTTCTATGACATATCTTTGCTCAAAGCAAATGTTTTTCATTGCTGAAAAGTTGTTTTAGTAGTGCTGAGACTGCCCTTTCCTAAGTAGTCAGTAAAATGACATGAGCTGGTAAAGTACCTCTCAGTAGCAGATTCCCTGAAATCTTCTATTTAAATTAATCCCAGTGCAACTTTCAATGTTCTTGATCATTCTGTCTTTTAGGGCAAGTCTATTCCACAGTTAGGATAGTTCTGCTAATTAATGATGTGAATTTAAAAAGCATTAAATTCTTGAATGGAAGTCTCTTGCCTTCCCTCAAAGAGATGAACCTAAAGTAGATTAACACTACCTGTCTTTTGAATGAGATAATCAAAGAGGTATTTAATACATTTTATATTCACATCTTTACTTACCAGAGATAGATTTTCTTTAGAGGAAAAAACAATGTACTTGTAAAATCTAAACTTTTAATCACATTATGACTTCCATGATTATTTTTCTATTACTTTTAATTAGAAAGTGTTTCTAAACTGCATTCTCTATTTTATCAGTTTTGTTCCAGAGGGATTTCAAGATGCTACCAGCAACCTTACTTGATGTGAACAATGGACTATTCTTTTCTTCTTTCCTGAACTCATTTGCTTGTTCCTAAAATGTTTCATATCAAAAAGACATAAAATTCCAACAGTGATTGGATTAGAGACATGCAGATGAAGAGTGTAGTGTCATCGCAAAAAAAACCCAGCAGCCCAAGGGTGAATGGAACAAGTACTAAAAATAAAAGGAAAAAAAAAAAAAATGAAGCTATTTTAACTAAAATCAAAACTACAGACGATCTCAAGACAAAAATTATACTCAATATCACTTTTATTATGATATCCTTGTAAAGTAGGATTTTAGTATGGAATAATGCATTTAACATGTGATGTATATAATACCACATTGATCTGAAAGCAAAATAACAGAAAATATTATAGTGATTCATTATATTTTAAAAAAATCTTATTTCTTTAAAAAATGTCGAGTCTCTCTCAGACATATTTCTCACTGGTGACAGGAGATTTTTTACAGAGGTGTGCAAAGACCTGAAAAGTATAACAGAATCAAAGAGTAAATGGAAATGCAAGCACTTTCTTCAGTGAAAACAGAAGAATGGAAGTAGGCACTAAGAAAGGATAGAAAGAGGACAAAAAGAAACCCGCAGTACCAACATGAGGTATTTATTATTAGCTAGAAAGTTCTAGTGATATATTGCCACATATTAGCTTTGGAAATAGGTTTATTTCTCTGGAGAGATTAAATTATTATGCATTTGAACTGATATTGATGCTTCTATGTTTCTTCCTTTTTATTTTTTTTCCCTTTCTCATTCCTTAATCATTCATGAAAGGAATTACTTAATTTAAATATTTTTGTATTTTAATAAATAGATTACTAAATTTTTAATATATTTAAGTAGCTAAAACAGCTTTAGAAGAAGAGATAAAACATGATTAAAATTGCTGTTTTAAACTTTTTCTGATCAAGTTCCAAAGTAAAGAGAATACTTGGATTAATGAATACACTGGTAATTTTCCTCATAATAGTCCCATGGACCCTTTTAAAAGGTGAATAATGATGGATAGACATGGTATCAGAGTGGTTTCAGAAATTTCCACTGCAATGGCTTTCCTGAAAGGGTAGGACCCCATTTTATGAGTTGTTCACATACTGCTGTCTCTGTGGTTTTTTTTTTGTGCTCTCACTCTCCTTGTTCTTCCTTTCTAGATGAAACCAGCATTGCTTTTTCTAAATTCTCAATAGGATTTTATGTAATTTAGAGCTGTACATTTATAGACAGAGCTGGTGGAATAATGCTTCTAAGAATCCCAGCTTTCTCAATCTGGTAAAGCATGGAAAATTTAAGTTTCGTTGAAATTCAAGGGGCAAGAAGAAGTAATAAGATACTACAGAATCAGTTTCCAGGGACAAGAGTAGTGTTTTGCACAACTAGTAATTTGCATAACCAATTTTATTTTATGGAAATAGTAATAATAATAATAATAATAATAATAATAATAATAATAATAATAATAATAGTAAAGTTCATTTATTTAAAGTAATAAGACATTGTATGGAACCAATATCATTTGGTGAAAATAAGTTATCCTGTACTTCTAGCTTATTCATATATTAGTAGTAAATTTAGAATGTGCTGATTGTGAAAGCTTTAAAGCTGAATAGAATCAAAGAAACTAATTTTATTCCAAAACTCTTCTATAATTGTTCAGGTTAGAATGCTGAGTGAAATCTCTTTCTGTTCCCTGTCTATGTATTATTCATGAAGGCCTAAAACTGGCCCTCTGTGACCATGAAGACTGTTCTTTTTAAATTCTAATGTAGTCCTATTCTTATGTACTGAATTATGGACCCATCAGATCAGCACCCATGGAGTGAAGAATTTAAGATGATTAGAATTCTTAATGATTAGCTCCACAATGCAAGTTCTACTTTGGCTCATTGGTATGGAAAAATGCTTCTGATGCTCAGCAAATGCCCTACTGTTGTATTTTAATGAACTGAATTTTTAACTTCATATAGTTTTAAAAATCTGCCATGCCTCCCCTCCAGAATTTTTAATGGAAAAAGGAAGGAATGAGGGTTAAAATTTTAGCATTCTTATCTGAATTCAAGAAAAATTGCTTCTTTAAGTGGGCTAAATATTAAGGACAAATTTCACTTATCTGCAGTTGGTAAAAAGTGTACATTCCAAAGTGTTTTAAACACTTCCACCAAGCTAGTTTTCTATCATAAAATGCACATTGGTGACATTTATTTCAAAAACATAGATTTTAAAGTATTTGATTTTTCTCCTTTTCAAAAAAAAGCAAACAAACAAACAAACAAACCCCCCCCCCAAAAAAAAAACCCAAGCTGGGTAATACCTTATTTGAGGAGAATAATAGCTTTTATTTATTTATCAATTATTTTTCCAATAAAAATACCTTACATTTCTGTATATTAGAAGAATAATTATGTATATTAGAAGTATAAAAATGTGTATATATGTACATGAGGCTTTCTATGTATAAACATATAAAAATATGTTTATAAAATACTATATATCCAAGTAATTGATCTAATTTATTTAAAATTTAATGTTTGCATTATGTAATTATAATACATAAAAGAAATTCAAAGTAGACTAAATGGCATAAGATTTTTTTTTCATCCACTTCAGTTTTCCTATATTAATTAGTTACTTTCTGTACGTTTAGGTTTGTACTAAAAAGTAAATAAAAAATAAGTTTTTCTTCAAAGAAAGCTCATTCTCTGAATGACTGAATCTACTTGCCCTCATTTATGTCAATGCAATCCTAGAGTTAGCTGATTTGCATCAATGAATAGAATAATTGACTAAAGCAATTTGGAGCAAAATTTCTTACCCTAACCTTTCTAGAAGGCAGTTCAATTTTCCAGTGTTAGTAATTTTACGCCCCACATATACTTTAAGAGTTAGAAATTTTTAATTAAGTGTATTTCAGTGACTGTGATTTTACTTTTTAGTTTCATTAAATTATCTTTCCCTTCACAGTTTCTCCCCTCTACCCACTCCACTTCAAGATTTAATCTATCCAGAAAGTACTGCTGCACCTATTGACTCACAGATCATGCAGGCTGTCAAATGCTGGGTTCATAATCGAGTTAGGTGTTCAACGCTTGCAGGAGAAGCGATCATTCGCTGATATAAATAAATGCTGAATTAGGCATTCCTTTCTGCCCACGAGACGTATGCTTTTGTCCAGCCTATACCCAGTTTTCGGTGATCAGATCATGCAATAACAGCTTTAGGACTTTGTAAAATAAATGTGATGCGTTTGTGTAACTTGATTTTTGCTGTTCAGCACTATAAAGCAGTTGGGAAGATAAATATTCAATAGGAAGAAGTGAACTAGCAATGCTAAAAAGTGAAATAGGGGAAAATTACAACCTTCAGAAAATCCACTGAGACTTTGGAGTTCTTGAATTAACGGTTTCAAAACTGAAGAAGTAAATAGCTTCTATGTACAAAGTCCAGTATCACCCCGAAAGTAAAGAATATTACATGAAACTGGTACATCTTTGTGTAGTTGCTTGTATATAAGCAAAGGGCTCTATTCAATTTTTTATATTGTGGGATGTCCCCAGCCAGCCCCTGTGCAACCACCCAGACACTCCCACTTCTGCCCCAGCAGGATGGAGGGGAGAATCAGAAGGGGAAAAGCTGAAAACTTGTGGGTTGTGATAAAGACAGTTTAACAGATTAAGCAAAGCTGTGAATACAAGCCAAACAAAACAGGAATTTCCTTCCTCCTTCCCACCAGCAGGCAGATGTTTAGACATTTTTGGGAAGTCATGGCCTTAGCATGGGCCACTGTTTCCGGGAAGAATAGTGCCATGATTACTAATATGAACTTCACTGTGTTTTGTGGAAATACCTACTTGTAAATCCACCTACTGCAACATGAGGCTAAAGAGTTGATTCAAACACAGTTGAAATCTGGACAACTAAATTTTGGATATTTAACCTAGATAGAGTCCTCTGAAATAATATTAATATCTGCTTCTAGAGATTGTATCAGTGAAAAATTATATTGAGTATAAAAAAATATGTCACCCTATAATTTACAGAAGAAATAAGCAGAAATAAGAAAAAGAGAAGACTGTACTTAAACAAACTAAATATTTTAAAAATTTAAGCATTTAAACAAAAATATTAGACATATATTTTCCTAATTTTATTTGCAAGATCCAAAATGGATCTCAGAAGGGTTAATGGGTTTTCTTTCTCCATTTTCTCAAATATTTTCCAGTTACCTGACCAATTAAAAACCACAGTTCAGAACTATAAATGCCATGCATTAGTAGGATTTTTTTAAGTGTTTATTTTTAGATCAGTGGGCTATGTAAGCTACACAATTGAGAATTTTAGATGTCCATATGCAGGAAAAAAACACTAAAATAAGAACCTCAACTTATTACTAATCTATATTTTAAAAAAATTATTTCACTACTCTGGATTTTATTTAACCTTTTTTGTACTGTCTTTTTTTTTATTCACATAATTTGTTTTGCCTTCTATTTCCTAAACATGTTTCATTATAAAAAATTTGTTGTCTCCATTTTTTTTTTGTTCCTGTTAAGTGTATATTAGTTTCCTGTACCTATTTTTGTTTCTATGTTTAAGAAAATTGCTTCCTTTTTTCCAGTTTCCATGGTCTCTACCTATTTTCTTCTTAATCTCTTCTCCCTCCAATACCTTTGGTTGTGTCTCTTCAATTCTTTGTCTTTCATTATTCTTTCCACATACAGTTCCTCTACACATTTATACAGATAATATCTCTTTTTTTTTTTTTTTCCTCCTGGGTACTGTCTAAGTTTTTACCATTTTGTTTTACTTTGGATGTATTTTCCTGTGAATGCTCTTTTCACTAATAGATAGATCATGCAATTGTGTGTTGAAAGTATTCAAATTCCAGTGACCCTTTTTCAGTCTTGTACATACTGAATACTAAATTGATTCAGGTCTGGCTCTCAAATTCAAGCTCCAGTGGGATTCTTAAGCTGAAAAATTCTGTTCTTAAGAGCCGAACCTGATGGAACACCTAGCTGAGATCTGAAACATAAGGAGGCAACCTTTGCAGGCAGCCTATTTTAGTAGATATTTTGAAATATTTTTCTGTGATTTTTTAAAAGGAATTTCATGCTCATCACAGTTCTACATCTTGATATCTTGATGCAGTAAGAGAAAAAGAGACACAGGATAGCCAGCTATCTATTACTTTGCAAAGGGAACTTTTTCAAAAAGATGAAATGTCTGAACTCTGTGGAAGTCTACTTTCAGCTTTACTTTTAAAAGATAAGATCAAGCATCTGCCAAAATACATTATTCACAGTGAAAAATTTCACTGGTTCTGTACCGGAGATACCTTGAGGCCGATATCTTCTGGCAGTATTTCTGCAGCAGCAGAACTGACAAAAGGGAAGGGTTATTTACAGTCACTGGGAAAAGCTCTTCCCTGATGATGGGCAAGCTTTTGAAACTGAACTGGTATATTGGAAAATTGAGAGAATTTCCTATGCATGTCTTATCTCAAAGGACAGCAGGGCGGTGCAGTGAATATTTTTCTTTCTCTGATTTTGCTATCTGGTGACATGACCTATTTAGTTTATTGTTCTTTCTTAAAAAAGAAAAGACGACTCAAAAATCCCATCTAAAAACAAAAGCCAATGTCCACCTAAATAAAAAAATGTAAATCATTAAAAAAATTAAATCTACATATCTTCTACATATCTTATAATATCTGCATAAATTTACCTTTTTGCTTTTCAGTGCAGAAAAAATTCAGTGAGATGGAATAGACCTCCAGCTGTGTCTATAGCGGAATTTAACTCTTGGCTGTGGAGGATTTTCAAAATTTAAGAAACAGGCAATATCTATGCATACTGTTAAAACGTAAGTTTCCTGCTGCTCTTATCACCTGTGTGATGTGTCATCTAAGAGCCTTAACTTTTCAGGAATTTGTAGAGAAACCTAGAGACCGAAAAGAAATAACTACCCCAAATCCTTAACCATTTGGGGAAGAGTTAGCTATTGAGTCCTACTCATATTCTTCTTGGCAGGTCTGGCAGTTCTAGAATGGTCAGTCCTAGGCTGGTCAGACAGCCGAGATCATGCATCTTAAATTTTAATGCCCTGGAATTTGTTTCCTTTGCTCTCACTGGCTATCATCAGATTTTGTTTTTTCAAGAAGCATTGCTTGAATATTGTTGCTTTATGTTGAATAGACATTAATTGCATTGTTGAATTTGCTTAGGTAATCTCTGTATGTTGATAACACTTGAGGACAAAATCAACTTTTGTGCCACTTTCTATACCTATACCAAGGTTCTTCAAAATATGGACATTTTTTATCCTAATTATTTTTATCTGAAATGGAGTAGAAGATGAACCAATCTCTCACACAGAGCAAGAACAGTTAGCGTTCTAATGGAGTCACCCTGTGAATACCTGAAGCTGGGTAGGATGGAAAATTCATCTAATAAGTAGCCTTAATATTACTGAAAAATATACATTCTGAGCTTTTTGCCACACAGTGATGCATTTCTTATACTTTAACAAAATAATCTCTTTCTTTAAGATAGCAACATTTATCATTACTTTAAAAAAATTCCCAAACACCATGGCATAGATTTTGGAGTAAGGTGTCAGTGTGAATTATGGACTTGAGTGTGTTTTCCCTAGTGACTAATGATGTGATTCTTTACATTTTTTTCCACATCTATTAGTATTTACATATCTTGTCCTTTTTTTGGTGACCAAACAATATTCTTAGTAAGATTTAAAATTGACAGCCTGTATGTTATACAATGCAGTGTTCATTTTACAGAAGCAATATTGTAGCTTTAAACATTTTATAGGTACCCTACAATCATATATTACAGTGTAAATTGTGCTCAGGAATATAATTTTCCTCACATGAAGGTTGCTAGGCAACAGCACTCACAATATTTTTGTTGACCACAAACTTAGCTCTGTGTATTCTCTGAAAGAATGAATTTTCTTTTTTTCTCTTTAAGAGAAGGGAAATATTAACTGCAATTCCCTTGGAAACAGATATAATAATTATAAGACAAAACTAGTAGATATTTATAAAAATTTCTTCACTTAAGATACACTGCCTTTACTCCAGAGCAATGCTACAAGACCATTATTAGTGCAGGAAGGGCTTGGTATCAGGAAAAAGCACCTTATGTTTATGAGCAAAAATTTATTATATGTTTGACTGTTTGTACAATTTGATCTTTCTGAAATGCTTTGGTCCTCTAGTGTGGTGGAAAAGAAAAAGGAACTTTGGATTAGAGTATGGCTAGCTGTTATGAAAAAACATGTGGAAAAATGCGTAGGTAAAATCACCCAGACACACATAGCTTTTACAGTTACCTCTACCCAGTCCTCCTGAACTTGAAAGTTTTGTGGCTCACCAAATCCAGAACTGACCCCAAACTCTATCCTGGTTCTGCCTGTGATCTTTGACAAGAGTGAGATTTGGCCTCTGCATGGAACTGACCTTTGCCTTCATCAGCCTCTGACTGCTGCTTGCAGATACCCTTATAATACCATTTTACAGGGCAGGATATTTAGATAGTAGCTGACACTATAGAGACATTTTAAGATACACCATTTAATGTGTAAAAGATAATAATTCAAGCATATCAAATGATTTTGACTAAGGTGTTTTCTTAGCAATAGGAGTAACTACCTGTAATAGCCGATTTTTGTGGTTTTTTTGTTGTTTGTTTTTTTTTTTTAAGTATACCTTGAAGGCATTGCAGTTTAGGCATTTTGTTTGATACTTTCTGGATATCTAGTTTCAGACTAATACATGTAGGAGCATTATGATATTTTTTGTCAGTAGATCATTTACAAGTAGATATGTTAATGTACTGTTAATATAATGAAATATTCATACACTGTAACTAAATATAATGCAAAGGAATAAAATACACTAAAATATATTAATATTATAGAGAACTTAAATACAAATAATACTCCCTAGGTTATAAGAAACTACCAATTTAAGCAAATAGAGTGAATTATTTATGTATTGTTTTCTAAGTACAGCATGAAAACATTTTTCATCAGTTGAGGTCTACAATAACTAAAATGTTTTTAGCTTTTAGGGGTTTCTTTTATACATATGGAACATTAGATACCTGTGTGTATCAAGTTTAGTACGTCTTCAATAAAGTATTTATGTTTAATGTATATGTAATTAAAATACTATATAATTTTAGAATGTTTACTTGCATGCCATATGACATAAGTTTTATGGCATGAGTTAAGCCTTGCAAAAAGTCACATGCAGAATCCTATGTGAAGTGGAGAATGAAGCAAATTTCCAGAAAAACAGAGTTATGTTTTGTAAAAAATTCATACTTGATATCTCATGAGTGAAGAAGTATTTCTAATTACTTTGAAAAAAATTAGCTTGAATGAGGCATAGGAATAAAGCAGGAAATTGAGGCATGTTTACAATAGTTAGAATTAATAAATTAATACTAATATTTCTGGAAATACATAGAGATTATATTTAAGGTACTGTTTGTTGTTGGAGATGAAGATAAACATGATAAATATAAGGCAAACTTTTGCATCTGGTTAGATAAAAATAATTTTTAATGCATTAAGGCCACAGATGACTTGCAAGAGTAAATTTTACATTTATGTATGGTTATTTCAAAGGTTGCATGAAATGAAGTTTCTCTTCTGATCCATATCAATTTGTAAAGGTAGTCAATTCAGGTTGCTTTACGAAATATATTCTCATGAAGCATGACAAAATCCAATTTACCAGTAAAATCCATTTAAATTAAAATCAAAGTGTAATCTTCATATGATTCACTACTTGTACCATAATTATGAAATACGATCAGATACCTATACTCTACATTTTTGTACACTGAATTTTTTCAGTCATATTCATCAGAAATTATCCTCAATGCAAAAATGACAAGAAGGTCACAGTACTTGATTTTTTACTGTGCTAAATTCTTCAAGCACAAAACTATACTAGTGGCCATTTTATAGATTTGCATGAAAACTGCTGGTGTTCATATATCTGAGCAGTGATATGATTATACATACACTCCTCAGAGAGGGAATTCACATTTCTTCCTCTCTCAAATTTCACTCTAAAATAATTTTAGAAAAAGTGCACATTACTATAAGAAGACATTCTTGGATGCTTTAAAATGATCTTCTCTTTTTTTGAAAAACATCATTTTATAGATTCACAGAATGATTTGAATGGACCTTAAAGTTCATTTAGTCCTAACCCCATGCCATGGGTAGAGACACCTTACGCAGGTTGCTCAGAGTCCCATCCAGCTTGGCCTTGAACACTGCCAGGCATGTGCCATCCATAGTTTCTCTGGACAACCTGTTCCAGTTACTCATTACCCACACAGTAAAGAATTTCTTCCTTATAGCTAATCTAAACCTGCTGTCTTGAAGTCTAAAGGCATTTCCCCTTGTCCTGTCACTACATGCCCTTGTAAAAAGCCCTTCTCCTGTTCTCTTGTAAATCCCCTTTGGGTACCAGAAGGTGCAGTAATGTTTTCCCAAAGCTTTCACTTCTCTGGTCAGAGCAATGCCAACTCTCTCAGTGTTGCTTCATGGAGAAATTCTCCAGTCCCCTCATTATCTTCATGGCCATTCTCTGGACTCAGTCCAGCAGGCCCATATGCTTCTGATGCTGGGGATCCCAGAGCTGGACACAGTACTCCTGGTGGGATCTCATGAGATTGGAGTAGGGGTGGGGAGTCGCTGCCAAAAGCACCTGCTGGCTGCTTTCCGTGCAGCATGGGATACAATTGGCTTCCTGGGCTGCAAGAGCACACGGCCATGCCACATCAAACTTGTCAGCCATCACCACCAAGTCCTTCTTGGCAGGGCTGCTCTCAATCCGTTGTTTGTTCAGCCTGCATTTGTGCTTTGGTCTTCTTCAAACCACTTGCTAGACCTTGCACTTGGCCTTGTTGAAACTCCTGAGGTTCATACAGGTCCAGATCTCAAGGCTGTGATGGTCCCTCTGGATGTCCTCTCTTCCCTCCAGCGTGTCAACTGCACCACACAGCTTGGTGTCATCAGCAGCTTGCTGAGGGTGTACTCAAACACACTGTCCGTGCTGCCAGCAAACAAACTAAACAGTGTTGGTCTTAATCTTGGCCTCTGAAAAATACCTTTATATTAAGTATTTCATGCAGTATTATCCAGTAGAAATCATTTCATCCCCTATTATGACCTGAATTTTCAGAGAATTTGGGCACATATAATTTCAAGTAAAATAAGAGGAGCTGAAAATCAACAGAGGTCCACCATCCATCTGGTCACTTATTGGTTTATGATGCAATATTTTCTGCAAAGGTTCATACTTACGTTGAAGTTTCGATAAAAATTCAGTTCTGATTCAACAAAATGCTTAACTTAGTATTGAAATCTGCAGTCAAGGAAAACATTGAAGTTTGGCCTACTTAATTTTTTCTAATATGTGTACTTAAATTTCTTTTTTGTAAGAAATTATAATTAGTGTTTGAAACTATCATCATTTGCCTACTCAAAATGAAGTAAAAAATTAATAAATTACTTTCATTTAAGTAGAATATTTCTAAACTACCAAGAACATATTCTAATACAAAACTGTTCATGCATAGAATGAACCCTTGAAACTTCTCCCTAAAACAAATTCAGTGTTGGCGATTTCAAAAGATTTTCAAAACCACTAATTCCCATCATTACTGAATTCCTATGTGCAACTTTAAAAAATGCACTGATTATGGTCAATCAGAAAGAGGGATTTGCAGAAATTATCTACTGTAAGAACATACTTAGTTACTTAAGACATCAAAAATTTTCCAAATAAAGCTGTTAGAACATATTAGATTAAGAGTGCAATTTTTTTAAGAAGGCAGAAGTGCTTATTCTGCTGTATAATAAGACAGTAAAATGGTATAAAAAACTTGGTAATGTAATACTTTAAATTTTAAGATAATGAGGTTTGTTAGATGAATAATGTCCCCAAAATAAAATGTCTTCATTAAATTTTAAAACTCTGAAATTGTTTAAGACAGGATTAAAAAAGAAGGAAAAAAATGCAATCTGGAGTTTTCATATTTATTCTGGTATAAGTTATAAAGAGCCGTGATGTTTTCTTCTCTAAATTTCAATATTTTTATAAAATTTCAAAGGAAAGAAAAATCATGACAGTTGTCAAAAACATAGTATGCCACTGCGAATGCATTAGAGTAATAATTCCCCAATAATTACTTTTTTTGGAATTGCTAAGCAGTTTAAAATTTGAATCTGAATGTCAACTAGATTCAGGAAAATAAAATTGTTGAAAAAAAATCAAAACCAAAACCAAAAAAGAAAAAAAAAAGAAAAAAAAAAAAGAAAAAAAGAAAGTAACTCTGTTTTTCATATGCCTGCCCTTTTATATAGATTTCTTGTTGGGTACATCACTGAAAGGATCTTAATTGTTTATTGATTTAATTTAGGAGGTCAATTACCTGTTTTGATTGAATCAAATTAAGGAGTTCAATCAACAGCTGGTCTAGATCTAGTTATTCAGTTAGAACATCTTTTAAGTATGAGAGGGTTTCTGACATAGGTAAATCCATCATGAAATAACTTTCCAGTAGTAAAAGTTCTCTTGAAACTGTTTCAAGAGTTTGAATTTTAAACTGAAAGTTTAAAGAAAGCTATCTTTTCATCTAGCACTCTAAATAAATTCTTAAGATATTGGGCTAAATAGATATCCCTTCTTATGGAAGTAATTGTTTAACATTGTTTTTAAAATCATCTCACTGATTTCAATACTAGGAAAAAAAAAAGCAGAATTTAGATCTTGAAAAGTCACACGATTAAAATAAAAAAATTAAAGAAGTGTTGTTTGAATATCAGAATGGATTCACATTGAATTTTCACTGATTTTTTACCTAAATTTTGAAAATTCTTAGCTCTGCGTTAACTAATATGCTGTTTGCAGTACAGTCCTGGCTAAGTTAACCCTTTTGGAAGGTTATGCATTCGTTCAGGAACTTGTGTTTAGACTTTGTTTTTGATGGAGAAATGAGTTGTACATCTCCAAAAAATGTATGTTTCCTTAGCCTATGCCTGCTTGCACAGTGTTGAGAAATAAACTCTTTGTTTTTACAACTATCAATTTGAGTGTCATGGGAGTCATATCATAACTGAAATCAATGAGACTGGAGACATAAATTTTCTCCAAATCAGTTCATCATTAGCAAAGTAATAACTGGTTTGTTGATTTAATTGTGTTTTCTTGTAGGCAGAGACTCCATTTTTAATGATCATTTAGTGATCAAGCACCTGATTAGCCAGCCACTACCAGAGGAAAAGCAGAGCTGGCAGGGACAGCCAAGGTCAGCCACAGCCTGGTGTGAGCTGGGCGAGAGCACAGCTGCAGCAGACAGCATCCAAAGTCAGGCCAGCTCAGATTGGCCAGGCCAGGGATGGGGATGGGCATGGCATGCCTGCAACATGGCCCAAGCCAGGGCAAAGTGCTGAGTACCCAAGGAACAGGACAAAGGTCCCCAGCTCAGCTTCCTCACAGTGATTTCTCCCAGTGGTCTGATTCAGTGGCTCAGCAGCACTGTTAGCAAAGCTGGCCTTGAGTACAGGCAGCCATTGCCCAGGTGGGTAAAAGCTGCAGAGACATGGTATACTTGAGACCCTAAAAATAACAGTGTTTCAAGTACTTTTCTTCATTGCCATGACTTTCTTTATTTACTGATATGATCTATTACTCAAAGAAAGCAGAAAATATATTTTGTTGAGTAACATGCAGTGTGTGGAATGCCTCACTGGTTGTTCATAGATATTCTGAGGTGCAGATTATGTACATTTCTCTCACAAAAAAAAAAAAAAAAAAATCTGCACTGGAGAAAATTGTATTCATTTAGGTTTGAAAACTCAAGGAGAAAATCAATTTTGTTAGTTGTGCTTTGTCTGAATGTGCTCACATAACCCCAGTTGTTAAGTAGCCAGATGTGTTTAACAAAGGAACTTTTAATTACTCCTTAAATGCATGCTGAATTGCATTTTGGAGATTATAAACCAGACTAATTTAAATCACCTCTCAGCGAATCAGGAGTATAACAAACAATGTTTCTTCAATGAATGATACATCAAAGGATCTGGTAAGGCATTTTATTTAATGTCCCATCCAATACTTGTTTCCATCAGTCAATGAAGAATAAATCCTCTTTTTCAATTTACTAGCACTTAAAATCTATTACTTTTCCTAGCAAGGAGTGTTAACCTGCAAAAACGGAATACACAGTTTGTTCTTAGTTATTTTTTGTTTTAACTTTATTTTGTGGGAGTTAAATTATCCAAAAGGTATGAGAAACAAGAACATGAGTGTCTTCTCTGCTTAACTCTACTCACTTGATAGCATAAATACAATCTCACCTGTTTTAATGACAAGACTGATTTATTTTGAAATGTATTTAGGAAGGGGGGAAAATACTAAGATGAATAAATCCTATTTGTTTATATATATATACATATAGCATTATATATATATATACATATAGCATTTTCCTCGTGTACCTGTAGGAGGGAGTGATTTGACTAAAGTTTTAACCCTAGATAGGAAGAATTACAGTTTTTGTTATCTTTCTAGAGGTATTTTTAATGCAAGATTTAATAATAGTTCTAGAATTAGTATTGTCAGAATATGCTGTATTTTGAAAGACTGATTATGAATTTTAAAGTAAATGCAAGAGAAGATCTCTACATCTCTTTTCACGCTCATATTACCAACCGATTTCCTTTTCTGGATTATTTAGATTTGAATTTTTTTTCATTTTGATAAGTCCTGATTAAAGAGCAAAAGTTATTTTTTCATCAGTATAATGCTTTAACCAGGGTGGAGGTCAAAAAATTGCATATCGTATTGTCAATGAAATTCAATAAATTATAAAAATTAGCATGATGACTAATTATGTGCTGCAGTCTAGCACCAGCCAGCAACCAAACCTCCCACAACCTCTCACCCACTCCTCCAGCAGAATGATCAAGGAGAAAACCAGAAGGGTTAAAGGATGGAAAACTCCTTGGTTGAGATAAAGACAGTTTATTAAGGAAAAAAAAAGCTACACACACAAGTAAAGACAAGGAATTCCTTCACCTCTTGCCATGGGCAGGCATGTGTTCAGCCATCTCCAGGAGGACAGGACCCATCACATCTAACTGTTTCTTGGGAAGACAAATTAATCACTCCCATTGTATGCCTTTCTTCCTTCTTCTTCCTCCCACTTTATATGCGGAGCATGATGTCACATGCTTTAGTCTGTTGGGACCACCTGCCCCAATTATGTCCCCTCCCAACTCCTAGTGCGTGCACACCCAGCCTCCTCTCTGGTAAGGAGGAGTAAGGAGCAGATCAACAACAAATATATTAAAGAGGGCAGACCCAAATACTGAGCCTTCAGGAATCCTACCAGTGATCCCATCTACTAACTGGATGCACAACCATTCACTGTCACTGTCTGGGCTTAATCATCCTGCCAGCTTTAATATAACCAGGGTTTCACCTGTCCAAGCCATGGGCTGCCAGATTCTCCAGGAGAATTCTGTGGGAGACTGTGTCAAAGGCTTTACTGTCCTGGTAGGCAACATCCATAGGCTTTTCCTCATTCACCAGGTGGGTCACCTGGTCATAGAAGAATCGGTTGGTCAAGCAGGATCTGCCTTTCCTAAACCCATGCTGGCTGGGCCTTTTCCCTTGTTTGTTCTGTACTTGCAGTGCAATTGCTCTCAAGATGATCTATTCATGCTGTTCCTTGGCCCTGGAGTCAGACTGACAGGCCTGTAGTTCTCCAGCTCCCCCTTGTGACCCTCCTGGTGGATGAGGCCACACATTGGCCAACCTCCAGTCATCTGAGACTTCCCTAGTTAATCAGAAGTGGTGATAAGTGATAGAGAGTGGCTTAGTGAGATATTCCTCCAGCTCACTCAGTATCATCACTGAATTCCATCTGACCCCTTATGTTTGTGTGTGCATAGGTGGCTTAGGAGGTCACTAACTACTTCCTCCTGGATTACAGGGGAGGTCCCTGTCCACAGGCTCAGGGACTGCTTGCCCTAAGGATGATCATTCTTTAAAGAGTGACACAAAGAAGGCATTAAGGCATTGATACAAGAAAGGCTGTATGGATGTTTTAAAAAACTATGAGATTTTCTTCCCATAGAGACTATTTTTACAATTCTACAGTTCTTAAAGAAGAGATTTTACATTTCTTTTCATTTCTAGTATATTCTTATATCACTCAAGCAGCCATGGTAAGTGTTTATAGCTCTTAATTAGAGGCAGTGAGAGAGATGAGATACCTGAAAGTTTTATAGAGCTTTGGGGAACATGATTAATTCAAAGGGACAAAAAACTTGGCACATCCCAATCCCCCAAAGTCCTCACCGATGTACCCAGAATTGTAGGTTCTGCACTACCTCTTAACAATGAAAGATTGAACACCACATTATGAGATAAGAAGCTCAAATAGCTTGAATAAATGTGCCATGAAAAACCTTAGATAACAGGCAAATGTGAAAGAAATAGGGATGTAAATATTTTGTAAACTAAAACAGGAGATTTATTTTTTTTTAGAGAATACATGTTTCCAAGAAAAAGAAACTGACCCACTGCCTCAAGGGAAGAGTACTGGAGTCAAGAGATTTTATATAAAGAGGCCTGGGAATAGGGTAGTTGTTGATGAGGTAAGATAAAAACTAGATTTTCCTAGCTGTGTCTTTAAATCACTGAACTCACATTCCTAGTCAGGCAAGAAAATCAGCATCTAAAGCATGCTGTCTGAAATGAATTAAGTTAATCTAACCAGCAGGAAATAATTCTGGAGTTAACCTAATTCTCTCATCCTTCTAACACAAACTAAATTGCTGACTTTAGAAATGTAAGAAAAGAAATGCATGAAGAGAATTTTAAAATCTTTACTCATTATATAAGCATGATAATCTACAGTGCTGTTGCAGACATGGAATTTTTCAGTTTCTAAACAGCTCTTCCCCTCCATAGGCTCACCAGGGTGATATTGGCTTTTCAACATTTTTATTATTTCAAGAGTAGATGGTAGCTGAAGTAGAAAAACTCTAACTGTCCTGTTTCATTTAAACACTGCCATACATCTGTCTATCTGTGAGTTGTATCAAGTCACAAATTTTAGCCAAAATTTCACTGATATGTGAAAAGTAGGTGGAGTGAAATAAAATATTTTAAAGCTTTGAAGGCTTTACATATTCCAGAAAAAAATGGTCATCTGGGGGAAAGAAGAAACATTGAAGCTATTACCCCCGGTGGGATTTATTCTTTATCATATTTTAGAATGACAAAATAATATGTTAGAATGGATGTCTGGTGTTCTGTGTTTGACAATCTGAAAAATTCCAGCTTAAATTTTCATTATCAGAAGCCTTTTCACACCTTCCATCTTTTGCAGTGATCCCATCTAGGTATTTTTGAGTGCCATTTTAGCCTTTTTGAAATAAAGGGACCAGAACTACATGGAGTGCTTAAGGTATGGGTAAGCCATAGATTGATACAGTTATCTCCTGTATTTATTTTATTTTTCATTCCTTTCCTGCTAACTCATTACACTTGTTTTGTTATAAATGGTCCCCACTACATGCTAAAATGATGTAATCCCAGAGATATCTTCCCCACCCACTCCAGGTAGAGGTAAATTAGCAAAGAGTATTAGTAGAAGACTGTAGATCTACAGAAATGAAGGATTCATTAGTTCTGCTGTTTGGGAACTTGATGTCTAGAGCTAGGCAGAATTTCTGTGAGCATGTAATATAAACTATCCATGAAAATAGATTAAGCTGACTAATTAGAGGAGAAATTCCCATTTTTAAAGGACTAACATTTGAGAGATAGTTAAGAGTGGATTGCCTGTGTCTTTGTTCCTATCTCTATAGCATGGGATTCAATTTGTGAGCTGTATCCACACAGAAAAAACAAAACAGCAAAGCTTGCAGATGTTTTCCTTATGTAAAGAGACAGCATATGAGAATTTCTGTTATTTTCTTTAAAACTTTCTGGAAGGAAAAACTTGATCCACTATTTTATATTTTAAATATACTGAAAAAATAACTTGAAATCACATTTTCTGCACAACCACAGAAGTGGTTGATCAATATTTGCAAAGCATCCTTTGAAGGCTTAGGAGTAAGGCAGTACTTCATAGGCAGTTCCAGTATCCTTCTATGCACACATTTTCATCATCAACGAAAAAAATCCCAAAAGAAATATGTCAGGCAAATCCTGCTGTTCAAACTTCTTTTCATTAATCCTAACCTGCAGATAAATATACAAGGAGGCTGAGATTTAGAGACTGCATAAAAGATTACCTTTCAAAGTCGCCCTTCTCTTTTGAGATGTTTGCATATGCAGGAAAGGGCTTTTCACTCTGCTCCTAAACAGACACCTTTCCTGAGAATTAATTTCTCAAGAACCTAGATTCTATCAGAAGCAAAATATACTGTAGAGAAATAAGTAAATGCAACTTCTAGACTATGTTTAAAGCAAATAACAGAAAATGAGACAGAGGGGAATACAGGGATATTATAGTAATTTTGCACTATAACAAAGACTAATAAGAATCATAAATGTAGATTTTTCCAATTAAAAATATTACTCTGAGAAAACAGTTTATGAAATTGACATTTCCAACTGACATCCATCTCCAGAGTCTTCAGCATCTCATCCGCTCAAGCCTGGGACTGAAAATGAGCTATAGTGACTCATAACTTTCTTTTGCACGTCAGCACAGAAGACAAGTTTCTGTAATTTAGTCTTATACAGAGTTGCTCAGGACAAATGAAAATGTCCTCAAGAGACTCCCTAACCAAGTGAACTACCTATTTCCTGAGTAATGATAAAGAACTACAGATTGCAGTGCTTTCCTAGAATGTGTTCTTCCTTCACCTAGGTACCAGTTGCAAACTGATTTTCACAAATGTGCCTTCTTTGAATTTGATGTTAGGTCTGATTTTTCCACACTCAAGAAACCTAAAGAAGGTAGGAAGGAAATGTTTGGATCATGAAACAGTTCATGATTCTGAATAATTTTTCACGTGAAGAAAGCTGATTGTTTTTCAATACTGTATATGTTTCTTTTTCTCCCCTGACTTTTCTGTTCTTTATTATTATTTACTTATAACAAATTTGCAACTGGAATTTAAACAGTAATCAGGGGTTCTTTTAGTCAATAATCATAATTTTTATTGATGTTTCCAGTGGGTTTTTTGCATTTGCTTACTTCACCTATGACATTTTTCATCTCTTCATAGATGATTATAGCTATAATTGAGGGGTGAAGCCTATGTTTAAGGGTATTTTATGTAATTTCAGATACTTATATAAAGGCTAAATTTACATTTCTCTTAATTTTTGTGGAATTAACCATTTGAGCTCCTAGCTCCTAGCCAATGTCATACATGTTGCCATACATAGAGCCAAAAGAGAAAAATAAAGTCAATATAACGAACAGATTGTGTAATTACAGCTTATCTTTAAATGTTCATGCACAAAGAATCCATGGGTATAAAGTTACACAAATAATTTTACTTTAATAATTTCCTAGTTTGAATGCTTTTGCTTAGCACTCTTAAAATATTTAATAAGTTTTATATTTAATAATTTAAATCACTGAAATGCCACCAGCATTTGGAAGGCAGTGTTTCTCTCAGAGTTTAAAATTCTGATAATTTGCATTGAAGAAATGCCTGCATTTTCTTTTGAAATGACTCCAACTGAAAATATATATTAATATAGGACCAGTACATTGACTTGACAGCATGAGTTACAAATTACCTTGATATATAAGTACATACTTGAAAATCTAGTAGTAAGATGGAACATTTATTATAGAAATCAATAGAATGTGTAAAAACCAAGCAAAGAATGGGCCAAAATGACTCTGTTAGCAAATATGTAAGATTTGTTTCTGCTGCAATATGCATGGAAATTAATATTTGCCAGGGGAAAAAACCTCTTCTTTTGCTGTCAGTAATCAAAACCTGAAAAGTCTGACATTTCCCTGACTGCAATTACTTCTACATTAATGTGGATAATAGAGGAGTGTAAAGTGTATTGCAAAAATAATCTATAGATTTATTTTAAACTAAACTAAACTAAATTATTTTCTGAACAAAATTGCTGTGTGATTTATTTTGGTTTCCTCTTTCATCTAAGATAAGCATATGACAATGTAAAATAATATTTTACCAGTTTGAACTGATCAACATGAACAGCTCACAGCCCTCTCACTTATTTGTGTAGAAATATATTGTTATAATGTTTAATACCTATTTAGCAAGCGTTCCTTAATTTTAGTTGCAGATATAAACCTTATCAGATATCAGAATATAATGGTTATTTTTTATAGATTCTTGCTGAGCTCTGTGTTTGTGTGTATCTGTTTGTGTTCTGTACACAGGAAGTTTCAGGGCTTCCTGAAGCTGGGAAGAACACTACCTAATACTAGTGAAGCCCATAAAACAGTCTGTATGGTCCTGGAACACTGATATCTATGCTTCATAAGAGGCCAAATTTTGAAGACATGCTTTTCCTTTAGGTCTTTTTCCTCCTATTTTTGTCTTTGACAGGCTGATATTTCTGACATTTTTGTCTTCCAGCAAAGCTCTGGAAAACAGGAATTGTCACAACCTCCCCCCACTCCCAGCCCTCCCCCCCCTCCCCCCCCCCCCCCATTTTACTCTTGGTATTCTTGCTGGTTTTTCACACTACCATATAATGTAATATTTTTTCTTATTCACCTAGGATGCGCAGTCCAGCCCATGGTTGTGTGGAATACTATTCTAAAATGCTACAATCCAGCAGCAGGAAGAGGATGATAACTTTTGATTACAGATCAGAACAGGATGGCAGGTTTCCACAAAGAGATGCAAGTTTGACTGCATTTCAACTGTATGTCATGGCCTTCGACTTGGAAAGATAGAAGATTACCTCGACTGAACCAGCTTCCCATTCTGGAAGTGGAGATCTGACATTATCCATGTACTAGCCATCAGAGAGTTAGCTAGGCTGCCAAATGGTAATTAAATGCAAATATAATCATTCAAATCCTTTTGCCTGTTTTTATCCAGTGTCTGTGACTATGTTGGAAAGCAATTTTATTGAGCCTGGTCCTTACTTTACACTTACAGAAAATAAATTGGATTTGCATTGTGACTATGGTTGGAGGACATGAAAAGCTTAGAGCTGAAAAAAATCGGAACTCATGGTTTATTCTGGCACATTCAGTTCTGGTGAAACCAATTTTAAATTACTTATATATAATTTTGAAGCAGTTCCATTCCATCCCAGGAAAACAGGGTAGGGGAATCTCCTATAATTACATGATAAGATCAATATTGATACAGTATTAAAAGAAGCTTATAAAATCATAATCCTTTTATATAGCTTTAGAGATGTCTGGGAGATTAAAATCAATATATTTTGCCAGGCTTACTCAGGAATTTTTCTATGTTAGGCAGCCTTAACTAGATAGCAGTCCCTGAGGATACAACCAAATGTTTCTCTTTTGCTTTGCCATGTCAATACTGAGAGGAAAGCTTTCAATAAAATAGTTTTCTGAGTGATATACAGTTCTTCTAACAAAAAATTCAAATACATATATAGATTTAGGTATGTATCTCTGCTTTTGGTTTTATCATAAGAAAAAATCTAAAATATAGTACCCCCTTTTATAAAACCCTTATAAGCTGTTTACAGAACTATAAGTGGACATTTTCTCAAATGCCATGATTTAGGATCAGCTTCGGTACTTATTTAAGCAAATATTTCAGTAGGCCTATAGTAGAAAAACTTACGGTACAAAACTTACAATAGAAAAACCTGTGAGGTAACACTACTTATATTTATATATTTCAGAGGTGTTATGGAATTGGGATATAATTTAGGAGTTCAATATTTCTTATAAATAGTTCCTAAATTCTTCTGAAGCATATTCTCTCCTCTTTTACTCAAAAGTGATAGAATAAAAGAATAGTATAATACAAGTACCCATAAAATGAAACCCACATAATCAAAGTCTGACACTGGAGTAAGGTTTTGACCCTATTGACTATGAAAGTTTATGCACTATCTAACAGCTCTTACATGCCTAATTCAGCTACAGTAATTTAAAATTCTTTAAAATAATTGATTTTATTTATAATTTGACCCAGATTCTAGTGATATTACTGAAAATGTTACTGATACAGGGCATAGAAATACCCTTATGGGAGCAACCGCCCCCAAATTAAGAAACAAACAGCAGTAAGGCAGTTTAAATATAGACCACAAAAAAATCACTAGAAATATTTTATTTTAAGAAAATCAGTATTTTACATCTGAAAAACCTGACACATTCAATAATCTTGGGGTTTCTTAGTAGTCTTTTGAGAAAAGCTGAACATTAGGAAACTTATTTGGATTTAGAATTAAATATTTCATAAATTCCAGCTCTATGTATATTATTTCTCCATGGAGTGAGCATCATCTTCTTGTCAATATTAAAGAATATACTAAGTGCTGAAATTCCTTGGGCATTCATCATATTCTTTGATGGATGCTACTGAAGCTGTGCGGATTTATGTTTGCAATCATTTGTCACTTAAAAGACTAGTTACACATGTAAGTGAAACACAGAAATGGTGAATAGGACATTGAATTCAAGAGCAGCTGAATTTGGCTAAGAATGTTGTCTCATCACTGATAGCAAGGTTATATTCATTTACTAAATCATGAAAGCAAACCCTCTTCTCTCCTTTGGTCTGTACTCTTGAATTGTTCTGTGATCATACATCACCTGTTCATACTTGGAGGAATACAGCAAGTTCATACATCTCTTTATACAATGGACAAAAATGGCATGGTCAAGATACGCGGATACTGGTCACAGAACTCCTCAAATTTAGTAACTTATTTCTTTTTGGCCAATTAATTTTTTGCTTCTCAATTTTTCAATGAGGTGCACATGGAGATAGAAGTGACATGGAAGTTTTCTTCAAAATTTTCCCTTTCACAACACAAGCCATTTCAAATGTTTCATATTTAAATTATTTTCTTTTTAAGATCAATTAAAACTTCTTACAAATTTTTCCAAGAAATCTGTGTGTGAAAACTACATACAACACAGAAAAGAGGTGAGGATCCATAATCAAAATAACAACATTTAAGACTGAATAGAAGTGATTTTTTTCTATATTAAATTAGTTCACTTCCATGAAGAAGCACTCTCAGAGAGCAGTAGGAATTTTTTCACTAAAAACAAAGAAAAATGAAGACAAATTAATATTAACTAATATAACTTTATATGCAGTTAAAAGTACAAAGTGGATGCATATTTAACCAAAGAATATGTTGGTAGGATGCTGCTGTTAGTATCACTGAAAAGGGGAGAGCTCAAGTGTATCTGGGTTTTGTGCATAAGTAGTCTGCTTATATTACATACTCAGTATTTAGTAGAATGTAAGTTCCTAAGGAAAGTAGTAGTTTATTGGTAGAATAATTTTATTTGTGGCATCTTTCCCAGATTTAGAAATAAAGCAGAACTTTTATGATAATTTGGTTTGACCTATTGCATAATGCAACAAGGAATTCCAGTTGAAGAAAAAATTATATAAGGCTCTTTTCTCTACAAAAAATGACCATGTTTTTTCAAATAACATTTAATTTCTCTCAAGAACTGCAGCAACAGAAAATTCATAAATTCCTTTGTAAATTATTCCACTTCTGTGATTAGTCCCACTCTTTATAAATTGGCACATTATTGTTAACATGAGTAAGTTTTTCCAGAGTAAATTTTAAATGTTTTTTCCTGTGATGCTCTTTTTCCTGGGTTAAAAATCTGATAGCCTCATCAACAAAGATCATAAATTACTTCTGCATTTAACTTCCCTACTGGGAGGGAAGATTTTGACTATTTCGTTCCATTTTCACCCTGATCAGAGATTAAGAGACAGTGCATTCCAGGTAATGCACACAAGAAAGAAAGTGATAATTGTCTTTCATGTCTAAGATTTTTTAGATGTGTCTATTTTTTTTCAGATTAATTCCTGAGGGAAAAAAGTAAAGAAATTAAAAATAATAAGCTATGTCATAGATATGTGTCAATTTCATTGAGGAAAAAAAAAAAGAGTCTAATTGCTTTTAGTCTGCTACAGAATTACAATGGGCTAGGTCTGTAATTGGTTTCATTGCCATTTACACACCAAAACTTTGCTGTGCCATATTCTAGGCTAGGCTTAAACTCCTGGTTGTTTTCAGAAGAATTGGGGAAAACTAAACAAAAACATGCTTAGGTATTTGGTGTGCAATCCCATGCATGATAGCAATGGACAAAATTAGACATTTTAGAAAAAGAAGGAAAAGATTCATAGACTTTATGTACTTGTGTTTTACATATATTTGCATGGAAAGATGGAGTTAGGAAGGAAAAGGAAACAAACAACAACAAAAAAAAAGATTATTTAATATTTATGAACCTGGTGAGAAGTCAAATGTGAGAAGAGCATTTCACCTGCAGAAAGAGTTACATACACTTCCATTTATGCTGGAAGTGTATCTCATGGTGTGTACTGAGGTGGAGTGAAAACTTGTCCCATTAACTCTTATGGAAAAATTCCTTTTACCTTTAGTCTGTGTAAATAGGGTTCAAATGCTTTACAAAAGCCAAAGAGCTGATTCAAGGAACATTACTCACCTTCCCCAAGGTAATTTTACTCTGCATTAATAACTGCAGAGTAACCTGGAAACAGGTGGTACAATGCAGTATCTCATAGTTAATAGACGTTTTTATAGAACATATGTCCAGCCACAGCTCTGCATAGTTGTCATGAACCATGAATTCCACAAGAAGACATCAAGTGCTGGCAGTTTTCAAAATATGACAATGATGGACTTCCTTTCTTTAGCTACACATAGGTATGAAAATAAAGGGATACAAATGACAAGTAAGAATGGTAAAAGTGAAAAAGAGAAGCACAGAAAAAATAGAAAATGTAACAGAAAAAAAAGAATATATTTCTTAATATTTTTCTGCTTGTCTGCGGATACCAAATTTTTTCCTTGTTTAAGTGACATCCTGCAATTCATAGTCTGACCAACCTATTTCTCCAATAGCCATCTCTTAGATATCACATTATTATTTTCTTTTATGAAACCTATATTTAATTAAATAGCTGAGCTTGATAGTCAGTATACAAACCAAAGCTTAAGCTGAATTGAGACCAAAAGGTGCAGAATACATGTTAAAGGGTTTGGGTTAAACTCACTAATTTTGGGGAAGAGATGAAACCCCATGGCTTCATTAAGACCAACAAAATCAAATTTGTAGAACAATCTCATCTGATACAAGAGCATCTCTTCACTCACAGCTTTGAAATGCTGGCATTTTTCATAATTCAGTTTCCTTTACATTATTTCTTCTACTCCACCAGAAGCTTTGGATTATGAGATGCTAATTTTTAGCCACAGTGGCAAACCTCCCCGACTGAGTGAGTTTCGCTCTTACTCTCTTAGTAGTGACTCTCTACAGCAGAGAAGGTTTTTTAGAATATATTGTGCTTGAACTGTGCTGTTTAACTGAATGGCCTTCCAAGTTATGATAAAATATAGAAGGATTCTCAGCAATCAAATCCTGGATTTTTTCTTTTTTAGACATAATTAAAAAAGAATCACACACATCTTTAAGGTGTTAACAGAGACATCATTGTTTACAGATAAGAATTTCATACCTGAAATTATACCCCTCTTCAAATAAAGATTGTAGTTCAGCCTACAATATATTGTCAAAATGAAAGCTTAAGAGAGTGCTTCATAACATAATTTTTGGGCTTTTATTTTTACCAATTTACCAGATCTTAGGTTATTATTATTACTATTTTGGTTGTTTTAAGGTAAGAGATAGAGTCCATTTCAGGTCAGAGTAAAGATTTAAAAAAAAAAAAAATCTCCTTTTACTATAGCTAACCATAAATGAAAGAACAGTGTTAAGAGACAGGCTGCACATAAACTGGGCTTAGGCTACATCAGGCAGCTCCTTTCTAAGCTGTGACACTTCACATTCCATGGATATGGATGGGCATGGATGGGCAGAATGAGCTAGCTCCCTATCTAATCTTTCAGCAGAAGTGTAGTAAAATAGGGACAGCTAGGAAAGTAAATTTCCCCTTACCCAATTCCCCACAAGATATCAGAAACCTTTTACTTCTAAGCATAGCTAACTGGGCTGCATAAAAAAAAATATCCAAATATACAGTTCTGAGTCTTACCATCTGGTCATTAAAACTGAAAAAAAAAAAAAATACATTTCTTACCAGTGTAAGGATAACAGTACATAAAGCTAGATAATATTTTTTTTATAATGTGTCCTCTCTTTAGCAAAAGCAATTTATTCATCCGTAGCTAAACTATGCCAACAGAGGGAGAAGAGAAAACCTGTTAAGTCTGTAGATTTTTATAAACTTTTATCTACTGAGACAATACCTTGTTCTGGCTTGTCTTTATGTGATTGAAAAAATTGAGACCATGACTGGCATATAAAGTTAGAAGCATGAAAATATAGATTTTACAATTAAAAAACTAGTTAAAATAATAAAAAAATTTAAATTTACTTCCCTTTTCTTTATAATACATCTCCCTAAAGAAAAATCCTTTAAGAAGATGTGTGGAAAGGTGTAAATATATTACTATAAAATTTGTTTTAAATGGTTAACATAGATCTTTGAGGATGTTTTTGGGTGGTTTTTGTACCCCCCTGAGAAGCGTGATTTTCATTCAATTTGGATGAAATATTCAAAGAAGCCAACTAGCTTAATAAAATGCTAGCTAGCAGACTTTTAGTCCCAGGGTGATCATCTGTGTCATCTGTAATAAAAAGAGTGAGGTTTATTAGATTGGAAATTATATATTTTACAGGAATTTTTCTCCTTCCTTAGCTTTTCTCCTTTTAAAAATTCATGTTAAGAATTAACAAATGCTTGCATTTCCTTTTTCACTTATGCAGCCAAATATATTGCATGAGTACATTAGGAATGTGCTTTGCCAAGAAAGAGTGTAAAACTGATGGCATTAAAGGAAAAATACAGTTTTTAAAATTAGTAATTTTTTTATATATGCATAAAGCACCGCATAGTATTATCATGCAATTTGATTTTTTCCATTTTGTCTTTACTAATCAGGAACCAACTTCTCCATTGAAGATTCTTCATAAGGCAATGGAGCTGTGATGTACAAAAGTAGGAACCAAAAGTGTTTTGGTAAACCAAGTGAGTATATATTTGAAATCAAGAAAAGCCTGAAAAACCTGGTACTTAGCCCTTCTATGTTCTCTGTGACTTAATAAAATAATGAAATGTTGTGAAGTAGTTTTTCTATTTCTATAAAAACTGATAAATTTAAATATGAAATGTCACTTAAAAATTATATTAGGCAATACCCAGGAATCTTGCAAAACTAACAAAAAATATTCACTAACTTCTAAGACATTTCTATGTTTGCTATGGAAGACATATGAAACAAATTCTCTCTCTGTACTAAAGTCCTACTTTAGAAAGCTTAATTTGTTGCAAATCAGACTAAATTGCAGCTTAAAATGAGAACATTGCTGCCTTGCACTTCACGTTACAATGCTGCATCGTAACAGCATATAAGCCAGCACAAGATTTAGAGCTCTGTTCAATCAGGGACAACAAAATTAGAAATAAACGGAGAGGGATCAATACAAAGTGTTGTCTGGCATAATGAAACAGCCCCCAGGTAGAAAATCTATTTTATTTCTCTTGCAGCAGCTGTATTCTTTGGCAATCTCTGAACGAGTCCAGTAAACAGTCAGGTTATTTATTTTATTGAGAAAAAACATGGAGTTACATGTCTTATATTACACAAATACAATTATGTTGATCGATAAAGCGGTTAAACAATTTAGTTTTTATTGCCAAAGATACTTGTGTTAACGCTGCTTTTATTTAATACAAGATTAAGAATTACCTTGTATTTTGTGCTGTTATGGTAATCAATGCTTAGCAGGTAATGCCATCCACTGTGCATTTATGCAACATCAGACTTTGTGCCAGATGTTGTTGAGTAATGACAGAAATAAAAATATTCCTTATATGACTGAACACTCAGTATGTAGCGTGGAATGCTCAGAGCCTACTTCTTTCTTTTCTTTTATATTTATGTTAAGGTCTAGGAAAGACTTGCCTATATACATTGAGATGTCTAATACAGAACATTATGCCACTCATGCCTCTGTTGCTTTTTTTTCAAAGCTTCCCTGGATGTGGAAAATACTGCTTCTGCACATGCACATGGGTAGTTCAGTCAATAGGGATACAGACCACAATTTCAAATCTATTTTTATGGGAATTAAGATGTTCTTAACAGTTTCATCTATTCTTAAGTGGATGACCTTGGCAGTCTCTCCAGATTGCTGTTGCCTTGCCCTGTTACTGCACTATCAACACCAAAAGCAAAACCAAACAAAAAAGGATGTGAGCTATAGAAGTGTCTGAGTACACAAAAGCACTGTGTTTATCATGAAGGCACAATGACACTGAGTTTGGAGTTTGAAATATGTTCCATCTCCTTTGACAATCTCAAGAATCTTCATAGTGTATTCTATATCTTGTTCAAAGTGTGAACTAATTTAGATTCTGTTCAAAGCTGTTGCAACACCAGAGATTTCATTGCTCATTTATGCAGGTAATACCAAGTAAATAATAATGTTCTAAATTAAATGCCAAGGGCAGGATAAAAAAGGAGAAAAAAATAGGATGTTGCATCATTACCACATCGATACATTTTTTTTTCTTAGAATTACTACATAGAGCTTAAATAAATCATTAAATTCTTGACATTTATAGCTCAGAGCTGCCACAATGTCCATATTATGAAATCTGCTTACACAGGGAAAAAGCCTTTATTTTTAATTCTTTATTCCATTAAAGTCCTGAACCATCCATAAAAAATATCAGTTAGCCAAAATCTCCCTACTACCACTATCTGAAACAAAAGCAAGAAACTATGTATTTTGTAAAATTTTGGTAGTTTTTGATAGTAAACCACTTTTCTGCTGAGGGAAGAGTTTGAATAATTTATTGCTTCAACTGTATCTATTTCTATATTCAGGCTGCTATTATTCAGAAGTCTAGAATATGGTAAAGTTGCATGTATGTGCTAGACTAGCAACATTAAAAAGTCTATCCAGCATATTAGAACATGTGAAGTTTCTTAAAGAGAGCTGAGGATGAACTTTATACATATGAACTTGTAGATATCAAACTACCAAAACAGATGATAAATTTGCATCAAAGAGTACAAAGGACAGTTTTCATATGCTTGTGTTCTAACTTTTAAAGTTGTGTTTCAATAACAGTACTTGGTTGATATAGTTCATATTCAAAAACAACTAAAAAAATTGATTTTTAAAAATATATGTGCCAAAAAAATCACAATCATGTTTATTTAAATCTGATTTGGTTTAATAGATGCCAATGATTTTTTTTTTTCTTTACTTTTCTATAAATTCTATATCTTTCACTAAGCAAACTAAAGAGGCTGAAGAACAGCACTATGAGGAGGGACCTGGGTGTCCTGGTGGACAGAAAGTTGAACGTGAGCAGCAGTGCTCTGGCAGCCAGGGGTGTCCTGGGGGGCATCAGGCACAGCATCACCAGCTGGGCAAGGGAGGGGATTGTCCCCTTTGCTCTGCACTGACAGGCCTCATTTCGAGTGCTGGGGGCAGTTTTGGGTGCCACAATATAAAAGAGATATTAAACTCTTAGTAAGTGTCCAAAAGCGGGCAACAAAGATGATGAAGGGTCTTGAGGAGAAGCTGTACAAGGAGTGTCTGACGTAACTATCTGTCCAGCCTGGAGGAGACCAGGGGAGACCTGACCGCAGTCTGCCACTTCCTTGTGAGAGGAAGAGGAGGGGCAGACACTGATCTCTTCATTCTCATGACTGGTGACACAACTCAAAGCAAAGACATGAAGATGAGTTGGGGGAGGTTTAGATTAAATATTAAGAAACAGTTTTTCATACAGGTGGTGTTTGGGCACTGGAACAGGCTCCCCAGGGTTGTGGTCACAGCACCAGTCCTGACAGAGTTCAAGGAGTATTTGGACAGCACTCTCAGGCACAGGGTGTGACTTGAGGTGTCTTGCGCAGGGCCAAGAGTTGGACTCAATGACCCTTAAGGGTCTTTTTTGACTCAGCATGTTTTATGATTATAAAAAATGTGGATGAATTTTAATACTTACTGCAAATATGCAGATTAGAAAGCAACAATATCTGATACTTCTAGTATCAAATATTCAGAGCAAAAGACAATACGACCAGAGACATTGAATTTATTTTATTCTACTCTTCACAGAATCACTAAAGGAGTAGAAAAGGTGCATAACTACTGTTTCAGCGATAAATTTGTGATGACATAATATTATTGTAACACCTCAGGTGTGGGTGAGAATGGACAACATCTGCCTAGTTTTAATTCTCTTAAAAGAAACGCCCTGAGCTATCACCTCTTTCTCTGCTGTTTAGAAAGAGGTCATTACTTTTTCTGACACCTCAGCCACCATCAACTAAGAAATTTTATCTCTTTGTCTGATTGTTTATATATTTTCATTCCATAGAAATGGAAATGCAGGAAAAAACAGCAAAAAATATTTTTCAGAGGTATCTCAAAAATCTCTTATCAGAAATTAGAAATCTAAATTGCTAAGACCATGCATTTTTTCATTTTATGACTCAAAATGTTGAAGAGAACACTAATTAAATTGAAAGATAGATGTGAAAAGAAAAGAATAAATAATTAATTGAGTAAACACCAGAACTTGCTTATGAAATAAGCACTTTTCATTGGTATGTTCCTAAATATTTTTGAAAGCTGACTTCACAAAGGGATTGGTAGTACATGCACACATAGACATAACCCAGAGTAGCTAAAAACACAGTGCCCAACTAAACAGACATTAAAAAAACTGTATTTGGAATTAATATGACTTCTGCTTGTTCTAAAAACTAGTGACATTTAAGTGAATGGAAACTTTCTTTATTTCTTTAAAGAAGGCCTTTTATAAGCCTTTTCCAGGATATTTTTCACACGGTCTTCTAATAAAGCTGGCACAGGCTCTTGACTGACACAAATAACTGGACTAGACAGATGGGTAACCTAGCCCTACATGACTAATTATACATTTCTCACCAGGACAATTTTCTATATTAGCACATATTTTTCAAAGCATTTTTCTTTCTTTTGAAATTTTTATTTGCTACACGTAGACCAGTTCTCTATGTTGTGCTATTTTTCTTTTTTTTAACTTTTAATGATAAAATAACTAAGTCATCTACAGACATTATTTTGTACTTTGCTCTTTCTTGTTGATTCTTAATATTAACAGAAGAAAAATTTTAGTCTATAAAAAAGATAATACTAATATGTACAGATTAATCTCTCAGATTCATCTTTCCCTGTTTTCCTCTCCATCAATTTCTATGTATTCTCCACTCTGTGCACACATATTTTCACCATAATCTGTGGAAATTTTTTATTTTTGTAGCGTGTAGAATGCAGAATGATGCTTAATGTAAATGTGCACATTTTTTAGTGACCTGCAGTCTTAATGCATGTATAGACATTTTTGCCTTACCCTTCAAAATTCAAACTATCTTGGCACTTCTTTTGGGATTTTTAATTCTCAAATGAATTATATTTGTATATCTTTTTTAGAAGAACAGAACCTTCCTGGCATAATAATACATAAGAAAGAGAGTTCATAGAAAGTTCATAACTTTCTTCTTTCTTTCCTTTGATGACATTTGAGTTATGTCGCATTCTATATTACAGTTTTTACTTAGTCCTGATTCTCCCTAATTATTTTTAAAACTTGGTTTTCTTTTGCAATACAATGGTAAAACACTATTAATTGTGATATCTTTTTCTTATTTTCATTAAATTCTTTTTTTAATTGAAAGATTTCTAGAACTCTCAATCCAGCAGTTTATTTTCTTTCTGTTTTTTTGTGAAATTTCATCTGCATTTCATAACATGCAAACAAGTCTTATGAATACTTTTATTATTTTTAAAATTTTGTTTGGTTTGAAATTTCAGTATTTTATATCTTCTAATTTTTGAACTTCAATGTGTCAGAAGTACTGTCATAAATTTATATTGTTTACAAAAGTTGCAGTTCTATTGATTTCTTATTTTATTTTCAAGGTGAACATATATCTGTCTTAGCAATGTGCATGAATTAGATATTTAAAATACACTCCCATGACTTTACTGAGACCAACATGTTTTTTTCCAGTGGGCTCACTAGAGAGAAGAAACCCTAGAGCAGTTTTTTTTCATGATATTGTGAAGTTGATTTCTTCTACATTCTGTGATAATTTTGATTAAAAGCTTATGCCAGAAAATTCCTAAGCCAGGTGTGAATATTTGTAAAGAGGCAACATGTTGTTTATCATCTATCTTTCCATCAAGGGCAGATTATTTTGTACAGCTTAAAAATGAGGCTATAGATTAATTCATAAATTGTTATGAAAGGTTTTTACTATTGATACCAACTAGTATTGATAGGAAAAAAAAAAAAAAAAACAACACCTTGCTGAATAGATTCTGGCTTTACAATCCATTTAGTTTAATAATGAAGATAGGATTCTGAAAAAGACAGCTAAGCCACAGAACTTTACATAGATAAAAGATATGCCATCCTGTGGGAATCTAATCCAGTTGTGTAAAGGCAAGGGTGGGCTTGGTGTTTGGAAACTGAAAGTAGCTTTGAAGAGTATATGTTCTTTGATGTACAATATTTTCATTGTGGAATTGGGCAACTTGGTTTGTTCTTATGAATAAAACAAGAAATTACCATTTTGTTTACAATTTGAATGCCATATGGAGATAGCATAGTAGTAGTTGAAAACTGGGTGCTCTCCACTCACCTTTCAACATTGTCACAGTAGATTGCATTTGCAAGTTTTATAACTATAATAATTTTGTATCTATCTGACCACAACTTAATATCTGTATCCATACTTTTGGATACTTGACAGTTACAAAAATACTTGTCCTTCACATTTCAAATGTACTTGATGAAAAATTATTTTTTTCTTTCTGAATGAATACATTAACTTTTTGCTCATTGCTCACATTTATAGGTGTTCCAATGAAGGACAGAACAATGGAAGCTATCAAATTAATGATGTGTTATCACCTGGTAACATAGGAAGGGTGTAACATTTTTAATAGGAGAGACTAGATTAATGTCATTTCAGCCACCAGGAGCTGGGAATCAATTTCAATGCTAATCAGTGGTTTAAAGAATAGATTAGCAATGCAGTAACTGCCATTAACCTTTCAAGCACTGCATCTACGTGAAGCTTCCTGCAGAGGCATAAAGCAGTGTGCAGCTGTGACACAAACAGAGCAAATACAATACAAAAAGGTATTGAAGATTTTATTAGTCTATTTTATGACAAAACTATACCCTAAACAAGTCTTACAAAATAGAAAAGCCTTACCTTGTAGAAAATAAACTCCAACCCAAAGCAAACAAGAAAAAATACCCCAAAAAAACAACCCAAACTCCAACCAAGTATTTTTTCAATGAAATACTTCTTTTTGAGCTGGAGTTTCCTGAAATACGAAGCAGCATCCATGTGAGATGAATATATGCAGGTAACACCAAGACGGCCACAATCCACAGTTGAAGTGTGAATGAAATATTTATTCCACCATTTCACTGGCATTCAGGCACATTGCACTACTAACTTAACCCAAATTTAACAGGGACAAAAAGAACACATGACAGGCCCATTCCCTGCATTGATATTACATTGGACCTGGCACATGCACATTCCTTTGCAAGGCTGTGATTTTACAGCCCCTGAGTTTCTAATCTGTCTTTTCCCCTCCTCGCATACCAGGAGGGTATGGGTGAATATCTATGGAGAATGCTTTCTAGTTTTTTTGCAGCATTCTAGTATCTTCTACAGAAATTTCACTTCTCAACACAGAAAGAAAATAACGAGAAATTTTCCAGACTGGATATTCTTAGCATCTCCCACCTGCAAAGTCATCTTGAGTGAAAAGAATTCTAAAAAAAACCTCTTTCCTGTCAACAATCTCCCATTTTTAACCCTTTATACCCAGAACCACCTGAACTAAAGATTTTTTGCAGATTATATAATATTCACTAGTAGGAAGCTTGATTTCCAATATATGATGTGATTTTACAACTTCAAATTTAAATGGTGTACAGGAAAATGCATATGTGGCTTTTTAAACAGCTGCACACAAATTATAATTGAGAGATATTCTAATATTATTTACAAGTTTTCTCCTCTGTTTTAATGAAGATCCTGAAGTCAGTACTGACAGGTACCCTGATCACAGTGTTCCCCTCAACAACCTTAGCAAGAAGGAAAGCCACATTATTTAACTCTATAATGGTCAAAAAAAAATATCCTCTTGCATGAGACCACAAACTCCACTGGTACTGGAAGATTTCTATTTATAATGAACTCCAAGACTGATGTGAATGATATCTTGAACTTGGCAGTACAATAAAAGATAACTCATGAAATATTTTTTTTGTTATGCTCATTAAACATTGTACTTTAGGTAGTTAAAATGATATACTGGTATCAACATATTATCTCAACTATCATCTTATTTCTAATGCCCAAGGATTAAAATTACAAAGGTATTTCACAACAACACATATTCTATATGTAAGAAAGTTCTGTGACCTTGTAGAAAAAATTAGAAAGTAATTCCCCTTGTATAAGAGTTAAGACCTTGGAAATCTAAGATTTAATTTCTGACATTCTCTTGTTCACTTTTTAATGTTCAATCAGAATGGTGAGATGATGATACATGTTCCCCAAGCTTTCTAGTACTGGTATTCCATCATTTTGAAAGCACTGTTGATACAATCAATGATGATAAATGATTCATCTCACTTAATTAGGCTGAGAAAAAAGTGAGATACTTCAAACAAAACTATTTTAAAAAGATTTAGCTCCTAGAATTTCCTAGCCTCCTTTATTTTTATATATGCTAGCATTTTTTCTATCCCCATTAAGATAGACATATCAATATTTCATATGTCACAGATTTAAGACAAAATTAAATTAATTTCTCAAGTGCAGATTGTCTCAAACCTCAGTAGGACTTTTTTGGTTAGGATTTTCTTTGTGGGGTATTTTTTTTCCTGTGATGCAACTGAGAAAATGTTATCTGGTTGATTTGTTTTATTGCTCCTACCAAATGGTTATCATAAATAATAACTTCAACAAGAAGTCTATATATTTGTTTGGGGAAGATTACAAGTCAGCACCATTAAACAACAAAACAAATGGTTAATGATGCACTGACATCTAGGCTTAAGTTTATGAAATATAGGTAGCACCTTTGGAAGACAAAGGCTACCTTGTATGTATTATTAGTCTTTAAAAGACAGGAACAAAAATCAGTCATAAAAAACTATATGACTTATCTCAAAAAACAACTCTTGTGAAAAAGAGCCTAGAAATTGGAATGGAAAACATAAGACTCTAAGCCACTGCTAAAACCTTTCCTATAACCATTTCCAATGTTAAAACAGGTTAGGTTTAGTCAAGAAAAGCTGGAAAACACTGGATTGTGAACGAATAGCAATGAAAAAGAGAAAGAAGAATAAAACCCTGGAGAAAAAAATTATGCACAATACCATTGCTTGCTGGCCACTGACGGATGCAATGATCATCACTTCCTGGTCTCTCTCCCAGTGTATAAACTCTCCCAGTTTATACACTGAGCATGTATTCCATATTATGATATGGAATATCTCTTTGGATGGTTTGGGTCAGCTGTCCTGGCCATGCTCCCTCCCAGCTTCTTGTGCATCTCCTCACCAACATCATGCTGAGTAAAGCTATTCATATTACATGAAGGTCTCTCAGTGAATAGTAGATACGGCAAAGAGCAGTTCTATGGATCCGAGATGTCAGTACAAGATGAGTTCTCATCTTAATGGATGGTGTTTACCTCCTGAACAACCTAAATTGTTGTGATGCAATGCATTTCATTCATTTCCCATGTTCATCAACAGAAAAGAATGAATTTTAATGTTAAAATTAAATTAAGGGACAGTGGTATAAAAAATACTTGAATGTTTTGGGAATGACTCAAAAAGATGACTTAAGAGTTGATGCATATTAACTGAAATACAAGTCCCCAAACTCTCCATCTTCCTATCTCCCTGTAAACTGAGTCTTTCGAAATTTAGAATTATGAAAGCCGATTTGACAAAATCTAAGGCCTGAAGGGGATTGTTTCAAAATACCAGTACCTGGCAATATAGAAATGATCTTGTTTTTATGGCACTGAGCTAGACTTTAAAATGTTTCATTTGGTCCTTACCATAAACTTCCCTAAAGAGTAACTATCATCATCTGAGCTTGTGGGGTCTGAACTCACTTGAAATAAATATGTGAAGCAATCAAAAACTGACCTTAAATACAGTCCACAGGAAAAAGCAAAATATTCAGTACTCTTAAAAGTTGCTGTGCTTTAAATCACATATTTCAATGCACTTCACAAGTACAGTGAGGATTTAATTCAAAGTCTGTCTACATCACCTAGCATCATTAGTGCATTTTCGATTATATTCTAGGATATTGGTTTACCAGGAGCAGCAACAAAGGGAAGCTCCTCACTGAAATCTCAGATATAACTTGAAATAGAACAGGAGGATATTGTAATGCTGGAAAAAAAAATAATTGGATTCTAAAACTCCATTGATACAAAAATGTGAGTTGCAAAATATAGATGAACACATCGTAAACCAATGGCAAGAGTGACTGAAAGTGAATGACAATTTGCACCAGCTGAGTTCTCTGTCCCTTTTCACTTTTGAAGGTGAGCACCAGATAGTGAGATTTGTGTAACACTAAATATGTACATTCCAAGTTTAATATTATTTTTTTAATAAGAACCTTGTAATAGTTCTGCTGAACTAAGAGGAGAAGACCACAACATTTATATTCTAGTCTTCTCCTATGCAGTGTCTGAAGTCTGTTCACGAGTCTGACCATTTTTACACTATTAATGCACTTTTAATTGAGAACATTGAAATTATTCTTGTAATTTCTATTGATGAAAACCAGTTTCTCAGAAAATATTCCACCATGAAAAATTGTGAACAATTGATTTTAAGCACAACCTTTTCAAACTTTTAGTTTAACTCAATAGCTGCAGGAAGGAAAAGCTTTATTAAACATGCTGTCAATGATCCTATTGTTATGTATAGTCAATGTTGAACACTACTTATTTTCTGCAAGTATAGGCTTATAATTATTATATCTTGAACTTTTCTGAATATGAAATGGGAAAAACAGTTTCATACAAAAAATTCTGTACTTCATGGTTGTCAGATATACCTGTTACCCATTTCTTCACTTTATATTTATAAAAATGTGACAATCTGTCTGGAAAGAGAAAATAAACAAAGCTACCATAAGTTCAGATAACTCCTCAACTGAGGACAATTTTATAAAAGACTAAAAATATTCTGCTTCACCTTCATCTGATCTGCATACACGTTTCTTCCTATCCATTTTTTTCCTTGAAACAAAATAACCAAAAAATAAAAATAAATATTTTGTCATAATCTAAGTTGACAGGAAAATAAAAAAAGAGGAAAATTTAATTTTATATTAATTAAAATATTTATGAATAGTGATATGTATTTGAGTAAAAGAGACTTTTCCATGGAACAGACCACTTAGTAGTCTTCATTTTGTCACACTGATACTTGCTGAGATTCTTCTAATAAAACCTAACAGAATCACAGATAGAGATCTTTTTAAACTGTAACAAAAGCTTCTAATCAGTTGCTACCTCCATCAAAATCATCAGCTTGATTCATGTGTAAGTGACTCTGACATACCTCTCAGGATTTTTACTTTTAGCTCATCCTTTATGGTAGCTATTCATTATTTCTGGAAGACTGGAAAAACATTAACAATGACAGAAGAGCCATAAAAAGAACATTTTGTTCACTTCCAAAATATCTCTTGCCTCTGGTAACCTTTTTTCCTTCTGAACAGAGATTCCTTTCATGAGAGCTTATTTCATCAGTATTTTGGATCCTATTAACATTCATAGTATTAGAAAAAAAAGATCTTGTATGGTTTCAGAAGAAAGGCTTTAACTCCTGACACTTTGATTCCACAGAAACTATGTCATGGGCTTTCAGTGTGAGATCTCAGAAAATCAAATTATTTCATTTTTCTAGTGCAAAGTTTATAAAATTATTCTGGTTCTTCCTTACATTTTTTCAAAAGGAAAGGCACAGATTAAGGAAAGTATGAAGATAATTCTTCATGTACACTGAACAATATGTAAAACTACATTTACAATACATAAAGTTCACATGGCTCACAGCTTCCATTCATGAGTGTCTGATCTAATCAGTGCTGTGTCTCAGACAACTGCAGTGTCCTGTACTCAGTAGGTGTGCCTGCTGTTTATTACTCAGGGGTGAGGCTGATGGCTCTCCACAGCTGAGGCAACAAAGGGAAGGAAGGGGTTATTGTCACAGTGAGTAGTTCCAAATGACACTAAATCCTCCTTCACTTTCAAACCTTAGGAAAATGTAGCACACTATGGGTTTGTTCTACATTCAGGTCAAAGGTTTTATAAGTAAACATGAAGGCTACCCCCACTGTATTTGTTAACACAGAGGATTCAAGATCTATCCACAGTAGATGAACAGGTAACTTGTCTGTGGAACTGATAACAGTGGTGAGATAATTTTTAATAAGATAGGACCAAATAAGATAGTTCCTGTAGTTCTGTTTCAGCAAACAACCTCAGACATAACTACAAGGCATCACAGTTTTATAACACAAAGTCCAGGGTATTTTAAAGTGCACAACCCCCTTCATGTCTGTCTTTTATGTCATTGTCCACGCTGTAGTCTGCAGTCATTTGGAATCTCTTCCATATGTTGCTAGCATATAAGGTACCTAGGGCTTATAAGGTATTTAAATTATTAAATTCCATTCTGTCAAATTATCAGCACTTAGCATATTATCATAAAGTCATGCTGTCTTCCTTAATAAACAAAATCTTTTCTTTCTCCTAGTTGATATGTCATAACCTCAGCCAAATGACTTCTGTTTTTCTTCCATAATCCACAGGAAAAATTAATCACAACCTCTGATTCATTAAAATCTATCTTATATATGACTACACTAAAATCAACTTTCTAATGCTAAAATGAGGTGTTAGGCCTAATTTTTTGTGTGCATTTTTTTCCTAAAGGTTAAACAAGGAAAGAAACAGAAAAGTTTCTCACATGTGGTACTGATGTGGATGAACATTAACATTTGATTTAAAAGTATATTCCCAGGCTGGCTTCCACAGATAATTCTCTCAAATCTAGAAGGTTTTATAAAATTATAAGAGGAGCATCCTGACTTGTTAGACCAATTTTACCTCTTCACTACAGAATAAGAAATAGAATGTTCTTTTTAAAAAAGATAAAATCTGTTTATTTTTCATTAAACTCTTCAATGTCTTGGTTTTACAGTTTATTTTATTGCATTTTCTTAATCTCTTTATAATTTACGGTTTTAAAGAATACTTAGCAAACAAAAGTCAGGAATAATTCTGAAACTAAATAGTTTTAATAGTTTTAAAAAGAGGTTAAAAAACCTCTTTATGTCCTCTACTTGATCATTCAGATTTTGTTCTTTCTTCCCCAGGTCCTCCTACAGTTAAAATATACATAAAGAAAACTGACTATTAAGCAGATTTAGTTTAGAGAAAATTTACTTCACATGCTTGGTAACTATGATCATGTCACAAAGCAGACCACAGTTTTGAATTTCTAGTGGGCTGCAAAACAGAGGCTTCTTTTCTATGGTCATCTCTATAATTTTCTCATAGTTTCAAAACTTAAACTCCCAATTGAGTAGAAGCTGATTTTTTTGCATTAATTTATTAAGTTAAATACATAGCCACTTGAGTCTACATGCATTTCCTGTCTGGCTATAAGCATAAAGCATAAATAATTTTATAAATAGATTTAAAAGAAACATTTTACAAGACAGCAACTACACTGTTATGAGTTCTGGCAAGGAGATTATCCTTTCAAAATAAAATAATGTCTTTGATTTATGAAAGTAAGCATTTTGATTCACCAGGATGGATATGTACTGGTCTTTAAGATAGAAACCTTTGTTTTATGTTTTTGTCTTTCTTTTAAAATTATAAACCTGATTAGAATTGCTGTACTTAATCCAGATAGTAAATTACACCCAATCTGATGAGTTGCAACGAAGTGTCCACATTTGAATACCCCAAACATTCAAGTTCCTTGTGAATGTCTATGACATTCAAAACCCTTCTGATAGTTCTGTAAGGAATGTAGTTTTAAATTATGTATTTAAATACAAAGCTTTGTGCTGGGGATCCCATATTCAGATATCTCCCCTAGGCTATTATTTTGGCTAAAATGCATTACAAGATTTTTACTAGATTCAAATGATTTTCCTCCAGTTTTGAATGCTACTTGAAAATAATGAGAATTAGTTATATGAAGAGGAAAGCAAATTCCCAGTTTCTAGTAGGATTGGTTTTTTTCCAAAAATATATATTCTATAGATTTTGTCTGAATTCTTTCTATTAATAAAAACGGTAGTATAAGTGTATTACTATTTGGGGTGCTTTGTTCTTTTTATTCTGTTTTTTTTCACTTAACAGGGATTGAGAATTTAAATATTGATGTACAACAAAATGAAAGAAATGATGCAGGGAAACAAATTATTCTCTCTTCAACATTCTGGTTTTACTGTATTCATATAGATAATACATGTTGAAGATTTTCAGTTACAGTTTAGTTAGTATCCCTTTTCCCCAGCCTAATTCCTGAACACAGCAGTCAGCAGTAAAACTTGCAGCGTCATGCATTTTAGAAGTAATAAAAAATCTTCTGTGGTGCACTTTGAATTCATTTTTGACATACACCTACTACAGATTTGCAATAATTTATTTTGGTGCTGAATAAGCCTCCTATTTTTCACACCTCACCACACCACTATTGTGAAGCTTAATTACAGTACTGTCTCTTTTCCATTTAAAAGTGTCAGAATTTATATTATAACTTTCATACTTAAACCAGTTAGCACTAAATAGTCATGCCATCCAAAACCAAGTTCCACTGAAGCTGAAAAAAATAATTTTTGTTGTAGTTAAGTCCAATCTCCTGCCAGTTTCACTTTCCCCCAGGAAGGCTATGTTACTATAACTTAACAACCAAATTATTCTCAAAGCATGTAGTTCTGAAGGATTGATATAAAGGTATTTTAGTATTTTTTGTCAATTAATAAACAGTACCTTCATCTTGAAAACTCCTTCTGAACAGTTTGTTGTAAGCTGACTGATATTTAAGAATTTTGCAGCAAGAAATCAAATGGTTTCCCTATAATGCAAAAATATGTTATGATATTTTTGTTAAATTGTGAATTCATACCACTTTTACTTCACAGTTATTTTAATGTGATGTACTCAAATCAAATGGGTGCTTACTCAGAATCAGAAAGTTGTTCTATATTTAAGAACTACATATCAACCATATTAATTTCTGTACTGTATGCTTTATTTCTTCAGAGAATATCAAGTTCGTGAATTCCAGCACCCACACAGGTCCCTGAAGACACTGCAATTTAGAATGTATTTCTTCATTTTAATTAATTACAGAAAAATTCTCCAGCAAAACAGATCAAAATAACATTCTTATCAGCTCCAAAAAATCTGTCTTTAGTGGAATAAACCCACACATTTTTAAAGGAGACTTATATAATTTAAGGTAACATTTTTATGGCTCTTGTGATTTTGTAATTTTTTTCTATCATAGAATATGCAACAATTTCATTGAAATATACCCAGTTATAAAAAGGTTGGGATTTTTTTCTGATTCTTCCTAAAGAAAAGCATTCCTGTGCATAAATATTTTCTTGATAATCCTACAGATTGCATCAGCTGAATTTCTGATACACATCACAGCCCAAGATGTTTTCCCCGTCACTCCTGTGACAATCCTGTGCCACACACTAAAGCTATTATCTCCAAGGGCTCAGCAAAGGAGGTTACAGAGACTCGATTTGCTTACCTACTCTAGTCTAGCCACTGATTACCCAATATGGTGATTGTTTCATGTTTTTTTGAACTATGCAATTTCATTCCAAATAATTCTGGATTCTTCTTAGTAAATTTTGCTGTATGGATTTCACTTGTATGAAGTAAGGAAAACATGCATTGGAGCCTGCTTGGGAAAGCACTGGCAGACTTTGCATTTGCGTAATTTAACCTTTAAAATAGACATCAGTGACAACATTTCATTTTCCAAACTCTATTTACAGTTCAGTCAACAACTTCAGATTTACAATATCTCAATATCCTGGCTGAATGATCACTGTGTCATTATGGACATAAGGAATGATGAATGTCATATAAGGTGAACATCCTAGTGTCTGTATGAGGATACTTCAAGGAACGAAGGTAGCAGTGACACAGGACGTAGCTGTGAACTCTGGCCTGCCCCAGAAACCTGCCATAGACTCCTGGTGCAGCCAGCACACAGCTGAAACACCTGTCCTGTTTAAACCCATCCAAAACCTACAAGTGTTTCACACAGGATTTTTTTTTTCTGCTTTTTTTGTGGTAGCACAATATAATCCAATGGAGTCTCTGATCAATGATAAGGTTTAAGTTAGTCCACTTTCCTTTGCTTTCCACCCCACCATGGATAATGTTAGAGATGATGTTTGTATTTTAAGAGATTTGGAAAAGGAAGCTTTATATAAATAAAAAATATCAAGTGTTTCCTTACAGTATGAAGTGCATGTTTAAAGTAGTATCGGAGACAAACAAATCTGAAGTGCTCTGACATTACAACTGTTAGCGCATTTAATTAGTCTTTTCAGGTGTATATGCCAAGTTCAACTGACTTAGTAGTGAGGACTGTGTTTTAAGTCTCAGGAAATCTTTGGCTTTAGATGAAGAATTGTAACAACAACAAGATGAAAAATGGACCAATATTTTAACACTTCAACAGTTCAGAAGGTTTTAATTTTTCTGTAAAATGTGGTTTATAAGTAGAAGGAAATAATGTGGTGTGTTCAAATGGTTTTATTTTGGTTTCTATATATACAGAGAAATGTTTTTAAGGTTGGTATATCAGAAAAAGAGAATCCAGCTTGGCACTTCCAGATGCTCTGCTGTCCATCTTTGCAAATGTGCAGTTGCCTCTTTCCTTGCAAATAGATTTGAAGTTCACAGAATAGCTGGTCTTGGTAATCATAAATACAAATTCAGTGAATAAGGGAGAAGGTTTATTTTATTTTGTTTTGTCTCCTGTCCTAAATATGAACACATCAACTACACAGAACACAATGCGGTATGCATCATAATATTGTGGTTCCAAGTGAACCCACTCACTGATGGGTGTGAGAACAGTAAAAGGTACCAATTCAGAAAAAGGAAAAATTGATTTAAAATATGCAAATGTTTTACATAGAAACATGCTGCTATTTTATAATATGTCTAGGTTAGATTATTATATTTTCCATACTGAAAGCTGGAGTTGGAGTTTCTAATGTGTTAATGTGTTTTCTTGACTATCCACTGAACATAGCTGGCTAGGTAATAAGTTGCTTAAAAACCTGATACTTTTTTAAAATAAAAATCTGTGCTTATTAAAAATTCTGAATATGTTCTTCCTTGATTTTCTTAATTTTTTTTTAAATATAAATTACTAACTCAACTACAATGTGTGTTTGACAGAAATAATTTGAAGGTAATTATACAGAGCCAAGCATTTAAACTCATGGGTAATTTGAATGCAGCTTCTTTCACCCTTTATAATTATGTACTTCTGGTGTTGTGCTATTGAGTGAACATTACCCTTTAAAAAATGCAGAGAAAGATGTAAGTGTTCAAAATTCACTCTGCAGTAGGAGACTTCAAGATATGGTACAGTAAAAGAATGTAGAACAAAGGAAGCCTTTCTGTGAAGTACAGATGTATTTCCAGCAGGGACTTAGAACTCTCAAAACAGGTATGAGAGATTTTTTTTCCTTTTATAAAAACAAATTCACTACTTCAAAAAAAGAGCTGTACAGATTGTATGTCTATAGACAGAGACCAGTCATCTATAACCCTAAGATAAATAATTTTATTTTGTCTTATTTTGATTTTGCCTCTGGTTGCTCATCAGTACTCATTGAGTGAGATGACTAATACTTTAATGGATTTTAAACCCACATATATTATTTAAAATGCAGAGATTGTGTTTTACAATCAGTCGAATTGTTTTGGGCTTATCTCAGTTAGATGAAAACACAGTTTTATAGTAATAGCTCTTCAGTGTGTTTGGATTCTAATTGATAAAGGTCATGTCTCCTCCCTGACCTTGATAAGCAGGACAACATATCATCCTCTGTGTCCTAGTTTAGGGAAAATTTGGGGAAAACCCTCTGAAAGGAGCCCCCAGGAAATAAACCCCCACGGCCCCTCCCCACCCACCTGGTTCAGGGAAAAATTTCCTCTGAGAGGGAAGTGGAAAAGAACCTGTTTATTCAACAAACAAAGCACTCCCCAGCACCAAAACAATCAACAACACTAGATGACAACAAAACTCTTTCACCCCTCTGAAGAGCTGAACAAATCCAGAAGGTCTTTCCTGGGAGTGGTCACCCGGGTCTGGACGCTGGGGATTGCTCTCCAGCACTGGGGATGGCTGCTGCAGATCACCAAATGCAGGCTCCTGGTGTTCCTTGGTGTTTCCCAGATCCCAGTCCAGAGCAGGTTGGATGATATTCAGAAAGAGGAAAGGAAAAAGCAACAGTCCAGGGAAAGAATTGGACTGCTTAACCTAACTAGGAAGCAAAGCAAGAAAGTAGGCAAAGCAAGCAAGCCAAGCAAGCAAGCAAGCAAAGCAAAAACCAGCCAGCCAGCCCTAGCCTTTTCTAAACAGCAGACCATGGGGGGAGGTGAACCAGATGATAACACGGCAAAACAAACCTTCACTTTCAGAGTCAGTACTGAAAGCACAGAACATAATATCAGACGTAAACAGAACATACGATTGGAGATACAAACACCATAACAGTCACCCTAGGACACTCTGGTACTGTTCATTTTTCAGTGATCATCCACTGAAGTAATGGAAAAACCACAAATACCAATTTTTTAAGAATGGCATGACTATTGATCTTTGAGCTCCACAAAATATTGGAAGTTATTATAACACAGTGAGATTTCCTTATTATCATTCTGTAGTGTTGACGCAGCAAAGGTCACATGTAAGTTTTTATTTAATTCTGAAGAGGTTGTGATTTTTTTTCAAGGGTTGAAAAGAAATTTGATCATGCCAGAGGCATGTGTTTTATAGGAATTAGATGGCTAGTGAAGAAAAGAAATATAAATGTGGACAACAAATGGAGAGTGCTTCATAATTTATGAAACTACATTTTAGCAGAACTAGCAACATAGAAGCAGCATACTGGACTTAGAAAACTTTGGAGAATTATCTCCTGCAGTTAGAAAGAAGACACATGTTGATTCATGTTATTGAGACCACTCATAACTTGCTGATAGTTCAGTTTTTCTTTAAAGATAAACTTATCTTTAAAGATAAACTCACAGGTTTTTAAGAAGCGTTGAGTTGTTTGTTCTCACTGAGTTTAAGACCAGACTTGTTGCTTTAAAAAAAAATAATAATTTAATCGGGTAAATTACAGATTAAACACTGACTTTCCATTAAAATGAAGTTAAAGATAGATACTGGAAAACTAGGGGTCTGATAATTTGCTATTTTATAACCCGTTCTCCATATTTGTTGTGGATGAATCTAACCTTTCTTTGGCAAAGTACTTTTGTTGAATGTCCAACTTCTTGCTGTGGCCAGTGTAAATTATTTTTCCTTTTTTTATTTTTTATTTTGATATTATTGCTCATTCAATCCAAATGAAGTTGCAATTAAATATTTAAATTCTGTGGATTATTTATTTGAAAACAGCACTATATGTTCATTTCATAATAGTAATCTTCTGTGTTTTCCCATCAGAAAAATTTAGGCAATGGAGAATTGCTAAAGTTTAAATTTTCTTGGGGATTATGTACATTCTTCCAGAATACAAATAATGACTCTTTTGTCTTGGGGAATTTATATTACACTTATAATTTTACATTGTTTTTCTAAATCATATTACTTACTTAGTCCATACTTTTGTGAATTCCATTGTGTTTTATGCAGTACCTGTAAGGACCTCAGACTTGTGTGATCATAATATGTTTTGTAGCAAGTAATTTCTGACAAAACTGTGTTTAAAGTTAGACACTGCAGAACATTTAGAGAAACTGCTAGAATCCTTATGGTTAATAATACTCTCTAATAGCTAAGGAAAAAACTGTAAATTGGAAGTTCCTGGAAAAACAAAAACCCTACTCTATCAGACTCAGAATGAACAGAATTCATTGGAGACTGGCACTGTGTACTACAAAATTATGTGAGTTGTTAATAAAATGGGATGATAATTGCAAGGAGATTATTAAATTTGTCCACATTAGTAATAAAATGATACAATCTAGTAAAAAGATGTAATTCTGAAGTTAAAAATGGTTAGCATTTCTATCTATTGCATGGGGTATGGCCCAGGTCATCTCTCTGCCCATTCAAGTCTATGTTACAATGCCACATTGTTGAATGTGCTTATGCTGTTGAACAAGTGTGCTATCACAGTTACTCTCATAGGGACTAGAAGGCATTTTTGGGCATAGTTGACAGCTTTCTATGGTAAATATGGAATGGCTTAGGTAGTTAAATGTTTGGAAAAAAACAAGTCAGAGACATGTAATATATCTCAAATTTTTTTCTGGAATCTCCTGGCAATACATATATCAATCTCCTATAATATAAATTAATATCCTTATCATTGCTGTTTCTAAAGCTGACAGGTATTCATGGTAAAGTAAAAGTTTAAATTATGCTTGGCTTTCTTTTACTATTGTTTATTCAATGATTTGAAAGCATTCTACCACTTTAAAATATAGAATTAATTGCCTATAAGGCACATGATGAATTGAATAAATTTTAATAATGGCGCCTATGACTGAGTAGTAACCAAAATCAAGTGGTTTGCTGATGATTCCTCTGTCAGTGAAGATATGCAGAACAGACTGTCAGACTCCTACTGTCATTTTTTTTTTCCAAAGGAAAAATACTGTTGCTTCCAGGGAGTTTGTTATTTTTAAGACAACTTACAAGCTGATGTTTTTTCTTTATTTTCCTTTTTGATGCTTTATTTCGAATTGTACTTAGGAGGTGGAGTAACTGCTACACTGAAGGCCTTGAACAGGAGCATACAATGCTGATAGAGCTGTCATATTTTTGGCTTCAAGTACAAATATAATAAGCAATCTCCCAGTTCAGTTCAGTCACTAGGCTCCTAAGTATACCAAACATCTATTTACTACACAGAATTTTTTTCTTTGATCTCATTTAAAACAGTGTTAAGGTCTTACTCAGTGATATGTTCTGAAAATGAGTAATAGGCAAATATAAAATAATTCCACTGTCAATCAATTTTAAGTTGTTTTTTGAGGTTTAAAAAAGTGTTATGTTATTAACAACTATGTCCTAGTGTTTGTTTAACAATCGGCTCCCAAAACTTTGGGGAATTAATACACCAAAATTCCTTTATTGTTCTGTGATGCCCTTGGCAGACATAGCATAACTATACTGGTAAAAGCATTAAACACCAAACCATTGTCATTAAAATTTAAGATAGAAACAGGGATTTATGTAGAATCATTTAGATTGGAAAAGGTATTTAAGATAATGGACTCCAATAGTAAACCTAACATTGCCTAGTCCATCACTCAACTGTTACATATAGGTAAAATCTTAGAATAGAAAGGTCTTGTAAAACACAGTTTTGCTATGTAAAAATAGCCTTGCTATTCTGGCTAAGCTAGTCTGTTCAGTTCCTGTGAGGAAAGAATTATAAAAATGAGAATCAGTTTGTACAACAATCTATTGTTGTAAAAAAAGCAGCTCACACCTGTGAAGAAGATTCTATCCATGAGAATCCACAAAGAAAAAATGTAAACATCTTGGTAAAGAGAGACCCTTAGCACATACACACACAAGCACCTTCTAACCAATGCATTGAGTGGCAAAAGAGTAACTAACCAAGTAGAATTAAACATTATACTTTTGAAAATTGTATAAAAATAGGTTGTAATATTAAAGTGGGGGATTTTTGCCACTTGACTTTGAAAGTGTTTGTCTTTGCCACTATTGCAACACTCAAGCATGCCGCTAAGTGCCTCATCTACCTCCAGGTATGCTGATTCCTCTGCTTCCCTGGTCCACCTGTTCCAGTGCTTGATAACTCTTTTGGTGAATAATTTTTTCCTCATACCCTATTCAAACCTCCCCTTGAACAATTGGAGGCCATTTCCTCTTGTCCCATAATTGTGAAAAGAGACAAACCCCATATGGCTACAACCTCTTTTCGGGTAGTTGTAGAGAGGGATAAGGTCTTCCTTCATCAACCCCTTATAAGACTTGTGCTCCAGATGCTTCACCAGCTTTGTAGCCCTTTGCTGGACTCACTCCATCAACTCAGTGTCTTTCTTGAAGTGAGGGGCCCAAAATTGATCACAGGATTTGAGGTGTAGCCTTACCTGTGCTGAGTATAGGGGAAAAATAATTTCCCTAGTCCTGCTGGCTACATTATTCTGATAAAGGTCAGGATCCCACTGACTTCTAGATACAGTGCTAGCTCATGTTCAGTTACATTTATATATATCACAGTGACAGTCTTTGCATATTCTGTACTCTTGTACAGAAAGCCAGCACATATGGGTCACGTAGAAACTGGAATTTCTACTTCTCTGAAACTGGTAATTTGTGATCATGCACAACAATCTACTTACAGTTGTTTTCTGGCTTCTTTTGTACAACAGCAGCAACGATAATTTCAGAAGATTTCTAAGAGAAACTCTCAACTCTGTTGGTGGTGATTGTTTCCTCCTTCTGTGGAATGACCCCTCCTCCCTTCAGCAAGAGTTATACATTTTGCTTGTAGAGACACCTTTATGCAGTATGAGCAGTTTTAACACACAGCCAATATTTCTCTGTCTCAGATACCGTGCTGCCTTTTCCCTTCACTTAGCAGGCAAATAAAACTGATCAGAATGCAATGTTCCCTTCTGTCTTCAGCATTTTACCACATTTGAGGAGTTATGGATTTTTTCCACTAGGAGGCAAAAGTAAACATGGTGTTTCTTTGATGCAATCCTGTTTACAAAGATGGCACAAAATGTTATTTCTCCAAATACAATGGGAAGCAGGGGAAAAACATCAGAAATGTCTTCGTGCCAAAGCGTTTTTCGGAGCACATAGCCCACATGTTCTTTCAGATGTTGCCATTCCCCAAGCTGATGGTGCTTGTAGTTTGTTTTGCTGCTCCTCTTCTTTAAGTGTGCATCTTTTTTCCTTCCCCTTTGCATGAAATAAGAAATATGTACAAATCAGTACCCAATGAGTTTTTTTCTACTGGCATTTCTGTTCTTCAAAAAAAAAGAAAAATGCAGTTTAAAGACATGGAATTTAAAATAGACTGAAAATATATAATCTTAACCCTTCAGATTTTTTTTAAATAATCTGTAATGAATTCTTTCTCAGTAATGAAATTTTCTTTCACCTGTAAGTTGAACTTTTATGAATATGACATTTTGGAATTTTGTAAAATAAACTGTGCCTTTATAAAAATTAATTGCAATTAAATTTATTTTCAAATTTAAATCTAATTAAAGTTACATAATCTTGTACAACTGACAGTTTTAGTTAGGTTCCTTTTCAATAGAAGCAGTATAACTTCACAGCTTAAAGACTACTACAGTAACATTTAGACTGGGGCTACAAAAGCCTTTATTCAATTGGTATGTAAATTAATTAGGAGGATTAATGTGTGACTTTATGTCACCAGACATACATTATGACCTTATGCTTTGCCTTAATGACCTTAGAATTTGCAAGTAAAAACAATGCTAATGTAATGATCATGTTGGCAAAATAACACTGATTAAAATGTAAGCATATATCAGATTTCAAATTTTTCTAAAGTTTTCAGGAAACATATGAATGTTTTATACTAGGATTTTTACTGGAGCCTTTAAGAAAATTTAACTTTTTTAAACTCCTTTGGACTCATTCCAACAGGCTAATTATTTTAAGGTCACATTTCTTCATCTGACAAAAGAGAGTATTGTGGGACATGGTGTCAGAAGTCCAGAAGAGGACAAGGTATAGACCTTTCAGCCCTCTGCTTTATCCACATAGCCAGTCTTGGTGAAAAAACTATCAGTTCATCCAACATAATTTGCCATTGTTAAATCTATGTTGAGTATTCCTGACTACTCACTTGCCTGCACATGCCTGGATATATATTACAAAGTGACATGCTCTCCTCCAAGGAGAAAGAAGAGCTTGTGCAACCTACAGTTATTCAGGCTCTCCTTCTGGCACGTCTTAATGAAGGGAATAACATGAAGTTTTTTCCCAATCATGGATCCCTCCTCCAGTTGTCACTATTTTTCACTGAAGACATACAGGCACATTACAGTCACGATCCACCAACACTTTCAGCACTTTCACGCTGAAATGATGAAATGTTCCTGCTGTTCAAGCTGATGAATTTAAATATATTCAGTTCCTCTAGGTACTTCTAAGGTGTTACTCCCAGATGATAGCTGTCTCACTCCTCAGACTAAGCTGTTACACACAGAGGCGTGAAAACAGGCAATGCCTATGAAGATCAAGACATAAAGGCATTGAGTTCTTTAGCCTGCCCCATGCCATCTCTCACTTGTTAGTCCCCCTACCTATCAGCAAACCGCCTTTTCCCTGAACTTCTTTTTGCAATTAGTTTAACTGCAAGAGCCTTTTTGTCTTATCTCTAATATTCCTTGTTGAGTTTATCTCCAGCTGGGCTCTGTTCTTGAATTTTTTCCTAAGTATCTGAGAAATGATATGCTACTCTTTTGTTGTCTGTCATTTCCATCTCTTATACACTGCTTTTTGCATCTTAGTTCAAAAGTTATTAACATATGTGCAAAAAAGTAGGTCATACTTAGGATGAATAAGTATTATAGCAGGATAAAAACTTGCCAAGTTTAAAGTTTCAGGGATGAGAATAGAAATTTTGGACTACAGAGGAGATATTTTAAAAAGGAAAAATGTTACAGATACATCTATGTGTTTTACAGCCCTTTATTTTTTGGCAGCTTTTAATTAACACAACAATAAAACAAAACAACCAACCAAACACAGAAAAACTCCAAATGACAGTCTACAGAAAGATGTGGTCAAAATGGAAACTCTGCACATGGATAACTTAAAAACCCAGATTAAACTACTACATCTTCATCAACATGTTACTTGAATGTAATATTAGGTTTTGACACCATTATTTTAACGTAATTCCTTGTAGTTGAAAAGCATATCAGACTCCTAGACTAAGGCAGGGAGCAGCAGGGATCAGACAAGTTGTTACATGTCGATTTATGCAGAGGAAATGTGCCAACAGAAAAGTGGCAAGATCTGTTTCAAGATATTATAGAGGATCAGAACTCTATGTATGTATTTATTCTCTACCTGTATCCCAGGGTATAGAAAGGACACAGCTTTTAATTTTGCCTGTGATTTTTCTTACATTAGTGTATAGGCTGTACATTCTGTATAGGCTGTATCATATATATTGGCAAAACATAAAAAATAGCATAGAACTGAAAAAGCTGGCAGAGTACATACTACTAGAGGTGACAGAAGCAATAAGAGCAGGTGTTGCAGAAAGAAACTTCATCTTGAGCCAGGTTGTACTTTACACTTTAGCCAGTTTACCTAGATTAATTTAAAAGCTTTTGAACAATAAATGCACCCTTGAAGAAAAGAGTTCTTAAAAAAATCACATTAATAGGCCATTGATGTAGTAGCTGGCAGGCAGGCTATCTTTACAGAGAAAAGAAACTGAAGTAGGGAAAGGATGTAAGGATGGCTCTGGAAAGAACTTGCTATCAGGCAAAATCCAGGCCACTGAATCAAAATAAAATGAATCATCTCACATGATTGAAAACTGTTTCCATAGCCTTTCCTTTCCTTTCCTTCTATAACTCTATCCCAAAAAGCAAAATGTGGGCTAGTAAATCTAACCTATTAATCTTTAAGCAATTATTTATATTTCCTATAAATGTAAAATAAAAGCAAGTTTTACTTTCTTTATTTTCCCACAAAATGCCTAAATTATAGAATTAAATTTTAAAAAGAGAGTATGTGACTGGGGAAAAAGGCAAAAGTAGAACAAAATAAAAGCAAACAAAGAAGAAAAAATATCCAAGAAAAATCACTATGGGTCTTAATTAAAGACTTGCTTTCTTACTTAATTTCTTTACTTTCTTAATTAAAAACTTACTTTCTGTTACTAAATATCTAAAAAAAACCAAACCTTTTTCAGAGGTCTATTCTTAATGCTCCTCTGTGTGGTCTTACACAAGAAATATTCTACTTTTGTAAGGATTTGACTCCCGTGAAGTAAAGCTATGAAGTGGACATCAGTTCTTCAAACAACTACATGAGTAATTCTACAGATAAACAATTTTAATGAGCTAGCTACTCACCTGTTACAAAACAAATGCTACACAGAATAACCATGTCCTTCATGCCCAGTTCACCCCATCACCTCAGTCTTTCTGAAATATGGAAGCTTTTGCCTGTGGTGTGGAGAATCTATTTGCTCACTTTAGGTAAGCTGTCTGTTTTTCATTCTCTCTCTTCTGTGACCCTCGGAGGTGGAATCTGGACAGATTGATTGTTTAGTGAAAATTAGTGCATAATGTTGAGGATCTTTTATCTATTATATGTTTGTGTCTAATTCACTTTTCTCTTTGAAAGTCCACAGTTTAGGTTTGCCAGAAGTATTTCTGCTTTTTGTCAGTCTGATACAGATTTTAATGATGAATTCTGATTAATAAAATAGCAGTTAATTAAACTTCCATGTCTTCATATAATTTATGTAATTCCAAGGCTGCACAAGGCTTTTATAATATTCTTCTGTGAAAATCCATAGCAGAATAATAAAATTTTTAGTACTGGTCTGAGAATGTCTTTGTTGGTAGAAGGAAGCATAATATTTTTTAATTAGGACAAAACTTGTTTAATCTATTGGTTCATTAATCTGTCCCATGCCTAAGTGGCACTATTATTTAATAACTGTTCTAGTTTTGCTAAGATCTATCCTGTAGAAGTTTCTAGAGGGAGAATTGGATGAACAACTCCTTTATTTCTGACTCACCAATTTAACTAAATTATAGTCTTCTTAATAAGTTACATCTCTTTTATATCTCCTATTGCCTTGCTCTTCCAGGTGGCAAAGTCTGCAATACTTAGAAATATTAACACTGAAATTAACATAAAATACTAGTTTGTAGAGTATCACATTATGTCTTCATGCTACTAGACAAAGACTTTAGTCTTAGTTGTTGGTGTCAGCAAAACATGGGAAATCAGTTATGCAAGATATTAGAAAGAAAATTGTAAAACTCCGTATGTTTTTATTCCATTGTGACTTTTCAAATGACTCACAGTGGAGTTTATTTAGAGGTAGAATACCTTGTGTCAGACCAAGTTCTATATGAAACTATCTTGTACAGCCAGCTGGAGAGCAGGGAAGAAAGTTTATCATACCAACTTTCCCTGTTTGGGAGTAGTGTTAATAGCTTTTTGCTTATGAAAGTATACAAATTATATTAGAAATGGAAAGAAAAAATTGTAGCAGCTCAACTCACTTTTACATCACCCCAGGTACAAGTTCTTGCTAATCAAAGCAGCTCCCAGCTGCATTTCTTCAACATTTTCTGAACGGCAAGAAGTCCAAAATCAAAATATATTGAATAGCAACAGCTGGGCTTTATTGCTGACCCAGATTTCCCCAGAGTTTTAGTCGTATAAACAAATTATTTTTAGTGGTATATTATAGTCTAATTAGTTTAGCACACTCAAAGTGGGCTTTTGTGGATACCCTTCTCAGGTTTTTCGCTGTATAAGACGTCATTCAGTGTAATAGTATTCCCCCAAGATTGATACTCCTTCCCCTTGGCTGAAATCTCCAGAGCTCTGGTCAGTTTTTCTTGCAGAACACCATGCAGGATTAAAACTTTCCTGTCTACATGAAAATAAAGTGTGGTATGTGAGATGCCAAGCACTGAATGTTACAACTGTTCCCTACTCCCTTTCCCCTCCTCATATACCAATTTTAATTGTTAGCGGAGGAAGAAATGAAAGTGTGAAGTCCTTGAGAGAAACACATAGTATCTCAAAACCTTGGCTAATTCTAGTTATAGCCTACAAATACAAGCCTTTAAGGTATGCTTACTGTTCTAGCAGCTGATCTTCCAGTCTCTGATAAATGGTAGCTCACTTCAGTGAAAATAAACAGGATATATGATACTGATTTTACCATGGCTAGTTGAAAGGTCTGTTGTATAGATAATACTGTGGAATTGCAATAAGATAAAGTGACTACTGGGCAGGAACATTCTATATCCTTGGTTTTTTTCCACTTTATCTCTGCTTCATGGGAATATGCAATCCCTTAGAAAAAATATATGTGTACTATATAATATTTTTTGCAGTCGGGGGAAAAAAATTGAATCAGCTTTACAGATAGTCTTAAATATGTTCAGCTTATATAATTTCTTGATGTTACTAGAGCTCCTTGTATATGTTAGTTTAATCATCAGCCTAAATATTTCCATGTCCAAGTCTTGAATTTCCATGACACCCGAACATCTTATTTGGAAATGCATATCAAAAACTTGCATTTCACAGCTACCTTTAGTATCTTAGAATAATACAGATGTGGATACATACCCTGGCAGAATTTCAGAGCTTTGACAAAGATAAGGCTTGTCATATATCTATATGACAAGTATATGCCTAGCATGGTTTAGTGCTGAGAGGAACTAAAGAAAATGAAGAATGAATAGCTACTTGCTGTTATTTTCTTTCATTACTATCATGTTTTTTCTTCTTATACATATATTGCAAGGATGGAGCAATATAATAATAAACCAGAAATGGTCAGAGCTAAGGAGTACTGAGCTTAACTGACATGCTTTTTAGCAACTGTTGAATAATTCAACAAAACTTGTGCTAAATCTTCATTCACTTTTGTTCCTGTCCTGGTTTAGAGCAAATCTGGAGAAAACTTCCAAAGGAGCTCCTTTAGAAAGCAGATTGAAATGGCCCCTCCTCCTGCTGGTTCAAGAAAAGATTTCCTTGGAGAAAAGTGGAAAAATTGTTTATTTAACAAGCAAAGTATCCACAAGCATTAAAAAAAGAGTAATATTAAACAATGGAACCGCTTGCTGTTTTGAAGAAATGGCAAATTCAGAAAGTCCTTTTCATGAGGCGTAGCTCGTCTCGCTCAGTCTCTTCAGTCCCTCCTGCACAGGAGAACGCCACATCCAGGGCCCGTAGGTGCGAGCTGCTGGTGTTTTTCTGGGTTTTCAGTCCAGAGCAGGGCCAATCAGTTCCAAGAAAAAGAAAAGCCACAGTCTGGAGAACATCTCTACCTCAATTAGATTAAAAAAACTAACTAAAGCAAAGGCGAGCTCTCTCACGCTGTCTGTGCTGCAGACAACACGCGCCAAGAAGGAGAAAGATGAAGCTCTTATCTGTATGTTTTTAAATACAGACAACTCAGGCATTCCACCACTTCTCCTTCTCCCCCACTTCACTCTCAGATCTAGTTTTACGGTTCCAAACCTTATTTCAGGGCTAAACAGATGAGTGGGGATACAATTCAGCATAATAAAGTCACACCAGGACATCACGCAATAGAAAGTGCATAGTTATGGGTGACATTTCTAAAACAAAATTACTCTACAAAAAGTAATTTCCTGTTGACAGCAATAAGGCGTCTGCTTGTAAATACAGGATTTTATAATGCCATAGTCTTGCCAAACACTACCTGAAGCACATTATCTTCCCCAGCTCAGAGTGAGTATAAAATAATTTGTGGTGTACAGTTCTTGACTAATTGGATCCAACTTTTACTTAGCATGAATCTTCTTGTTATAGAAGATATAATGGAGCTGTAGTTGCTATGAGAAATAATGAGATGAGGAAATTAATATAAAATAAAAATGTCAGAGTAATGGATCATGTGTGTTGAGAGGAAAAATGGAAAAAAGAGGACAAATCATTCATTATAGTGTATGTTGCTGCATGATGTTTGAGCCCTAAGATAATATTTTGTTTTTATTCACCATGTTTACATTTCAAGCAGAAGTTTGAGATCCCAAGTAAAATATATGCAAGTACTGGTGTAAATAATTTTACTTCTGTACCTTCTGAGGCACTACAGCTAACTGCAGTTAGAGCTACACAGGTGGGGAATTACTAAAATAGATATATATGTAACAAGTAGTGCTCATAAGTCCTTCTGGGCCTGTGCATTTCCAGAACTGCTCTTTCCTTCAGTCTTGCTTTTTATATAGCAGCCTTCAGTGACTTGTGCAGGAAATTCCACGTGGGTACCTCTGGGTGTCCAAGGAAAGTCTTTTCAACGTCCTGTGAAGTCTGGCTGTGTATCTCTTCACTGCTCTACTCAGGATCACCTGTTCTCTTCTTCCCACCCATATAATTTCTCATTCTTTTTGTCATCACTTTTTTGTGATCAGGAAGCATTCTCAGACTGAGTAACCTTCCCTGATCGTGTGATCATCAAGTTGCATCTTTTTTGTTCTTCTTTTCTTCTCCTCTTTCTTAAGACTGCTTCATAAATATATCTAATGGTTTATGTTTAACAAAAATATCAGCTTGAAGTATTTTTTTTTTTTTTGCTATTAGTGTGAATTCATTATTTTTACATTCGGAAGTAGGATTGATGGAAAGATTTGTGTATGTGGGTTCATAGATTTAAATCAAAATGTCAAATGTTACAAAATTTTTCAAAGCAGATTACATATGAAAAAAATTTTTAGGCCTCAGAAATCTCAGCAAAAAATGTAAGTACCAAAGTTATTCTCTATGGTCATGGTATGCTCAGTGTCATCTGCAACTCGAGTGGGTGGATAGAACCTTTCTTTTCTACTTCTCTCTTCGTGGATTTGGGCTTCCAGAGAGCACAGAAATACTAACAAGGTTAAATGATTCATTTTCACTCTTTGTACATATTCTTCTGGGGATAATTAATTGGGAACGTTCAACTATCTAAGAAATTAGCCAGAGGCAAGATCTCTATCCTGAAGTGTCAGATAGCAGTGAAACAATTCTTGAATCTGGAAATTTTGGAAGGTACTTATTTGAATGAAAATTTTTATGCCAGTTTTCAGAGCTGTCAAAAGTGTCCTCAATGCATCTGACACCACAGTGGAACAAAGGATTTAGATAAACATCTGTGCTTTGCTATAGATGATTAAGATTTGGCTGGATGTTGCACAAGATAAAATAATCTTAAAGTAATTCCAAATGCATTCATTAACAATATTTTCAAAAGGACTTATACATTTGGTGAGGATACAGTCTTTCAGTTGACCTTGCTGCACAGCCCCAGAGCAAGCCTGATGAGATAAAAAGAGTAGAATTTCACATTGATCAGTCAGGTAACTATTCTCTTATTATAGAATTATTTTTTACTTTTAATTAGGTTCTCCTAGCATATAAAATTCTAAGTTTAGATAATGCACTGGTATAGTTCCTGTGATGTGCAATATGAGGGAAATGTACTGTTCCAAACTTGCAATATTTTTTAAAATTTTTTTTCAATAGAATAAACCTAACTAAAATACTTTCAAAAAAACCAATGTGGTTCTTTTTTGTTTATTATACTGAAGGTATAACAAACTGACTATAATCTACAGTAAATATTTCTAATTGCTGTTAATCAAATGCAATGCAGTATATATCGCAGCTTAAATATGTTGTATTAACAGTATTCTTCTGAGTCATAGTAAAAGGTAGCATATGGACTGAGAAAAAAAAAAATTGAAATTCAGTACCAGCTGAAAGTTTATTTCATATTTTTTTTCTTCACAATATGCATTTCTAAATTTAATGACCTATATGTATATTTTGGTAATGGAATGTCAAATATTTTGTGGCATAAGTTGCAGCAATTAATATATGCTATATATGCTCCAAGGTGATTTTTAACCCTAGAAATTTTTGCTGAGTAAATGAGTAGGAGTAAATTTTAGTAAAGTGAAAAGGAAGAAGAAAAAAAATCTTCATTGGTCATTGGTGTAAGCTCTGTTGCCCATTATGTTTCATGATGAAATGGACCACCCAGCAACTGTTAATTACCAGGAGTACTGTGTTTTCCATTTCAATCTCAATGCACTTTACCTAATTTAGAAATTAATTCTAAGGTACCGCTCCTCTGTAGATTTCCTTCTGCTGAAAAGTATGTGAGCAACAAGATGAAATGAATATTATTATTCAAATGAATATTATAATTTCAAATTAATATTATCTAGTTAAAAAATATGACTATGCAGCTATTTTTAAGCAAGAATGTGGAATGGGGAAAGCATCAGAAGAATTCTTTTTCTTGTGATTACATATGATCCAGTTTGATGCATTTGCACATAAATAACAAAAGCAATAGGTTATTCAATGTCATATATTTATTGTAGTCCTTTACTGACCAAAGTACTCAATTGCAAATCATTCAAGGACACTATGACATGATTACATCTACCAATAAAAAATGTTTGGTTTTAAATTTTTTAAATTTATATTTATTTTGGGGACATAATCTCATTATATTATCTGGAATGTGTCATTAAGTGAACAGATTTGGTTAAGAAATATTATGTGGGCTGGAATATGATTAGCAGCTTTAATGGCATTTGATTTATCAGATACATTAGCACTCAGGTGAAAAAAGAAGATCTCCCACACAAAGCATGCTGTATTAACTGTAACTAAATGGGGGAGGGGGTAAGTTGCTTTAAAATAGTAATAATCTAAGCTATTAAATGCATCAAGAATATAACATGTTGTGTCTTATTTTATGAAAATATACGGCATGAAAGATTTTAGAATAATGGAAGCTAATAAAATGAATATATTCACACATGTAACTTCATTGAAATTTGTGGTAAATACAGTATATTTGCTCTTAAATATTTAAAATAGACTACTATAATAAATGTAGCATTAAAAGCTTGGGTTATTCTATGGTTGTTTTTGGGATTTTTTGGGGTTTTTTTCTAATAATACAGATAAGAAAGTACTCCAGATCTGAAAAAGAAGGATATGGTTGGATTTCTTCAGATAAGGTTGCTTAATATTAGTTGTTTTCATTTATATATTCTGTGTAGGCATTCCAAATTATACCAGAAATTCTCCAGAGGAACAAGACGGGGAAAAGGGAGGTGCCAGAAAGAAAGAAAGAGAAATTAGATGTGAAAGAATAGATTTATCTGTAACGTTGTTCCCACTAGCCTAGTGCCAAATAAAGCTGCTGTCTCCAGGACACAGAAGATGGGTGCTGAAGGGAAAAAACACAACTTACACAGAACCTTTATTCAGTTTTGTTTTCTGCACTGTTGATGGATGTTACTGTTGTGTTTGATTCAGAAAGGTGAAAGCTGTTTGGCTGGAAGTTAGTCCCCAGAGGAGAAGTACTTTGGGAAATATCAAAGTGAGCGCGCTGTTAAGCCTACAACTTGGCTGGACCTTTGTATGCTCAGGTCTGAGAATGCCATGTGCTGGAATTTGTGAGACACCATAGTCTCTGGCACTGCTTCAGAATCCACACCCTGGGCTTTGCAAAAAACCCTTGAAATATATCTATCTATAACACTTGAAGTATATCTATCAGGAAGACCTTTGTCCAATTCTCATCATCTGTCTTCCTCACAGACAATAGCAAGCATGAAAATGCTGCTAAAGAGAAGTTGCTGCCACACTGTGTACAGTTGTTTGCTTAAAAACCAATTGTTTATAAGAAAATTTTTCAAAAAAAATATCAAGACCATGATACTAAAAATAACCCAGTAATAAACCTGTGAATTTAGGGTGGGGAAGGGCAGGACAGTGGGTAACAAGAACTGCAGAGTAGTTATGGTGGGGAAGTATTTTTAAAAATCTGTGCAAGTACAAACAAAATCTCTGTGTGAGGGATTAGTTCCTTTTAACGTATGGAAACAATTTATTTATGAAGGAGAAGGAAACTGCCCCATTAATTTACTTCACAGTAAAAAAAACACTGTCAGAGTAAAATAAGCTTTGCTCTATGCTGGATTTAAATGAATATATGTGTTGTACTATGACATGAAATAATTCACACGCACACTAAGATCTAAAAGGAGGAAAAGAGGAAGTTTTTTTTCTGACTTTGAAATATATATAATTTCAAAAGTGACAGTGGATTTGAGGAAGAAATTTCTGCTTCTCTAACTACACTGGTCAGACTCAGTCTATTAATTCTCTCCTCCCACAAAGAAGAATGTAAAACAATCATTATTTACATGAACAGTGTGTGAGAACTCTAGTACAAATATGTAAACATTAGAAGGCATAGAAAACTTCTAAAAGAACTTTAAAACTTTTAAAAGAACAGGTTGACATATGCATTCATGTTTCATTGGAGTATGTTTATATTTTGTTGTTATTCTCATTCTCTCCTATATCTCCAAATTTTTCAAAGAGGGTTCTATTAAGGCTAAATTTGGTACATAAAAATGTACTTGGTCAAGGGGAAAAAGTTATATAGTCAAGCTAACATTTGTGGGGGGAATTAATTTTAATGAAGATTTTAAATCGATTCTTAGGTAGAAATTTTGCATTTTACCTTCCAAAGAGGGAGGGAGCTTCTCACCAATGAACTCTTTTTATACTGAGACAGAGATATGTATTGTAAATTATTTTAAGTGCAATCACTGAATTATTTGGAGAGTGCATCAGTGTCCACAGAATAGTAACCAGTACGTCAAATCTGTACAGGAGGCTTTTTGAGACTGAGTTCTCTAAGTATTGCCCTTTTCAGAGGATGACATACTACAGCAGAACAATTAAAACATGCCTAAATTAGACATCTGGGAGAATTTTTGATGGTACTACAATGGTGAGAGGTCTGCCTTTTATGCAAAACTATGCATCAAAATGAAAAGGATGTAAGTGCAACAGTAGTCACGCCATCAGCTGTCAGGATGAGTAAAGGAAGCCTTAGCAGCTGTTTAAGCAGGGATGTGCCAGTCTCAGAGGGAGACTGACCTGTAAGTAATTAATTGGTTGCTTTCTAAAATCCATAAAATATAACTGGACTTATCAAGCTAATTTCCTACATAAATATGTACAATAAGCATACCTAAATTCTTACTGCTATAAATCCTAAATACTTAGGCAAACATTAAAGGGCTTGACCACCTCGTTCATTTAAAAGACATAGCCTGTCACCAGAGAAAGGACTTTGCTATGAATTGACAACAAGGCATAAATCACTAAGATTTACTTTAGGTCTGCCCAGTTTTCCTGAGACCCATTTTAGGTCTCATTGCATGCTACAATTCTTAGGGGGAAGAAAAAAGGAATCAGATTACATTTAATTTCTATTAAAGAAAAATCTTATGGTGCCCACTGCATGCATCACATTGAATCACATATACTGGGGTTCTATTTTTTCAGTAATATTGTGAAACACACAAACTCATTTTAAGGAAAACTATTTTTTTTTTTTGTTCGGTGACTCTGGTTTTCCCTTATCAAAAAATGTGTGCCACTGTACTAAAAAAAGTACAATCTGGGAGTCAAAGTCTGAGTCGCAACTGGTTGCTATTCCAACACAGAGGCCATTTTAGGAATCACATTTTTCAGATTTCAACCCAAAACCTTCTTTGAAGCCTATATTAATCTCCTAGTTACCATAAATGTTATCTTGTGCAGATTTTGAAAAGTTAGAGATGGGACTCATATAGTCAATTACAATTGCTTTGTTTTCTTGAGGGTTTTTTGCTTTGGGGTTTTTTTATCTATTTCTTTGGACTGAAATTCTTGTGCAACATACCAGTTAAATATATTCTATAGCTGATTACTCTTATCTATAGAGTCATATAAGAGGGTTATTTAATGTTTGGTTTTTTTTGGTTTCTTTTTCATTTGATTACAAATAAATTAATTGCATTCAAATTTTATTTCATTTTCCAAATATGCATGTATTCTTCATGCTTGGAGCATATCTATCACTGGAATTTTGTGCAACAGAGTTGGTTGTGCTCATAGAGCCCTCCAATATGAGAATGCATTAGCGCATTAAATACAATTTACTAAGGCACCTTCATATCCATTACTGGAACAAATGATAATTTCTTTTTGGCATGTCAAGTGCATAGAAAGCTGTGCTTTTGTGACTCTATAAAGGTGTTTTTTCTAATGAAGACAAAGACAAGGAAACTGAAATGAAGCTTGTTTTGATTTCTTTTCATTTATTCGGATTTGTCTTAAATTATAGGTCTATTGAGAATTCACATGTGTTCTGTGTAAATTCAGCCTGGCACTTTGCATTTGAAAGCAAGTCTCTGAAACATGCTTCAGAATCAAATCCAGGTACACAGAACATGGAGAATTGTGTTAAATGATAGCAAACATGATTTATTTGGAAATATTTCTTTTGAAATACAGCCATCCTCATTCAATTTCCTCTTTATAATGTAATCTGTTGGAAAATGTGTATAGTAAGAGATAATTTATATAAGAAATGGTCTTTTATCTCCTGAATTCTTGTCCATGATAGAATGATTAGACAGTTCTAAGCAATGGATACATCTAAGGAGATCTCATCACCTGCCCAATATATGTATTAGAGCAAGAGGGTTTCTTATGTCACAGGATTGCTATTTTCTGGACAAATTCACTATAAATTTAAAATGAGGGTTTTTTAATCAAGATGGATTTTCCTTTTCCTTAGTGTTTAAGATTCATATCAGTCTATGTTCTACATGTAAAACAAAACATGAAGAATAATGCCTTGAAGTTTTGAATAAAAGCCTGAAATAGTCTATTTTTATGTATAATATATAATCTTTTTCATTCTTCTGTTTTGATGAGAGAACTGGAAAAAAAATGTGAACTCTCCCATTATTTTCCCTATATTATCCTTAAATAATCTGCTTGTGATTATGAACATGAAATGATAAAACAAGGTAAAATGAAGGGGTTTTACCCCAGACACCTTGTTTGTAAGGTAGCAACCTATGGTTTTTTTCATCTTTGTTATCATTATATATGTTTATTGTTTATTTATTTATTTATTTATAATCAGGATATTCAGGGAAGGTTTATCTAGTTTTATTACTGCAAAACCACTCAACAGTACCCCAGAGCTAAGGAAAAAGCTTTCCGAACAAACTAAAAGGTTTGGACATGCTTGAACATGCTCTGAATTTTGCAGTGTACTCCCACAGGGTATATGATGTTTATATTATGTTTTTTTCCTAGCTTATTTCTTACGACATTATTTCTCTCATTAACTGTTTATTATATTATAGAAGTGTCTAAATGCCCTCCCCCATTTGTCTGGAATTATGTAATGGGGGTTTTGTTTAGCTTTATTTTCCTCTAGTACCCTAATTTTTTGCCTTCTGTTCACCCAGAACGGCTGAGACTTTGGACTCCATTAACACAAATTCTGTGGGTTTCAAGAGAGAAACAATAAACTTGCCTTGATTTTTCAAGATGGAAGTTGATGTATGGATTCAAAGTAAGACCCCATTCACTACAATGCAAATAGGGGATGAAGGGAACAAATATTTAGCTAAAAGATTGATTGCAGGAAATTTGAAGAATCTTTCATTGAGTGTTGAAATTTTAGAAGCAAATATGTCTCCTTACTGTTTAACAGTATGTGTTTCTGCATATTATTATTTATTTTCTTTCTATTGTCTTTAAAATGCACAATGAGGAAGGAAAGAAAGCAGGAAATTTACAGTAATCGAAAAGGAGAACAAACATCAACATATTAAGGTCATATATTTTCATCCTTCTTCCCCTCACTAAGTCTCAATTAATTTCTTCTGGGAACCATGTCGAAGACAACTTTGAAGAGAGGCTTAAATAAATTCTCCCACAGAATTTGGCAAGTGGAACCCAAATAGTGCATCTAGGTCTCAATTTTCTCCTCAAATTTACATACTTCTATTTGGAATGTCATTTCCCATGTTACAAGTGGTTACTGTATGAAAACCACTGGCAGAAGGGCATTAAGGTGCACTTATAATAGAACCCAGCACTTTCAACTATTAACTCTTAAGATTAGTCAAAATATTTTTATGTGTGACTTATTCATCCTCTATGAATCCAAAAGATAAAAAATAGCAGCAAGCTATGGCCTAAAAACATACAAACACTGACTACAGGTATTCTAAGAACAGTGAAAAAACATATGACACATCTAAAACTAAACCAAGGTTCATTTCACAATAAGGAAAAAGAGACTTCAAAAATTTAACTCTTTATATGCATACACATTGCAGTTTTTCAGTTATTACATATGTATGCAAAATACAATATAAAGTAGCAACAAAGTCTCAGTTTCTGTCACTGAAGTTTTCATCTTTGAATTGCATATCTCTAATCCCACTGGAATTCCCCATTAGAAGTTCTTCTCTTCTTTGAAAATCTAATGGAAGACAGGCAGGGTAAAGCTAGGAGAATATATTCTGAATTTATTAACCAGTATTTTGTCTGCAGTGAAGAATGACAGAGAAATAGGTAATACAAACATTTAAGTAAATTGAGTTCCTTTACTTAGTAAGAATCACCAGTTGCAGGAGACTAGTAATTCTAAAGATTTAGCCAAATATATATATTTTTACTGCATCCTATTATATAGAAGAGATTTTAATATTCTTTAGAAATCTGCCTTGTAACTGTGGAAATAATGCTAATATATATGTTTAAAAATTAAATAGGCACCGTGTATAACTATGGTTTATAGAAATCAGCTTTCCTAAAGTTTTGAGGTACCCAGGTGAAAGTACTCTTACAGCAATTACTTCTGTTACCCAGGCAGGTAACGCGTCACAGTGTTACAATGTGCACCACTCCACTATCACCTTTTTCACCCTCTGCTCATTGTGATGTTACTGTCTTTTGAGATATTGAAACATGTTTTCATAACTGAATTACAGCACACCAAAAATATCTAGCATGCTATGCCAACAGTGTCACCTCTGCTTCCATCTGGGCCTCTCTGATCGACTCCAAAAAGATATCAAACTGTACCAGGAAATAACTTGGAAGGGAAAAACAAACCAAACAGCAAACAAGCAAAGAAAAATAAACCCCATCAAAATTAAACGAAGCCAAAATAATAAACCAAATAATAAGCCAAGCCCTATTAATTTTTGTCCTGGAAATTCTTGTGAAACTATGTCTTGTTCTAAACTCTGCAAACCAAGTGACTATTTGCTGAGTGTCTTGGACAAAATCCCTAAACATCCTCAAGGATTATTAAACCTGTTTTCCCTGGAAAAAAATAACAATTGTTACATTCTCCCTTTCTCCTTCTGATACTAAAAAGGAGGAAGCAGAGGAGAATATGTAGTCAAAGTTCAGAATTTTACTGAGACATTTTGTATTACTATGTTTTGCTTGCTAAATTGGTTTTCTGTTTCCTTCCATGTCACCCTCAAAATTCATCAGAAACCTCCTAGAAGATGATATGTCAATGTTGTTTATTCAAACCAGTGCATATGAATGAATCATACCTTCTAAAATAATATTACCACTAGAAATAGTGAATTACAATTATTATATATTTTTAATTTGTTCAAGATAGTAGATTTTTATGAATAGAAACTTGAAACCCTGTTTGACCCAAGTTGCTGAGGCTCAAAGAAAAACAGCAGATTGGCACTGATGGCTCTGGCTGAAGCAGTAGACACTGAGAGCAGGGAGATGTGAGTGATTCTCATTTGAAAATTAATAAATAGCACACAAACCAACACTATTTTTAAGGCTGGCAGGTGGCTTTCAGCTTTCTCTCTTATTGTGAAGTGAAAGTGGGAAATTTAGGGTTGGGCTGCTGCACAATGAGGTCTCTGCAGTTTTAATAGTTTCAGCAGCAGATGCTGTAATTGTGTGAGCAGGAGAAAAGAGGAATCTAATAATCTAAAATAATTTAAGGGAGAAGTTTTGAAAAATAAAGGCTAATAACATTAGGAAACATTTAAACATAATAACACTGGAACTATGAACTGAGGATTTTGGCAGTTCCTAAACAATAGTGAAAAATGCAGAATTGTTAGGGTTGGAATGGATTTCTAGAGGTCATGTAGACAAAACTCCCTGTTCAAACAGGACCACCTAAAGCTGGGGGGTTTGGTCTAGATGATCTTGAAGGTCTCTTCTGACCAAAACCATTCTGTGATTCTATGACTTGAGATATTTTTATCTGTTTATGTAGAAAATGTACAAATATTAACGACAGGGACTGCAGCACAGCCACTGTCACCTAGAAGTGTGAGTGTTGCAACACCCAAAACAATTTTAGCGCAAGGCAGCATGGGAAAATTTGTAATCCCTTTGGATTATAAATTACTTTGGGGTAGATTTATGTGTATTATATGTACTGAGCAATTGGATCTGGTCAAGTGCTTGCATATGCTTCAAGGGGTGGTTATTAGGACACAGGCCAAAAAATTTAAAAATTTTAAAAAAAAGTTAAAAAAAAATAGGCTGGACATAATGCCTTTAACGTGAAACACAGAGGTTCTGTGGGCCTGTGGCTTTAGTTACTTAAGCCCCAAGGAAATTTGTAAATGTTCATCATGCCTTTTCACTTCACCTGGTAGAGTTCTGTTATTGTGAGTGAAAGTTTTTACCCCAGGGCGTGGGGAAATAAGAGACTTCTGAAGTCATGTCCTAAAGATTTTCAGTCTCTTCATGCCTTTTTGATGAAAGCAGGGTTTATATCTCTTTCTTGGCAATATATTTATTTATCATTCTCAAAATGCTCTCACACAAAGGCTGTATTCATATATATTCACCTGCATCTCTGTTTATTTACAGCTTAGCATGGGGAGATGAATTTCCATGATATTGAGAAATTAAGTCTGAGAAAGTCATTAGTGGTAGATATCTAGGACTTCAGAAAGCTAGATCAGTTGAAACTAGAGCAAGGATTTGCAGAAATATCAGTTTACTAGGGAGCATGACTGTTTGAAATGATACCTTTTATAATTAATTTTATCCAATGTTTTAGAGGATAAAAAAATTCATTTGATAAGTTTAAGGTAAAACTCCTGACCTAATGTTTTCAATGTAAAAACTTTTTACATAACAGTAGATATTAGTTACTGTGTCAAATTACTTTGGCACTAGAGTGATTCAGAAAACTTCAATTCTATCTCTTTTTGTGAAATAGAGTGAGAAGCAGCTCATAATAAAGAAAAAACAACTTGCTACACAATATTTTTTAGAAGCATTGCAAAATATCAATCACTTTTTTTTTTTGGAGGATTATCTAGGATTATCTACTAATGCTAAACATGATGATTGTTCAGAATTTTAGCTGTCACTTCATTTTTTGCCAACAAGGGGAAAATACTGCTCTTTTCTTTTCTAGAACATTGAAAATGAAGATAATTGCAATAACATGATACCTATTAAAATCAAAATGGAAATAACAGATAGTGGAACAATGAACTCATTGTAAACAGATAAAGTTTTGGAAACTGATAATTCCCAATACTTAGATTTTTGGGCATAGTTATGAAATGTATTTCCATTTGTCAACTTTTAAAAGTTTGAGTATTTTTTCATATAGAAAAATCTAGGGTGGTGCTTTAATGGTTTGTTGTGGGGGTTTTTTTTGTGGTTTTTTTTTTCTTTTCCTTTCTCTTTTTTTAACCTGTGGCTTGAAAGAAAGCAGCAGTGAAAATGAATTTCATGCTAGTAGACACTTTTAAGACTAGATTTAGCTGCAGTCACATTAGCTTAGATAATGGGAGAATTTTTCTTCATTGAAAATGCTCCCTGTCGCTTAAGAAGAACTCACTGAGGCAGCCTGCCATCTAGCTTTTTCACAGCAAAATAGGCTTGCAGACTGCAGATGAGAGACTCGGGAGCAGAGACAATTTTAACTTAGCCATCCCTAATTTATCTCAAGCTTTTTCAATTCATCTTCACTGCTCTATGCACACTGGAACACCAGATTGTCAACCCCTGGGAAAAGAAAGCAGCCAGGGATCTAGGGAGCTGTCACATCCTGAGAAATATTTAAATTGTGCTGATTTTCTTCTGGAGTGCTGAGCAGACGGAATGAAACTCTCCATCAAGTCATAGCTTTGCGGGCAATAGATCAGAGGATACTGCCAGTTTTCCTAATGGATTATTGTTATCGGGCAGGTTCTTCCTGAAGGTATGTAGTTACTCTCTCAATTCATTACCCACACTATTTATCAGGTAATGATCTAATGAACTGGTAATCCAGATACATTAAGAAAAATGTTAACTAAGTAGTCTGTATTGATTGAATGATGGCACTTTATTGCAGCATGTTTGCAGGTAAAATACTCTAATCTACTTACTGTAGATGTGTTGTACCTACTGCCAAGTGCTTTGTCAGCAATCCCCCCAAGCAAAACCAATCCCTAACCTTTAAACAAAAAAGCAAAAATCTATTGTGCTGCATATAATATTGCCACAAGTTTATGCTGACTGTCCAGAGAATGGTGTTTTCTGAAACAATAAATAAACAATAGCAAAATAATATGTCTGATTTTAAATTTGTTATAGATGAGTATTAATTTTGCAAAATATTTTCCAACCTGGATACATGCAGAACTCCCCTTAAAGTACTACAAATTAATTCTGGAGTTAGATATTTGATTGTTTACTATGATGTTCTAACCTTTCACATAGATAGTTACAATATTTCTTTCTGAAAATCTCTGATAGATATATGACAGAAGCCTGTTGTTGCATCTGTACTGCCATACTCCAGGAGCTTCTTAGTAAAGCATAAGGATTATAAACCATAACAGGAGATTTAAAAATAAAATCTGTAAAGAATTTCTTGCCTTTTAAACTTTTGTGTTTATATGAATTACAGCATGTTCCTCCTAATCTGAATTGCTTACTGCATTTCTGTATCTTATGAGGCAGCCTGACCTAAAAATGAAAGCTCTCTAAATTGCAGAAGTAGCCAGACATTTTTGAACTCTTCCAAGCGCGGGAGTTGCTGCAGAGATGCAACTCTGCCACATTTAAAAGCACTGCCACATTTAAGTTAAAGTCCTGGCCTTGTTTCATTTCCAGGTTGGCACTCTAGCTGAGTGCAAGCTCTGAGACTTAAGAACAAATTGGCAGGTGCAGGGCTGAGCAGGAGTTAAGCCCTGAGAAAGTAAAAATCCTTATCTGTAGCTTCTTGTCCAGTACACTGGCTGGGCTGCTGTCATGCTACCTAGAGTAAATGATGTATGAGCTTGTCTGTGGTGTACTTGATTGTGCAGTTGATATGCTGGACTGGATTTTTAGTCACAAGACAGATGTTTGTCATATTTTTGAATATACTGCTGAAAGAAAGCAGTAAGTTGGAAATAGATAAAAAGCTGGGGTATGAAGGAGGTCTCAAAAGCCCATATTGGTTTAAAGAAGTAAATGTGAGACAAGAGCATTTTCTAGTATGCTTATCTTCCTCTGTTTAAGGAATATAGTATGTTCAAGGCATTAATAAAAAATTACAGTAGTACTTGTTGCTCCTGTATGCAACACCTGAAAGTTCCTTTCCTCCACTGTCTTGGAAAGGATGAAAGAAAAAAGTAGAGAGATTGATTCTATCCTTTTCCAATGAACTCTCTTAAAGCATTTCCTTTCCTATGGACCTCAGAAAGACTCAGGCAAAGAGGCTTCCATTAAGCTCTCCCTAGAGGGTCCTACCATCAGCAAGACATTTTTAAAAGGAAATGTGCACAGTAGCTGTGTTTTCCCCAAACTCTTAAACTTCTCACTTAAATATACAGAGGCATCATAACACACTTCTAGATATCTATGGATATTTCAGCATTTTGTGCAATCACTTATGAATGTTGTAACCTAGAGGGTAATACAGCCTTTTCTTATTGTACATTGCTCATATGAAAAAGTAAATTTCCAGATCACATTCCATTTTGTCTTCTTTGGGTTCAATTATATGTTTCCTTTAAAATGTTTGGCTACTTTAACCACTAGCTTTTTAAATATAATTGTTTCTCATGTTTGTGACTGGGGAGTAACCAAGAGCAACACAAAAGTATCTTGATCTTTTCTCCAAAACAAGATAAAACACACTAAAACTAGATTTAAATGGAAAGATGATATTAAATAATGGGAAATTAATGAACATTAATAGCTTTATGTTTCATTTTTACCTTATTTTTCCTTTTTTTTTTTATCATGATGTTCAGTAATAGTCCTCCCCCATTCTCTTGATAAAGAATTCCGATGTACCCACATATTATGCCATTTTCATGTGGATATTTCTACTGCCTTCTGATAGCCTTTTAGACCATTTTTGTAAAGAACTGTATTAAAAAATATGGTATAGCATAAATGGATGAAAATAGTCTGGGAAGAAAGCTGAAGCACAAATTGTTTCTTATGGTGTTAAATTTATAGTCTGTAGTCTTCTGCATGTACTGGTTCCATTGGCATTCCTGTTCCACCTTTAGTTTACTGTTCTTTCTTCTTTCCTACATTAACAAGTTCATTAAAAAATAAAATAGCTATGCATAAGAATTTACAGCAATGTAATAAACACACCCATTTTATTTACATTCTTCAGCAGTCCTTAGCCAACACTGCTTATCTCCTGTGCCAAATTTTGCTGAAGCTTATATGTTGACTGTATTCCTTCCTTGATTCCATAGGTTTTGCTCCTTCCTGTTCTGCTGTGTGCTAGACAAATCATAAAAAAAAGGAAAAATTTTGACCTTTTTATGCAATGCTCCTGGTTTTCCCTTGCATTTATTTAACATGTGTTTGAGTTTATAATTTATTCTTCTCCCAGAGTGAGTCTAAAAAGTAAAGCTATTACACTGAATTGATGAAAAACAGGCAGCTTCTTGTGTCATTCTTCTTCCATCTGACTTATTTTAGATTTGGAAATATGGCTGTGATAACACATAATTCTATACAGTGGGTAAAAATAATATTTCTAGGAACACTTTTTGGTAAAAAGTAATTCACGGCTCTTTAATATCATCTGTTCTTTGAACTCTAGCAGGTAACTTGTGGCAAAAGTTCTTAGAAGAAGAAAGACCTGGGGGCATGGATAATGATAAAATGAAAGTTCTCAGGCAAAACCTGTGTATTTCCAAGATCAGGATGTGCTATGACCTGATTTATTTCCTCCCTTTGCATGTCTTTCTACATTTCAGGACTGATGTGTTGCTGTTTAAGCATTTATTAAATCAATTATTTTGGTTCATATGTATCATTTACACAGGCCATTAACTAGCCAGCACATTCAATTACATATTAATTCTGCTAAGATTTAAGTAGGTCTAATGACATACAGAAAATCTGTGTTTTCACACATATAATTTCACAATTTTGAGTGAACAAGAGTAAAATGATGTTTTTTCCTGAGAATCATGTCTGATTATTGTAAAGAAATTCAAGTAAGAGTGGTGGAAAGAAGATACAAAGCTAGCTCACATTTAACAAATTGTCTTATTTTGGTTGAAATGCTTCAGCATGTTCTCAAAGTGTGATCCAGCTTCTTAAATTGTGGGATACCTTGCCTAGCTACAAAGACAAGTCCAATGCTTCACACAAGTTTTGTGTTGTATCTTTTAGCCCTTTATTTTAGTTATGCAAAATATAAGAAATTTTATTAAACATTAATATTTGACTGAGCTGATATATATGTTCATGTCCTAAGAATTTTTTAAAATATATAAATAAGCACTTGAATTCACTTCTCCTTCTTTACTTTGTCTCCATCTCTTAAGAGAATTCAGATCAAATAATAACACAATTTTAGTGACTTCTATTGTCCTAACAGAATAAGTGTAAAGCAGCTGATATTCCTATTGAAAGGGACATGCCTCACAAAAATATTGACAAGTCTGTGATTAAGTAAATTAATTATTCCTTAAGGGTAATATCTTTCAGATTATGTATTTTTCAGTTAATTTTATAAAAGTGGACATTAATTCTTTTGTTCTATGATTACCTTAGTTTGACATATTTTAAGTAAAGCATTTTGTTTTGAAACACTTGCAAAGATTTGGGGTTTTCTGTTTGTGTCCCCCAGTAACTCTGCATCAACTAAATGTTATGAAACAGATTTGAAAATCTGTAATAACTACCCCTATTACCTTTCTAGAAAACCCACATTTTAGAGCAAGAAAATTTGTAAGTGTATGTTTCAAAGATAATTTTAAATAAACTTTTTACTGTAAATTTGAATTGTGTTTCACCTTGCTATGCAGTAGAAAATAAATATGACTAAAATGTGAGAATATCTTTAATCTTTTCTTGTACTTTTTCTTTCTTTTATGTATTGCTGAGCATAGAAGTTATTCTGAAATATCCTAGGCTGGTCTCTTATTCTTGTCAATAAATATGCAGAATTTTCTGTAGTATGTATTTTCAGGTGCAATTAAAATTTGGTTTGTTCAGGGAAATTCAATATTGCTTTTCTAACTTAATGCTGTCATTACAATTACTGTATGACATAGAGAGATAAATAACATTACTGAAGAAATTATAGTGATAGATCTTGTTCTGAATGTCATTTAATATCCAGTTTGCCTCTTTCTCTCCTAGAAGTCAATACATTGAAGGCAATGGGATAAATGAGAGTGGAATCAGATTCCGTATGTTTAAGTATTCCAGTTGCCCCTTTACATCTATCAGCATGAAGTTTCTATCTTAAACTGTGTCTGTTAGTAGGGCTTTGAAAGGTACATTATTTTTTTGCACATAAAAATCCTTATGCTTTGATTTTCCAGCTGCTGCTGAAGACTGGCAAAACTTTTCAACAGTCCATAACTTCTCAAATTTTGAAAACTTAATCAGAAGTTAAGGCAGATGAAAAATTTATATTTCAAAAAAACTGAAAAAAAATTCCTTGATTACTTCTTATTGACTTTGATGCCGGAAACTTTCATTATTTTAGGTGAATTTTTAATATTTCACATTAAGTGAAGTGTGTATTTCATATGGATATTGTTTGAAGGACACTTCTGAGGTGTGTTGTCATCACAAAAACTTCTATTGAAACACCTTTCAGGTTCTTATTTCAATATTTTTGAGCAGCAATTAACTTTGACAAAGATTGGTAAGCATGCAAATTTTTGTGAGAAACAAGAAGAATTTCTAATTTGTGTTTTTTAATATGTCAAACATATGGAAGGATAGAAGACTTCTCTGTAAAATGAAATTGCACTATTAAAAAAGGAGGAGTTGGTAACTGTCTGTAGTGAAGGTTTACCTCCTTTCTCCAGTATTTCCTCTAATCCTATTTCATCAACTTTCATTTTTCAGGTTTAACTTTTCTGATATTACATGACAAAAGTTAGAGAAACTCTAATTTAGGAGGTTTTATTTTTATGACTACTTTTTTTGAAGAAATAGAGGGGCCAGTAGACTTTCCCAAGCTGTTTGTTCACATACAGTATAGGAATGAAAGAGGTTAATATCTTGTCTATCCGCTGCTTGCAAAGTCATGAAGAATAGAGAATAGGTTAAATGGACAAAAAAAAACCCCCAAAAAACAACAATAAAAAAATAATCACGAAATATTTTAAGACACTAGGAAAAATATTTGTTCTGTTTTCTGCATTCTATACTCTCAAGGACATGAATAGAACTGTTGCGAATAATGTAGCACAGTCTCTGGAATTTAGGGATTATTTTTAGCACTTTGAAATTACTGAAATATCACTCCCATAAATGGCCTTTCACACTCAGCAGTTGATTCACACCCTCCTATGCTATAATCTATGTTAACCACATATGGTATGCTTTACTATTGCTCCTTGTAGGAAGTGAGTTTGTGCATCAGTAGGATGCAGCAGCAGGCACTTCAGCATCTTGCCAACACCAAAAGGAATATCATGCTAGGCCTTTCTGCTGCTGGAAAGGCTTTGACGCTGAAGCTTGCCAAGCCCCTCCATCAGCCAGTAAGAATAAGTCTGATAAAAAACTAGCTTTGTAGAAAAAAATTAATAGTTTTTCAATAGCTTAGTAATGTGAATCATGTTATCTAAGGATCTGATGAATCTGAGGCCCGAATCACAGCAACAAAATACCAGGGAGACTGAGACTGTCAGAGTAATGAGATGGAAGGAGGAATTTCCTCCTATTTTTGCAGCAGTAAACTGTTAAATTACAACAGCTATGACATTTAACCTCACATTACAACTGCCTTGCACTCTTTGCATGTCTCTCCTACCTCCTGTCAAAAAGTGTCAGTGGAGGAAAAATGAGAACTGTGCTCTCTTTCAGAAAAGAACTTCTTTTTCTGGTGTGTTCCTCCTTGGGGAAGAGCAGACTGGCAGCCAGATAGGGAGGTTTTAAATCACCTAGAACTCTGACACTTCCCTTGCCATCAAAACATCTGCTGCAACATTAGTCAAACTGCTGAGTCAAAAGGATCTGTAAGAACTGTAAAGATCTGTACAGTTTCCCTGATCTAGTCAAGCAAACCTTAGATCTGATCAGTTTTATATAAGCACTTCACTACATACTTGATAGTGAAGTATTTTGTTCTTGGTTTTTGTTGTTGTTTTGTTTTGTTTTGTTGCTGTTGTTGTTTGTTTTGGTTCTGTTTCTTTTGTTGCTTGTTTTTTTTTAAGTAAGTTTTTCTAAAAACTTCTTTGCTTGTTTTCTGTGATTCTGGATCTATCAGTCCTCTGTGAGAAACCCTCCTCCCTCCCACACACATTCCCCCTTCAAAGTCTAGGAATTTTTTTGGTTGGTTGGTTGGTTGGTTGGTTGGTTGGTTGGTTGGTTGGTTGGTTGGGGCTTTTTTCTTGTTTGCTTCTGGCTTCCACAATGCTGGAGATTAGAGGGACTGGGCACACTAAGCTAAACCTGTGAGTAGATCTTTAAACAGGCAATACTTTAACATTTTCCAAGTTTGTACATTGTGTGTTGTTGCATCTTACTCCTCAGCTTGATCAGGACAAACTTTCTTTCCATGCATCTAGACTAAAGGTCTTGAGAGGAATTCCTATCACAGAATCACAGAATCAGAGAATGGGTGAGCCGGGAAGGGACCTTTGGAAGGAAACTGATCCAGCCCTTCTGGGACCACCTAGAACTGAAAGTCCAACACCATGTGCTGTCAGCTTCTGAATGCCTCCAAGGATAGAGACTCTATGTCAGCATTGTGCAAGTGCTCATGATTCCCAGAGCTCAGAGGATACCTCCTGTGCTTTGATTTGTGCCCATTGCCTCTTTTCCTCTTGGTAGACACCACTGAAAAGGGCCTGGCTCCATCTTATTTGCACCATCTCTTTAAGCATTTGTACGCATTAGTAAAATCTGCCTTGAGGCTACTCTTCTCCAAAATGAACAATTCCATTTCTCTCAGAATTTTCTCATAGGAGAAATGGTCCAATCCCTTCGTCATCTTTGCAGCTCTTCACTGAACTGTCTCCAAGTTGTCAGTATCTCTTTTGTACTGGGGAGCCTAGAACTGGACACAGTATTCCAGATGTGGCCTCATCAGTGCTGAGCAGAGCTCAGGTATTACCTATCCCATGTACTGACAGAGCTTTGCCTCGTGCAGGCTGGGAGCCTCCTTCATGGCAAAGGCACATTACTGGTTCATGATTAATTCAGTGTCCATCAAGACCCCTGGTATTTTTCTACCAAGCTACTTTCTTTCTGTGTATCTCATGGCATATATTGTTGCATGGGTTGCTCTTCCCCAGATACCTGACTTTGCACTTCCCTTGTTGAGTAAAATAGTACATTGTTTAAAAAGACTATAAAATTTACTTTCATTATATATAGATGTCAAACTGTTTTGAGGACCCCAGGCCAGATTATTTAATCCATTTTCTTGAATAAATTTTAAAAACTAAGAAATTTAGAACTAGAATTTCAGTCAGAAAATCAAGCTGTTCCCTTTCTTTTGTCTTATGTTAATGACTCCTAGGTATCTGCACAAACATAATGTCACAAGTGATCACTAGCAGTATTCCTCAGGGTTAGGCCTAGTGGTGTTTCTATTTGATATATTTTTCAACAATATACAAGCAGAAGTATAATATCCTATTAGCAAGTTTTCTGATTGTACCAAACTGGGAGGTTCTGAGGACTTGGCCTTGCAGAGGAATCTAGATAGATCAGAGCACTGAGCTATGAACATTGGCATGAATATTAACAAGTCTAAAATTCCTGATTCTGTGATTCTGCACCTGGGACAGAGTATTGCCTGGCTCCAATATAAATTGCAAGAGGAGTGGCTGGACAGCAGCCCTGCAGGAAAGGATATGAGGGTGCTGCTCAGCAGCAGGCTCTACACGTGTCAGCAGTGGCCCTTCACAGCCCAGAGGACAAAATGCATTCTAGGGTTCACCAAATACTGCATGACCAGCTGAGAAAAAGAGGTGATTATCTCACTGCACTCAGTGCAGTCTCACTTTGAGTGCTGTGTGCAGCTCTGGGCCCCATGATTTGAGGAGTGAGAGTCCCTCAGTAGCTCTAGAGGACACTGACAAAACGGTTGGAGGGAATGTATTGTGAGCAGCAGCTGTGGACTTTGGCTTTTTCTGCTTTGCAGTAAGGGAGTCTGAGGGGTAATGATAAAGACATTAAACAGGACTCACCCTAAACTGAGCCATTACAAACCTCACTAGTGACCATCTGCCAACCTGATGTAGCATCATTCACCATTACGAAGAAACCAAACAGAACTTTATCATATATATAAATACATATAATTCTGTTAGTTGCTTCATTTAGTTTATTATTATTAAAGAAAATTTTTTTAAATTAAAAAAAAAACCATAAATGAAAAAAAAAAATTCTTACTTAAAATTGAAATTACCTGGATATCTAAACATAAAACTGACATATTTTCTCACACTGATTTTGTGTAAATATTGGTAGATGTTTATACTAACAGAAAGAGTCCAAATTCCATACTGAAAGCATCTCTACTTATGAAATGAGGGAGCGTAGAAGAAATTGATAGGAACCCCAGAAAAGCATGTGAGCAGAAATATTGAACACATGGCAACACTCACTATTGAATGGGTATATTCATTATGAAACATTGTTTCATAATGATCTTGGTAGAGAAAAATACCAGGATGTATGGATTGAACCATAAAGAGCAAGCAATTATATTTTGAGACAATAAAGATCACTTACTGGATGTGGTGCTTTTATTCAAAATAAAAGTACTGCAAACAGTATCTCTAATGGTATAAGAATGGCAGACTTCCAGGTAATTTTAGAGAAATACTTGGCCTCTGTATGCAATAGCAGTCTTGTAAGTGCATGCAGATGAAATCTATTAATTCTTTCCTAGAAATTAATATGAAAAAGAAATTCTGTATTGCTAAATCAATAGACAAAATCGGTGCCCAGGAAAAAAAATTTAAAATGCTCAAAAAACTTAATCTACAGTTCCATGCAGGTAACTGACTATTCTCCTGAACAAAATCTGCAGGTTTTCTTTTCCAATCCAGTATTTTTATGAACACATAAAGGCAAACTATTTATTTGTAATAGCTTGAAACTTCCCAGCCTTAGGCATATTTAACTGACAATCATATTTAACTGACAATCATTCCAAAAAGATGTTTATTAGCACTAGATCTTATTTATATTAATTTTGTTCCATAGCCAGAGATTCCTGTTTGAGATTTCACGTAGGTTCTCTACCTGCTCTGTAAAGAGGATTGGGATTTTTCAGTATTGTCAAATGGTATAGCACAATCTCAAGAATGCACAACCCATTCGCAGTCACACATACAAGATCTGCAAGTGAACACCTTTGGTTCAGTGCCAGTAGTGTATGTCAAAATTCTCAGATCCAAATGCAACCATCTTACCCAAGTAAATCATGCACAAGGGCTCATAGAGATACTTTAAAAAGCCTTAAAAAGGATTTTAGTTTTCAGTTGTGTAGAATTTTTTTGTTTCTGTTTGTTTTTAGTTTAGATTTAGTTATATGCCATATAAAACACTACTTCATCGTAAAATGAAAATCTGTTTGGCAAATAAACAGAAAAGCATAATGGCTGAAATTTACCAGCACATCATGCCAAATTGAAGTGACCTAACAACCTGAAATTTTATTCTTAATCATTGAACTATTAATCAAAAAAATTGTTCCACTTTTTAGAGAACATATTACAAATTTACCATACAGAATTCATACATTCAGTACTTTAAATTTATTTTAAAGTGCATTATTTTCACTATCTGTGACAAAGGATGACACATCTTTTATAAGCTGTTTGTGTCCTCTACCTTCTTACTTCAACTAAGACTCCATTCTTATTTAAAAAGGAAACAAACAAAAATGGGTGACCAAAATAGACTTGCTTCTCATGTTAGGTGGCAAGGATTTTTTGTGTGTATGTTTGTGATAGATAGATAGACATGAATGATAATGAAAAATAATATCTTGCAACTTTGAAATGTAAATGAAATATTTTAATTTCTTTTGAAAATTAGTTTCAAGATCCAGTACAGTCTTACATACAAAACTACACAAACCTCTTTTTTTTTTCTACAAACTTTACATACAAACATTAAAGAACCTACCTGAAACATAAGACACTCTACTTAGCAATTAAAATACTGGTTAGCTGTGTTCTGACTAGTATTCTTAGACTGAGAGATAACTCTTTTATATAATAGACTGTTAAAAGACTTTTCCTTTTTAGAGATTCTAGTAGGATTTACAAAAAAAGTTTAAACAGACTATTTTGTAAAATACAAATTATTCTTATTTGCCTGAATAATGATTTTTCTGAAAAGTGGAAATATATTTCAATGCACATTTTTTGGGAGTCAAGACTAAGACCCAAAGATAATTTTCTGGATAAAAAGTTTGCTTTTTCCCTAGAACCCCTTTTTTACAAAGGACAGGGTGAAATAATTTCTTACATGTAGATGTATCTATACCTCTTAGTGCAAAATTGTTGAAACTCTAACTGGTCTGTTTCATGTAACACTTGTCTGTTTTCCCTTCTCCTCTATGTACCCCCATTTCTTCATTAAATCATAATTCAGCCACCAAGATAATCTCTAAGATGCTGGGTTAGGAAGCCTTCTGCCTCTCAAAATTTTCTCCTGACATTATTTGTGTTATCAATATGGCAGAAAGAAATGTACAGATGACTATATGGATAAGTAAACTGAAAATATCAAAGAAAAAGTGCCTTTCAGAAAAATTTTTCCTTCCCATTTAAGCCATCTAATTGGAGAAACCTGTGGGATAATGGCTTTGAAAACAGGCTGCTTTATTAGCATTATGTCCTTCACTCTTTTTCTTTCACTATAGCAGATGTTTAGAGGAGCAGTGACATTTGTAAGGGTTTCTCCTGTTGAGTGCAAGGGTTCATTGACAGAAACAACTTTAATTTTTAGTGTAGTACAATGCAACCAGGAGAAACTTCATTTTAGCAGCATGGAGATTAGTTTGGTCACTCTCCAGTAATTGAGTATGTTGCCATTCAAATTCATATGGAGTCCTATATCACAGCTCAAATTCCTCCCTGTTACTAAACCTAGTTAAAGTACCTGTGTTTTGCATGGCAATCTTACTGTAAACATATATTGCACCTCCTTAATGATGCAATGTTGTTATTGGGCTCTTGCTGTCCAGGTGAATCTTTAGAACATGAGTGGTGAGGCAATGTAAATGTGACTGGAATCTTGCTTATGTTTGCTGTTAGGAGACAGGTACTAGTAGTCTGGTCACTCCTGCCAGTTATACAGATTTCTTCTACAACAATTGACTGGCATATATTTACTGATAAAAAATTATTTTATGTTTTTAGCCCTAAAACCCTTTGTTCATACCACAATCTTGCATGAAATATTTAATCTTCAATAGAAGTTTGATTACTGAAATACCAGCTTCAGTCATGGTTTTAATGAAGACTAGTGCTGATTAAAACTCAAGCTCTATGTTTCAATAGCACATGATTTATCAATTGAGATATGTACTATTCCCAGAGTGTTGACATGTAGAGTGAGTGTTTTAATTAAATTAGTTTTTACAATATGGACAGAATGCTCGCACAGTACTGTTTAATCAATTAGCAGGGGAAACAACAAAAATATCTCCTTTCAGTAGATCCAATTGCTCCACACACTGCTGTTGATGGATATTTAATACTAAATAGGTGCCCTGGTTTGTGTGCTGAAATGTTATCTCATTACTTAAAGAATGTGCTTATAGAACTGATATATTGCATGATTTGGTCATACTGTGTCAAGCTGAATTGACTTATATTGTAAACTATGTAACATGATGTGACATCCTGTAATTTGCCATAATTTGATATGACATAATTTAGCAGGTCAGAAATGTAAAACAAACAAAAAATTGTCCATGAGGAAATTCATGCTGCTCATTTAGGCAAATGTGAAAAATGTTTTTGCCAGAAAATTAAATGGAATCATATTTAAATTAATGAAAGTCCCTAGAAATATTCCCTACATAACGGGGTAGAATTTTTTCACCAAAAAAGATCTTGGAGATGATGAATACTTAGTTTAACTGAGTGTAGGTCTAAGTAGTGTCTTGAACAGTTGCCATTTTCCTCAAAAGCCATCAGAATACAGGATCTGGCTTTCTAGTAATATTTTAGTACAGTGAATGACAACTTCTCTTCCCAAGTTATTAGCATAGGCATTTTAACTGTGTTATTTGAAGTGATCTTTGGCAAAATTACTTCACTAAGCTACAGCTATGTGAAATGATCTATAATTGAAATTCATGCTGAGCTTTGAGATGCAGTAATCTTCCAGCCTTGCTACAATCCAAATCTTTATAATGGCCAATCAAAGGGTAATATATGAAAAATATTAAATACTATCAATCCACGGCAAGATTGTGCTTTTAAAAATGTATTGTGAATTTGCTTTTTATTTAAGATGTAAAAATGAAAATAATATAACTTTATTTTATAAATATTTTATATTATGCATTGTTAAAAAGTACCAAGAGCCTTGATGCCCATTTCTTTAGTTAAATATCACTGTATTTTGTATAAGAGATTTTCTGGAAGAAGTAAAATGCTTCAGAAACATTTTTTTTTTTAAATATCAAATATATTTTGATTCTTTTATCTGTTCAGTGAAGTTGTTTCTTATAACTCAATGACTTAAGAAAAAAGTGGAAGTTAACTCAAATGTCATCTGTATATCCTTCCTCCCTAAATTAATCTATAAACCTGTGAGTCTGTGTAATAAAATTATTTGAGCATGTATAGAGTTTTAAAAGAGTATAAACACAGAGAAGTAAAGTTGCAGAACTGTACAATGGCTGAGGTTGGCAAAGATATCTACAGATCATCTGCTGCAACTCATGTGCTCAAAGCATGGCCAGATAGTGTAAATTAAGGAGGTCTGTGTCCAGCTGAGTTTTGATTATCTCTAGGGATGGAGGTGCCACAAAAGAAATGGCAAATCTTCTGTGTTTTATCACCCTCATAATGAAAATATTTTTATTATGTTTTAGAGGAATTTCTTGTATTTCTTGTATTTGCCTCTTGTCCGGTCACTAAATAACACCAAAAACAGCCTGCTTCTGCTTTCTTTACAGCTCTCTTGATCCTGGATTAGCTGGCCTCTCTTCTCCAATCTGAAAAGACCCAAGCCCCAGACTCTCTTAATATGAAAGATTCTTCAAAGCCTTAATTATCTTAGTTACCATTGTGGGCTTGCTCTAGTAAGTTCACGTCTCTCCAGGACTGGGGAATCAAGAATAGGATGCTCCAGAAGTGTCTCATCAGGGCTGTGGAGGGAAAAAGGATCACTTAACCTGGTGGCAGGATTCTTAATAATGCATTCCAGGTTGCTCTTGGACTTCTTTGCTGCAAGACCACACTGGTATTTCATGGTCAGCTTGTTCACTGGTACCTCCAGGACTTTCTCTGCAAAGCCAATTCTTAGCCAGCTGACCACCAAGTTGTGACTGATGCTGTTCACTGGTCACAGGTCATTGGTATTTTCCTTTGTGAAACTTCATGATGTTCTGATATGAATATTTCTCCTGGCTTTGAGGTCCCTCTGTGATCCCTTTGCAAGGCAGTGCACCCATCTCATCCATTCTTGACATTCTGCGCAGTTTTTAAAATCATCCATGCCATTAATGAAGAAGTCAAAAAACTTTGCCCCTATTATTTGCCAGTAATCACTGGAAGCAGTTCTCCTTCTCTAATCAGCAGAGATGATGGTGGGCCTTCATTTTCCCTCATCTTCCTTTTACTGATGATACATTTGGAGGAGTCCCTCTTTCCCTGCATGGACCTCAGCAGGTTCACAAGTCCAGGTGAACTTTTTCTTTCCTTACACCATCCCTTGCATTTTCAGACAACTATCCTTATATTTCTTCTGGTGATCAGGCCCTGGTATACTTCTATACTTCCCATTTATGTTTAAATTTTGTTAGGTTCTCCTTACTCATCTGTAAATGTCTGTCACCTTTTCTTGACTGTCATTTTTGGCTTATGTATTTCCGGAGTCTGAAGGAGCTGGTCTTTGAGACTGTGTGATTTAGATTCATTCTCTGCATTAAGTGTTAGATTTCTCAAAATTATTTTTGCAGAACAGTGATAGTTTGCCTTGACTTAGAATATATTTAAAATAATATTATTCTTAGAATAATATTTTTATATAAGTAGGAAAAGGGACTATTTGAAAATATGTTGACTTTCTTGCAAGAAATGATGAATTATAATCAGCCCATATCCCATACAGAATTTTTTTTTTTTTTAATCTAAATAAAAAACTTTCTCTAAGGACATCCTTTTTCAATGGTAGACATGTCCTAAAATAACATCTTATTCTGGTAAACAGCTGACAAATTGTGTGTTACAGAATCAGAACTGTGAAAGATCCCTGAAACATTTTCTGACAATAGAAAATAGAATTGTGCAATTTTAGGAGTGTGATGTTACCTTTTTCTGGAAATATCTTCACATTTAATACTCTATTTAAGAAGAAAAAAATAGCCATAACAATATAAAGCATGTTTCAAGTACAGATAATTTTATTATCTTGTCAGCAGTGTTTACCTATACATATAGAATGTATTATGTGTAGTATACAATACTTATGTAGCATTATCAGACTTTATTACATTTGCTTTATCAAGCAACAAAATAATTTTTACGTAGCCTAGTCATCAATATCTCATCTTCCTTTTAGTTACCTTTATCCAAATTCCTACCAAAATCTGCAGTGTATTCAAAACAAATATGAAAAGAGGTAGTAAATTAGGTGTCAGTGCAAAGAGAACCACTGTGGAGTTTGGCAGAGCTTTGTTATTTAATGCCCACCTGTCTTGTTGCTAGGTGCTAGACACACGGAGCCTAACTGAGTTATTCAGGCACTCTGGGCCAGAGGAGAGCCAGAATTTTATCAGTACTAAAAATGAGGTTTTCCTCAGACAGTCCCCACATAGCAAGGGTCATGACAATGAGTGTCTCTGTCCATGGTGACAACTGACAAAGACTAGAGTTGGGGGTTTATGTGCTGATTATGCACCTTTAGCAACTAATTTTCAGGCAGGTCACATTCCAGTCAAATTCCAGCAGTCACAGTCTTCCTAGAGAGTGAATTTCCAAGATGCTTGTTTAAATTCATCAATATAATTATGTATCAGCCCATAAAGATAGGGATGGAAAATTTTCACATTTAACAAAAAAGACCCTTGTTTGGGTTGGGGTTGTTTGGGGTTTTATTTTATCCTTAGCATAATAAAATATTTCTGTGTAGTATTTCAACTTGTTCTGAAGGAAAAAAATGGTTTCCATTTAAAGTTATATCCATGGTAGAACAGCTTTTAAATTCTTTGTTAGAAATGTATGAGATGAGTACATTTGTTCACTCTTTTTGAACTGCTATGTTGCTAATATCTATAAAAATTAGAAGAGATTTTATTCCCCAAATGACTTCTATTATTTTGGATACACCTCAGTCATCTGAATTTAAATTCTTATCAGCTCCTCTTTTCACAGTAGTTTTTTTTATTATCATTACTGAGATTTTTGAGAAAATGAGAATCCAGCATTAATATTATGCCTAAATTGATATTATTTGCACATTTGTCTTAGTTGCATCAGTAAAAGGAATTTCATTATTTTAAGCAAATCCTAAGATTTTAATGGACAGTATGTCAGTAAAATTATTGGTTTTATTGATGGGCAACTTTTAGACTTCTCCAGAGCTTTTAAGTGCTAACATAATTCACAAATTTGGTTTTCACTAATTAACTGCATGTTACAGTATAAGAAAGAGTCATCAATGAATCCAGGGCCTGATGAAGGTAAAAGAAAAACAATAGCATTCCTTCAGCCTACAATAATTCTACAAGTGTTACACAGATCTGTTGCGTTTTTATTTTTCCGTTAAGTCTATAGCCAAGTCTACAACAAAGAATTTTACACAAGGGCTCTGTTCTTAGAAGACTGACAATGATAGTAGCACTTAAGGTTTGAAGCATCTTGAATTATTTCTGCTCATTCAATGTCCCAAAATGTAAATACTTAATTAGAGAAAGCAAAATGGCATGTAATCAATTATTCTGTGAAGCTAACAGATGGCCTAACTGCCTAGCTTGCTCATTCAGTTTTTTGTATATGTGCTTTTTTGGTTAAAAGGATGTAGCCAAGTAGCAGAGAGGAATGTACCCTGACTGTGCTATTGTCACTGCTTCCACTTTTTAAACAGCAGCAATTTTTCATAGAGGGGAAAGTTCCCCTTCCCTGAGAATTTGCAACACTTAATTCAGGAGAACTTCTGGAGTATTATGTGAAACAGATAGAACAGGAAGAAAGCCTGCAAAATCAAAATAGGTGGGAGATTGCTGAAAGGACCAGAGCAGTTTTCCAACTAGAAAGTCACAGGCACAAGAAACTTTATTTAAGATTTGCAGGAGGGACATGGAAACTTATTCCTCTGTAAATCACAGAAAGTTTCTGAAATGGAAAGAATCAAGAGGATGGCATTTCCTCTAACAAACCATTGGGATGGTTACAATTGCTTATCAGATATTTTATTTTCTCCATTATGTTATTTTCTGTGCTTAGAGAAAATCTTATTTACAAACCTTTTGTTACCTATTGTCAAACTTATATGAAGGATAAAAGAGGTAGTAGGATGAAAGTGCTCATCTCAAGCTTGTGACTGACTCACAATCCCCTCACAAATGTATGCAAAATTGTAATTTGTAGACTATTTTTCCAGTGCTTCTCAGGAAAGATGAAACTGTGAATGACTCTTTAAATAGAATTTTAAACAGTGTGTTAATGGGAAACAGTCTCCCGTTCTGTAACAATATCTGAAAAATGAAGTAACTGTTTGCTTCTACACTTGAATAAAATAAGGATCTTGCTTATGGTAAGAAGACTCCTCCAATTGCCTTTCAGTTGATGTGTCTGTAATCCAAATCATACAAAGAATGTTCAAACTCTTATTAGTTAGGAACTTCCCTTAGTATTTCCAGGAGTCACACAGTACTGTGAGCATTGGCTTTGAGAGTAAAGTGACTCTGGTTCAAAGTAAAGAAAAATCCTATATTTGTCCTAAATTTTATATCACTCCAAAAACTGAGGAAGGATCAGGGAGCAAAATATGAGTGTTTTAAGGGGCTTTATTGTGGTTATATTCATTTAAAATGTAACACAGATGGATAAGGGAATGTTAAAATTATTCTGTGGCAAGTGTGTGCACATGCTTCAACAAATAGCAGTGACAAAACCACTGTCAGTGAAAGAAAATGACAGGTTTTTTTGTGACCAAAATGGTACAAAATCAGTTTGGTTTTTTTATTATTATTCAAAAGAGTATTTCTTCCAAATTAAAACTACCAGAAGTGTGGGCTTATACCAGCATATATGATTCATTCATAAGAGTTGAAAGGGTCAAAGACAGCATGCCTTTTGCATGATTGATTATTATTTCTTGTTTATAATTTTGATTTTTAACCATTATTGCACAAGTTCTCAATGAAGAAAAATAACTCTTTGGTGAAGATGATTTAGCCTATGGATTATGGGTGTAGAATTTCAGAAACTTAAAAGTCAGACTTGAAAATACAGCCAAAATTAGCATGGTCAAGATTCAGTGAAGACAGCTTATTTCAAAGACTCAATATGACAAATGCAATAAGTTGTTTGGTGTGACTCTGCAACCACTACTCATCTAAGAGATGAAGTTTCAATCTTCAGAACTACTTTAATTTCAAATATATTTTGCTGTTAAGGTAAGAAAAGGTTTTATTGGTAATATAAAGTTGAAATGATAACGTCAACAAAAGAGTATTGACCAAAAATAAGGTGTTAATTTCCAGAAAGGGCTATAGTTCTTCAATGTGTCTTTTTAAAGTGTGATTTCTTATTGAAATTACTTCATATTAAGATTAGATCCAAGTACAGGACTAAATCCTTCTTAAAAGATTTAAACAATTTGTGGTTTACATGGATGAATAAAGTAAATGTTTCTTATATACTTTGATGATCTTGAGAAATATCATTATGACTTCAGAGAAGAATGATGACTTGGTATGTTTTCAGAACTTTTTGAGGCTAACTGAACTGACAGGTAAAAGCTTTCTCTCTATACGAGAAAATGCAGGTTAAATTTATGTTCCTTTAATCTATTGTTTGAATGACAAGTAGTTTTCATCTAAATTATTGTCTTGTATCTAAAGTAGTTTTTTTTCCAGTTTGTCTCTTGATACCAAAAATGGAGAAAATTAACACAAAGAATAATCATAACAGGAAGTAATTAAAGGATTTTTTAATATATTTGTATTCATTTTCTCATCAAATTGTTCAGTTATGTTTTTTGAGATTTTTAAAATTTTGTCTTTTATTAATACCTCTTACTTTCATTGTTGTAACTAATTTAAACAAGAAATTTAAAAGATTTCTTTGAGATATGTTTGTGTTGATCTTTCTGAGACAGACACATGTTTATTTCACTGTAAGATTTTTCCAGTGTTATTGTTTCTTAAGAATGATACCACTTCTTGCCTACTAAGTAAATTATTTTTTCATTCAGTAATATATTATTTTTTCATTTCAAAATATGCAATTCCATAATTCCCTTTGTGAATAGAATGTAATATGATGTAGAGCTGCTAAAATAAACATCTGAAAAAACCTCAGCCTTTCATATTCTTCTCAATAGACCTCACATTAATGTGCAGATTTTGCAGTATTACTCTGTGATGTTATCTATTTGTAATGTACTCTGGCAGTGGAAATGTACTGAAAAGAAAATTTAAGTTTCAAGCTTTGAAGTAACTGGAATATGTTAACACAAACTCTTCAACTAAAAGTGCTGAAGATAATCCTCCAAACCTAGGATTTCATAGTTTCCCTGACACTCAATAAGATTATACTAAATATTGGTTGTGCCAGGGGAAATTTGGGAATGTGAATTAAATTTTAAAACCAGCAAATATAACTGCCCCAGATTTGCAATAACTAAAGTTCAAGGGTTGTTTTTTTTTTAATAACTGAAAATCAGTGAAGTTATTGTATGTTATGTTAGAATTCACTGTAATTTCTCCTTTGAATGATGTGCTTCTTAATATTTCCTTTACAAAAGAAAATTCTATTCTGCCATAAAATACCAAGGTGGATTCCTATTAAAGAGAAGGATTATCAGAGAGAGGCATATTTTATTTCTATAATAGCATAGGAAAGAAGTCATAATACCTTTTACTTTTTTTTTTTTATCATATTACTTTGAGGCTTTTGTGGTTTGTAATTGCATTTGACATAACATACTGATTTCCTTTCACTTCTTCATTCCTTTATTTATTAATAATTTCTTTTGGTAAGATTAAAAAAATATCCAACTTGGTTTATCTTTAATCTTAAAATTTGTTTGCTTATGTTGGTACCTATGATATGTAGTCTTCAAACTAAAAACGGTAGCAAGGACATCTTTATTTTTTTTTAGGTAAATTTCACACAATCTCATGTAAAATATCTGAAATGTTCTGAATTGTCCCATTGCATGCTTCTGCTTTCTTCCACTTTTTCTCTTCTGCTCTGAGTGCCACCATACCTAGCTGAGCTACACAAGGACTTAGGCTCCAGTCTCCAACCTTCTGGCTCATCAGTTTGGTCCTTAATATACTGTGAAGGCACTGCTGGTGAGCATTTGCACAGGCACTGGAGGTGGCTGGGGTCTGCACTCAGTGTCTTGGCAAAGGCTGAACATCCCATTAGAATCAAAGCTTGGCCTTCCTTACCACTGAAATGTGAGGAGCAATGCAAAATTCATTCTTTTTCTGTCATGGAGCTCAGGCCAGAATGAGGGATAAGGCCACATATGAGACTTGTAAAGTTCTTCCATTTCCCACACAAGCTAACCATACATCTTTGAAACTGGTACACTGCTTTACGGTCAACACAGTCAATAATGCTTTCCTAGTTTCTTTTCTGCTGCATTTAACTTCTGAAGCAATATCTATAATTGATTGTTCTTCTTGGAATACTGTATAAAAAGAATGTATAAAGCAGAGTATTAATTTGGGCCTGATACTAGTATTTATCATATCAAAGTCAATTGAACTATCAGTATTTGCAAGAGATGTAGGATGTTTCTGCTACAGTTTTGATAATCCTAAATCAGCAATATCATTAAAATTAGTTATTATATGACTATTATAATGTTGACTAATTTATGTCAGAAAATATAATTAGGAAGTCAAAATTTCTTTTATTGCAAGAGAACACCTGCTTCCAGCAAGTGACTTAGGACTAGATTATAAACCCTTGGAAAAAAAATAATTATGCTAAAGTTATATTCTTTACAGTAAGGCACTGGAACAGGTTTCCCAGAGACTTTTAGGATGCCCTATCCCTGGAAGTGCTCAGGGCCAGGATGGATGGGGCTATGAGCAACCTGGTCTAGTGGAAGGTTTCCCTGTCCACAGTAAGGTAGTGAGAATTACATGACTTTTAAGGTCTCTTCCAACTCAAAGCATTTTATATGTCTTTATGATTCCTTGAAAAATTATTTTCAGAAAGTGCATCTGTGTTTTCTTGGTTTTTTTTTTTTTTGTTTTGTTTTGTTTTTTTTTTTTTGTTATTACTAAGGATTTAATACGATGGGGAGAGTTCAGAGCAGGAATGTTCACTTTGTATAATTTGGTGGGCTTCTAAAGGCATTTATCAAAATCATGGGACACCTCATACCTGCATTATCTTGCCTCCTTAATATTTCCTCCTGCCCATTATAATACTGCCAAATTCCCTGCTTTTCATTGTGTTATTTTTGGCTTTGACATGATAGTGACACTCAACACTGTTTAAGAGATCAAAAGTAATTTGATTTACTAATGAGAAGTACTGAAGTTCCTGTTATCTAAAAATTACTCTGTGTCCATAGGCCTTTGTTTTTACACCTATCTCTCCTTCTGATTGATCAGTCTTTGAAAATTTGAATAAGAGTGGCAATTCATAAGCTTGATGGTAAGATGATCAAGGATGATGAGGTGTAAGCCTATAAATATATGAAATTATACTTTTTGATCTAGGAATAGATTCAGACTTTCCACTTAGGATCTTTACAGTTATTATAAGATTTAAAATGCAGATACCTGGACCTGACTCATGCTCCCCTACATGGTCAGTACAGTAAAGAACAATGTGTGACTGTAAGCAAAGAGAGTCTGTGAAAGTGTAGGACAAAAGAAAGCAATTTTGTTAGAAATGGATGTGTAGACAGCTATGTAGGGAGTAAAACTGAAACATTGTAGAAAATCGTGGTGTAAGATTTTGAAGGGTAGAGAGGTGTTTTTTATCTTAAAGCAAAACTGATTTCACTTATTCATGTTTTTACAGTCAAATGCACAAACTCACAAGCACCAAAATATGTGTATCTGGAGCAGGCAGCCTGGTAAATTTTTTAACTGCTCTAGAATGCAAAAAAACCCATGAAAACTGGTAATAGAAAGATAAAATAAATCAGTCTGTTTTTCAAGAATAAGAGGAGAGAAAGCTGATCATGTTCAAAATAATAACTAATTGATACTTTTATATTTAAACTCAGAAATTATCAATATTTCTCTTAAATAGTAAAAAACCCAAAGAAACTGTGAGATGAACATAATTATAATCCTCAAAGAATCAAGACCCAGCTCTATTGCAAGATATACAATTTTTTCAAGCAAAATAAAAATCTGCCCTCATTAGCCTGCTCAGTGTTATGTATATTCAGCAGTAAAGTGTATGATTTAAGAAAAAATCTTTTCCTGGCAAATTGACAAGGAAATTTAGAAGTTGTCTTTATAGTTATCTCTGCCATGGTAAGCAGAAATAACACCACATAGTAGTTAGGGGATATGAACACTGTATTAGGCCCTTAAAAATCTATATTATAAGGAATGTTTTCAATTTCAATGAACATCTACAAAAAATTGAAAATATTGGATTATCTGTCTCAAAAGATGCAATCCAAAGCCTCCAGATGATCTCCTGCTTTGGGTCTCTTCTGCAATTACCATATCAAGGATCTTGTAAATAGGTGGAGGAAAGAAACTACCTTCAGTTATCATAGTAGGTATGATATTCATACCTACTATGATAATTGTAGGTACTTAGAAATTCAAATTCAAATGTAGGTACTTAGAATTATCAGCTCACAATGCTGGTGAAAAGGACACCTTGGAATCCACTCTTTCCTCATCATGGGAGTTTTCCTGTACTTTGCCTCAGATGATAACTCAGTTTTTCGTTAATTTTATTTGAGTGAGGGGTGGTTCTCTTGCTGTGATCCATCACATATTCTTGACTTGGGCTGGGCATGATCAGACTCCCACTTGCAATTGTAAGGTCCAACATGTGGTAGTGTTCAAAATTTGTTTCATTGAAACAATAAGAATAGTTCATTGTTTTGAACAGGTAGATAGCAGGTTGTAACTGTGGAGCTGGTCCTTTCCTGTACTCATGGCAAATGTTTGATAGACTCTATACTGCAACAGCATGCAAACAGCTATCGTGTGGGCAGTAGGATTTTCTCTCACTGTGTGCTGCTTGAAGACTTTACCAAGAGCTCCTTCTGTAAAGATGGACATGTTTTATAATGTATAAGGTTGCCTGGTAGCAACTGCCCTGTACCACTTAAGGAAAATCCTTATTAAACAGGCCTTCAGCAAAAAGACACTCAGTGATAGATACTTTATGTCTAATACTCAGTACAGATCTGGGACATGTGAGATATCACATTACGCAATAGAATTCTTCTATAGGCAAATGTCTAAGTCACAATTTACTACATGATAACATGCATGAAATAGAGACTTTTGAATATGCTCATGCTTATCTTGTGCTGTTGATTGTCTTTTAAAGAACTATAATTATCAGAAAGTATACAGAAAATTGCTTTACTATTCATCTCTCTAACTGATCAACTGTCCTTTTGTTTTTTACATTTATAAGCATCAGCCTCTGAATTATGAGAATACTTGGTAAGTTTTAGCTTTTCTCCAATTAATAAAAAAATATTATCCTCAGCAGAATGTGTTCTGTGTTGTTTCCTCTTTTCTAGTCTTCCTTTACCTTTTTTCTATCAGTCCTTACTTTGTAATAAGTACACAATATTAAATAAAACTTGTCTTTCACTGCTCCTGTTCAGTAATTTTTAATAGAGGGAAAGATAAAATTTGTAACAGTCACAACATCTTAGAAAATTAGATTCTAGAAGGCTAATTTTACCTTATTCTATAACCAGCGATCTGAAAGATGCTTCTGCTTGTAATTGTCATGAAGGCAGTGAATGCCTTCTCTGTTGAGAAGATGTCTGCTCTTTAGAGTATATAACTAAGTGTTATATGATGTGCATTCATCCTTCATCTGGATCACATACCAACCAGTATTCAAAAGTGAAAAGATCCTTTGCGTAGTTTCCAGGTAAGGCTTTCTAGAACAATTTCTTTTGAGGCATTCAGAGGAAAGTGGCAGAAACCATCACTCTCATGAATATGTTTGGAGAAGACACCTGCATCCTGTTTGGCTCTCCCCACCTTAATCCAGTTTGTCTCAGCAATCTCAATCTCTCCTCAATAACATTAAGTCACAAACTTGGACATTCAACACGTACATTCCATGCAAACTTCATGAAGTTCAACAAAGCCAAGTGCAAGGTTCTGCGCCTGGGCCAGGGCAATTACCAATTTCTATACAATCTGGGAGACGAATCTGAGAACAGCCTTGCAGATAAGGATTGAAGGGTAAAATTGGATGAAAAATGGATGCGAGCCAGCACTGTGCTTTTTCAGCCCTTCAAAAGAAGTGTGGCTTGCAGGTTGAGGGCGTTTACTCTCCTCTGCTCATGTGAGACCCCATCTGGAATACTGCATCCAGCTCTGGGTTGCCCAGTACAAGAAATATATGGACTGATTAAAGGGAACAGATGAGTTCTATGAAAACAGTCAGAGGGATAGAGCACCATTCCTATGGAGAGAAGCTGAGAGAGTTGGGATTGTTTAGTCTGCAGAAGAAAAGGTTCTGGGTGGATCTCACTGTGGCCTTCCAAGACATAAAGATGACTTAAAAGAAAGATGGGGAAAGGTTATCAACCAAAGCCTGTAGTGAAAGGACAAGGGGAAATGGTGTTAAACTGAAAGAGGGTAGATTTAAAGTGTGCATAAAGAAGAAATTTTTTATAATGAGGGTGATGGGGCACTGGAACAGCTTTTGCAAAGACCTGGTTGGATCGGACTTTGAGCAATTTGATCCAATGGAATGTATCCCCTCCCACAGAGATAAGGCTGGGCTAGATGATTTTTAAAGGCCCCTTCCAACCCAAACCATTCTGTGGTTTTCCAATTCTGTGATGACACTGAGCTCAGATTAGCCCTCAGAGCAAATGCTAAATAGAGAGGATATGAACAGGCCATATAATTTCCTGAGAAGCAGTTTATCAGTACAAATGTGGGAGGAAAGTCTTCTTGTCTTCCTTCCTTCAGATTTGTATTCAAATATAATTTAAGTAGCTTGATCTTTAAGGGTATCAATTTCCACAGAAAAGTTTGTTACTACTGTGCACAAATTAGATAAACATATGCAGTAACAACCTGCAAGCTTTCTGCAAGGAAACTTTCAGAGATAAAACTCTGCTTAGGGTATAGGTATACCTTATGCTGCAGAACCATCTTGAGCTAGCTGTCTTCTGCTTTCACCTATACTTAGTATCTAAATTGACTAAGAATGAGCCTTTCAGTAATTGTATCTATGTGTTTTATAAGTAGCACTTTTTCTTCCACTGAAACCGTTTTGTGAAATATTGATTTTTTTACCAAATATTTTAATGTGCTTAAGAGGTAATGACTTTTTTTCCTAATAACCATAAAAATATAAATGAAAACATTATTTCAGCTTTCTTTAAGAAGTTTTTTTGCCTTAGTAGAAAATTCCTTCACAAGAACTATTAAAATGTAGAGGAATAAAGGAAACTTATGAAGAATGGAATGGCACATGATATATGTAAAACAGACTAGAGAATGGGACCATGCTACTTACTTATAATACAATTGCTTGTAGATTACTTATATTCATTTATTATAAAAATGCCTCTATTCTGGCAGAATAATATAATCTTTTTGTAGCTACAACATATTGAAATGATACCAGAATATAATTGTTTTAGAATTGAAAAGTTATCCCATACATAAAAATTTTTATAGATATCAGAATCAGCTGAGAACATTTCATATTTGGACAAGGAGATTCTCAAAGTAAAAGGTTTACCAGAGGTAAACCTTGCTTCCAAGGTTTGACTGTAGCTGGGATTTTTTTTTTTTTTTTTGAAGGACAACCTGATTATCATGCTATGGAAAATATTGCTATAGACGGTGTGCAAATACATGGTCTCTTTGATGTGGAAAAAGAGAAAAATATAGATTTATTTACACAAATAAGCCATTACAGCAATACAGTAATATTAAAGGGGTGAGTGAGATTTTACGCAATCATAAAAAAAAATTAATAAGGATCAGGATAAGATAATACTTTATTTCCTTCACTCTACTTTTTCTAGTGGTTAAAAGCAGATTGCCCTGGCATTGTACTGTGTCTAGATAATTTTTTTCAACTTGACACATACCACCTACTTATTTTCACATAGACTAACAGTGTCCAGTGAGGTTTAACATCATTGCTATCATGATTTATTTCCTGCCAGTCCTGCTCTGTATAAATGGCTCTGTTTAAAAACAACAACAACAAAACCAACAAAGCCAGAAAAACATATGCTTATGTTTCAGAAATTACCCATATGAACAATTTAATTGATTTACTGGATTTAGGACTCTACAGTTATTACAGCAGTCTATCACCACAGAGTATTTGGAAAAATAGGAAAGAACAATTAATGGAAAAAGGAGGTACTGATAAACCTGACCTGAAACATGTGAAAAACATGTGAAAGCGCCAAATGTGAAAGATTTTTGCATTATCAGCATCTCTATTTAACTAAAGGTAGACTGATATAAATCAAGGCTTAAGAAGGGAAAAAGAGAAAATATAGGAAGAATGAATAGTCTCTTTTGACCAGCAAATAGTATAGGAATTTATGTTTGAGTACAATTCACTTGGTGTGTTTGTGTATTGAAGTCTAAACAGAGTAAAAAATATAAACTTACCATTTTTATGGTCTCAGGTGGGTTTTTTATTTTACTTTTATATAGTAATTTTTGTCTCTATGTATAGAACAGATTTATAAACTAAAGGAATTACTTTTTGGATGCATAATTAAAAATATTGCAAAATATCAATCCAGCCATTTCCCACAACAGTAGGTCAGTAAAATTTTGTCATTTTTACTTATAGAACTGGATAGGTGGCACTTAAGCAACACATATAGCTTGTATTATGAATTCCTCAAGTTTTCTAACAACTAAATACAGTATTTCTTCTTCACTTTCAGGGACAGATGATAATTCATCTTAGCTTAAACACTGCATATGCTGTATCTTTGATATACAGTGGCTGAGTTTATCTTCCTGTTTTCTACTCTGGGTATCTGTTACTTCATGAGTGGTCACTTCTGACTGATTCATGTATTCCTTCTGAAGAGATTTTCTTCCTGACAGCATTTTCTCTCTGCCTAATGTTCCACTCTTCTGCCTATTAAATGATATATTTCTCTTCAACATATTCTTGTTTAGTTGTCCCTTCCTTTTTTTTTTTTCCCAATAATTTGTACCTAATTCCAATATTGGATTAGAAATTTATGCATGTTCTAACATTAAAAAAATATATTTTTTTATATTAGCTTGAGCAGTATCTAAAGAACCCTTTATTTATCTAGGACTGGAATGTCAATGCTAAATATCTCTGCTTATGCCAGCAGAAATTTTATCTAATATATTTTGCTTTAAAAGCAAAAATACATGAAATAGCTTCTAAATGGGTTAAAATATGTTTAAGTATCTTTCCTAAAAAGATTGATGAATAATTTAAGGATGCCTGGAGGAAGGTCCAATTTGGTTTTGGTAATTTGCTCATGTTTTCCTGACTTTTTTGAATCACAAAATGAATTTTTGAATTAAATATGAGCCTCTTCAATGTTACAGGGGTTTTTATGTTTATACCATCCACTAGTGAGATGTGAAATTTGGCTGATATCCTTAAACATCTTCCTTGCCTGATATCCTAAAACATGGCTTTATCATCAAAGTTCAGCAAACATTCTACAAGAGGGAATACACTGTAGATACTTTGATACTTGATAGCATAAAACAAACAAAAGTACTTTCAATGTGCACATCAGATTGCTTTAGAGGGCTTAGAAAATCCTCCCTAGAGAGTACAAAGGTAAAATTGTAAGAAGAGGTCTTGTTGCTTGCCACTTTACTTCAGCATCCTGCATTTAGGTCACAGCAGGTGAAAGCAAGTACTGTATCTGTGCACAAAAATCACTTATACTAGCAGTCTAAAATGAAATCTGTAACAAGTAAAGCTACTTTGAACAGTTAATGATGTTGCAGCATAAAATTTTTCTGATACAAAATTCATTATTAGCCTTTCATTTTGGTATTGCTGGAATTATACCTTTATTAAGCATCCATTATCTAGTATATTTTTTAAGATCCTGAATTTCAAAAGATATTATTTCCTCTCTGGAATTTATGAAATTTTTTCAATATCTGTGTAAGAATTGTCTATGCCTCTACATAGTGTAAATAATACTACACAGTCTTTCATTTGGAGCTCTGATAATCCAGTCTTCAAAGTGGATTGATTCTTACAAGCTTATCTATCACTACAAGGAAGAAATATCCTTAAATAAAGGAAAACATTTTCATCACACTGTAGGTTTTTTTCCTTGATGAATTGACCAGTGTACTTATTCAAACTAAGAAAAGTTCAAAGGGAGAGAGTATTAGATTTAGCTAGGAACTAAAATTACCTTATAAATGGGGACATTTTTATTTAATTTAACTTAGAAAAAAGAAGAAAAACAATTTTAAAATAAAAAAATAATTAAGAAAGAAATACTTAAATTTTCTGATTTTAAAGATTAAAAATAATATTTTCGGTCATAGAATTAAATATTTCCTGAAAACATCCCTCTTGTAATTTATTATTTACTGTTACCCTCCAGCAATATTCTGTTCACTTTTTTCCCCTTCATGCTTTCTAACTAGAAATTAAATAAAAATAAATCTCTGCTGAGTGTTGGCTTTCTTATTTTTCTTCTTATATTTCAATCTGATTTTCTACACATTCTACATTTTAAAGAAAATCTTTTTTTTAGATATATTAATCTCAGATATCTTCTTTTTTTATTTCCACTGTGACTGATTTGTTGGATTCTAAACTTAACAGATCACAAGGATGACTTTGTCACACATTTGTGGTCACACACACAGATAGAGCATTTGTTCCAAAAGACATGTCTGCTGGGTCAGCACCAAGCCTCATAAGACCACTACAATTTCAACTGAAATACTGTTTCTAAACAATATTTCCAAAAGGATTTACTTAATCTGAGATTTTACTTAAATGATAATGTTAATATTTATTTGTAATGTTTACAAGTCACACTCAAGATCTTTCTATGGAATTGGATTTTTTTAAATAGGAATATATGTATGTAGCAGAGGTAGGACAGTGATAGCTTGTCTTATTTTGTAACTCTTTTATCTGTGTGTCTATGTGTGTATATGTCTGTATGTCTACATGATTTATTGTTTTATAAGTTTTTATAAGGTATAGAAGCCTAAAAATTTTATTTCTGTCCAATTTATTAAAAAACTTTTAATTTCTTATAATTGAAGTCAGATGTACAGATGTTACTTGACTTCATTCTCTCAAGTTTCATTGATAAAAGAAGTAATATTAAAGAAAAACTCAAACCTTTCTAAATTCAACTTAGCAATATGGAGCTGTAATAAATGTTGGCTCTCAGTTCAATATGCAACAAAGATGTTTACGTATATTTCAATGAAATAAAAGCCCTAAAAGTCACAAAATCTCACTGTCAGCAGTATGATAGTACATCACTGCAATTAGGTTTTCAAACGCTGTTTTCCAGCACCAGGCTTCTATGGCTGGCTGAGGGCTCTGCAGTTACACAAGCAATAAGTAGCTAATCAGTCTCCTGTGTGCAGGTAGGTGGAAATTTGCTACTGATGGTTTTTTGCATTTTGAGTTTAAATTAACTCCAGAAAGATGGAGTGATAGCATAGACTCAGTACATCTTATTTTAATAAATAGCTAATTGATTTCTCACTGGAATGATAAATATATCTGGGAAGCACATATGAAGATGCTGCACAACAGAACATATGTATGACTTCCTTAAGCATGTTAAGAAAGTCAACATGATGAATGACAGCCTCAGGTGTTCTCTTTCTCAGTTCCTATTGAAAAACAGTTTCATTTTTCCTGTGTAACTATCATATGATTCATAGAACAAAGTAAGGATTTCAGAAATGCTTATTTCAGAAAACTAAATGTTTCAGTTTCAGAGTATGCCTAGGAGAAACAAAAGAGACATTTTTTTGGCAAGTTAATTCTTTGTGTATTCTTCTGTGACTAATATCTGTGACCGCTGAAGTGGATAAAAAAATAAAAATATTATTTTCTTTCCATTTATTTTGAAGTTATCAACTTATCTTACCAGTTTGGATGCCGGTTGGGGTGTGTGATACTTGCTGATGACCACATATGTCCATTTGTTATTAAATTTTCCCACAAGTCTTGGCTAACCTTCTGTTACTCTTTGTGGTATCCACACAGTATTTCTCACTGGCTTTGACCCAGAACACCCTGAAGAACATGGAATTCCTTCAGAAAAGGCAGTGCATGATTTTATGTTTGATTTAAACATCAAGAATTCTTTAGGTTTCAGTATCTTTCATCTGAACAGTAGAAATTTGCCTAGGGTTTTCTTTCTAATTGTTAGCCCTCTCTATTGCTAAGGAGCTACCTAAAATTCTGCAGCCTGACACCAAACCAGGTGACTGCTCTATCAGTCCCATATATCACATCATTTTAGTTTTACTAATTGAAAAAGTAATAGACAATGCAGAAGATGAATGGATACATGGCAGATATCCTCAGAAAGAAAACAATGAGTTGGCATTATGTCATACAAGAATGAGATTAGTGCTTTGCTTATTTCATCTACTATGAGTAGGAAAAATATCCACAAACAGCAAGAGGGCTTCTGTATCAAAGGCATCACAAAAATAATTGGCAAAGTATTGAGGGACATTTTTATGTCTTCTGTCTTTGAACCAAAATACCCAAAAGACCTAGGTGTATATATTATGGAAATCCAAGATTTTAGTGACTTCTTTTTTACGCTCATGTCTTAGTTTCCCAGTGTTTCTTTGATGTCTCACAAAAGAAAGGAATCATTAAGGACATCACTCTTTCAGCAGGGACAAAAATTACTCTGTACTATTGGATTTTAGTAAATGGTCAGAGGAAAATATCCAGTTCAGGTCTCACTGCATATGAAATTTTCCATTTCCTCTTGTGATCGGAGCTTCTTGACTACTTTATATGACTCATATCCCACTTAATCTAAAAAGTGCTTGCTTTTTTCAAAGCACCTGATGTATTAACTATATAACACTATAGTAAATTCCTTTAAAAAGTGGAATCTCTGCAAAATGAAGTTAAATGGAAAAAAATTCCCTATAAGAAGTGTGACTTGTACAGTGGTTGCTTTGGTATTTAAACTGTTATTTAATGATAATGACATCAAATAAACTATAAATCTTTCTATTAATTGTAGCACTATGATCTACCAAGCCCATTAGTTTATGTTTCCACTTACATCTGGAAAGAAAAACAGTTTTAGGGTCATGATCACTCTCTTAATCCTCTAACCTTGTGACCCACATCTGTGATCTCTTAAATTGAATCTATTACTTATTTATTACCAGCTGTTTTTAAATTTCCTCTCCAGCTAACTCTGCAAATAAAAGGCTTCTAGCTGTTTTAATTTTCTCTTCTGACAGCAAAAGACATATCTGCATGATTAAAATGCCAGATATCTTTATAACGGTTATCAATTACATTAATTAATCGAAAATAGCAGTAGAATTTGCATGGGTAAAAAGTATTACTCTAAATCTTAGTTAATTCACAGTTGTCTGTGAGATGCCATCTCTCCCACACCCCTCTTATTTTTTACCCTTATGTGTATTCATTGTTAATAAATACCTCCCTAACAAGTATGATGTATAGTTGCTGTTGGTATCAAAATGAAGCATGGTCCTATCGTGGTTCTATTTCTCAAGTTGAGAAGAAAAGGAAATTTCTCTCATAAAACAGAAAGGCCTTATTAAGAGCCTAAATTATATAACAGCAAGCAGTCTGTATGACAATAATATATTTTTTAATTAACTGAGATTATAGGCTGTGAGTTTATAGTGTAATATGCTTTTTCTGTCAGAACTTTCCCTTAAGTTAGTTTCTCCTCTATTCATAGCTTCTGAGTGGAAGTTCAGGTCTTATATTAAATGTGCTACTCTCAAAGTGAGCTCTGTTTGTGCAAGGTACAGAAGCAACATGTAATGGCTTCACATCTTGGCAGCCGGATATGAAATGGTATGGAAAAGCAGGTCTCAGGGATGATAAGACAAAATGTTTCAGACTTAGTATTAGGCTGAAGTTTTAAAGGTATTTTTTAAACTTTCTGTTGTTGGCAAGTAGATGCATTTATTTTAGTGAAGCTGCTTCCCCTAACAGAAGCTGCTTCTACCAACAGAACAGTGCTGTTCATTAATGTTAGGCAAATTTCATGTGCCTTGCTGGAAAGCATGGTATGGATTTATTCAGTATGGATTCAAAAAACACCCCTGTAGGAACAGTGACTTTTCTTAAGCTGGGACCTAAGGACAGTTTACATCAGTTCTGATAATGCAGGTTTCTATGTTCTTATATGATTTTTATAACTTCAACTTTCCTCTGGCTCTAGAACTCAGTTGTTTTGGTACCTTTGGCCTCTTATCACAGACCTCAGCCAAATGATCTTTTGTTCTGCAGCCTGGAGGTCTCCAGGAGCCCCTGGGATCTTCCTGTGTTTGTCATTTTCTCCATACGTTGAAGGATAGGCACAAATTTTGCCGGGACTTTTGAACTCTTTACTGTGAAAGAAATCTTCAGATTTGTTGAATTCTGTACCATAAGAGTTTTAAAATATCTGTATAAATTATGGTGGTGATAAAATTTTGTAGAAACTGGACAGACCCTTTTGTTTTATTTATTTGTTTGTTTAATTTTCTTTTCCTGATGAAATTTTTTGTTTGGTTTGCCACAGGTTTTTTTTTTATTTAATTGACAGCAATGACACATGTAAATATGCATGTGCTGATAGATATCTAGCTATTTTAGGTGTACTGTAGTAGGCAGTTTAAGAGGAACACAGTGATCTTTTAAATTTCTCTATTGAAAATACAGGTCTTCATAAGAATCCTCAAACTAATATTGGCATATTTATTTTATTTTCTAGCCTTATATTGTAGGAAAACTCCAAAGTCTTGTAGGAAAACTCAAAGAAGTGCTTCAGAGCAAGGGCCTTGAAAGGAAAAAAAAAAACCCAATCTATTTCTCCAAAGCATTCTGTAGCTAGAAGTGGAGTTTTTCTCATCTTTAATACCTCTACAATTCACAGAATAGCTGTTGCAGATGAAAGCCGAAAATTGACAAGGATCAGAAAGAAAACCTAGGACTCTAGCAGAGCTTCTTTCTTTTTGTTTCCATACCTCTGCTGCAATAGGTTACAATAAACATCTCTCCTCCTTTTTTCTTACAGAGGAGCGTGCATGATGGTGCTGTACTTTCCCTGTTTACCTGTACTTAGGACAGAAATCAGAACCTTTCTGATAGTACTGAAGAAGAGAAATGCTAGAAGAGTAAAGAACCTCACCACAGACAGTTTCAATTTTTAAAGAAAGTTGATACTATTAAAGGAAATTTTTAGGAAGATAGTAATTTTTTGCTTTTTAAATATATTGAATGTCTTTTATACTTAAAATTCAAGAAGAAAAAGGTTCACAAAATTGTTACAAGATGGGCATTGGCAGGTAATTGCATTTATACAATACTTTATGATAATTGTATTTACCTTAAAGAAATAATTTGTCATTTGGTACGCACAGTCTCTTTAGCAGATTTGGAATACTAAGGATACATTTTTTGTATGTCTGTATATATATCTCAAAGAAACAAAATAAATATCAGAGAGATTTAAAGGGGGATAAAGTCAGGATCCCCAGCTGTTTATATTGGCTTATTTTCTGAGTAGATTACAGTGTCCATTCAGTCAAGCAGGACTACATTATACTTTGCTTTTAAGAAAGTGTTCCAAATAATCATAAGTAGGTTTATGTTTCTTTACTTCTTTTCTTCCTTTAATTATGGTTAAGTAAAAGTATGTGTTTCCTTCCCAACTATTAGATCATATTTAAAAAATAATTTAGGCTTTCTTTTTTAGAAATAATTTTAAAATATTTTAAATTTAAAAATAATAAAATAATACAAAAAGAAGTTGCAAAACAATCTGTCGCCATCAAACAATATTCTGGGCATCTTTTGAAAATAAGTCAATCAAGAAAGCCACTGTCTGGGTCACTATTTTGGTAACAGGTAACGTTGTTAAACAATGAAGGCATAGCTTTGTTCATGTGCGTACAATTCCGGAATGTGAGTGATCTACCAAATACAATTTTGGTGAAATTAATTTTCTATCAAAATTTATGTTCTGGATTTTTAAATCCATGGAAAAAAGATGAAGAAGGTCTTTGGGGGCAAGTCTTCTCTTGTGTACCAATAAATGCTTCTAACTTCTGTGAAAGTACATAAGTGCTCTGCATTACTGAAAATCAGTGTGGGTTTTTTTATTAAATTCAACTCTGAAAGTCTGATTTTAGCTACATTCTAAAATATCTTATATAGCTGGTGACTTTTTATTTTGTTTTGGTTTTACTGCTAAAATGTTTTCTGAGAGAGGCTTGTAATAAATAACAAAGAACATCAAAATTCTGTTCTTTTACTTTACAATTGGTACTTTTAATTAAATTCAATTAAGAAACCTTGATATGACTTAGAACCACACACTCAAATGGTTTCTGATAATATTTCCAACAGAAAGAGCAAACTCTAAAAACATCAGCATTCTGCTTTGGATTTTTTTCTTCTTACTAAGATTAGGGACATCAGCTATACATTTTAGAAAAGAGATTTGTTTGATATCTGTGTTGTTACAGGCAATATCTGGGCCAACTGAACCCCTTATCAATGTCCTGAGTGGGACCAAAAAACAGTATTTAAAATTAATAAGTTCAGAGCTATTATAAACTGGGAGGAAAAGTTAATTCAATACCAATTAAGGGTGATTATTCAATGATTAATCTTTAATGAAGAAAGCATTACTCTTAACCTTGTGTTTGACTCATTTTACAACAGTGCAGCTAATATGTGACTTTGTAAATGTGAGAATCTTTCGCAAGAATTATCAATCTATTTCTTGGAAGACTGTAAATAGAATTTTGACTTTATTGAAGTTAATTTCAAAAATCATGTTGGAACTTTTTAGGATGAATGTTTCATATGCAGCACTTAAAGTATTCAGAGACATTAAAGTTTTTACAGGAAATGAATGACATACTTCCTGGGAAATGCATTAGAGTCAAAAATCTTTTGAACTCCTACAATGAAATGAGCAGCCATTCACAAACTCCTCTTGACACATAAATTAAAAGTCCTGACATAAGCTTTGTTCATCACTGAGATAACAGTGAAAGAACAATGAAATAAAAATTAGCTATTTTCCTTTCTTAGGATAAAGAATAGTAGTCTGATGGGAGAAATGGCTGTCACTGCTGCTTGTAAAAGGAACTCAGGTTAAAATGCATTTATGCTCTCCATTCCATCTCTAGAAAAGGAACCAAGGAATTCCAAGAATTAAAAGCAGCTCACCAATGTTACTAATCATCAGCTGCACAATAAATTACTTTAATAGGCATTGTTGCCAGAATGCCCATCATGTCCACTAATCACATGGCTGCTATAGCTGAGAAGACAGAACAAAAAAGTACAATTTCAGATATGGCAACTTAGTAATTATTTTACATACTTGTCTTTCTTGTACCAGGTACCTTTTTTCATTTGGAAACAACTTCACTATATAGCATATAGATGGGTGTATTGATCAAGCTCTGATGTATTTTAAATATCAGCATAATTCTTGACAGATTACTTATCAATTCTTATGTCCCATGTAAATTTAAGTAAACCTTTTATATTTTCTTCTTAACCTACCTTTGTGTCTTTAGTTCTTAAATTTTACCTACTAAAAAATCAGCTTGGAATTTTCCAAGCTATTTTTTCTTCTTCCTTCATGAAATGTTTTGTAGAAGAATAATCTTATAGTTGATAAAAATATTATATTACTTTCTACTGTGCAGTACCATGTCAATACAACAGCTTTGTAGTTTTTAGATCCAGGATCTCTGTATACTGTCCCACCAAGTCTTACACAATTTTTTTTTTCCTATGATACAAAAATAGTCAGTGCAGTTCTGCCAAGGTTATTATAGTGCTTGCTGAGAAAATAATGGTTGTCTGGACTGTTTCAGTCGATACACCTGACTGTCTGAATACTTTCAAATCATAACATCAGTCTGTTTATTTGCTCTGGTTATAGTGGAAAAAAGTCCTTCAATTTTAATGAATTTACTTATTGAAATAATTCAATACTTTAATGTCATTCATGAAAGTTACATTTTTTTAATTTCTCCTGAAGACTTAAATCACTGTTTTTCTTTTATTTCATAACTGCCAACAATCATTAGTTAATCACAAACAGACCAGCAATGATGAATTAAGCATGAAGCTTCTTTCTTTGCCTCTGGCCATCCCTCAAGTATCAACCTTTTGAGGACTTGCAGCTTCACATCCACATGTTTTTTGATTTGAATCTTGGAACTGTATGCTTTCAGTCAGTTTACATAAGTCATGTATTTCAATTTGGGACCCTCAGCATGGCAACAAAACTTATTTTTAGACTGGCATAGCTTAATAAAATTCTTTTCTGAAAATAATTTTTTAGGGTCATGAAGGGCTGTTCAGAGAGCTCACCAATATTTTGCATTGAGCTGAAAAACCTCTACTTTTTTAAGACCTTCCCTGGTTCATTGAAGTTTGTCTACAAGAAAGGCAATTAATTTGATTAGTAACAACCTCATTTAGAGATTAACTTAATGACAAAGTCTCTGTTTTGGTTCTTGATATATAAAAAACTTGAATGTAAGGTACCATTCACAGAATCTTTTCCTGTTATTTTTCTGAAATGAGTGAAAATATGATTGTTTAGTTCTAATTAAAATGTTATTGCTTCTTGAATATTTCTTTCAAAAGTACTTAAGTGGTGTACACTAGGTGTGCTCTTTGCCTTGAATAGTTTTTTCTGAAGTAGCTTCTGTAGTTAGGTTTAGAGACTTCATAATTATTTTGATCTTTGGATAATATGAATACAAACTAAATAAAAAATGAAAAATTAAAATTAATCAAAAATGTTGCATATTGTCTTTTTCTTTTTAAGTGGCCTTGTTTTAGTTCCAGCACTTCTTTTCCCTCACATTTAAATTGGAATAGAAAAATAATGCAGAGAAAAAAGCTATGAAGCACCGTATATTTTTTCTCATATTTCTAGGGTTGTCTCTGGATTAAATACAGCAAGGATACTGATGGTAATTATCTGATAAAGGCAGGCATTCACCTGGCCCTTTTTTTTTTTTTCATTTTTTTTAATTAGGTGAATTTTCTATATTCACCTAAATGGAAACACAGTACCTTGGAATTTTTCCCAGTTAGATAAAAAAAGTGTAAAGTGACTATACAGTTTTCAAATATTGAAAACTTTGCAAGATGTAGGAAAAGTTGAGTATATATTATTGGGCATTGAGTCTAGTTGCCTAAGAGCAGAAATGAATGCATGCATCTACACTTATGAACAGTATAACATGACTTTCCTCTCAACTTTACATACTTGCTTCATTTTTAACCTGTCAATAAGAAATCAGATTAAAAAGTTAGTAAATTTGCTTAAAGAAAGGGTAAAAACAAAGAAAACTTCACATCAACGAATGAATTTTTCAATAGTCTTTACACAGTACTATGTGGTGACAAAATAATAATAGGATGTTTATTTTCTGCCAAGATATGTTAATCATAGTCCACTGTAATCACACTAATGAGGCACTCATCTCAGCTGGAATGAAATTATCCTTTTGCATTAAAAAAGAGTTACTTTGATGTACATTAAAAAATAATTTATATGGTTATTTGGAGTACTGAATCCACATTAAGTTGCCTCAGGACCATAGCATGTTATAGTGAGGGTAAAAACATTACACAGCCTACTTTCTACAAGGTTTATGTAAAATAGACTTGTTAATTTTTTAAATTGTTATTTCTGTCATAAACAAAAACCAAAAAGACAAAGGAAGTCATGCAGATTTGCCGATTTTGTGGGGATGGTTTTGATGTGTACATAAGTATAAATCTCTTCATGATCCTTCAGGTGATTAAAAAAAAAAAAGTCTAAATCAAACCACTGGAAAAAAATGAAGGAAAAAACCCCAAAATCTGCCCCTGTGTATTTCAGTCAAGTAATTGTAATAAATGTTTCATACATACATACAATGGATCCACAGGACCCATGGGAGTTACCTCATCACTTATCAACCCTTTGAATAGATTTCCTTCAGTTGCTTCTATTAATTTTTTTTTACTTTTGATTTCCCAAACAAATGAGTAGCAACTCAAGAGTAAAATACAGCCTGATGCAAGGATCTAGAGATTTGTTTACAGAGAAACAGGATTCTATTATGTATTTTTACTTTTGTTTGTATCCTTAGATAATGACCTTTTAAGAAGAGTGAATTAAGTTTTCAGAAAGCTTTTGTGGCTTAGAAATATTTTTGAAAAGCTTCCAAATTTCAGAAGCCTGTGAGCAAAAGCTGAGTCATTACATGAGTTGTTGATTTAATGTTATAATTACATTCTATGTTTTGAAAATAAAAATTCTCTGTAAGTGGGAAAGTTGGCTGGAGATATTTTGAGTTACTGTTGATGCTTACCATTGTTCTAGTTAACTGGCATAATTTTTGAGACATTCCATCTGAAAATGTTGAAGAGTTATAAATTTATGTCATCTTTCTAATAGAAAATATATGAGATGTAAGTATTATTTTTCTTCTCTTATTATACTTTTAACACCTCTGAGACTTGATTTCAAGTTTTGCCCTTTGTTATAATATACTTTTAATTCTTACTTCTTCATTGCCTGTGAGAAGGAAAACCACATATAAATACTGTATTTATTAATAGAAAAAAAAACTAATCCAAATTGCACTTCGGTGATGCATTGCTCATTCTTTTACAAGATTTAAAAATATGTTGAAGAGCATATTTTATTTAGGAGTTCTAAGTGATTTACCCAGTCTTGATAGGAGTTTTGCCATTTATTTCAGTGAAAGGTGGATTCAGCTCTAGATCTGTTTTAGACCTTGGACCTAGAGGCTTCGAAGCCTATTGGTGAAGGACAGATAAGATTTACCAAATCATATTCTTTTGGTACTCCAGAGAAAAAATTGTGCTGTTTCTAGTTTGTTTTGACACATGTTGTTTCAATGTGATGAATTTCTTTCCTTAAATACTCAATTGAAGTACACTGTACCAATTCTGAGAGTATTAAGAACTATATTATATTCTTTTGTGGGGAGGATGAGTAATGTGTATCATAGGAGAGCTAGTAAATGCACAAATTGTCAGTTATTTTAAAAGTGTTTCTCCTCTGTTATGTAAGAGAAAGGTATAGCTTGCTGTGAGGATCACGCTTATACGTAACAAAGTCTCAATATTCCAATGAAGATGCTTTGGTTAAAAGACAGGAAGCACAAATAATGCAGATCTGTATTTTACTAACCCTCTCCAGCACCAACATTAAAAACATCATTCTCTTACCATCTTTGCTCCCCTTTTCACCACCCTCATCCACCCCCATCCACCCTCCCACCTCCTCCCAAAATACTTTTAATTTTCTCCTAGTGTGCTTATGGAACCTTCAATTTTCTTCTTATTTCTGTTTGGAAACTTTCATTTGTAAAATGTATTTTATGGAACACTGTCCATAGAGCATGGATCCATTTAATTTTCAATATCAGATTGTGAAGTTGGTCTGAGTTTGGTCCATCTTCTTCTCTGCATTTGCTCTTTTCAGTATTACTGAAGACACCATTTGGTCTCCCAGCCTTTGTAATGAAATGTCTAGGCTTTCAATAATAATACGTGATACTCAAGAATATATTTATTAGTTCAATTCCACATAGTAAATGCTTTCCACATGCAACTGTTCAGCTGACTCAGAGTGAAATATTCCTCATTTGCAAATATTTTTTAAAAATAGAAAATTCTAAACCAGTAAATTGGATATTAATTACTATCTCATTTTATTATTGTTTAATAAATATCTTTCTAAATAACTCATTCATTGAAAAATAAGTAACTCAGTTGCATGGGAAGATATTAGCACACTTCACATCATGTTATATAAGCCCATACTGATGTGATGCCATAAAGCTTGAAATTATCTTATCCAAGTGGATTTTTTGCCTCTGAATTTGTTTTAAAATTATCTTCATACTTGCTTACACATAAGAAACCTCAGAACATAAAACCAAATAAAATATTTCAATGCAATGTTAGGCGTAAAATGTGAACATATTAATTTTTTTACAGTGGAAAATTAGAAATATTTGCATTTGCAATTTCATTTCCTGTCATTGCCTTGCGTTCTGCCCTCGTAAAGTATTTTTTTCCTTTTTTCTTCTCTCTCTGACATTAATAAACACACATGCACATTTAAATGTAAATTAGAAAAAACATTACATTAATATGATTATTTATTTTGATTTTTTTCCAAAATACTTTGGCAGGAGTATATTCTTTGGCTTCTAATGTGAAAAAAAGACATTAAACTAGAGGTTGCTAGGAAAGATGAAACATTAAGCTTATAAATCAGAAGGAATTTCCCAATGATTTCCAAGGAAATAGGAATTTTATCCAGTTCCACATAATTTTTGTGAGCTTTTCTATGTCTTTTATGTTTTGATAAATGCACCATAGTTGCCTATCTGGATTATATTTAGAATATCTCTAGAAAAAAATATACCTAGATAATATTTTTAACTTTAAACATAGTGGAAATTATGTATGACTTTGTTTTCTTGATTCATCCCATCTGTTTCACAAATTGTGAGTGCAGCAGTGATTTGTAATAAACACTGTGAAGTGGCATGAGCCGGTATCATTTGTATGCATTGTTAGTCAAGTGGCAAAGAACCCTGAATTTCTGCAGTCAGCAGCTTTATGTACTTCCTCCTCTTTGAATTTATTTTCATAGGTTCTCTTGAGAGTAATCATTTCATAAAGTAACTTTCCCACCCCTGAATCCTAGTAGGGGGCAAAATTGCTGCTAATTATTATAATTGCATGTTTCAATCCATTCTGGAGCTCCAGGAATTAATCTTATATGAAATGTGATCCGCAGACAGGTCCCCTAGCTTGTTAATTTGCTGTTAAACTAAATCAGTATTTTGTTTTACTCTTGATGCTTGAATAGATTCATTCCATTCTTGACCTCAATTAGAGTTTGTTTGAACTGTGTCCTACTAATATGTCAGATTGAAAAATCAATTGTATAATTCCATTTTGCAGTGATAGTAGTTGAAAAGGTATTTACCTACAATGATTTATATAAGAATTGCCATTAATTTAATGCAGATACAGTTTTACCAGAACATGATTAATTGTAAAACAAGTTGTACCTCCTCTAGAGACTGAATTAGTCAATACAAACATGAAAATTCTGATGACATTCAAAGAACATATGAATTCAAATGTCAGAGGAATCTTTGTTAAAACTGAGAATTCTTACCTGGTGTAAAAGTAATACTATCTTAAAATGTCTATAATAAAAAAGTAATTCTTGTGCTTTGAGCACCAGGATCAATATTTAGGTACTTTCAGATGTACAGTAGAATTAAAAAGACTTCAAGAATATCAAAGGCTGTTAAACCAATACACATGTTGTCTGAAAATGTTCCTCCAAAGAGTATGAATTTGTTAGCTGCTTTGATATTAATGGAGATGTACATTCTGTGTACATTATATGTTTCTGATTTAGATGTTGGAATTGACATAATAAACTTCAGTACAAAAACCCCTCAAATTTTCTCACTAAATCTGTAAACCAGTGATCCAATTTTTCAGTGCATTGTCAAACATCCTAAAACACCATTCTAGACAAATGAGTAGTTCACTCATCATCTATTTTTATTTTTTAGTTACTTCAGGTTCAGAAGACCAGATATTTTCAAATACCAGTCCGTCAGTTTGGAATAAGCTTCTTTAGTCCGTAAATTTATTTTCTTAATCCAAACATTTCTAATTGTAAATTGTAGGTGACATGCAGGTGCTGAACCTGGTTCAGTGCAACTCTGAATATAAATGCAGCTTTGGGGATGAAAGGATGGAGAGTACTCCCACTGAAAAGGATATAAAATTGAACATGACCTAGCAATGTGCACTCACAGCCCAGAAAGCCAACTGTATGATGGGCTGCATCCAAAGAAGCGTGATCAGGTTGAGGGAGGGGATTCTGCCCCTCTACTTTGGTCTTCTGAGAGCCCATCCGGAGCACTACATCCAACCCTGGGGTCCTCAGTACAGGAAAGACATGGGTCTGTTGGAGCAGTTCCAAAAGAGGGTCATGAGGATGATGAGAGGGATGAAGCACATCTGCCTTGAGGAAAGGCTGAAAAATTTGGGGATGCTCAACCTGGAGAAGAGAAGGCTTGGGATGACCTTATTGCAGCCTTTCAGTACTTAAAGGAGGCTACAAAAAAGAGCTTGTAATGACAAGAAAAGGGATAATGGTTTTAAACTAATAGAGCATAGATTAAGATTAGATATAAAGAAGAAATTTTTCACAGAGAGGGTGGTGAAACACTGGCACAGATTTCCAAGAGAGGTGGTAGATGTACCATCCCTGGAAACATTCAAAACCAGGCTGGACAGTGTTGCTGTCCGGGGGGCTATGTACAAATCACAAATGGGATGGGCCTGCTGGGGTATGTGTCTTGAGATGTTTATTTTCCAGCATCAGTCTCATTACATGGCTATGACAATGGAAAGATGCCAGCAGCTCTAATCCCAGGCAGCAGACAAAGAACTTAATGTTACAACTTACTTTAAAAGCTTTTTGACCAATCACACAAAGCAAAAGCATATTGACAGTACCTCTATCCAATTGCTATCACACACATACCTTTGGTTAAAACAAATCTCTCTTATTTTGAATAAAATACCTGCTTGTAAGCCTTAAGATACAATGCACAGAGCTCAAATATTAAGCTTAGAACTTCCTAATATCTCGCTAGATACACTTTTCTGCAACTTAGGCAGTTATTGTATCCGAGCAATCATACACTGACCATTGTTCTATTTGTCCTTACTTTCTAGTTGTATAATTTTTCTGCTGGCAAATCTTATGTCTACTGCTTCACTCTCACTGCAGTTCTGTTGTCTCTGAGGCCTGCCTTTTGCAACTTGCCCAAAACCTGATAAAGATTCCCACAATTCCCTCCCTCAGTTCACCTAAGAAGAAACCTTTGTAACTTTGTCGTTTATTAACTACCTTGCATTTCATAGCTTTTCTATAATACACTGCTTATTACTTGCTTAAAGCAGAGTGAAGGGCTGGAGAACCTCCCTTATGAAGACAGGCTGAGAAAGCTGGGATGGTCAGCCTGGAGAAGAGGAGGTTGAGTGAAGACCTCTCTTCACTAAAAGACTTATTGAGCACTGGAACAGGCTGCCCAGAGAAAGGTGGAATTTTCCTCCCTAGAAGTGTTAAAAAATCATCTATCTGTCCCTTGAGGACATGGTTTAATGGCTATGATAATGGTTGACGCAACTGTAGATGTCTTTTCAATTCTATAATTCTTAACGATTCTATGATTCTATATTTCTCTGATGCCTTTTAGTTAAGACATTTGGCATCTTAAGATGAGCTCCAGATAAAATGCTGGTTTTGTCTACAGATCCTGTAGCTTCTCTTTCAGTCCCTTATAGTTTTTTCATTTACCAATTAATTTATTTCCAGAGAGAATGCATGAGTCAGTCATGACTCAATTCATTACAAATTACATCCTCTTTTTCAAGTGAAAACAAGGAAATAAAAGGAAAAAGAACAATTTATTTTCTGATTACAGTTGTCAATGACACTGCAAGTACCTTATTTTCAAGTGATAATCGCCTCTCACTGAGACAGCTGCAGATGTGCCCTAATGATATATTTATCACAATTAATATTTTATCAACACGGTAGTAGGACTTGTTGCATATGCTTATAAGTGTGGCTGTGAAGGTGCAGAAGACTAGTGTGAAGAGAAAGAGTTAGCTCTATGGTTAGGTTTAGCAATAGATGGAGAATATACAAGGTAGAATATTAGTATGACTAGCAACCAAGTTCATAACCAGTATCTTGTAAAAATATGCATGTCATGGTGTTCTACGAAATAATGGATTAAAGACTGAAAATGGAGGTAATACATGCTGTGAAAAAGATCACTCTTGGAAGCATATTAATGAGTTCTTATTATTCACAATTGATTTTTTTATCTCATCGTTGAAAAAACTCAACCTCTAGGGTAAGTAACACATTAATGGAAGGACTTTTTTTCTTTCTACTTAACTTTTCCATTGGTCAATTATAATAAGCATACTTTTGTGATTGTAGCTGTGTTTGGTGGTTTTTATAAAAACATGTTTTATAAAAACATGTTTTTTATTTTGTGGTTTTTTTTTCCAATAGTAATAATATAAGAAATGAATATGGACAGAAAAAACAATCTAGGATGTGCTAAAAAGAACGTATCAAAGAGGAGATGATAGGAATCCTAACTACAGTCTATTTGTCAGCAATGTTTTACTTATCTTGCCTATTCCTGATATAATTTCAAATAGATTAACCTGCCTGAGTAATTGCACAGAATTCCTTTGTTTTTGATTTTATTTTGGTATACGTAAATATATGTTTAAACAATTAGAAATTAGCTTTGTACTCATGAAAAAGGAATCATTCTTTGTAAACTGAAAGGCTACTACTTTTGGGGATAACAAAGATTATTTCCACACAATGTGTCAGAAGAGAAATGAATATTTTGATGGTGACCTGCTATTAATAAAATCTTGTTCTGTATTTCCTATACTACATATGATTTTCTGTTTTCAAATTTTAGATGAAAATTTAGTCAAGTAGTGCTGTTGTGGTAAGAGAAATTTAGACAATTTTTTAACTGCCTTTATGTTATTTTGTACATGATTTATGCAAGAGGTACAGTTGAGAACCATTAAGCAAAATGGAAAAATGTCAGGTTAGTGAATATCCATATTTTCATTTTAAAAGGAGTTGTTTTGATAAAGGAAATAGTTTTAGGAGTTGTGGAAGCTTTCCTGAGACTGAATGTCTTGTCATATCTGCATGCAGATGATGATGACAGGGAATCCTTTCTGGTCTGTAGGGGTTCTAGACAAAAATGCTGCTCTCTCTGTCTCCCTCTCCCTCTTCCAGTTTTTGGAGTGAGTTCACTTTGGTTCATTTTTGTATTATTCCTATGCAATAGATAAAAAATTTGTGATTGTTTTTTTAGCTTTTCCATCATCCCTGTAATATTTGATAACATAAAGAAAATAACATCAAAAAGAAGTAGATACCTTTACAGCATGAGTAGATACCTATACAGCAAATGAATCTCTCTCTTAATAAAATGAGAGAGATCTTGAACGCTCATTCATCCAGAAGAAATCAGCCTGTTCAGTACAACTTTACAAGAATTGGTTTTTTATTTCCTTTTTCACAAAATTTATCCACTTTTTTTTTATTTACATGATAATGGTGGATAAAAACTGATGTCAAAACTTTGCAAATTTTTTGTTTCTCAGCCAGTCCTAAGAGAAAGAGATACCAAAGGTTTACAACAGAGCATGATATGATGTCAATTGTGAATTTCCATGAATAGCCTAAAAGCATAAGATGGAATGATATAGGTTGATTTACTGTACACAGAAATTTACTACTGAAGTGCAATAAGATCTTAAGGATAGAATGCTTCTGAGAAAATATATATTTCTAGCAGACCTGAGAGCAGATTGGAAATACTTGCAGTCTCTGGGAGGTGGTTCCAAGTCTAAAGATAGGTCTATAAAAGACCATAAAGTTATATGTAATTCAAAAGATGGAAAGAAAGTGGATTAAAAGTAGTGAAGGAAGACATCAAATACAGAAAATATAATCCAGTGAAAACCTCTTTTAAAAAACAGGTAAGTGTATTCAGTCAATCTAAAATCTAATAATATGTCACGAGATATATTAATTAGTAATAATTAAATAAAGGTATTAGGTATAAAGGTACAGTTATATAACTATATAACTATATAAAGGTATAACATATCCCTTGTTTTCCAACACAATCATTTCAGTCAAAGTAGATTTTTCTCTTTAAAATGTTATAGTGAAGGCTAAGGGTTTCATTTTATACTAAGGTCTTAAAAACAAGCTAAGATTGCTGGTTTTGATTATTATTTCTGACATTTGTCACAGGCATCAGGTGCTCAGGATGTACTTTACTCTCTATCAAGAGAGAGAAGTTTTGGTTACATGTGTGGGAAGCACATTTTTCCAACACACCAATGTCTTTTTAATATTTTGGGCCTGTTTCTTTTTTAAACATCATTATTCACCAAATTCAATTATTTTTTTAGCAGCGAATCATGCACAAGATGTGTACCATCTCATATGAAATGAGCTTCCTTTGCTTTCTTTTTCCTAATTTATTTTTCCTCTTTCACCAGTTACCTACCTGCAACTACTTGCCTGTCACTATTAATTCATAATTTATGACTTATAAATGTTCATTAGTGAACTTTCCTATGCAAGCATTATTTTTCTCTTATTAGTGTTCCATCTAACATTTTGGCAGGCTTCTGTCTACTGTTCCTTATCTTTTGCTTCAAGACTTAAATTAAAAGGTGTTCTGTTCCATTTCCTTCCACTTTAAATTATTATTATTTAATCATAATTCACTGGTTAATTAATAATTTCAATTAATATCTCTTGATTCTTTTATTTCTCTATATTTTTTTATGTTGTTTGCCTTAGTTTTGTGCGGGCTAAAATTTAAGATTAATTTTAAACACATACATACCCATGACCATTACTCACAGGGTAGTTGCTTAAATTGAAAAGTTGTAGGTTTGTACATTTATTTTTGATCCACGTTCTTGTCTATTTTGGCAAAGAAGAAGAAAAAGTAGTCTAATCAAATGTCTTCTTCAAAACATGGAAATTATCCTTTAGATTTAAAGATACAGTTGCATTGATAATATGTGTGTAAGAGTCATGGATGACAAGGTGCCAAATGATACTGCTTGAAAATATTCATTAGGAGAATTGTAGCTTCTCAAAATCTTGCAATACAAAAATATCTTAGGACACAGAAATTTCACCCAGGAAATGTGGAAGACCTATAGATGACTATGTATTTTCTTTTAATTTTCCACCTTTTTTGTAGTCAGCTTAGGGCTTCTATATAACAAGATGAATTCTTGGATTGCTCTTAATTCTAGAAATATATATATATATAAACCAGTCTAAATCTACTTTAAAAGTAGAGCTTATCCTAATCTTTATTTCTGTAAAACGTGATTTTTTGAAATTAATTACATTCTTGTGTTGCATACATTTCTCATCGACACTTATCTGAGATGACTCATGCAGTTTGCAAGTGACAAAATCTGCAGATTGCTTATTCTTACCTCCTTATTTTAGATCTATAGAATACTTTTATGTGCCTACATAATCATGTAGCTTTTACTAATTTATAAGAAATTATTTTATTCTTCATTTTTTTTATCCTTCTTCACATCCCTACCATTGCCACTCTATCTCAATAATACCTCTTTGTTTTCCTACCCCTACTTTTCCACATATATGCCACTGCCCTCTTTATCTCATTTCTTCCTATGCTCGTTCCACTTTATATTTGACTTCTCATACATCCTGCCCAGTTGTCCCATATTTATCAAAATTCCTGGCTACTTTGCAAAAAAAACCTCACCTTTTAAATTTTTTTATTTCAATTTTTTTTTCATTATTCATTTCTTGAATTTGGGATGTTCCAGTCTGCTGTCTAAATAAGTACTGTCCATCATAAGTATCTATGCAAAAGAGAAATAATTCCGCAGCATTTAGCAGCAAAGTCAAGGCAATGGCTTGTTCATTTGAGCCTGCAGTGTATGCTTTCCCTGAAACTAGCCACAGGATTATGCTCAATTCTGTCTTCCAGTTAGAAATACAGAAGTTTAATTAGCCATTTATTTACAAGAGAAAAGAGGAGCTGTTTAATTTCCCCTTTGATTATTCAGTAACAGGAAGGCTAGATTTTGGGTTTTGAGTTATTTTTAGATAAAACTTTGATAATTTCAGTAATGTCTAGCTTTTCTCAGCTTTACACAGAATTTTACCTTATTCATTGCCCCTACTATTCTTGTGCTGCTTCCATAGAAGGATTTGCTGGACCCACAATTTTAAATTATCAAAACGCTCTGTTGTTTGAGCTTAAAAAATGAAAAAAAAATTGATGGTATTCTTTTCTGGAGCCTAAATAAATGTCTGTTAGTAATTCTTGGAGTTGGAATAAAGTTCTTCCTGAGTATGAACATGACGTTATAGCTATAACCGAGACAGATTAAACTCCTTTCCTTGAACATTCATATGTGGCTTCAAAATCATGACATAGATCCTAATTGTAAAAATTAAATGTTGGCTTAGAGATCATAAAGCAACATTTAAGTAGAACTCAGTATCTGTATGATTGGCAAGTATAACAGCTTCAGTAACAAAATAAGAGAAGGGATATAAAACCCATGGATTCAAACTGCAGTCTCTCTTCTTAAATTGTACTTTTTTCTCCTCACTCTAATCTCTGGAAGTGTTTGAAATGTAATATGTAATTAATAAGTGAGTCAAAAGATGCTCTAATTAGAGACAAGATTTAGTATTCCAGTAGGGTTTCAGCTGAATATGTAAGTTTAATTATGCTTTTATTAAGATAACTAAACCAACCACATTTCTAATACAGATGGAAAAGTACATATCCATATTAACAGAACACCTTTAAGCAGAATACCACATTACCTGACTCTGTCAGTATGTTTATTTCTTTTGGAAATGGGCAGATTATTTGAGATATTAAGCATTTAAGTAAATATGTTAATAGCATTAAAGACATTAGCTAAACTGCCAACAAAAATGAAGGCAGAGAAACATAATTTACATGTTCCAAAAGTGCACTGGAAAGAGTGCTAAACAAGGCTGCTCATCCTGGCAGAAAATATTCACTAACAGGTGGGTTCAGTAAGTGGCTGCTTTGGCCACTAATGGCATGTGTCAGTTTGGGCTCATTTCTTACATTCCTGAACAGATGAAGTTTGGCACTATCTATGATTTAAAATATTCATATTTTAAAATAACTCATGAAAGAGGAATACAGTACACAATGTCATGACTTTACACAGTCCTGTTTCTGCAGTCATTAAGATTTGCATTAATAATCAATTTTAATTTAAATTTATAACCCAGAATGTTCATTTGGAATTCTTTGTGCAGGCAGTAACAGCTGTGCTAATGAATTTTGTGCAATACCTTATGAATAAATAATTTTCCTTGCTAGTCTCACTGAAAGAATTAGCCCTATATTACTGACATTTGTCTAAGAGCACATCAAACTAAAACACAGTTTTTTTATAGAATTTAAAAAACTGCTGTACTATATAAGATTGATGTAAATGAAATGCAAAGAATATAGAAGTACTATATATGAGTGATATAAATTACATACAGGGCCAAGAGTACATTACAGAGCAAAGAGATAAAATACCAAACAAATATTCTCAATATGACAAAAATCTACAAAATAATAAAAAAGTGATTTACAACATGATGGCATTTTGTCTTGATATGTATTTTGGACAAAAATAGGAGAAAGTTTAGGAAGTCATTTTATTGCCTATTTGGAGAGAAGTTAAACCAATTTTTGCTGCCTAAATAATCTAGGAAAACTTTGAGCATGTGCCTGCAGGATTCCTGCATCCTAGACAAATTGAATAGCAATTTCAGTCTCCTTTTTCAATGAAGTCTCTCTATTTCTATACTGTAATGCATCCTATTTTGAAACTTTGAATATGGGAAGCCTGAAAAGTCATTTATATATTTTGTTGACTGGTTACCACATCTATTTTTGAGTTTTCATTTTGCTGTGTGTTTTTGAAATACAGGCATCATGTAGAATTGGATACAATTGCTGTTGATCTGAGATAATGATGTAGGGGTTATTTTCAGTTAAATAGAAATAGTCTTCCTTTCCTTTTTCCTGGTAATAAATTAACACATTAATGTATCAAATGAGGAGCAAATTCTAGAGTCATTATTTAAGCAAAAGTCTCATTGGAATACTATTTTCTGAGATACATCAACAAGAATCTGTAATAACAGTACAACTCAAACCTTACAATGAAAGCAGAAATCAATACACATTTCAGTATATCCTGAAATAGAGTAGGAGTCATTGCAGTAAAGCAGAAAAATAAGATTAGTTCTTTGATATAAATATTTATTAAATTATTTGATATATTTAAAGTTCCATATGGTTAGTGAAAATTGCTTTTTAAACATTTTTGCCATGAATGTTAGCTGTATTATTTTACTAAGTATTAGTTCTTCATAAATTCTATTGAAAATTATACCATATCTGATGTGTTAAATCTTGTTAAAATGAACAACTGCATTTTTGTTTCTCATGGGTAACAGACTGAAGATCTTCAATATTTGAGAAAATTTCAAGGAAGATCATCAGATGCAAAATTCTGGATTAGGAATTAAAAATTTAGAGAACTTCTTTACTACTATCATACTACAGTCTTGGATTTCAGAAATGTCGTTGCGTATCAGCAGGTACTGAAAATAGAGTAGAACAATTCTGAAAAAAAATTTGTAAATGAATTTATGGTTGAAATAATAATATTCAAAGCACTGTTGGCTTTTTACTTGCATTTATTGTTAAATACCCAAAGAATCAAATAGCAAGTGTATTCACTTTATTAACTTTTTTAATCAGAAACTTATAATTTCATTGGATTTTAGTAAAATACATACATCTAGTTATCAACATATGCAGGCACAGGCTGTCTGTGTTTATGTAGATATTCTGGCTGGCATTTAAAAATTTACAGACAATATAATGTAGTTATACCAACTGAAACCATAGCCATTTTCAATAATATAAATTTGCAGATTTTATCTTGGACTTATACCTAGCAGAGTGAATAGCATTTCTAAAGCAATTTTATAACATAAATAATATTTCCAAATTGTAGAGAAGGTAATGTAAATGCATTAAGATTTGTTTGGAATGGTAATGCAAGAGGTTAGTTTTCAGTGTCCTCATGATGTGACGTCAAATGTTTTTCTTTTTGTCTTAATGAACCCAAGTGGTTTATTGGAAACAACATATTTTTTATTAGTTTACTAACAGCATAATGGTTAGAAAGAGGTTGGGCTTGCTTATTTACTAATTTATTTACTTTACATAATTCCACTTATTTTGCATGGTTGATAGATTTGGAGAAAACTAGTGCAATAAAAAACTTATACTTCTCATCTGTGGTGCCCTTTCCTTATCTCTGTAAAGAGAGTTAATGCTAGAAAAAAATCTGGAAGTAGGTGTACTGTGCTTTATCCAAAGAATACTGAAAAACCTTTGAATACTTTCAGCTATTTGAAAATGAGGATGCTATTGATTTCCTTACTGCAGTACCTATAATTAAAGTTTTTAGATCCGTCCTTTTTGCTATGTTAAATGGATCAATGGAGTCCCAGTCTATACTTTTAGGGTATATTAGAGACTGGATATGCGGTGCTTGACTTGCTGACAGTTTTCTCCTGAAAACAGCATCAGATATTTTAGGATATCCAAAGTGGAAACTTTTTAAAATGTTGCCTGCATGCTAAGAAATTAGTGAGGGAAGTTGTTAATAGTAGACCTCTAAGTTATTAAATATAGTTTTCTTGGTTTGATTACCTTAATACCCAGGTCTGATTAAAATATAAAAAGAAATAAAGATTTGCAAAACTAGAAGAAAAAAATGTGGTGTTTTCCTTATATTCAATAACTCAGAACACAGGTTTCACAAAGAGGAAACTTTTATTCTGCTTTTCCTAACAGGAATCTGCATCTGTGCCTCTCAAATAAAAGCTAAAATGAACATTCTGGGAATAAAAAATAAAGGAAGGAACTACATAGAATTAGCTGATAAGAACAAGATATTTCAAGAATCTGAACTGACTAGAAAATTCCTTGTGTGGGTAAATATAAAAAAAGAATTAGTGTGGTTTTATCTTCACATTTTTGTAAATTAATGTATAGTCTTGGTAGGGGGAGGTCTAGAATTTTAGCTTTTAATGGACTTCTGGAGTTTCAGTCCCTTTATTGTAGCTTTAATGGAAAATATTCTTTCCACCAGGTTATTGGGAAGCATGGAGTTGCTTTTCTGAATGTGAGTCATGATCTGAGCACGCTAGGGAGAGGATAAAATATAAATATCTTGTATCTGCATTAATCTGTGAAGGCTTCCTCTGAGAATGCAAATTCTTTGATTCTTGTGTGTGTACACTTCTGTCCTCTAACTGTGGCTTGAAAAACAGTCTGTCCTTGAATGTAAGAAAAGAAATCACGCTTTCCTGATGCAAAAGGACTCCCCTGCCTATTAGATATTAAGAAAAACATAGGCCCTGCGTCAAGCTTGAAAACCCCATAGCTCACAGTTCCTGCTGCTTGGATCAATGTGATAGTTAACTGCCCCAAACGAGTCCGCATCAGAAGTTCTTATTACTACAGGAAAAATTAGGAATAAATATTCTATGTTTCCTGAAATAAAACCTGAGGTTCCTCTGAGAACTACCATATATCAGTTTCTCAATGCTCCCAAGATTTAGTGGTCTAGGGTAAAAAAAAATTCTTCCTTATTTCTGCGAGGAGTTTCACCTATTACTATTTAAAACTTTCTAAGCTTCTAATGAGGATATTCTCATCCATTAATTTACTTCCTCTTCTACTCATGTCCTTCACCTACATTCTCAAAATCTGAAAATTCAAGAGTATTTATGCTATATGCCTTCTGTTGAATAGTAATGAAGATTTCTAGGTATCTAGTATAATTGAACTGTTTTCATATTTCAATATGAACACAAAATAGCTTTTAAGAAAATAGTTAATAAACACTATTGTCACAGTATATACATAACTTAGAATTTTGTGTCCAAAGAAAGATGCCATGAAAATCTTTAGTCTTGAAGTAACTTAGGCCTTTGCAACTCCCCTGTCATTCATAATGCTTGCTGTGTAAATGAGTCTTACTTGGAATATTATCAGAAACATGAAAAATATTCACCTTCATATAAGTTTCAATACTCATGTTCTTCGCAATGAAAATATTCTTGTTACCATGTGTTGGTTTTTTCAGCAATATATGTTTTTAGATAGAACAACTAAATATGCCTTCAGTGCTGAATTGTCAGAAGTACATAACTTAATAAGAATAAGAATGAATAGGAAGTGTCTTAGCAGTGTGTGTTCATCTGTTTTCTAACAGCTAATATTTCATTAATAGTATCTTTTAAATGGATAGTTACCTTTAAATAGGAAAAAATCCCACCCCTACATATTAACTTTTACTTTAAATATGAAATATTATTCTAGTTAAAAGTAGAAAATATTACTTAGTTTTCTAGAGCCTTTCATAATAATGCCATCATCCCCAGTAACTACAAGCACACTTTCTCTCATTCCCTCCCCCTACTTGTTTTTCTAATCAAGGACATGCTTTAGCCCCTGAGGCATGTGGGAGTTTAACAATTACTTGCAGCTCTAACACCAAGCAATTTCTTCTGGGACTGCAATCTGTTAGAGTTCAATTTTCTCAGCCATAGATGAAATGATCAGAATGAATTTGTTCCTTCAGACTGAAACAGGATGAATAAACTAAATGTGATTGAAATGAACTTCTGTAGCACTTGAATGAGTGGAGATTTCTTTTGCACGTAACCATACTGTCACGTACAAATACAGGTGCTGGAGTTTCAAATAGCTGCTTTCCTTCTTTCCTTCTGCTGCTTTTTATTGCAGATGTGGCTTTTAAACACATAACTTTCACCTAAGGAGATCATTACGAAAACAATTAAGGATGTTAGAAACAAAGTCATTACAGAAACAAGTGGGAGAAGATTAGGACATTTTTATGAAGAGGCAAAATAATATATTTAACAAGAAATTGATCTACAGAAAAAAATCCTAAAACAACCCAACAACAATTCAAAACAAAGACATATACAAACCACCATCAGAATTATATCTCTGCATTTACGTGCAAAATATCCATAGCCCTGAACACACTTTCAACAGAACTTTTTTTAAAATTTTATCAAGGTTTAAAAACTGTGCAAGAATCTATTTGTCCTAGGAAAATCCAGCCAGTTTTCTGAGCAGACTTGGATTTGAGATTGTGGTTGATATTTAGATTTCTGGTTGAATTTGATTTTATTTAAAGTAGTTTAGTGGGCCTAACAAGCTTTATTTGGAAATTACATGAAATAGAGGAGATACTCACTCCTGCAATAACATGTAATATATGTTTCCATCCATTCTTTCCACAACCACATAAGGAAATGAAACTACTTGTGAAGATTTACAAACAAACCAAACTATATCTTTAGTTTACTACTTGCTTCTTACTCCTCCTTTGTGCTCAAATGCCACAATTTTCTTGTCTCAGATTTCATTGTGATTCCCATCTGTGGCTGATGTTGAAGCATTGTAAACAAATCAAAATGGTGTCACTGTCAAAACGGCGTCTCTTTATGCTTTGAAAAAGTGGAAGTGCAATTATTCAGCTGTTTGTATTTAATCATGTATTGGTTTTTCTCACAAACCAGGCGCAAAGTTAGATAATGAAACCTTCAGAGACTCCCTCGTATGCCATTATAAGCTGCAAAAACCGCCTGAAATTATTACTCTTTTGCAATGGTTCTTGGGATTTAAATCCTGTGAACTATTGGGTTTTCTACATTAGTTCTTTGCAGGGTAAAACACTAAATAGATAAACAATAATATAAAACTTTTTTGAGTGGGTTCCAATATTTCATCTGTGTGAATGTGGTGTGTGTAGGGAGCCAAGCGAGGCACCCATCATCTCCCTGTAGAGGCCCTTTGCAAAGGGACCTTGGTCCTAGTTCAGGTGGTGCAAGTGAAACTGTCAGGTTGGGTCCTGGATGGCCAGACAAGAAAGTTTCCTCAACACAAGGCTGGATGGTACTGTAGCAGAAGGTGCTCATGCACAGAATAAATATAACTATAACTATAACTAACTATAACTATAACTATAACTATAACTATAACTATAACTATAACTATAACTATAAATATAAATATAAATATAAATATAAATATAAATATAAATATAAATATAAATATAAATATAAATAATATAACCAGCCACTCCTTGCAAACAATGAACAAATGTTCAAATTGCAACTTATTTTTAATCTTCTTTATAGTATGGTAAAACATTTGTGGTAGGTGATGAGTGACACCCTAGATAGTTTTTCTATCTCAGGACCTGAGGCGTCATGCACATAATTCAGTCTGCATCAAAATTCTAATAAAATATAGGGGTTTATATACTATAAGAAAATCTATTTTTAAATAGCTACTTTTCCTTTTGTGTTATGAAATATGAATTAATTTTAAAGTGATTGGTGTTCAGAGGCTGCCTCTTGTAGCACAGCCAAGTAGAGTATCCTTGGAACATGTGAACTAGGCTAGAGCTAATAATTCTCTCTTATATGTGAAAAATAGACTGACTGACTTTTAAAATGGCTGTGGTAATCAATTGTAATAGGACTTAATAAATTCTATGTAGCACTCCTTACTTAGTACAATATATAAGTAATATGTCCAAACCCCTAAATTTTTAAAATAAAACAAGCATATTTGGAATGCAGAAAACCAACATGAGTTTAAATGACAAAAATGACAGATCTGTCACTAACTATATATTTGTCAGATAAAATTGTCACTGGTGCTAATAGATATGTGAAAATATTTGTTCATAACTCAGGACCCTATCTTCTAGATGCTGCCAATATGCTTTTAAGGTAGCTGAGCAGCTATGACACTTTGTTAATAGCATGTGTTCATGTTTTGGTTTCCAGGTGTGCTTTGAAATAATACTCTGTGTGTGATATTGCTGGTGCATATGATGGGCTTCCCTTTAAGATGTCCGTGTGGACAACACGCAATAGAGCTTTCCTGCTCTCCCTCTCCTCCTCTCTGCTCTGCTAGAATACAGTTCTCTTCTTACATGTTCTTAAAATGTGTCTCTGTAACCCACAAGTCACATACTGTGGCAAGGAAAATAACATTCAGAGGAGCTATGAAAAGGAAAGAGGGAAAGGCTAAGGTACAAGCTCAGAGTTTTTTCTTCTTTGAAAACTACTCACACACACACAGAGTAAAAAAGTAAGATTTTAAGATTCATTCAAATTAGTAACTAAATTCTTGGAAAGTTTGCATAGATTAGCAATGAAATTAGGACCTTTATACTACAAAGTATATTTTATTTTTTTAAAACCAAACTTTTTGCTGTTGACCCTTGCAAGTCTCCCATGGCATGCAGTACTCAATGGTTTATCCTCAGAATTTTGGAGGTGATCAAAAACCTGCATGCTTTATGTATTTAAAAAAAATGACTACTAGTTCCTTGATATTTATATTTTCTGTTTCTACATTGAAAATCAAAAGTAAGACAAAACACAGCTCAAGCTCAATCCAAACATTTTGAAATGTTTGGATCAACTGCAGGTCTCAAAAGGATTTTTGTAATACTTTCCTAAATGTTCTTTAAGTTCTAGAAGTGTGAATGAATCATAGATACATATGTGTAAATTTGCAGACACTTATAGACCATCTGCTTCACTGCTCACAGTGACCTAACATGCTGACTGCTATAACAATTCAATATACTTACACAAAATTCAAGGGTTAAAAAAAAGAAGAAACAAATATAAAACTAAGCCAAAAGTCAAAGAACTGATGTGTTAGCAGAAAACCAGGTTATTAATAATAAAAATTAAAAAATAAAACTAGAAATGCGAAGAAAATGAATTCTTAATTGCATATGTACATATGCAGGGAGTCTGGAAAATATAAGGATTATATTTGTTTAGTTGTGAATGTGGGATTCAAAATTAATTAGTATTCCTAAAATTTCCTTGAAAAATTGCACAACTGGAAAGTTAAATTGATGTATTTTAATTAAAGTAGTGAGAAAGTGATGTATGCAAGTTAGAAGATGGGAATTGGGGTTTACTGTATATTCCTTTCCATAAAGTAAAAAAGGCAAGGTTATTCCTATGACCATAAAATCTCACCTGTGTACACATGTTCCTATTTCCTGTTCTTTTTCATTATACACAGCAAAACATTGTATGTTAACAGTTACACTGGATTTAGACATTTGTACAAGACCATGAATGGAGATAAACAGTACCCAAGAATTTGAGACTCCCAAATCTTCCTGTGTTAGTGTCCATAAAGTGTAGAATAGCAGAGAAAATCAACAGAAATTGAGCAAAAAGAAATTGACTTTTTAAAGAGGGAGAGAAATAACATGCTCGATACCAAAGTTGAGTAATATACTGATGAGAACAAGCAAACATTATCAGGTTAAAGAAGGGGGAAAAGAAGGGGGAACAATGAACAGATGTTTAAAAAAAAATAATTCTGATAAATACAGATCTGAGAAGTATAATGTCATCAACTTTCGTTTTTCATTAATAAAAACTTACTACAAGTTTGATTATAGAAATTTATTTAAGCTACTTTAAGACATTGTTATTCACATGGTAAAGCATCCGAAAAGCAAAATCATATTAAATCCACAATTTGGAGATCATCTGATACATCTTGAAATGTTTTTCTGGGTAATAGCTGGTGGAAGTGTTTCTATATTTTTCTACAGAAATCACCGATAACTTTCATGGTATTTATATAGTTTTTACCTCTTTTTTGATAAGGAACACAGAAGTGTCACTGATGAAATTTGAATGTAGGATGAGGACTGGGATAGGCATATGCAATTAAACATGACAGTTACCAGAATTGCTAAGCAGACAGAATTAATACAGGAAAGAAGTGTATCACTGCATCCTAGTGTAAACTGACCGGTGTAGAAATTAAGAAATCTAAGGATGCACAGAATACAGGCATCTTCATCTATAACTTCTATTTCAATAGTGGGAAAAGGAAGAATGTAAACAGTCAAATTTAGATTTCGTGTCAAGTATTTAGTTAACCAACAAACAGATAGAAATGCTCAGCTGACAAGCCAAAAGTGGAGAGAAAATTGATTCATACCAGATAAGTTTAGAATTAAATCAGATTAAAAGCAATTTTTAAATTAAATTTAAAATGGATATGTGAGTTATTCAGACAATACCTGTTAACCAGAAACTCAGTGTCTTACTGCTAATTGCAAAGAGCATTGCAGGGTCAAGAAATGTGAAATTATCCATGATTTGAGGAGTAGACAACCCACCCAATAAAAATGTTATTTTGACCCTAAAATCCAAAAACTTTTCACGCTTTTGTCTATATGGTGCAAATTGGTAGATTGAAAGTAACCATTTGCAGAGTGGCCAGATTTTCCCTGAGGAAGGTTTTCTCTCTTAGGGCATTCCCCTGCCCAGGGTGCCATGAGGAATGCTGTTCCCACAGAGGCAGGAGTAATTTCCTTCCTGTGGGTCTGAGCCATGACACACTTGAGTGCAGAAGGCAAGGCAATATCATAGCCTTGACCTGTTTTAAGTCAGGCATTACTAAAATTGGAAGTAGTAAATAATCATTTCCTACACTATAGATCCGTAAATTGTTCTTCAGTTTCTTTTAGTAAAATAATCATGGCTGAACACTTTCAGTTGTTAATACAATTTACTGGCATGTGCCAGGCATGAAATATAGTGACATAAGAATTTATGGCTTCTTCTTTATTTGAACTTGTAAAACCTAAATTCTACTTCTCAGAATTATTTTATTGCCAGAAATAGCTATAACTTATTGGACATGTTTGGTTTGAATACCAGGAGTCTCTTTTAACCAGATGTCTCAATAAATGAAAATTAGTGATTTTTGCTCATTGAAGTCTTTTGAATCGCCTTGGTTACTTTACTTAGAAATGCAAAATGTATTCTTTAAATTTAAAGGAGTTAGACTGGAAAATGTATTATTATAATTGTTTTTATTATTGATAAAATTATTTTGAATAATACAAGATTAATCTCTAGCTTTTGAATAGAGGGGTGCGTTAATTTAAGATTTCTCATGGGATGAAAGAATTTGAATGATCAGTTATTCGTGTCTAATATTCTGTAACAAAAGCTAAGTGAAAACTTACAAAAGCTAAAGAAATTCTGGTTTTATCTAATCAGTACAAATGTCTTATAATAATTAACTCATTTTAATAAAGTAAGTCTTCTAGATTTTAGTTATAGATTCTCTTTCAATGGAAAAAAACTACAAGAATGTATCTTTGCCCTAGAAAAATGGTTTTTTATAGGCTTAAATTAAATGTACCTTGCTTAATCAAATCTAATGACAAATCACTATTAATCCATTAGTGTTATTAATGTGACTTGCTATTGTTAAATTGTAAATATAATTTCTGCTGCCAGATATTCTAAAGAAACAAAGATAGCGATTAATAATATAACACCCTTGTCACTCTCACAAGAGGCAGAACATATCTGATGTTTCTGGTAGGGACTTTAGACAGAGCTATGCTTTCTGCAATTAATCCTGGTTTCTAACATTCCATGTTTTTCTAATACTGACAGACATTATTTAATGAAAAGGAGGAGGTAAACAGAAATATGTGCTTTGGCAACAGACCAAGTGTCAGTCTGAGATTCCAAAGTACCCTGAATTTTCATACAAATTGCGTGTTAATGTGAGTTGCTGAATTTTTTCAGCTGCTTAACCAAATAATGCAATGACCTCCTTTAACTTATTTTTTTTAATCTTCTCTTGACATATCTCTAATGTAAGTAAAGTATTCTGTAATTAAAACTGCTTTCAGAAAACAAAATTATTTAGAATTTTTGACAAATGGGGGAAAATAAGAGTCTATATTCTTACCTCTGTTCACACGTATACAGTCTAGAGAATATTTCAGTTTTGGAGCTTATGGAATGACAGCATTATGGAAAGATAATCAGAATTATACCTAAAAGTTTCATTTAAAAAATATAGGATTACGTTAGTTGTCATTTCAAAGAAATTAATTATGATGCTACCAAAGTAAGCCTGTGTAGTAATCAGCTTTCTCTGTTTTGAAAAGTTTACAGCAGTGAAAGTCCTGTAGCTGCTGAAGGAGGCTTCCTAGATTCTTCAGACATCATCTTTTCTTGGATATGGATCTCTCAATTTAGAATTGAAGGTGGCCACTAAGTCCTATTAGTAGATTAAGAAGAAACTCCTTTAATACTCCAATTGTAGCTTCATAGCACCTTACAATTCAGATGGATGATCTGTTGTGATTGTTGGGTTTTGTCTGGGTTGTTTGTTTTTTTTTCCTTGGTGTTTGGGATTTTTTGTTTGTTTGTTTATTTGTGTTATTTCAGATGAAATAGTTTCATCTTCAGTCCTATTTACCTGTTTTCTTCTTAAGCAGTCATTCCCAGGAGATATGATTTCAATTTCCCCCATAATTCATGACTTTCAGAACTTCTTAGCTGGAGTTTCAATGGGATTATATGAATAGTATTTCATCTGACTGAAGATCTGTCAGCATGAGAGGAACAACCATTGTTTATCCGATGACTGTTTTAAAAACCTTTTTGATATTTTTTGTCTATATATATATGAAGAAAAAGGGATAGCAGAGAGGAAAACAAAGTAGAACTTTTAACTAGATTTGCATTCCAGATGTGCAAGTTGCTGAAAGCAAGAAAAAAGTTAGGTGCAAACCATGATTTTTCCAACATATCATAAGCAGCAGTTAAATATTGTCTTTAATTATTCAATGCGCACTTGAAATGTGCGACAGTTTAATTCTAGATCATTTTAGTAATGAACATATATATGCCTGAAAATAAATTAGATTAGTGCCTTTAAGCTAAATTTGAAATTAATGGTTTTTAGTTGACATTGAAGGGTAAAATTATACTAATAAAAATTATAGGTATATCTATATAGTTATATTAAAGCTAATAATTACTAGCTTATGTCTGATTCTGAGAGGACCGTCTTGATTTTCACCAAGTGAAAATACAAATTTCTAACATCAAATAGGCTGAAAAATGTCTCACCTAATTATGCATTTGATATGCAATTAAACAGCAGTAAAATCTGAATGAAATTCTATTGTTACATACAGTGTTTTTATAAAGTGATATTAAATATTGCTGGAATTTATTATAAATTCCACTAAAATTTCTGTAATGTTTAGGGTCCAACAATAGGATGATATTGCTATTGTTCCATGGTTATTAATTTTTTTTTTAGAATAACTTTGAGAAATAAGAGAAAATGAAACTTACATTTTCATATTCTTACTCTGCATATCATTCCAATTTTTAGATGAAAATTAATCTAAAAGGAAAAATTTGTTATTAAGAGAATGCTTCAATATGATAAACTTAACTGACCTTAGCAAAGGACTAATATAAGTGTGAATAGAAAGAATAAGTCTGAAGGAAACTTAGAATTCAGGCAGAGATTGATTGAGATATTCCCAGAGTGTGTTTATGTGGACATCAGCAAAAATATCAGAAAAAAAACTGGATTTGTAGAAATAGACACGTCAAAATCTTAGCTAAAGTAAGGAAGATAGTTCTGCTATGGAAATTAACTGAGGAGATGAAAGGCCTGGTTTTTGTTTTAAAAAAATAACAGTCAAAGAGACCCCAGAGTTACCCTTAAATGTTTGGTTTATATCTAAATATAAGCAGTGGTGAAAGTTGCTAACTGGGCAGAACACTTTTCTTAATGTAAACAAAATTTAAATAAATTTTCAGTATTATGTAGCAACTACCCAGTGAGTTGTTGCTTGTGAACATTTCCATTTTTGTGGAAAAAGAGTTTATTAAATTAACATCTAAAAGTTACCTGTAAGATGACTAGCAAAGTACTTATAGAACATAGAACTTTTTTATTCCTTTTAGCACAGCTGTAAAAATTCACCTCTTCTAAAGAATGAGTACAGGGAGCAAGCAATACTTTTTTTCACTTCCACCTAAATGTTGTAAAATGAAATACTAGTATGGTTAACACTATTTGTTTTTCTCTTTTCTCAGCTCTCCTACAGCATAATTGGAGCTGAAAGAGCATTGATGAGAACAAACTAGAATTTAACACATAGGAGGGAGAACATTTCAGAACTACACTGAACTGTTTCTTCAGTAGCCTTGTATTTTAAGTCAGGTCTCCTACTACATATAAAATTAAATTATATGGAAGTCAAGATTTTGGCAAATTTTTTTCTCTAATTGACTAGCAAAATAACTATTCTTATGGTAAACCACTACAGAACTAAATCCCTGAGATTGGCTCAGCTGATTACAGTATGGTGCTAAAAACACCAGGGTTGTGGGTTCAATCCCTGTACAGGCCATTCACTTTAGGGTTTGACTTGGTGATTGTTTAGGGCTCCCTCCAACTGGCAACATTCTGTATGTACATTGTTTAGGTCCTGATACAATTTTGGTTGCAATTAGCATAATTCCTATGAAAATGAATTATGTTTTCATTCATATTTCATTTACTGGAAGGTTCACTGTCTTCTCTGACAACCAATGCAAGCATACATATATCCACGTACTTTCTAATTAATTTGCTTTAAAAATATGCAATAAAAAAAAGATAAGGGTTATGATAAAGAGGAGATATTATGAAAAAATTACTATGTAATCTGCATTTGTTAATGCTTGGTTGCTGAATCTTCGTCTTTTTTTACATCTTTTTTTTCTTCTCAGTGGCTTCATAGAGTCAAAAAAGTTCATGCTGATCGTGTAACCTCATTTCTTGCATAATGAGACAAAGACCCTATTATTGTGACATGTTTCATACTGCTTTTGAGTTATCCAACAAGATCTTGATCTAAAAACTTCCAGTCATGAAGAATTTAGCTCAACCTTGTTCTAAAGAAAATGGCCTTCTATTGTCTATAAAAACTTATTTTTATTTGAAGTATATGTAGGTTTACTCCAGCTTGATGCTTTATCGTAACCTTATATGCCAGACTGGGGGCTCCCTATTGGGAAATTTCTCTTCCCTAGTGAGGTATTTAAAGACTGCATGAAATTGCTCCTGATACACTGAGTTGACTGAGTTTTTTGCAGTGTTTTTACAGTCTGGACAGATATACTGGGTGCAATAATCATGTCACTGGTAAGAAAGTAACTTCATGCAATGGGTTGACCATGGCTGGACATGAGGTGCTCACCAAATCTGTCCCTCCCCTCCTCTGCTGGCGAGAGGAGAGAAAATAAACCAAAGGCTACAGGAGCACAGCTCCCCCCCTCAGTCTTCAGCATCCCTGCTCCGGCTCCTCTGGCACATTCTGCCCCTCCTACTTCACTGATCTTGGTGTCTGCAGGGTGTGTCTCCTTCATGTTCTCACTCACGTCTCTGCCTGCTAATGTTTTAGCATTTTTTAGCCCTTTCTAAAATCTGTTATCCCTGAGGCACTACCATTGTCACCGATGTGCATGGCCAGTGGTGAGTCCCTAAATAGTAATTTTACAGTAATATTCATTACATCTCATGAACTTAATACAAGTTGGGTGGGATCCCTTATAGGTAAGAAATTACTGATTTTAGTTTAGCAGTCAATTTTTGTCTTTCAGTTGGAATGAAGTAATTCTGAAAAATGTATTCTGTTGCAAGCTAACACTTACTTGTTTCTGTTTGTATTTACTAATTATTGAAAGCATTCAGAGGGTTTTTTAGTGCTGAAGTCATCTTGTTAATCATTTCACCCTTCCCTCACTCCAAAGTCCTACAAACCATCTCACATTTTTTCTTATCTTATGCAGAATCACCTGAAGTGTGTCATCACACGTTCCCTGCTGTTCTTAGAGGTTTGTAGCTCGTAGTACAGAAACATAATAAATAGTTTATTTTATGTAGACTTTTTTCACTAAAGAAGTTAAACTGTGTTCCTTGAACTGTAGCACATATTCAATACACCAGATATAAAAGATAATTTAGTTGTCAGAATTAATGGCTGATGATTATTCTACAGCATTGCATAAACAAAACTTTTTAAAGGAGTGGTAGAAGATGAAAGCTGAAACATTTGAATATGTTTCTACTTAGAGTGGCACCAGGAGCCATCATAGTCCAGTAACTTATGCTGAAAGTAAAAAGCTAAATAACACATCTAGTTGCCTCATTATTTTTTTATATAAATTCACCCCAAACAAATAAATCTAACCCAATTCTGAAGTGGTTACACGCAGCCAGCAATAGCACTCATGTCTCTGTTCCTTCATTTTTACCCTGCATAATTAGGTTGCATATGAAAAATAGTAATTTATAAGGGTTTTGGGGTTTTTTAAAATAGATTATGCTCAGTGAAAACTTTACTTTTGATGACTTGACTCTTCAAAGGAGGCATTTGCCACAAGTAGGAATTCCATGGGCTGTGCAGGAGCATTAGATGAACTGATATCACTCTTTTCCAGTAAACCTCTTTTCTCTTTGTCTCATTCAGTGTTCTATAAGGACTGATTTCTTGTCACTGATTGGATGTTAGCCACCTCAGCAGCTGTGTATCCTTGAATTGAGGAAAACATCCACAGTAAGATCAAAGGAAAAACAGGTGTCTGTTCTAATGAAGATCAATTTATCTCAGGATTAAGTCTATGAAAAACACCACCAAGTTCACCTTCCTCCAGTCAAGACCTTTGGAAATCTAATAGACCTTTTATCTGACAGGAAGAGGCTTGAAGAAAACAAAAAATTTGCTTTGCAGACAGAAAGTGTTTTCTATGTACAAGCTGAAACTAGCATTACACACTACACAAGCCTTGTACATAATGACAGCTTTATTTTGAACAAAAAGGTTTACCAAAAAAATTAGGCAAGCTTTTCTTTTGGGAAGGTAATGCATTTGTTACTACTTCTCTGGAAATCAAAATTAAAAACCCATGAACAAATAAGCAATAAATTTACTAATTTTTTCTTCTATTTGATAAAAAATGGTTTCTTAGGACAAGAGTAAGGAGGGCTTTATACAATTCAGCTTCCGAAATTTCTGACATACTTAAATCACTTTGGTTCTGGAGCCTTTTACTGTAGATGTAAAACTTTTTATAAAGGCAAGTAGATGTTGTAATATTTCCCTTTACAAGGTTTTGTAATATACAAGCTGGTCAGACTGTGTAATATATTAATACTGGTTGCCTTTATAGGCTTTATATTTTCACTGCCTTATTTGGCATTTCACTGTATTGACGAGAGCATTACTTGCCTAAAATATAACTCTTCTCACTTTTCACTCAATATGGCCTCTTAACTGAATTTTAGTTTTATGACCCTTAAACCCACAAACTAAATGGAAAATGTACCTAACCTACTTAAAGGAAAATATCAAAAGCTGATTCAGCTGCTAATATTATTCTTCTCAAAATCCCCTAAATGCCCAGTGCTTCTTACAACCGCCTTAGCAAAATACTAGCAATCACTGAAAAAATTTTTAAGAGTTCTCCCATAGATAGTAGAAACTTGCAGTGATATTAAATCAGGCCAAGTGTCATTAAAGTCTGCAGGCTTTGCTGACATTTGAACTTTTTTTGGAATCAAGTCTAACAGGGATTTTGTTTAAGCTAAGAGGAAAGTCTCAGAGAAATGTGTGGTATTAGAAATTCATTCGGCAGCATGGTTGTCAGACACTAAGAGCCAGGCCATAATTCCATGGAAGTATCAATTTGTGTTTGTGAGTGTTTACACAGCCTGATAGAATTGAGTCTTGTCTTGGTGGTTTTTTGTAGGTTTTTTTGCTCCAAAGGTGGCAAAGATTGTTATCAATTTAAAAATAGCTTTAAATATTTCAAAACATATTCATGAAAGTCCTACAAAACAGTTATGCTACCTTTCTTGTTTTAGTAAATCCCTTTTGCTACCAAAATGCATATTTTTTGTGATTACTAAAAAGTCAATCTCTGTCTCTTTTTTCCTAAATGTTAAGTGTAGTCACTTTATATTTGCTAGAGTGTTAGTTCTTGGTGTTGGGAAATTCTAGCCTTTGTCATTGTTGAAAAGGTAACTCAAAAATAAGGTTTTCATCACGTCTGTGTACAGAATTTTAAAATACAATACAGAGGGAGCACATTTTAAAGTTTAAAGCTCAAAAGCATAGTTTAATTAAAATTTTGTCCTCAGATATAGCTCTTATCAGAGCCTGCCTTTTTCAATTTTCCAGCCTGATGACTGAGGAACAGATGGGTAAATCTTGTGACACTGACTTAAAATATTTTTTATTTTTAATATATTTCAACAGCTTGTGTGCTTTGTTCTCTTTTAATGTCTTGGTGATCTTCCTCTATAAATCCTGATAAATCTGTGAAAAGATACCAGGGTTTGATTTTTGTGACTTGAGTACTTTTACCAGCATTAAGAGTCCAAAGAATTGCTCAGCTTTTTGCAGAAACTATTGAATAATGTGGAAGAGAGGTTGAGTAAATAAAAATAAAACCCAAATACACTCTGGGTTACTTATTTTTTCAGTGGTGATTCTGAGTAATTCTGTGGCAATATAAACATAGATTTTCTTGGTACCCTTCAGATTTTATAATTTACACCCAATGAAGTTCTACAGAGGGTGTAGGAAAAGAAACTAAATTATTTATTTTGTCTTCTCCATTAAGCTTTCCTTGCTATGGTTTGTCTGTGGTATCTACATGGCAAAGTGCTGAGGGATCTATGATGAAGATACCTTAAAGTAGAATTTGTTTGGTGCTGGGTTTTCCCCCCCTAATTTTCAGGAAGTAGACCAATTGTCTTTTCTTGAAGATTTCACATTTGTGACCAGAGTAAATCACTGAATGATGAGGGGTTCAAAAATCCATCAATCTGTGTGTGACTGACCACCACTCTAATCCCAAGTCACTGAGAAACAATGTAGATGATGAATCAAGTTTTTTTTTTCTTTTTACTTTGTTTTTTCACCTCAGATTGTGGTGAAAAATCAGACGAGAACACAGATGCTCAAAATAATCCCAACATCATTCCCAGGACTGCTGTGATTTTTTCTAAATCATTCTAGTACATCTGGACGGCTGTTTCAGTAGTTTCATGCAACAAAAACAATATGAAAGACATTTAAGGCAGTTTAAGACTACATTTTAAGCAATTCTGCAATAAGGGGAGCATTTGTGTACATGTGTCTATTTTCAAATGCTTTTGGGAAACTGCAGGGTGCACTGCTTATTTTTTATCTCAAGATCCTGCTGTAGTATGTGTTGAATGAACATGTGAGCTCAAACCAGGAGTACCTTGCTGAAAATTCTTTCCTGATGTAAAATTTCAAAACTTTAGAGCTATGTTTCTGATTTTAGTTTTATGAATAACTTGCACACCCTCAATTTATGAGTGCTAAGATTTTTACAGAAAGCCAGGGTTTAATAAACTGTGAGAACTACTGAAATTTTTACATGCATTTTACCAAAGCATTAAAGATCAATTCATTCAAAGTTCAGATGTGATATGACTCACTTTCTTCACAGTGAATTCATGATGACTTTCATTAAAACAACAAAGAGACACAATATCTAGAAAGTCAACACACAAAAGAGAAATATCCATGAGATATCACCTACAGTTACTGTCAGTAACTTTGGGTTTATGAAACTTCACAGCTTTGAAATTATTCTAAACATGGCAACAAGAAGTTTCCATTAATAGTACTTTTGTCAGAAAGAAGTTGCATATAGATAATAAGAGTGTGATGAAAAATTAAAATTTTTTGCTAGTTTCCCTATCTTTTAAAACACAACTCTCTTTATATATTGTTTTTATTTGTATATTTTTTTACATGTAAAAGATTAAATGAATGTATATAATTACACTTTGATAAAACCTCTAATTTTTTTATATTTTGTCACTTAACACCCTCTATGTATGTTAATATGTTAAAGAACGTATTTTTTTCTTTTATCATTTTTTCTGCCTTACCTATTCTTGGAGTAGTTTAAATTGTGAGATGTTTCCAGCAACATGAAAACCTGAAATATGCAATGGAGGTAGGTCTTGATTTTGAAAAAAAAACCCTTGTAAAATTAGGTTATTATCTAATATATTTATAGGATTTGACAGAAAATAATTTATCCTTGTTTAATATATATTTTGTAGGAACACTAGGAACATTAGTGATATCATTCAGAGTATGAAATTCAATGTTCTTCCAAAGACTTTCAGATTTGTTTGGATTTCTAATAAATATAAAATTCTGCTTCTCATATAATTTATGGCATGAAGACATGAGTAAACAAGTGTGCTATGCAATGAAAACTTCCCTAGTATTAAAATAATTATGGCAGCTTATCTAAGAATTAAGATACAAACCCTCTGTCCTTTAACAACTTTATATTCTTTTTGTTTTCTTAGAAATGTCACCAAATCTGGTTTTGTTTTGGTATCATTGTTTTTCATCTTGTCCCATTTTCTCTAATTTCACGTCTCACAGCCTGTGTAGCAGAGTGAATGTCTTTCCTTTTTAGTTATTGTTTTGGTAAATAGTCTGTGATCTGTAATTGATGTTTACAAAAATAATTGCTTAAGGTTTTGTTTATTTGTTTCATTACACTGCAATATAGATTTCTAGGATAATGGAAATTTCCGCAATGTATTTTCATTATATGCCAATGTTTATGCATAAAGCATCCTGTTTGCTTGTTGTTGGATGACAGGCAGCTTGTCAAGTATGCATGACTGACTTTCTTCTAAGAATATTTAAAATTCTTTATATAAAGATCTTTATATGACTAGATCTCCTCAACTAACTCAGTGAGGGGAAAAGAACACCTTACTGAATATTTATAGCTTTGATGGCCTAAGTACTTCTTTATGGAATTTTATTTTACCTTTTTTTGGGGGGTTTTTTTTTCTGCTCTTTAAGTAAGTAGGTCCTTTTTATGTATTAATAGTGTATTGCTAACATTAAGCCTTTACTTAAGTCTTGGAAAAGAGGATTTAGACCTTGGGGAGATAATGAATCAGAGATTAAAAAACCCGAAGCATCTAACTCAAGGTGTTTCCCAGAACTTAATAATAGTCAAATTATTTTGATGCAAAAAGTATTGTGCTAGTGCAACACTTGAATGTAATGTATTTAAACACGTATCAGGTTATTGTAGTTATTTCTCTGTTTTTCCTTGCCTTAGTCTCTGCTGCATTAGGGATAGGACCATGAAACATCTAAAACCACCGTCACTAACTGTCGATCTTTATGAAAAGATATCTGACATTCTGAATATGCAATTGTAACAAAGCTTACTGCAGATTTACTAAGCTCAGCTCCTCAGCAATCATAGAGCACAAAGGAAACCTGATTTAGCTGACTAAACTAATTCTGTTTGTGAGATGCTTTGTTTATACTCCTCTGCTGGTACCTTTAGGTACCTTTTTAGATCTGGTCATATATGTCTCTTTGTGTTGAATGTACTGGCATCAAAGCAAAAATTAAACTGTTGAAGTTGACTCTGAGTATAACACTTATATTTTAATAATGTTCACTGCATCGAATGCAAATAATTAAAAAACAGGAATCTCACAATATATTGCCAGTCTTCAGGACTGTCTTCAGCAAGCCCTTGGCAAGGAAGGGATCTTGGTTTTGTTTTTCTGCTGCAGTGAAGAGTCATAATGTAAGAACCTTTTTGAATCTTATACCAATTCTAAGACACTTACAGAGTTATCAGAGTTTTAGAATCTAAGATCTCATATTTTGATGGTGAGGATCTGCTTACAAAGCAGGTTATGGTATATAGTAACTTTTGGAACACTAATGCACTGAAAGATTCTTATTTATTATCAAATTCATTCCTTTACTGTTGTGGGTAATTTTTTCCTAAGTATGTTAAACCCTATTTTACTATTTCTTTAATAAATTTAGCATTCCTTTTCACAAAAAGATTCTCATATGTTCTTCCACATTTTTAAAGTTTCAAAGCACTTCATGTATACCAAAAGAAAATATTTTCTATGTGCAAAATTTTAGTTTCCTGTTTTGATTTGCATCTTCATATGATATTTTAACACAAGGTATTCATCTATACCTATCTCTATCTAATCAACGCTGTGGATTCAGATAAATGTTTTACTTTTGCTGACTAGCACTTAGTTTGATGAAAGATATGTAAACATTTCTAATGTAACACAGACAACCAGTTAACAAAGAGGTGACCTTTTTCTTTCATTATATGATTGTCATTCAGTAGTGCATTTAATGAGCATCCAGAATTCCTGAGAGCCTCTACTAGAAATGTATTGTCATCTCTGATGAACATACAAGTGGCTGAAGTAGAATTTTTGATAAATGTATACCTTTATCAGCCTTGCTCTCTGGGACCCATTAGGAAAGCTTTAACATTGTGAATCATCTAGGCATCCTCAGATGTTTAAATACAATGAAATAAAAATGTCACTGAGCTCCAAACTTAAATTAGGTCCATACTTTTGCATATAAAATTAATAAGATATAAATATACAAAGGTTATTTAGGCACTCTAATGTATTATAACTAAAGAATTTTTTGGGGGGTTTTAGAGACCTCTTATTTTTATGAACCATGTTGACATTTTCATACACTTGGCATAATCCATGTGAATAATAGACAGATTGGTGCTTTGATGCACAAATATCTATCTGCAAGATTCTTTGGGCTACATGTGATAGGTAGAACATAGTTTGTAAAGAATTCAAAGGAGGATTTTTGCCAATTTTTGTTTGTATGAAAACCAAATGTATTCTCTAAGGATCAGAGAGAACTGCATGTAGGAGGGGGCTGATGCTCAAAATCTTATGACAGTTGCAGCAACAAAAGTGATATAAATTTCACAATGGGGAAGATATGGGTTGATTATAAATATTTAACAGAAGTTAAATTTCTTGTATAAAAACTTTTCATGAAATACAAGAATATCTCCAAGATAAGTGAAGGATAGAAGATAAAGCTGACCTGTAACAGAATTACAATGTCTAAAAAATAAGATGGTAGGGGTCAGTGGACAGGCAGCAAACCAATAATATGCTCCTGCAGTCTCTCACCTTTACCGAAGAGTTTTGAGGGAGAAGAATAAAAAAGAATCTGAAAGGAGAATGATAAAAGACAAGTGATACACATCTTTCCTTAGAGGCCTGACATTAATGAGCCTGTAATGGGGGCTTGTTAGACTGAGTTATCTTTTGCTGAAGATGTAAAGTTAAGCAGTTATGCTAATAAGAAAAGGAGTAGCAGGACAGATTAAAAAGAGAAGAGTCAAAAGTAAAATATGGAACTCTGCATTGCTAGTCAGTTTACATGCAGTTTGGCTATTAAAAAGGCAAAATTTAAGATTATAAGACCTTGATATGTTCCAGCTGTGTAGTTTGAAAACTAAGTTATCTCCTACAAGATGATGTATTTCTTCTACAAACATTGCCCCCAGAAATATTGGTTATATATGAGCACACACATTCACATAAACTCATGTGAAATATTCATGTGAAATACTAATTTAAGATTAAGATGCTGTTTTCTTTTTAAAACAAGTTGCCTGTTGACTGCCTGTTAATGTACTTGAGAAACTCTTATGCTGGACATTTGTTTTGGCTCCTGAGACAAGCATGACAGCATAAATCAAACAAGTCACTCCACTGATATATATTATAGAATACATTTTACTAAATATTAAAGTACTTTTTAAAGGGTGTTAGAGGTGGTTGGAGGAAAAGTATTTCGGTTTTTTAAAATATTTTTCAGTTTGACTAGTTTTACAAAAAGAATGGTCTATCTTTATTCCTACATAGTTGCTATCTGCAAAAAAAAAACCATACAAACCTCATTAGCTGAAGTTCAAACTAAATTGTAGCAGTTTCGGATGTGGTTTGATTTGGTTAGGTTCATCTTTGAAGAGTTTCACCCAAAATGATTTGCAGAGTACTTAAATTTAGATAGCATTTTGACAGGCCACTCTTCCTGGATCACTGGATGCCTTGCCACAAATTGAGGACCTTCCCTGTAGGCAGGCAATGGTATCCTGGTTGTGGTGTACAATAACTGCATCCTAGCATAACCAAACCTAATGTTTGGGTGCATTGACCATGTTATAGAACTTCTGGGTCACAGAACATCTGAGATTGGCATGAAATCACAGAAGAGCTGACATAGGCACTGATCTCTGGGCATCTTCTAGTCTAACCCCACTGCTCATATCAGGGTCAGTCAGAACTGGTCCTTCAGGGCTTCAGATAAAAGGTTTCCAATATCTCCAAGGATAGCGACACCGCAGGCTAAGCTCTCTCAATAACCTGTTCCAGCGTTTGACCACTCTTACAGTTAAGTCACTTCTCATACTTAAATGGAATTCAGTTTGTGTCTAATGCTTCTTGTCCTGCTGCTGGGAACTACTGAGGAGAGTATGACTGTCTGTTCTACAACCTCCCATCATGCATTCACATTGAAATGCATGCTTTTGCAACTTCGGCTGGCACCAATGTATACAGAAGAAAGAATGATAATTTTAGTGGTTCTTGCTCCAGAGCTATATACTTTAACCTGGAAAATCTGTTGTTTTTGGCAAAAATCTAGGAGAAAGAGCAACTGGAAAAACCTAAGATATTTTTCATCATGGGAAGTATGAATGGAAGCATGAAAGTTACTTGATTTTGGACCAAAATCAAATAACTGAAAAGAAAGACCTTAATACCAGCATGTGGTTTATAATCCTTACTGGTACTTTATGTGCCCTGCCCAGACCAATCCCATTTATATATTTTCTCCCCTTTAATGCATAATTCTGCCTGTGACTTTATTAGAATAGTTAACTGCATAATTTAAGCATAGCTGAAAATTATACAAGCATTTCAATAAAATGGTTTGTTAGGGGAAACTCTTATTGGAAAAATGCAGTCATGCACGGAATGGAAAATATGGAATGAGATTTGTAAATGGAATAAATTTAAGAGACAAATGAGTTGTTTTTATAACTGCTATTTAGTTCTTGTTTTTTCTTTTCTGATAAGTAGGATTACAATATCTATAATTTTGTTTCTAATATATTCATTCATTAGTTTTGGCTTTTTGCTTAAGACTATGATAAGATTTATAGCTGTATTTGCAAAGAAGCCAGGCTAATTCAGATCTTAGCCACATTTTGTATTTGAATGCTGATCAACATGTTATTATCTTCTTATTTTATTGCTCTCTTTTACATTTGATTTTATTGGATATCCCAAGACTATTGTGAACTCCTAGCATGTAAGAGGTTTTGATTTGGCACTGAAAGCATGTGTGTTTACAGAATAGAATATATTTATTTACATATTTAAATGAATATTTATCAGGGGTTTTTTCAAACTTGGAATATGCTCACTGGAATAACTTTGGGTCAGTATAATAACTGTACCATATGTCTCTATATTTCTGAACCAGGTGGCTGGCAATCATGTCTCCAGATGAGCAGTGGTTCAGTGACAGCAACAAAAACCCCTCTTGTTCTGTGCATACATTTCCTTGAAAAATCCCTGTTTTCTACTTTAATTTTTGTTTATTTCTGAATGCTGTTTTAGTATCAAAAATTCTGTTGTTTGATGATAATTCAGTATTGTATAACTAGAATTTCTTTCCTATGTGACTGAAGGACAGATGTTGCTAAGCAAAGAACAGCTATATTAGCATTAGTTTCTCTGCAGTATTGGTTAAGTTACTAGTATGGTGCATCTCTTGCAAGAGTACTTGGCCTAGTAAGTGCCATATCATGTATTTGCTAAATTTATATGTTTCTCCATAGTCAGAATAAACCTATTTCTATAAACCCTATTTCCTACCTATTTTGTAGAAAGAAAGCTTTTTCATGTCAACTTATAAGTCTGTACTTTACATATATGATTTCTTTCATTCCAATTTATATTTTCTTTTCTTAGACTCATATAAATTATTATAGACAGTAGATAGAGTTGGTCTAATATTTTCAGAGTTTTCTTCAATGTATTGTCTGACTTTATATGTACTAATACTTCCCTCACAATATTCCACTACAAAGGAAAGGTAAGAGAGTTTTCAGTGTTTTTTGGTTTATTTATTGGTTATAACTTTCAAGTTACTTCAATATATTACAATAACAATGCTCTAAGTTAAAGTATGTAAAGTTATTTATATCCCCTCAAAGCTTAAGTTCAAGTGACACAGAAACACTTTACCTAGGTTGGCCTGTTGCTATTTTTGTACAGACATACATACAGAGAGAGATATTTTTTAAGAACATGGAGAGTTATGGTTTTAATGCAACTTCATCCAGAAAAAGATCATAGTTTTGTTTTGCTCAAAAATCTGGAACATAAATATAATCCCTTGTTTCAGAGGGGAAATTTTTCTTTTATAGATAAACTTGAACTGGTACTGGAACAGGTATAAGCTGTTTTTTGAGACACTCCCAAACTGTTTTTGTTTCGAATTTGTCTTCACTTTTGACCACTTCTCTTTTCTTTTCTGTACTTTAACCAAAAAAAGACAAAACCCCAACACCATCACTGGCTTACATAGTGTTTCTCATATTATCTGGTGATCCTTCTCTGTGCCACATACTTTGGCAAGAAATGTGTAGCAGCATATATTATTTGATTCTCTTACATGAGCCTATGTCTGTTATTTCCAATGATATTTTCTACACAAAATGTCATGTTCAGAACTAATGGATGAGTGACTTCTGGAAAAATTTGACCTGTTCTGTGAATAAAAATAGTAAGGTACTATTAAAAAAATTTTAGCTGAGCAGGTCAGGAGGAACACCTTATGTAACTTTTGTTACAGAATAAATAAAAGTCTGAAGTTCTTTGTCTCTTCCACAAGTTCAGGAAGCTGACAAAGAAAGTCTCAGGGATTTTATGCATGTTTAAGCATGAAACAAACAATTGAATTATACACATATTCTACTAATGTGTTGCAGTAATAAATCCTTGCTTTTGATACACATAATCTTGACAATTAATTATTTTGCCTTGTCTCCTGGGAATCTGTTCCTATATTAGGTAAGTAACTTTATATATCCCACAATTGGAGAGATTATAAAACGGGGCTAAGCATAGGCATACTCAAACAGTAATGGTTCTTGTTAATTTATCAGGTATTCAGGAGTGCTTGCTATATCTCTTCTCTGAGTCAGAATACCAAATACACAGGCTGAGCAAAGGACATAACAGAAGTACTGAAAGCTAACAAATCATCTATGTTGCTTTATTACCTATATAGTGAGATTTCTGAAAGTGCTCCTGTCTATTGTGTGCATTGTATCAATTGTTAGCTCCAACAGGGAATAGGAGCTTTAAGTTCTTCATGAAAATTCTTCCTCTTGCCTCCTAAGAGAACTTGTGAGAAACCCAAAGTGCCTGAGAAACTCTGAATTTATGAATTATCTCTTACTTGTCTTTTACAAGCTTTGAGACATTTTTCCTAAAGGTTTCTCTTGTTATGCATAACAAAAATCTTAACTAGACTTTAAATACCAACCGAGAGCACCTGTCACAGAGAATAGGATAGATTGACTATAGTGCTAAAACCTTCAGTATCACTTATCTATATTTTATTGTATCACTTATCTATATTTTAATTTCTATTTATTTTATATTTTTTTCATTGCTTGGATGGTGAATTTTCATCTTGTAAAGTGACATATCTAAGTGCAATATAAAGGGATATTTCCCCAAAAAATTATATTTACAGAAATAATTTTGTTATACATTTAGAAGTACACTTTTATAGCTAAATTAAAGTTTTTCAGCATAAAAAGTTCCCAAGATGTATCCCATCACTGGGGGTAGCAGGCTGAACTATAATATTTTAGCTAAATATTTTTGCTTATAGAAAATGCATTTCTGCCTGAATTGCATGACATCGTATGGAATTAATTTTTTATGCATTATGCCCCATCTTTCAATAGAAATAGTTTCTGAATCCTGCAATTTAGAAAAGGTTTCTTAAAGAGAAAATGGTGGTGCTTCATGGCTTCTGTATGGCAGTACTTATGGTATGCTTGCATGACATATTTAACTTAAGCAATCTTGTTTTAGTAGAAAGGCAATTACTGATAAACGAGAAGCGCTTAAGGGTAGCTTAATTAATAACTTTCTTTGATTACTTTGTGACTCCATAATCCAAGTCTTTCCCTAAAATACAGCACAAGTATTTTTTATCCACAAAACCCATCTCAAATGTCGTTTCTATTTCTAAAAAAACCCTAAAATTTGGCAATTTGCCAAGAAATAGCCAGAATATTCTTGAAAGTCTCTTCCAATCCAAACCATTCATAATTCAGAATCATAATTCTGTCATTCTAAATGGACTGTGTGCAAATGCTTTTCCACTAGACAACTGAAACACTTCATCACATAGATGAGAAACAATAAATAATATTAAGCCATTGTTCTTCTCTATTCTCGTTTGTAAAAAGGCTCATTCCAATTTTGCCTTGCACTTTTGCATATGGAAATGTCAGTACTTCACTGGGACTATGAGACTATACGTATGAATTCTCCTAGAACAGTCACCACATGTAAGGAATGTAAATTCTGTGGTTCTGTCCTTAGAATATCCATTCATCTCTGGAAAGTTTTTCTCCTCAAGAATTACACAGTGTGTGGACCAACCCATGACAGCACCAGGTAAGGAATTTTATCCTAAAAAAGTTTAGCTATTTTGTACACAATAGGATGATTTTGTAAAGTGAACCGCTGTGTAAAAAAGAAAGAGGAAGAAAAGATATTCTGAAATTTTTACATGGATTTCTTTTTTCTCCGCAGATGCTTTTAAGTGAAGCAGTGTGATCTTAAAACTTAGTGTCAAGCTCTTCAGATAGCTACTAGATTTAACAAGGTTGAAAAAGGTAAGTGAAATATTTAATGCTAAATATTTAATTTTAAGCAAATCACTATTAGAAAGCAGAAACCTCAGTATTTACTAGGCACTGTTATTATGTGTTATGTGAATGACATCCACAGTGTAAGAGGCTCTTTGAGATCTCTCAATATTTATTGTTTTGTTAAATTTCTCATGGTAGTTTCTAAGTTAAAAAAAAACAAACCACACCTACATGAAGGAAATAAGGAAGCGGAATTGCAAACATATTGTCCTTTATATAACTTGGTATCATTAAAACAAGCATTCAGGTTTTCAAATCAAAGTGTGACATGAGGGAAATGAAAAAGGGTATAAAAACTGTGATGTACATATTAGACAAATGTAATTATCTTTTCATGTTTTTGTTTGTTTGGGGGTTCTAGTTGGGTTTTACTTTTCTAATGCAGAAAACAAACTGGCCAAGCTTAACTGAAATAATCAAATAGAATGGAAAGAGTTAGTTAAGCACACAACAAACAAAGCTGTCTTGTCAAGTCTTGTTCATTTATGTGATGCTGAATCTTTTGTGAAATAAGATTCAGTAAAAGCAGCGTCATCAAGAATACCTATTTTGCTATTTTACTAGACAGATTAGAGAAAACATATCTATTTAATCAGTCCTTTACATAAACATAATATGTAAAATGCTCACTTAAAAATTAATTTAAATCAAGGGGAATTAAATGAATGCTATGTAAATCAGCATTTCTTTTATCTCTAAGAGAGACATTTTTCATCCTTTACATATTTGTGGGTCAGATACTGCCTCAAGGAGAAAGAAAGTTATGAATAATTTACGAATCACCATTTTTGCTTCTGATGAAGCAGTATGACACACTTTCAGGGCTAGCTACATGCAACATATTCCAGGGAATATTGCTTATTGAAAGAAGGGTTTTCTCCTGTATTGGGGTCCCCAGACCAAGAACGACATGGACCTTTCAGAGAGGGTGCAGAGGAGGGCCACAAAAATAATGCAGGTCAGGAACACCTGACCTGTGAAGACAGGCTAAGAGAGTTGTAGTTCTTCAGTCTGGAAAAGACTTAAGGGCACCTTATCACAGTATTTTAATATATAAAGGGACAGTTATAAAAAAGATGGAGAAAAACTTTTAACCAACTCCTGCACTGACAGGACAAGGGCCAATGACTTTCATTGAAAGAGTATAAGTTTACATTGGACATACTGAAAATATTTTTTATAATGAGGGTTGTGAGACGCTAAAGCAGATTGCCCAGAGGAGTTGTAGATGCCCCACCCCGGGAAGTGTTCAAGGTCAAGATGGAAGAGCTTTAAGCAATATGATCTGGTGAAAGATGTCTCTGCTGATGGCAGGTAGGTTTACTAGATGGTCTCGTAAGGTCCCTTCCAACACAAACCACTCTATAATTCTATCGTGTGTCTGAAAAGAGAGTTTATACTTGGAATTTTAGAGAATATGACAGAAAAAAATTTTGTCTGAATTTCATAAGCAGAGTAAAAATCATCATAATGAAATACTAAAGCCTAGAATAATAAAAGGACTAATTGTACGTTAATATTATTGTCAATAAATTGATAGTGGGGAAAAGCCTCTAGAGAAAAAAAATATCCCTTCTGTATCAAACTATTAGGAAAGTCTAATGACAGGTCTAATTCAATGATGCTCATTTTTCCATCCAGATTACTGTAAACAAATGCTATATGTTTATATGTTTTTGAAATACATGCTAAAATCTGCTGTCAAAAGTGACCCCAGAAACTAATAAGATATTTTTGTCATTACATTAATGATCCAGAAAAATAGAACAATTTAATTAGTGGAAAATAATTTACTGGTTTGAGAAAAGGTAAGGAACACTTAGGAACCAAGCATACTTTTAGGATTAATGGGTATCATCAGTGATTATACCTCTAGTGCTTGTGGCCAAAATTACCCATACAGGTAATTTTTTAATGAGGTGATGGCAACAAATTTCTGCTCTATATTGCTAATCAAAAAAATTTCCTTTCTATTATAAATACCTCATTCTTCAGATAACATTGTTAGAAAATACATTCTTAATATGTATAATTTTTTTTTCTTCAATTAAATCACTATTATCAATGCTAACTATGCAGTTTTTTAGTTCACTGAATTTCACTGACAATTTTTTATGAATTAAAAAGGTATTATTATTTTAGCAATATCTGTTTGGTACTTATTTGTCAAGAATGTGAGATATATTTACTCAGGTGATGAATTTTGCATTTCACTCCTTGTGCCTGACAAAACTAATGCTGATTTATGCTTCCTTTGGTCAAAAGAAGAAACATGACAAATCTTTATACCTTCAAACCATACAGTGTTCCTAATGTCTGACTACACGTGGTCTGCTTTATCTGTCTCATGGTATTACATTGCACTGCATTTTGCAGAAAATAAAATATTTCTAATGTAACCATAAAATCATCTTCTTTTTTTGAGCATAGAAGTTAAATCCTTAACAAAGATGATTTGACATATGAAATCACTTCTATTTTGATGAGCTTTTATATAGTTGTTAATAAAATCATTGACACCTATATGCATATAATATTGTATATATAAGAGAGGAAGATATAGAAAAGTAAAAATGTGCAAGTTATTTTACTTGATTGACTATAAACTCTCTGATGCATTTCAGGAGGTGAAAATAGTGTTACTTGATGTATTTCAGGAATAATTTTTTTATATCTGATTAAAATGCAGATGAGCATAACAAACTATTTTAATTCGTAAGGGTTGATCTCCTGATGCAGTCTTCCATCTGCTTCAGGTGTAGGGTTTGCAGAGATTTTGCTACAAGTACTGTATGCAATTAGGGTGCAGATACAATCCTCAGCCTAAAACTCTCTATGCAAATGTAAATGCCTTTATAATACTTTTGATGATACCTGCTATTTAAAAATAAAAATCTGCAACTTTATAATGAAATCATTTTTCATGATGAGAAATTATAGAAGTGCTATGGAAAATTTGCATGAGAATACATGGAAATTCTGAGATCAGGATCTGATCTCATATTTCAAATCTTCAAGTACTAGTAATGTTACTTGGGTTATTTTTTGTTCTTAGGTTGTTTACTTAATATTTAAGGAGACATAAAACAATACAGAAGTCAATGTAATTGTCTTAAAGACTTTTATTTCTGTGTTTTGCAGAGTAGATTTTATTAACTGCTTGCTAGTGTCTTTTATTAAAGAATTGCCTTGCAATTATTTAGGAAGGGAAATTATCCCAAAATTTCTCATCTCAAAAATCTCTTTGAAGATGAACTCAGAGTAATTTTTAGATACTTTATCACATTAAAAACAACCAATAAATGTTTACCACACCTACACTTAGAAATTAGTAGAGGCGCACAATTTTCTTGGCGTAATGACCACTAGATACAAGAGACTAGGAAGTGAAGAATTGTGTTCTTCAAATGTGTCAGAGAAAAGGAAATGTTACCAATTGGTAATTTTCTATTTAACAGATGTTGCATAAAGAGATGTTGCATTATTACTTTAAAAATATTTTAATTTTTTTATTTGGTAGGAAGAATAACAAACCTGCCCTTTCAGTAAAATATTGTACACAGCTTCTGCAAAACAGTCTGCTTTGAAAGCTGGCAAAGAATGCAGGATCAGCAATGATTTGACATTGAAAAATTAAGCTGAGTTATTTAGTGTCAGGAAAATGCATTCAATGACCAGAAAAAAATATGTATAATACTTCACTTGCAAAGAACAGTAATACTCTGTAACATGGTTACTTGTCAACAGGAGCTTTCTTTATAACTTTTTTTTTAATTGAAAAAAGTAATTGAATATTCAGTTCATTCTCAGTCAATTTTTTGATAGGCTGTGTGTCATCATATGGTAAAATAATTTTTTAAAAATGTTATCTTTTAAAGGATAGTCGCAGAAGTAAAAATCTGCAAGATTTTTTTTGTCTCTATGAAAACTGGAGTTATATGGCCATGCTTATGTCCTGAGAAAGAACTCTTCTTGCTAGGGGACTACACCCTTCAACACTAGAATGAGGTATCTTGGACTGATGGAATGAAGAGATAAGTAACATGGAAGAACTGACAGTGGATACAGACAGTAACAAAAACATTCTTAAGGGTGAAAGAGTTAAAGATCATAAAAACTTGGGGTTTAGAGTGTATTTCTTAGTGGGCATGTGTACTTTTATTACGGATAGTAACCAAAAGCTAATATCTCTTCAAGAGGAGATAACAGCATCTATATGAAAGAAAAAAAACCCCCACAAAGGTCTAGAAAGTAGATTGTGATAATTCAATCATGAAGGGAATAGCATAGCTTTATTAATTTCTATGACTATGTAGAAAGAGCCTGACCTTCCTGGCCTGTAACTATTACATATGAATGAAAATTGGCAGTGGTTGTACAATTAGGTTAATTGCTGATTCTGTGATAGAAGTTGCAAAGAAAGGGTGAAAGGTAATGGTAAATTGCAGCTGCATAATTTCTGATATATTAGAAAGGCTTTGACCTAAATCAGGCTAAGTTTACCAAACTCTGAATATGGTAGAATAACTGCCAGCATAATTGTCTAATGGCAATTTTTTCAGCTTTCTAGTGTGAGCAAAAAATATTCTCTCTTCAGTTTGCATCTTCATAACTGTTATAAATTTGGTGTCCAGCTCTGGCTTTTAATATCTTTATCACTTTTTATTTTTAATATTCTGTGGCTCTTACTCTTGACTTTGTGCTCTCAGATTCTATAAAACAAACTGGAACTCTGGGGAACTTTCTGTTTCCAAAATAATTGTGTGGAACTGTAGGAATACAGACAAAATGAAGTTAAAGCTCCTCTTAGAAAAAAGACAACTTGTAATTATAAGGTGCTTTTTGCCTGCTGAGGAGATGAGAGCTTTCCTGGTGGTATATTGGAGAGTTTTCAAAATGTACAAGAATAAAAGACTATTTTTATTTTCTTAACAAAGAAAATATCCCTTAAAAAGGATAAAATATTTTTGTAAGTTCTTTTGTTTTTCTATTGTCTTTATCAGTGACAGCAGTTACAGATTAAATACCTCTAAAAGAAATAACATACTAATTGTTTTAAAATGCTTATTTTTCCCCTTTGATGTCATATAAAATTTCCATTAATATCAATAATAAAATCAAAATCAAGCCATGCATATATATATATATATATATATGTGTATATATATATATCTGTCTCTCTCTATATATATACATATATATACATCTATATCTGTCTATATATATACAGAGAGAGATAAGTCCCCCAAAATTACCCAACTGAATAGTGCTGACATAACTGATGAAATCTCAGCATATCAGTCATATCAGTCCCTTTTCCTTGTTTCCTTTTCTATTCTCAGCTGAATATTACTTCTAGATCTGTTGCTCCATTATGTGCTCATCTGATCCCTTCACAAGTTAATTCTGCCTAGAAAACCTAGATCATACCATAAGGGGAAACAGAAATAAAAATTTCCTGCATACTCAGATCTCAGAGGGGTCACTCTAATGACAGAATTGAGGAGGCAACACTGGCATGGCAGGAATGGGGGAGGAAGAGGAGTGGGAAAGATGTGAGAATTGCTCCTTTTGTAACAACCATTAGGATCAAACATATTTAACACTGGAATGCACCACCAACTCATTCTTTGTGAGGGATGTTGTTTCGGTTTTTTTGGTTGGTTTGTTTGCATAGTTTTTGTTGGGATTTTTGTGATTTTTTTCTGTAGATTTTTCCCCTCAACTCTTTGTTAAACAAATATATTTTGTTTCAATGAAAGATTAAGCAGCCTTTAGCTTTCCTGAAATTCCAGCCATTCTAATATACATTAGACAGCTTACATTTTCAGAGTTTGATATCATGACTATTGTTTAATCATGATCGTTTCTGCCAAAAAAAAAAAAGTAATAATGTATTTCATTTTTCCTAATAATTTTAAAATCTATTCATGTGCTATGAAATTGGGCTACTGGTTCATAATAGCAAATATTCACTAAGTCACTAAATATATACATTACTAGAATTTTCTGCCCCAGACAATATTGTACTACTGTGATGTCAATTTGAATTCTTACTGAAAATCTAAACAATTTGGTTTTATAATTTTATTATTTCTATCAGTTGTCTTCACTATTATTTTTATCTTATCAAGATATATCAATGAAAATGGAGTCTGGGAAGTGGAGGAGATATTAGTTGTGAAGGAATCCGGGAAGTGGAAGAGATATTAATCAATAATCAATTGTGCAAGTAAATAAGAAATTCAGATGTTGACATGTCTGTAGATGTATGTTTCTCTAAATAATTAAAACAAAGATCACCACCACACCATCATCATTATTACCCCTTGTTTACAATGATTTCAAAGTTCTTGAAATGTTGGCACTGGGGAAGTTATCATTACTATTTTAATTTAAATAGAAATTACTTATTCAATAAAGTATTACTATCTCTGTTCAAGGGCTGGATGGGGCTTTGAGCAACCTGCTGTAGTGGGTGGCAACTCTGCCCATGGCCGGGGGTTTGGAACTAGATGAAAGTTCCAATATTGGAAGCCAGACCATTCAATGGTTATATAAATACCCCCGTGTTTAATTTAATTATGTTATTTTCTACCACCCTTTTACCAATGGATTTTCTGTGAATGAGATTTGTCTTGAAGAATTAGAGCCTGGAACATATGGTGCAACAGTCTTCATGTGGCTGCTTGGTGAAGCAAGGAAAATTATCTTAGGCTAGTCATAAAAACAAGTGGGTAAGTTCTGGTGTACATTTAGAATGTGTTCCATCAATTTAGAATAAAAATAAGCATGGCATTTACTAGTTCTCTATTGCTAATTACCAATGAGGTACAGAAACCTTGGGATGGGAAAACTCAAGTATTTGTTTTTATTGATTTCTTTTTTTTTTACTGTTATTTTTACACTTCTAATTCAATCTTGCCTCACAGAAACTGATAGATTATCAATTGGTAAATTGGTTAAAGGTTGTTAACCAAGTTAATAATTTCTTCTAAAATAATCTTAGTTCTTAGTTATAAAACTATAACATTAACTATAACAACTGTGTAAAAAATGTTTTCCATGATAGACTGACGTTGTAAAGAAAAGCAAATATTTTATGAAAGGACTAAATTATTATGTATTCAGATATTGAGAGGGTAATAAATTATGCATTTCTCAATTATATATGATAATTAGTATTAAATAATGCCTCTTTCTCTAAAACTTACTCTAATTTTCAAAGGAAAAGTTTATATTCCATTTTTTTAAGATTGAACAGTATTTCTTGTTTCTGCTTCCATGTAGTTGTGTATATTTACAAAAAGAATAATGCTGATATTCAATATGCTGAGGAAATCTGATTTTCAAAAGGCACTATATGAGACTTGTTTAAGCAAAAGCTCATTTTCAAATAATCTTTAAGACTGCATTATAAAGAGTTTGTCTTTCTGAAGTTGTAGGATAATAAAAAAATATGGAATTATGGTGACTAAACTTTTATCATTCAGAGTATTACATAATGAACATTTTATGCTCCATTACCCTACAATTTAGAGCACTCTTTCTTCTCCCTTGCTCACATGAAAGAAGACCATTAACTAAGGCAGCCAGCTTTAACAGAGAACACACTTTAATATTTTAACATATGAAATACAGTGCTTTAAATTGAGGGATCACTTTTAAAATTCCAAAACTGGTAAACTTGTATTAGCTTAGAAGCCAACAAAAGAAAAATGGTTGGATTATATATAAAAAGGAGAATCTTATTTCAGATTCTTACACTTTCACAAATAAAGTCAACTACAATTCAATGGCTGTATGTTCATATAAGATCTACAAATAAGTGCAGTCAGTAGGAAAGAAAAGCTAAGTTTTATAATGTTTCTGTAATCAAGTGACTATTATAATTTTTGTTAAAGGACTATTATTGTCTAGTAAGCACAAAAGATATATTTTCATAACTTTTTTAATGTCATGAAAGGCAAGTTTAGTGCTTTGAACAATTTTAAGTCTTTAATACGTGTTTTTTTTGCAATATTAATTAATATTACATGTTTAATCACGACTGAGGGTGGTCTACCAAATTATACACGAAAACTTCTGAAAGCTGCTCTTTCTATTATATGTTGAATGTTTAAAATTAATCCAGTTTAGATTTTGTGTAACATACTCCAGGTGTGGTTGAATTAGAGTTTAGTTGTGGGGAAAATTTATGCATTTGAGAGAGACACGTCAATCTGTTATTTCCCAGAGGAGTCTAGCTGGCTCTTTTTCTATAATGGTGACTTTGGGCACTTCCTTGTTTACATGCAAATGCTGCAGGTGGCCCCTCCTGATCTGGATTTCATTCCCTTTCATTCACATCACTTCACACCCTCTGCTCAGCAATCCTGTCTGCCTCTCTCCCACAGGGCTGTTCACAGCTGCTTCCCTCTCCCATCATCACTAGGTTAAAATCCTCCTTACCTTAGAACATTAACAGCTTCTAAAGACTTTATCACAATATAATGAGTTGTATGAAAAGATGAAAAACTGCCATCAAAACCAGGTGAGGATCTGCAAGTTACTGAAATGTGTTAGTGAGACTGTTGGTTAGTTCTAGAGATATTAGTACAGGGGCTCCAGCTGTATATTGGAAACATATTCATAAAGACTTCCTTTGGTTCCATGATTATTGATTTAGCTTAAAGCATCATCTGTTATCAAAGAAGATTTTAAAACTTGATGTAAAAAAATATAAAATTAAACTTGAACAATGCAACAAATGATGTATCAGATGCAAAAATTCAGGATCAATCTATAAAAACTTATCCATAAAATAATATTTTCTTATCTCTATATAATACATATACATCTTTCTTTGAAGCTTCTTTTTGCACCTTTTATTTCCCCAAAGACCTTATTTATTTCCAGATGTTATCAAGAATAATCCATTTAGAGCCCAAATACTTATATAGCATTTGAAAATATCTGAAACACTATTTTTTGCACTTAAGTACAAATTTTTCAAGCTTGACAGCAGGGAATAAACAAGAAAAAATGTTCATTTGTGGTCATTAAAACTGGCTAGTGCTTGAAGAACAGTTACAAATAATTAAGTAAGAGAAGTCATCTAATTGAAGAAAAAGATGGAGTACAGATCAATGTAGTTGTTCTTTAGCACATCATCTCACTCACTCTACATAAAATCAGAGGTTTGAGAAATCCAAGGACTTTGATACAATTATCTAAAAGCTGAGATTATTGATTTGAGCTTTGCCAATTCAATTTTTTATGACTGTGTAAAAAATGCTTTCTCAAATTGAAAAATTACTTCTAAGCCAGTTTAGTAGGTTTAAATTCAGTCATCTGCTTGAAGCTTCACATCTGCAAAGCAGAAAAAGAGAGAATACTTTAACTTTTATATTAACAAGTACTGAAATTTCCCTCCCCAAACAATGAATTACCATTTTTTGCTTGATATTTAAAGAAATACTTGTAAAATATTTTTGTCTCCCAGATTTTGTGTTAATCTATTATTTCTTTAAATTCTATTTGACTGCCAAAATAGAAATGCCAAAAATTTGCGCAGCATGACTATGAATTTCCAGAATTATCTTTCCTTTAAACAGTCTAAATAATAGCATCATTCACTTGATAAACTCTTCTTATAAGCAACTTTCTTTTCCCACATATGTATGTAATTCTCCCTAACTTAAAAAAATATGTATGAAATTATAATATGTATGTTTTTATATTCTGAAAACGTATGTTTTTAAATTCTGATAAGGCTTGTGGTTAATAAGATATGTTACATCAGTAGGTTTATAATTACTGTCATATTCTTTTATTCCTAACTATATAATGAACATCATGGGTTGCAGTTCATGGCAGAATGTGAACTTTTCACATGGGTACTGTACAACATTTGTAAATTAATTCACTCAAAATTTCTTACATACTTTAACCACAATTTAGTACATTTATTACTTTCTCAATTATCTGTTCTGGGGCTAAGGGTTACTTTGTAATAAGTTTAACACAGGCACACATAATAACAATGTATTCCTAAAAATGCAAATTTTTTGTATAAAATCTTTTTTATAGACTCTCTAAGTGTTAGTACATGAAAGAAAGGGAAAATATTGTAAAAGTATAGAGCATCAACATCAAATATAATTGCCAGATTGGATGAAAGCCATTCAACCCACACTGACAACATACTTAGATATAAGGATGTATTATTATAGTACTAAATGATGTTTAGAAAATTACCAGATGCACCAAGGATTTGCTCTATAGTTAAAGCTACAATGTGAAATCTTTACTTGATACATTCATATTCTGTCTCTATTTCAGAGTATCTTGAAGTATAAATGCAATATCAACACAAACCCAAAAATATTTCTGCAGGCTTAGTAAAAAGGAATAGTAGTGTTGTTGTTCAGAATAAGTTCAGAATTATTTTTAAAATAAAATTGAAATGGAAATACCAAGTTCTATCCATGTGACAGTAAAGGAATGTAACAAATATATATTTTCACAATGGAACCTTGGCAAGTTTTCATTCATATATACATGATTAGTTAGATATTTTTAATGAAGATTTGTTCAGAGATGTAATATTTTATCTTCTTTTCTACCCACCCATATTACAAATACAATATGTGCTTTTAAATTTGGATATAGTCTAGTTATTTAACTCATACGAATGGAATAATAAAATGGAGTAACAAAAATATGATTCAAGATATTTTTTCTGCAACAAGCCCTATTCTAGGTTAATTGGAAGGTTACTTCTACAGTACAGTCTACAAATAAAATATTTAATGAAGAACTCCAAATAATACCAGAATTAGTCGCAAAGTATTGATACTCACTTATCAAATAGCAGTAATTGTATGATATGGGTACAACACTACCCATAGTGACACCACTGTGACTTACCTTTTCCAGCTTATTGAGACCTGGAAAGAGAAAATGTAATTGGTGGTGTAATTTCTTAAAATAGAGGTAGTCTACCATCCAGGTTTTTTTCCATCCTGCATTCATTCATGGTTGATGTCCACAGGCTTTCAGGAATGGTTACTGAAGGATAACAAAATCCCTTTTCCATCTGGAATCTGGAAACTGTATGGATTTGTACTCTTTCCCCACTTAGAGAGTTTGTCAGACCACAAAGTCTAGAGTTATTGGCAAGATGAGGCACAAATTCAGTGTTCAAATATTAGGACTAGTTGATAGACATTGGGAATTTTATAATTTCTTAACTTCATATACAGCATCAGAGCATGGTAAGCCATGAACACATTTGAAAACAGTAATCAGAAAGTACAAGTATGCCACTAGATATTGGGGTTTAATTTAGTTTAATTTTCATTCTCAAAAAGCAACAAAACTGAAAAAGAATTTAAGTTGAGGTACCATGGACTTCATGCAGTAGACAGACTGTTTCAGGTTAAGCACAACACAACTTAGGAACAATGCTTTGGTCATATTACTGCTCTTTTTTCATCCAAGTAATCTGTCTCTCACACATAGCTAATACAATTACTGACAATACATAATTTTTAAAAGTGAAATCACTGGTAGAAACGTATGAGTTTCTCTAAGCACTGCAAAAGGGCAGGAACTCCTTAATTTCATCCTCTGTCCAGAGAGAATTGTGCAATTTCTCATGAACTAGAAATTTTACCTTTGCTTTTCTTCTTTTCCTCCTTTCTTTTAACATGCCATTGAGACTGAAAACGTCTAAACAATCCAAAATGCCCATTAGTGTGTATTTTTTGTCCTTTCATGTAACAGCTAAGGGATCTCCACACAAAAACAACCCTATAAAATGCTTTTGATTGTGAAATAAAATACTTTGAAAAATTAATGCATAAATAGTTCACTAGAAGAAATTAATAACCTGAAGATAAAGAGAAAAACAGGATAGAAAAATAAGATCTGTCTGGTTATATACAGACTTAAAATTAATGAAAGCATTTTATTAGTGAAAAGCCTTTTGTCAATTAAATAAATGAAAAATTTATTATCCACTAATCAAAAAAGTATAACTTCTTTTTAAGCTACAAGTGTGTTTAGTGAAATGTCAAAAAACCCCAAAAGAGCAAAAAAAGCACCTGCTATTTGCAAGAAATTGTCTCCTGCATGGTTTTTATCTGTATATGAAGAACTGCCCAGATAGCAACTTAACACAGTGCATTGTTTTCTGGGCTAATTGTACTGCAATCTGTAGGCTCTGGATCTCACTAAGAAAAATGTTAGGCAGATCAAGTAAAGAAGAAAGAAAAGCAAAATGAGTACAATTTACTTTCATAGACCGGTATTCAGGGAAATACAGATGACACTCAAAATTATCTAAAAATACACTTCACATATCCTTTCAGCCTCATACTTGTATATTAACATCATACATTTAAGAAACATTGAAGTGAAGAAATGAGGGATATTTAAGATCTTTCTTATAAATTTTCAGTGTGTTTAATTTCAATTTTCTGTGTGTTTTATTCTCATGCTGTCTAGTATGTTTGTCTTCACATAATTATCTGAATTCCTGAAGAAATTATAAGTCTAACAGTTTGCTCTTCGGAGATCCTTTTTTTTCATAACTGTATTAGTAGGAAAATCTTCAGATAGGTCTAGCATCTCCTCCCTGACATAAAAGTAACATTAAAATTGACATTGATTTCAGTCAGCTGAGACAAAAAATGTAGATTACTTCAGCCTTTACCAGACAGAATTTCTGGAAGCATGTACAATTGTAAACTTGTCCTCAGGGTTATGCATTGGAATGAAAAGGTAATGACTATATTTTGAGTGTAAGCTTGCAAGAATGAAATAAAATGAATGCCCTCATGCATTCAAAGAAATACTTCAATAAAATGACAATGAAAGGAATCATGAACCTTCTTAGAAAATTCATCCAGAGAGATTAGAAATATCTAAACTGATTGAAACCTGTAAAGTGCACATTTTCACACAGATTTTGTGAATACATATTGTATGTAGACCATTACCTATATAAATATAGAGTGTTTTCTTGTGGAAAATGCAAATTTAGAGATAAAAAGCATTAATATACATTAATGTCTTATGCAAAACATACATCAAAGGTCCAGGGAATCAAATGTTAAATCACTTGCCCAGTAGAAACAAAAATTAAAAAATGTCTATGTGATTAGGAGGAGTTTCTGTTCATCTTTCAAATGACTCTTATTGGTTTATGCTTCAAGAAAAAGAGAACAAGTCAATATGGTGGTGAGCTGGGAGCAGAGAAGGATAGTGGACCCCTATTTAAAGAAAAAATCCATGTCTTTACTATTCTATATAATCAGAAAACACAAGTTTTCGAAGTAACAGATAAGTACCCTTATCACAAGGTCAGCATCAAGATCAGCATCTTTTCCTCCTTTCAGAGAAAATGTTAAAAATTGGGAACTTATTTTTGGAAACACCATTCAGGCATCCTAGGTTTATCATAGTTGTTCAGAGTTATAATAATGAGTGAGTATATGCAACAACTACAATAAACTTTTTCTTTTTTTTTTTTTTTTTTTTTCAAAGTCATAAATGTTGTGACATGTGGCCCAAAAGGTAAACCATGTTTCTGATTTCTGCCAAGCAGACTGAATTTCTGTTGAAATCCCCAGCAGATCAGCCTGGCCAAAATAAGTCAGCCCCTCTAGGTTACTTCTGATATATGAAAACAATTGACTGGCTGCTTTTTTCTTGAGCCCCAAACATGGAATTCGTCACAACAGCCCAAGATGACTAGTTATCTCACAGAGACAATAAAAACCTGAAATATAGAGTGTCTAAATCAATCCCCGCTGAGGGTAAAACTTTCCAGACTGTAGTCCTTTCTCAGCTGTGGTACCTGTATTGGGAGAATACACTTGTCACTTTGCCAGGTGTTAAAACAATTGTTGGAGAAAGAAAATACTCAAAATAAATATGCTGTGAAGAAAATTATTACTTTTTGGCAGAAAAAGAATGGTTAAAACATAAGCATGATGTCTACTAAGTGGATTTCTCTCATGAAAAAATGGTGGAAAGGCTATTCATTGCACCATGCAGCAAAAAAAAACCAAAAATAAACCAACCAACCAACCAACCAACCAAACAAACAAACAAACAAGGATGACATAGCTATTCTTCCACTCTCTTCTTTTTTATTGTGAATCTCTCTCAGCCTAATCTTATCCATAAAATTTACTGAATTTAGAGTCAGAGCAAAAATATTTCTCCTCTTCAAATTTAAACACTTTTATTTCCACTGTTTCCATCCCCGCCTTGACACAGCATAGTATATATCTTTCCCAGTAGATTCTGCAGACACTCATCCCCCTCTTGACACAACATGGTATATTTCTTTCACAGTAGATTCTGCAGACACACAGATTTTGTGCTTGTGGCTATGTAGTACAGAACATGATGAGATGTCTTTCTTGCTTTTGTTTTATTTAAGCCATTAGTCTTAAATGCAAACTAACATAATATATTAAGAGACATTTAGCCACAACAGTACAACTCCCTGGTTAAAAATGGTTTCATATTATTTACAAGTTTAGTGTGTTAGGAATTTAATTTTATATGTATCACTCTTTGTAAGAGATGTGTCAGGAAGATTGGTCTCTTAATAAAAACAAAGAGAATATTGACTTTATTAATCATTTGGATAATTAAATGTGTATTAACAGAGATTTCATTGAGACAATACATTAGGATACTCTCCACTTAGTGTCTTTCCCTCTTCTAGTCTAGCTACACTAAATGAATAATATTTACAGAAAATAACAGCTACCCAATAATGGTTTCCATCTAGGCAAATAGAGGTCGTGTATTTCACAGTTACACTTAGCTGACCCACATCTAACTATATAGCAACATCTCAGTCACCACAAGATACTAATAGAAAGCAGTGCTAAAATGGCAATAAATATCTTACATTTGATAAATAAAAAGAGGAAGAAGATGACCCAGAAATTCTAGTCACCAAATTTGTCATAAGCCAGTACTTATTTTCCACAAGGGATGCTAACATTAGCTTGGACTGCAGAATATTTTAGGAGTCCTGCCAGCAGGTTGAGGGAGGGGATTCATCCACTGCACTCTAAGCACTGGTTCTGAAGAGATATCTGGAGTACTGTGACCAGTACTGAATTGCCCTGTACAAAACAGACAGACAAAGTGAAGCAAGAAAGTCACAAAGATGATTAAGGGGCTGGAGCATCTCTCCTATGAGTTGAGGCTTAGGAAGCTCGAATGATTTAGTCTGGAGAAGAGAAGGCTCAAGAGAGATCTTAGCCTGAAGTGTCTGAATCCCAGAATCACCAAATAAGCTGATAGGACCCACAAGGATCATTACATCCTGCTCCCAGCTCTGCATAGTACCATCCCCAGGAGTCACACTGTGTACCAGAGAGTATTGACCAAACACTTTCTGAACTCTGTGAACAATGTGACCACTTCCCTGGGGAGCCTATTTCAGTGCCCTACCACCCTTGAGTGAAAAACCTTTTTCTAGTATCCAACATAAACCTTCCCTGATACAACTTCAGGCCATTCCTTCCAGTCTGATCACCAGAGAAAATAGATCAGTGCCTGCTTCTTCTCTTCCATTCTTGAGAATGTTGCAGACTCCAATGAGGTCTCCCCTCAGGCTCCTTTTTTCCAGGCTGAACAGACAAAGTGACCTGAAACACTTCCATACATCTTCCACCCTAAGCCCTTCACTACCTTTCTTCCCCTCCACTGGATGCTCTAGAATACTTTAATGTCTTTCTTACATTGTGGTGTCCAGAACTGCCCCCAGCACTCAAGGTAAAACTGCCTCAGTGCATACCTAGGCAGGACAATCCCTTCCCTTGCCCAGCTGGCCATGCTGTGCCTGATGCACTCCAGGACAGGCCTGGCCCTCCTGGCTGGAATGGTTCTGCTGACCCATATTCAACTTTCCATTGAATATTTAAAAGAATGTAAAGACGACAAAGTGACAAGGCAGGAGGCAAAAGACAAAAAAACCCACTCGAGGTTCACCATGAATATCAGGAAAATTTTACTGTGAAGGTAACAACACTAGCAGAGGCTGACCAGAGTGTAGTCTTCTTCTTCTCAAAAGCTGCCTGGACATAGTCCTGGGAAACTGGCTCTGGATGGCCATGCTTGAGGCGGGGAGTTAGACTAAATGACCTCCAGAGGTGTCTTCCAACTTCGACCAGTCTGCACTATGATGATCTTGTGAGTCAGTGTTTTCAGGAATTTTCACTGTTATTTTTTTCTGCTACAGAATTATTTTTTTGGAGAAAAATAAGTATTCAATGTCCATATTCTCCTTTGTCAGTCATGACCAATGTTCTCTTCTAAGTACTTTTATTATGATTTTGTTACAACTCCTGCTGCAATATAATAGAACTGATGAATTTATCCATTGTTCTTACTGTTCTTTAGAATCCTCCCATTCATTTATTTTAGAAAAAACACCAGGTTTAGCATTTCTCTTAATTTGAAAGATATCTTGTACATGAAGAAAATAGTCTTAAACTGCAAGCAGTCAATGACAGGCTACTGATACAATCCATACCTGAAAAAGTGCTTACATTTTAACTTAAAATTGCATTAAATAGAATAATCTTACAGTTAATTTTGGTTAAAAAAAAGAAAACAAAAAACACCCCTATCTATTTGATATCCATATGTCTTTTATGCTAGATATATCAAAAATCCTCCATAGTTTATTGTGATAGTTGCTTTTGTTATTTTTTTGTTGTTGTTTTATGGGATTTATACTGAAACAAAACAGACAAAGGATTTTCCACACATCTAATAATAAGATGGAATCTGAACAGTTCTGTGTTTACAGAGTAAAAAAATTGCCGAACCATTCTTTACTTTCTTTTATACTTCTAGCCAAAGCTCATAATATGAACAGGGAATAATTTGGTGGACATATGAAAAAAAAAAAAATTACTGAAAACACCAATGCACATCATCCTCTCATGTACTGAGACATTGATCGACTTAGTTGCCTGCACAGTGAGAAACTGATTTACAAGATTGTAATTTGAAATAGTGTTTACTGGGAGGATTTTTCCATAACCTTTTGACACGTCTCATTTTTTACAAGCTGCAGAATAAATTTTTGCTTACCATTCCTCTTTATTTCCAATGCATTATTAATGCCAGAATATTGCAATCTGCTCTGTCCATTTAGAAGAAATAAAGAATATCCCTGCTTCACAAGTAAATAAATCAATATTATTTCTCTGAAAATAAAATGCAATGTCTCTGAACATTTAAAATTCTTACATCTTGTGGTGTATTTTTTAACTGATTCTTCTCACTATGAATTACTTTATTAAAATAAAGACAATATTTTAGTGAATAAGAAATTCTGTGGAAGAAGTTAACTACAGATGGGTTTACAAGAAAATGCACTAACCTAAAGTGGAATATTCCCAAAGGATTTGTTTATGTAATGTGCTTGCATTGCTTGATGCCTTAATAACAGCTTCAATGGAAGGCTTCCAAAGGATTAATTGCTTGGTTTTGCACAAGTTCTTTATTTATCATCATTAACAGGCTTGTTTGAAAGAGTTTTTTCATGGTGTAATGTATCATTTACTGAAATTCTCTTCCTGGCCAGCTGACAAAAGGAGTATATTAGATGTTATGCTGTCTAATTACATGGCTTGATTTTAGCAATCATTTCCAATTTGTTGGTCTCAAGACACAGGAAGATAGAGGAGCAGAATATTGTAGCTCAAAGCTTACAACTCTTCCCATTAGAGCTATATCTTAGATAGAATAAAGATGTTGGGAGAATGTATTTAGGACAAATATTCTGCCAAAAATAATTAAATTATTGGAGAGATTTTCTAGGTTGCCCAGAGTGGGGGACGAAATCATTACAGAAATTAACATCCCACAGAATCTTTGCTTTGAATGATGGTAGAACTATGTCAAAAATCCTAATCTATTGAAAACTGATATTCAAGGCAATTGAACTTTTCAAAAGTAGACCATTATATTTAGACTATTTTACAGAGCACATTTAGTATCAATTTTTACATAAAGACATCCCTGTAAGTAGTACCAACAATACATTAACTGTAAGATAAGTAAATGTAGAATTATTATACAAAAGAGAATAATTACACTGAATTTTTCTTATAAATGCTATTACTTTCCTTTATATATGGTGGAAATATTGACTTCATACATCAATTAAGCATCTGTCATTTTATTAAATTTCTTATGTGGTAATTTACTTAAGTTGCTACTCCATTTAAACCTTTTTGAGAATGTTGTTACAGCAAAAATAAGGCCAATGTTTTGGTTAGTGTGCTCTTCTCTAGAGATAATTATTTCTCAATACCAGCTTTTTAGTCTGAGGACATTAACAAATTAAATAAAAATAATTCCGAAACGCAGTGCATTAAAATAATGCACAAATGTGCTTAATTTGCATTATTATCACTTTAATCTGAAAAAATATATGGTTACCTATTTTTATAAAAATTTACATAGGATGCAGTGAAGAAATTAATAGAGGGCAGTAGAAGAAATCAAGAAAAGGGAAGTAGACTAGGTATCATCTTTATTGTATTTTTTTTACTTCTACCCTCCAGAAAAAAAAGTATTTCATATAAACTAATATCAAATTAGCTCATGTTCTCAATGTTGTAAGCACTCTGTTCAAACAGATCATGTCAGCCCAACTTGTTTCCAAAAGCCCGTTTTTGATTAATATCTCCAATTTACTTCTGAGTGGGTTTATTGGAATTTTTCATTTTCTTATCTTGTCTTGAATCATGGGTGCTCTGTATAAAACAACTGGGTGGAGTTTTGATATTTTAAAGCAAGCTTTAAGGAGACAAAAAGCCTATTTAAACTAAAGGGCAGAAATTCTATTACAGGAAAAAAATTGCTACTAATTTAGATGAAAATAGCAAATTCCCTACAGAAATGGAATTCTCAAAAATCTTTCCAAAATCAACTCTTAAGGCAGCATTTTCCCTGAGGTTATCAAGTCAGTAACTGTATGATAGTATCAAATGTGTAGGTATAGTAGGTCAAAACAATCTCATCCTCTCCTCTTTACAACATTTTTGTATAGTGAGAAGATTAGAAAACATTCTAGATATGCAGTGATACTTATGCAGTATAAAGCAGCACAGAATGGTCTGGGTTGAAAAGGAGCTTCCAAATTACCATGTGCAGGGACACCTTCCATTAGAAAACATAGCCCAGTAGACATCGACAACAATTTTTATTAGGCTGTAATTAATTTTTAGCTTGAGTTAAATTAAGGTTACAGACATGTAAGAGCACTTATGATATCAAAATATGCATAAGATGATATATTTATAAAATACATGAAAACACAGGAGGAAAAGCACTCAATCTATTTACATTTGATTTAAAACTGTAATATCTTATTCTGTTAAAACCAGGTAATTAATGATAAATTCTTTTCTGACACACACCTTACCATGGATCCTCTCTGTACATGTATCCCGCATATCAGATAAAATCAGATACACAATTCTTCTACAGGAGGAACTCCTTTTGCACAGCTTACATACTTTTTGGAGTCCTCTAAAAAAACACAGAAATATATTTCACACTCTTCTGCCAACCCACTGTATTTTTTTTCTCCCTCAAGCATATCTGTATCTATATCTATATCTTGGAAAAAAGAGCCAAATTAAGTCTTGTTTCATGCTTTTAGCTATACATATAAAAAATACTCCTTTGTGAGAGCAGATGTCAGCTCCTGATCTTGATTTAAGTGGAACATTTTCTAGACTCGACAAGTGGTCCTTCATAAGCAACTCATGCAGTACCTTTGAGTATAACCTGTCTCCATTCACTATGTTTTATATCAGTCCATACATTAAGCACATTTGAAAAAAAAAATTTAAATAGGTTTCATACATTCTAGGTTCCTAGAATTAAGGTAGGTTATTAATACACAGCACATTATAAAATCAATACTTGGGACATTGGCTATCCTGATCCATATCTCTGTGTTTTAGAAGAGTTAAAGTAGAAAATTCACTAAGTTCCTGGAAAAAAAGGATTAAAAATAGCTGTTTTATAAGATATTTACTCATTGACAGTGTTGCAGGTGATAGTTTTTTTCTTTCCACCTCTTTCATGGTATGACAGTTGTCTGTTAATGTCTGATTTTTACAAAATCAAGACACACAAAGAGAATCTAAAACTAAGGCATCTTACCCCTTGCATATTTTAGAATCTCAAAATATATACCTAGCAAAAATTTAAGGAAACAGATTTTTCTAAACATTAAATTTGGTATTAAACTTCTTTTAGGTTCAGGAGTTAGTACAGGCTGTCTCTTTCCAAAGAGAAGGAAATTAAATTAAGTAAAAAAAAAATTGATTATCTTTAAGATTTTAAAGACATAAGTATATAAAATGGACTTTAAACATTATATTTCCCTAGTCTTTTGAGTATGCATATTAGCTCCTGTTGGAAAAGGGAACGTTTATCCACATTGCTTAGGTCAGTAAAAATGTTTCCTTTAAAGATCTTTCTACTTGAACATATGGAAAAATAATTTGACTTTACATTTTTATACTTTGTTATTTCTACTTTCTGGAATGAATGAATTCAAGTTCTGTTGTAAAATTACTGTGTCAAAAATGAATCGGCAAAACATAATGGATATTGTCTATCTAGGTCTTGGAGACTTCTGTGGAATATATGATATTTAGAATTTCTGTGAGTTACTCAGACCTGTTTGACACCAATATTGTATCACTGAGGATTTTAGAATGCCACAGACTAGCTTGGATATCACACCATTTTACATGTATTATCATAGGCCAAAACACTTAAATCATATGCATCCCTAAAATGCTACTACTCCTTTTATATAATGTTGCAGTGCATTCTTTGCAGATATAATCTTATTCCAAACAGAATAGTGAAGGTGAGATGGACTGTGCATTCTGAGCCCCCTGACAACCAGCTGCACGGTATCATGTATCCTCCTAATTTTGCATAATCTTTCATTTTTCTCTCTCTGATATTTTTTTAGGTAATATTTGAAATCATTCACCACAAATGGTGGCAATACTGCACACAGACAATTACATTTTTTTTCCATGAAAAGATAAATAACCTCGTCAGCCTTGTATGTTGAGGGAGATAGATTACAAGATAGGCTGTCTTTTTCTCTATGAATTTAGAGAGAAATATCTTTGAGAAATGACATATTTAATAAACATGTAAATAAAATATCATTGTGTTTCTGAGGTAAATCTCTGAGTGTTCTCACAGATAACTTAGTGAAAGAGTGAAGGGCAATTTAACAAACTGAAGGTGTCATTTTATTGAAATTTTACATGTACTTTCATTCCAAAAGCTGTTTAAAATATCAGACTTCTTTCAGAAATTCAGATAGCAGAATGTTATGATTTATTCTCATTTTTTCTAAAATATATAGGATGTTATAGTATGCAGCAATAAAGTCTTTCTTAGCTAGTTGCATCGTAGTTAAATCTCATGGGTAGAGATCAGACAGGCTTGAGTACCCAGGACTACCTCCTGTGTACCTTAGTATTTTGTGAACTCATTTGTTTTTCCCAGGCCTTCAGAAAGCAGATATGGACATGGGCATAAAAAATTGTTCAAGCTGGCAAGAAAATGAATTTGCAAGGATTTTCTCAGGAAAAGAAAAAGATTTTACCAGACAATGGCAATTTTTTCCCTCTCTTTCCTCATTTATAATCTAATCCCCTTAGCCTTATTGTGACCATTCTGAAAAGAAAGATGAATGCATTGTTTTCTTAAATATATAGTGGGAGCCCAACGTGAGATGAGCTGAAAAATGGTCAGATCAAATCTTAAAAAGAACACCAGAGGTATTTGAAGTTTGATACATTTAACCTTTCATTTACTCCTTTAAAAAAACTCAAACCGATGTTTTCACCACTATTGTATAATCAGAAATGGGCATGCTCTAATCCTAATTTACAGACCAATCACAAACAAGAAAAGCTAACTAGGTTAGATGAACAGGGAAACAAAGGCAGCTACTTCATGAGAGTCTCATGAAGTTTAACAAGTCCAATTACAAGGTGTTTCACTTGCTTCTGGGCAATACCATGCACACAGAATGGGAAGAATTCACTGAGAGCAGCCCTGTAGAGAAGGACTTAGGTGTTCTGGTGGATTAAAAGCTGAACAAAAGCCAACAGTGTGTGCCCACAGCCCAAGAAGCCAGCCACATCCTGGGCTGCACCAAAAGATTAGCTAGCAGGTTGAGAGAGGGGATTCTGCTCTTCTTCTTTGCCTTCACGAGACCCTGTTTGGGGTACTGCCTCCTCGGCACAAGAAAGACATGGATCTGTTAAAGCAAGTCAAGAAGGCAGCTGCAAAGGTGTTCAAAGGGATGGAGCACCTCTCCCATGAAAACAGTCTGTGAGAATTTGGGTTGTTCAACCTCGAAAAGATAAGGCATCAAGGTCACCTAGTTGGAGGCCTTTGAGTACTTGAAGGAAACCTACAAGACAGACGGAGACAGACTTTTTCAAGGGTATGTAGTGACAGGACAAGGGGGAATGGCTTCAAACTGAAAGAAAGTACACTTAGATTTTATATTAGGAAGAAATTCTTTACTGTGAGGTTGATGAGGCAGTTGAACAAGTTGCCCAGAGAAGTTATGGGTGCCTCATCCCTGGAAGTGTTCAAGACCAGGCTGGATGGGGCTCTGAGAGACCTGGTCTGGTGGGTGGCATCCCTGCCCACAGCAGAAGGATTGGAACTAGATGATCTTTAAGTTTCCTAACACCCCAAATCATTCACTGCTTCTATGATGTGGAGAAAAGCTGTTGTTCACTGGATATCTACATGCCTTAGAATGTTTATATTTGAACTGGATTTCATAAAAATATCTTTGTATTTCATTCCCCAACCTTTTCTCCACCACTATTGCAATTGTGCTTTCAAGGGTCTCTGCCCAATTTCATGGCATAAGACACATAAGTAATGGGAAAACTATTGTTTCAGGTAAATAATGTTTTTTAAAGTATGAAGTACTAACATATGAAGTAATGAAGAAAAAAGGTAAATTTTGATTATGTAGAAGTAAACTATAATTTATTTTTCATTTAGAAAAATCACAGATCTTTCCAAGTCATGTATAAATTTTAGTTTCTACACTGTGAATAAATAATTTGCCCCAGCAGGAAAAACAAAACAAACCAAACCAGAAAACAACACTTGACATAAAACAAAAAGAAACATAAAAAAACCAATTACTTTTTAAATGTGATTCATACCTACAGAGTAATTACTATTACTCACTGCTAGGAGGGGTTTTTCTATACTTTAAACATGATATCTAGACTGCCTTGTACATTTAAAATAAATTCTAATTCATCTGGTTGTGTCAATAAAAGGACAAACTACTGTATAAATTGTTTTTAAAGTACTTTCTTTCAAGGCAACACTTTTTTTGAAGTTATGAAAATTTAGTGTTTGCAACAAATCAAGCTGTGGAAAATTGCATTTAAGAAATTGTATGGTATCTGAGTTCTATCGCAGCCACTGTTACTAAGTCAAATAATTTCTAAGCATTGTTTAAATATATTCACCATCTAGCACTTGAGCTCAGATTTCAGATAAGCATCCTTGGTCTCAAAAGTGAATGAGCATCTGTTGGCACAAGTGTATAGGTCAGACCAGTTTCAGGGCATCTTAATTATTTGTGTTAGAAGGTAAACTTGCCAATATTTCATAAACTTATTTCTCCATTTATATTTTAAAAGACCAGTTACTTCAATGAATTTCATGTGTGAAAAATGTGCTGTTTGACTTTTTCTATATTTAGCTATATATAATTTACTTCTATGTAAATATTTTCCTGATATGAAAAATTTCTAGCAGTTTTTGTGCTTGGTGTCAATGCATTTCCAGAGTAGTGTGCTTTTCTAGTGGATCCATTTTCATGTCCACTTTCTGGGTTGTTCTTCATGAAGGTGCAGGTGAGCAGATTCCCTTTGACAGAAAACAGGGTAAGAACAAATCAGGAATTTCTTTAATGGGAAAAAAATACATCAATGATTGAGCACAATCTTCTAAAATGAACTAGTTTATATGTGCTGACAGAAAGTTTTGAACAAATCTGGATCTCATCCCACACTTTGGAGTTCATATTATGTGATATAAAATATGTCTCATATATTTTTATATTTGCTGTTGCACTCAATTTCCTTAGTAACCCCTCTTGTTCTTTCCTCATTGATCCCATATTCCTCTTGTCTCAGTATTCTTTTTCATCTTTACATGCCCTATGTTCAGTTGCCCCTTCTTGAAAGGATTGTTTTTCCCTGATCTCCCCTTTTGATATTTTCAAAAAGACATTCCAGTGTGATGTCACACAGGACTCCAAGGAAATTGAACAGCTCATCAATCTTTATCAAAAGGAAAAAAATCCAAAGGCATTGATGTACAGTTATATCCCTTTCATCCTTTTTAATCTTGTCAACACTCAGATTATTTCTTGTTTGAAAGCACCCATAATGGAGTGCTATTCTAGGTGCCCTGACTCCTTGCAGATTATGTGGATATCTGACCATATAGCTCCTGAGAAAATTAGGTCCTTACACTTCTCTACTGAATAGAAAATTTCACTGGAGACTGTGCAAGACACATCTGCCACCCATAATTAGAAAATACTGAGAGTGCTGGTGTCTGATCTGTTATGAGAAGTCACTTTTCACTCAGGGAATCAAAATCATGTTTTACAGCCATGTGACATGCGAGTAAATATCACAATATGTTCTATCATCATCTGTTTTATCATCAGTGTTGCTGGAGTATAATGTCTTTCCTGAACAAATTGATATTGGGGATGAAAATATTTTTGTTTTGCTGAGAAAGGTTAGATCATCTCCTTTGATTCTGGGACAGAGTAACAAAACTCAGCTTTTGCATTTCTCCTGGGAAGCCTTTCAAACTCTGCTTTATGCAATCATGAATATCCTGGAGTGGGCACACCACTGAAATTTGGAGCTTGTCAACACCACCCCCACACCAGGAAAGCACAGAGAAGAAAAGAGATGAGCAATGAGAGGAGATATGTTTTCCATATTTGGATGGTGTCATCAGTATCTCTCATGTACAGTATCAAGGAGAAAACTTGTAAGGTGTCCTCTCCAGCTGATAATTTCATATCAATTCATTACTTGATAGCTAGTGAGGTATTAAAAGTTTCACCTAGCCATTCTGTTCTCACATTTTAAAGATCCATAAAAAGTCTCCTATTTAAAATAAAGTTGTGCAAAACTTGCACTTGTAGAAAACAACTATATCAGAAGGTTTCAGCCATGCCATTCTTCATATGAAGGTTCGAGAGCTAGTTCAGGCTGTCTCTTTCCGAAGAGAAGGAAACTAAAGCAATCTGTTGATGAAGTTGTTTCCAGGGATCACTCTCTGGTCATAGAAAGGCCAAATCAAACAAGGCAAAGACTCAGAAAATTACTATCTGCCTCTTTCTCTTCACATAAAAGTACAATCAGGAAGTTCAGGACAAATCATCCAGGGGGCCCACATATAGTTATTGCCATACAATAACAAAGTCTCTGTTTCGTGCCCAGCACACAGAAATTCATGCACAACAATGAACCTTTTGTGAACATTTGCTTTGTCAGTGCTGAGTCTCAGAGGTAGGGGTAGGTTCAGATAGCATGATCAGTGACACAACAACTTGTATACAAGTTCTGATGGTTGTTGCCTTTCCAGTTACTCATTCCAGCTTCACATTTCCATCCTTGCTCTCTCTTTTCTAGTTCAGTCTCATCTTCTTCCTCATGACAAACCAGCTGGGAAATGGGTGTGTGAGGGAGCATCTGCCTTCATGCACATGGATAAGGGAGGAAGTAGGTTGAGGTGAGATAAACTGCAGTAAGAAATCCTTTTCAGTGATTTACAAGGTGTTTTTTAAGCATAATAGAAAGAAGGAAGAAAAATATATATACTTTTTTCTTTTAGTTTTTTTTTTAAATAAAGGTAATGTAAAGGGCAGGAATGCAATTGATGTAACTGACAATAGTTTGGGAACAACTTTCTATGCAGAGTTAAGAAAAGGTAAACTATGGTGAGAAAGAGACAAACGTATACTGTTAGTCTTGTCAAAATACTTTAATGTAATGATAAAATCTGACTAATTTTTCATAAGAGACTTCTGTCAGTATATAGAGACCTAAACAGAATGAACAAGTAATACCTAACTCTAACTTATGAGTATAATGAGGAAATGAATGGAAAAATATGCCTACCTAGAGGACATTTCTGGTGTTGTTTCTCTAATTTGTTTCATTTTAATTCTTTAAATTGCTCTTTCTGGCTTTCACTTCAACTGTAGTCTTCTCCTGTTGCCTAGATCAATGGATTACCACCTGCATAATACAAGAAGCCACACTGTCAACTTTTCCAGGACCAGAAGGCTACAACTAATTTGCATAATAGTTTACATTAAAATAATTGAAGTTTTCCTCAGTTTGTCTCCTCCTTTACTCCCTACTGGGAATAAATAAGGTTTTATTAAATCAACAGTAGCTTAACTTCTCATGGTTTCTGATTTTTTTTTGTTGTTGTTGTTGCTGTTTTAACTTAATTTTATTTTATTTTTAATTTCTTCAAGATTGGACACACTTTTGAGCTTCACCTTGGGTCTTAACCATCATGTTTCAAATCTCTGAGTATCCATATCTTGGTCTGATTGACTCAAAAGGAAATTATTTATTACCTCAGAAAATCCATCATGACTACACTTTATCAAGTATTATTATTATAAGTCTTCAGTTTTAACACTGTATTTTCAATATGTATTCCTCTTTTATTTTGCTATCATACTGAAAGTTTTCTTTTCTCTTAGATTAAATTCAGTCCATTCAGTGAAAATAATGTGAATAATTTAAATACACTAAATTAATCTCCCTTACACTAATGTTCTTGTAGTAAGGGATATTTGAAAAGAAGGAATATGCTGTTCTTATGATATCTTTTTATTACTGATGTATTTTGTACTTAAATATGAAAAGTTTGCAAATAAGAAAATCCCTTAACTTCAGTTTGCAGCACTTTTATTGGAAGGTCAAGAAAAGATATTGTAAAGACTTATCATTTATTAATGAGGTAATTTTCTTGTCGAAAAAAGTTAGGTTAAAGTAAGGAGACTAGGGCTGTGAGTTTTGTACATTTTTTTCAATAGAAATTAAAAAAAACCAAAAAAACACATTTAAATTTTGAAAATTAAGTTTTAAGGGATGCCAAAAACTTCATTGTGTAGCCAAGAACAGGATTTTAATTTGCAAAAATAATTTGAACATTTTTGTGCATGTATGTGATTGGATTGCCTACTACTTTCCTGTGGCATGGCTTGAAAATGGAGAAAACCTTTTTGATTTTCTTCCCAGTTTCTTTCTTCTGATATGAGTTCATTTTTGTGTTGAGAAATGCTCACATCACAGTAGCTTTAGAATACTATATAATAGAAATAAAAATAGAATAATAAAAAAGTCTCCTGAGACTATCAAGAGAATACTGATATAGGGCCATATGTGACCAGTTATGCTGAAAGCATGGTCTACAAAATTTTAGAATTATATGTGATCTATTTGCAGCTTACTAAAGAGAAATAAGGATAACATGTTCTTAAGAACATGTAGCACAAAATCCTCCTTAGTTCTAGTCCATTAAATGTTTTGTTCTTTTCTGTCATTTTGTTGTCAGTGGGCAGCAGAGTGCACGTTACACTTTGATGAAGTCATCTTTTAAATTAAGTACAGCCACTCTCCTTCTATAAATGTATTTGAATAAGCTTTATGATCATAAAAGGATTTATAGAAAAAACAGTTTTATAAATACCTGACAAAAATATTTACTATCTTGATTGGCACACAATTAAAACACATCTTGCATATTTTTCCTGTTTATTTCATTACATTTGGATTACCTGAAGAGACCTAATTTTTATCTTGGAACATAATTTCTCTGAGAGGGAAGGGTGGGGAAAGTAAAGAAGGTAGGGTAGAAATTCATATTTTTGAATATTGTAACAGGCAAGCTGAAGCTTCCTCCTTTCATTTTTTAATCACCCTACTCTGGCATGAATCACAGTGGTTGAATTGCTAACAGAACAGCTGTACTGGATTATGTCAATCGAGCTGGGTCAATGACATTTTGTTTTATTGTTGCTGTCATGCATTACATTGCAGTAGAATACTAAATGTCTTAAGGCAAACTAAAATGCTGAAAATAAATAAACATCTATTTTTCTTTCAACTCTATTTCATATATTTTCATTTATTTCTACCTTTTTTAGCATTGTTGATCACCCATCTTTCCTACAGATCCACTTCTTTGACAGAATTTTCTAATTCTGACCTTTCCTTTGCTGTTATCTTCTAGTACTTCACAATATCTATTGTTAAAATTGTACATTTTCCTCTGTTTTTCAAATGCTTTAATTTCATTGAACTAGTGTTACACCAATAACTGGCTATGCCAGTCAGTGACAATGATTTGTGATCCCACTTCACGTCTCTTTTTCTTTTCCTCCTCAAAATATGTCTAGAACTTTGTTCTGGTTTCTCTACTTTAGAATTTTTCTGACCATTCAATTTGAAAGAAAAATCTCCTGTGCTGTCTTATTCAAAAACAACATAATAGAAAATATATAATATTCTTCCACTCCTTATTATCAAAAGAAAAAAGTATATTGAAATATTTTGATCAATAAAATCTGTGTTTTCACTGCAATTTTATCCAAATGAAGCTTCCTTTATTCCTGTGGGGTTAAGTTTCTAAAAATAAAATAGAGTGAAGGCCAAAGCAATATCTAACTCAGATCAATACATGTGCTTTAAGAAGCTAGTAAAATTTAGGAAGACATGTTTGTGGCATTCAAGAAATTCTTATTCCTGTGCTCTGATCCGGCAACCATATAAGACAATATATAATGCCTTTATAGATTATTACAGCAAACTCTAATGCAATATGTTTATATGGTGTGCTATGCCATGATTTACATACCACCAAGGTCTGAGTCCTGTTCCTCTTTGGGTGCAACCAGCTTGGGTTTCAGCCACATGGTACCCATGTTGTTTATGTATATTGTACATGACCACAAATATAATGCTACCACATGTACCATGTTTTACAATATTTGAAATATAAGTCCTCATTCTGCCTGGGTACATTTGAGAAATTGTTTTATGTCAAAGTATTTTAATTTCTGAGTAAAAAAGACTCAGTATAAGGAATAGGTTCTTCCTAATCCTGAGTTGTTTTTTTACAACCTTGACATCTTCCCTACAATATCATATTTCTAAACCTGTTCAGCAAGGCTTCTCTTTTAGACCCTGGCATATTTGTTAGAATGAATAACTTATATAATGTCCTGAGTTAGAAGGGACCCACAAGGAAAACCAAATCCAGCTCTTGGCCCTGCACAGGATACCCCAAGGGCCACACCCGTGCCTGAGAGCATTGTCCAAACAATTCTTGAACTCTGTCAGGTTGGCACTATGACCACTTCCCTGGGAACCCTGTGCCAGTATCCAAAAACCGTCCGGGTGAAGAACCTTTTTCTGCTTTGAACAGCCTTATCCTGGTTATCTAATCAACTTCTCCTGGCACAGATTCTTGCTTTTCCCTCACTGGAGATGCGTCAAACCTATCATAAGGATGCTGTTGCTGTGCTTAAAGGGATAAAGCAGATATCCTAAAAGGAAGAACTTATTTAGTATAAAAGGAATGATGAGCTACATGGGACTTGGAAACTCCTAGAGGGTACATCACCTGTGTGGAAAACCTAGTTCTACATGAGCTGTTTTTCAATAGATGTGGTAGCAACGTAACCTATTTGTGTAGCTTTCTCTTTATTGCTTTATCTTTATTATTTATTATTTTTTTATTTGTAGGCAAGAAATTTTCTCTCCTGACTCTTGATGAAAACATACTTCTCCTGGATATCCTTTATTTGATACAAATCAACCGTAATATCCTGTAAAATACTTAAACCTTCCTTCCTTTATCTTCCAATAAACTTTGAACACCTCTGGTGTGCCTTGAGTACTGCATTACTTCAACAATATGTAATTTTTTAGCTTTGGTCCATGAATATGAAGTTCTTCATCACAGACTGCAGATAAAATTGTCTTATGCTTCGCACATTGCTCTTGTTATATATTTCCTATAGATTTTCTTTTGCCCAGCATGTTTTCTTTCTGTGATATCAGAAATCAATTTAAAAAGTTTGAACATTAAGAATTTAGATTGTATTTCATACTTTTAAAATTCCATCACTTTTGAAAATGTCATTATCTCAATTAGAAATGTTTACTTTTAATTTTCATATGCTATATCAGTTGTGCAGGCTAAGTGAAATAATTTTGGGAACATCTCAATAGAGCCAGTTGCTATATAAGATGCATAGAAAGGATAAAGTTATGATTTTTTTCCAAGATTTCTTACCTACAGATTCCTCATGTCTAGCTCTGGTTTTACTTGGTTGCAGTTTCCTATTGACAAAGGACAATTTTTCTTCCTTGAAATCTTACTTTAGTTTTCTTTCTTCTGAATTTTTCTCCCCTTTTGGCCAAAATTTAGTCACCAAAACTGAGCAGGCTGGAGCCTCAGCAGTTCCATGTCTTCCTTCTATTATACCTACAGCTAAAGACATCTCTCCTGTCATCCATCTGTTACTCCACAAGGTCACTTCTGTTGCCTTAATGACATGGCTCTCCTTGAAGAGATTGCTGTCATGCCACTTATATATTCATTTCTTGTATAAGTGGCTTTTCTTTTACCTCCGGATTTCAAGGTACAGATCTTTTGTATGATGTCAGCAAATATATCAATGGTTGGCCCCTTTCTGGGGAGACATTTTATTCCAATTCTCTAATTCAACCTTCATGGGCAGTTACCTGTAAGTATCACACATTTTAAATTGCTCTTCCTGCAGTTTGGAAAGAATTTGAAATACTGGTACTATTTAATTTGGTAATATTTAATATGCTGCCAATTCTGATGCTCAATAACAACAACCCCCGTACATTTTCCAGAATTGCTCGCATTTTGCACAAGGTATGTTTTATGTCTTTTGGATTGAGTAGCTGCTCAGATGATTGAGGTTATATCTTAGTCTGATATTTGTAATGGAGCATCACTCCAGTGCTTTATCATTTCAGGAGCAACAGCACAACATGAGCTACTGTGTCTTGTCTGAAAATGTGTTCACGTACACACACCTGCTAATGTTTTCCTGCTGCTGGTTGAAAGGTTGATTTGGAATCAGGGCTGCTTATGCCTTGGTTCACAGGAGACTAGCAAACCCACTTACCTAAGACTGTTCAGTTAAAACACTTTGTGCTATTCAAAGTAAAGAAGTAATACTTTTGGCATAATTATTACAGAAGTGGAAAAACCCAAGTACCCCATAAGAAACATATGGAGTGACCTGTTGTTTCAGACTTTTTACCAGGAATAGGAAATGATTCAAAGAGCAAGCAGTGTCCAGATGTCAGATAAAATGCCCTATCCATCTTTACCTAATACAACAATTAAATGATGAGGGAGAGTGGAATTTTGTGTGTGGACAAGCACTAGATACATATCAATAACTATCGAAGATTAAATGACTGTCCTGTAGTTTACCTGATGCAAAGACTTACAAGCTAATTTTCAAAACCATTACCTTATTCTAAGTGCCATTCTTTGAATTGTGTGCATGCGAGAATATCTTTCTAAAACCTCAATGAATCATTGTATGTTTTCTCCTGGGTGCAAAAGTATTAAGAGCTTCTTTCACAAAGTAGGATGCTGTCTATCAAAACTACTGTTACTAAAGGGTTTCACCCCTCATTTTTTATATTAGACAACTCAGTATTCCTCTTCATTATTCGTGTCTGTGTATACCCACATAATTAATTATATCTGCGGTGCTCTGGGAACAATTCTTGTTAATTAACTTTCCCTTTGCTGACTATCTGCCCATGCAAAATATAGACGACTGAAGAAATTAAACCCTGATTGGTTTTTTGCTCATGTGGTCATCCTTATTTTAAAGTTTGTAAGCACCTTAGATTTTAGATAAAGTAGAACTGAGAGTTATATCCATGCTGTTTGACATAATTTGATAATTTCTTCCACATCCTGAAACCATCCAATAAGTGAACTGAGAATTTTCCTCTCTCTTCATCTTAAAATAGTAAGGTGTAAAATAATACTTTTTTTTCTTTACATTCCAGTATAGCATATAAATTATGAAAAGGTATTTTTAACTGAAGAGAAATGCTGCTTTTGCTAGAAATCATTCTACAATATCTCTTTGACCAGGAGAGTTTATGGATTAAAATTCAGTCTGAAATTATTCTTTTTCCTCAAAGTACTTGCAAGGTGATCTACTTCAGCTTAATAAAGTGGCTTTTGGGGAGATGGAGGTGAGGTTATCATTACATACATGCTGGGTATTAGTTTATATTGTTTATTGTTTACTACTCTTGACTAAATGAGAGGTTTGACATCATTAGCTGTGCTCTTAGAAAATATTATCTGGTTCTGCATTATCAAAACTAAACTCAAAATCCAGTCTTTATGTCCACATCTGAAATTTGAACCAATGTACACTAAGTGGGCATGACTACTTCAAGACCTCACTCCTGGTATGAAATAAAACACTAATGCAGACTTTGCTTGGCAGGCAAAGCAATTTTGATGATCTCTTGTCTCGCTTTCTTTCTGACTGTTTGGGATGGGAGACAGAGTATGGAGATTTCAGATTGACAGGTTTTCAGAAGGTTTTAATATTTTGAAAGGTCTTACTTCAATGAGTACATCCCAAACACCTCAGAATGCACACAGTACTCATTAGCCAAGTGGAAAATAGAAGTCAGGAAGGTAAGATGAAGGATGATACAAGAGAGAATTGGCTCAGAAATTTCTGTGATGCAAGGAGCACTGCAATCCTGCTTTAGTTCTATGGACCATTTAATCTCTTTCTGAAACTCTCGTCAAAATTTTTCCAGCTGGTTTTATATCATCTTTATTTTGCAATCACTTTTATATTAAGGAGACAATTTTCTGTGTACCTTATGAAAGCTCTCAATGGAACGCCAGAAAGGCAATGGTGCAGTGCTGCCAACAAGGGAGGAAATGCAAGTCTAGATGGAGCCATATGGTGATGGATCAACATGCTGTGATTTATAGATCTAGACCTCTGAATAGTTCTGAATAATAAAAGAATTAGGAATCTCTGAATTAATAGAACAGGGGATTACTTAGCACATGGAAAAAAACTGAATTTATAAACCAGAATATTGCATGTCTCATTTCCCATTCATCTAGGAGAATAATCGAATTATAAACCTGAGTGCTTTATAAGTTTAGAAAAATTACAGTGGTATGTGTTATCTATTGCAAAATAGCTGGAATAAAGTTTTCGTTTCACTTACTTTAAGAATTTTCTCAGTAAACAGGTTCTCTCCACTATTTGGACATGGATGAGAGACAAAGTGTAATCACTGATAAATTCAAACCTCAAGTACTGACATTCTTGGTAATTATATAGTTTGGAACATGTATTACCTTTGTTTATGTTGTTGTTTTCATTGTCTGAATTAGAAGATCCACTTATTGTTTTGTGTACATTAACATGGATGTTTTAAATTCAGCAGTGAGTTTTAAAAGTTTTGATCATTGTGAGGACTGCAAGTTTCCCATCTTTGGTTCAGAGACTTTTCTCTGCAGTTCAGAGTATCTAATTGTCTGCAATCTCGTTTGTAATTATTAAAGCTAATACATTTTAAATTTAATATTCTCTATCTGCCAACTTTTCCAAATTCTCAAGTATTTTTATAAACATTTAAAAAAATACTGGTAATATAAGATTAATCTGTATGTCTAAAACTATATTCCCTCTTATGGTCTGGTTTATAAAATACACGTCACATAGTTGTTCAAAGAATGTGATAAGTAATGTTGCATTTTCGTTTGCAGAGAATCCACTTCGGTCCAGGTTAAATAACTGCAATAAAATAGTTAATCAGTACTTTATCCAGCACAAAAAATATTGGTTATTTTGTTACTGTTTGGAAAAAAAATGTACCCTTCATATTCTTCTTTCATAGTAGGATCTATCTTGTACATTGGTTGCATATTGGTAATTTCGCTAAAACTCATTAGTACCTTTCTTTCTCATATACTTTCTTTTCTGTGTGTAAATTTAGATGTCCCAGCTGACATTCTCTGAATGTCACCCATAATGTAGAAAGCAGGATGAACTGTGTCTTTAGTACCTTCTAAAATAACTAGTAAGAAAAATCTTCTGTCACAGAAGAAAATTCCTATGTCTCAGAAGGAGGAAGGTAATGAATATTTTTAGTTAGATGAATCATAATAAAATTCATTTTTTAAAATAAATTTTTTTTTAAATACTCAGAAAACCTTATAATGTAGAAAAAAAAACTATTTCTATATAAAACTAAGTAAAAATCTCATTGAAACTCACAGTTCTATATATTTTTTATTATCATTACAATACCTAATAACATATTGCGAAGGAAGAAGACCATTTGTACTGTTTTGAATTGCAATCACTCTTCAATTCAATGCAATTGAATGCAAATTAAATATTTAGATTAAAAGTTTTAGAGGAGAACTAAAATACCATAGAAAGAACAAATCATATGAAAGAGCCTGGTGAGAATTGAGAATTTCATATAAGACCAAATATATCTATGATAATTTCATATAATATTAAAGTGTCTTTTTTTCTTTTATCTAGATAGTTTACATATAGTTTTCTAAATAATATGTGCTTTTTAATACATATTATTCTACTATAGAATAATCTATTATTCTTTGTTTGTAACAAACTCTTTTCCTCCTTTTTCTACTTCTGTTTTGGATATTGTCGTGGTTTGACACGGAAAAAGAATTTTTCTGGAAGGAAGAGGTCAATTTGGACATTGACCAATTGAAGGTAGACACGCCTCTGAGAACACAGAGGGGTTAAAAGCAGAATTCCCAGGAGAACTCGCTCTCTTGGGTTCCGGTCAGTGGTCAGTGCAGGACTCTCCCCTGCCCAGCCACGAGCTGGGTGGGGGAGGGGAGAAGCCATGTGGCCTTCGGAGGTAGGCCCAAGGGTGGAGGGGCTGGAACCGGGCTGGCCCCCTGCAGATGGAAGGGTGGAGAAATCTGGGATGTCTCCGTTCCCCCCAGAGTCTCTCTCTCTCCCAAGAGAGAAAAAGAGACGGCGGTGGTTTTATCGGCAGTTCGCCGCGGGGAAGGAGAAGAGCGGGGGGGCCGCAAGGTGCCCAGCCAGGCTGTGGGAGCTGGAGCCTGGGCAGCGAGCCATCCCTGGGAGTCGGGACTTTTAACCCTTCCTGAGAAATGAAAGCTTTGTGAAATTTTTCTCCTCCTTGGTTTGAAAAAGAGAGGAAGAGAGACAGCCTGGGACACGGGATGTTGGAAGGAGAAATTTTAGGTGGGAGGAGATGATGGAGTGGCTGTTTGGCTGGACTTTTTCTTGGTAGCCACAGATTGAACTGATCTTCTCCTCCAAGAGAGACTGTATTTTAGGAGGATGCTGGTGAGCCCAAGAGACCTGCTTCAGCTGGGAAAAGACAGAAGTAGAGCGAACAGAGAAAAGTTAAGGAGGTTTGTGGTGGTGCCCCCTGTCTTCAGAGAGGAAGAAGAGAAGAAGATCTCTGTTCGTGGATCCTCGGCCCCAGGGGAAAATGGGGGGGACTGCTGGTCCCAAAAATGAAAAACTGAACTGTTGTTTTTTCCCCTCTTGGTAGGGCATCCTTGAAAGGAAAAAATCCTAAAAGCAGTCTGTCCATCCATGCATTGGTGGTGAGAGCACTGTGCATGGAAAGGAGAGGGTCACCATTGGCAAACTTTTTTTCTCCGGGCGGTGCCATGTGGTGACATGGAAGCACAGGATGTGGCAGCTGTGTTTCTTGGGGGGTCTGTGGCACAAGAGAGACTCCTCTCTCCCTGCAGATGGACTGGGTGTTGATTATCTGGAGGGTGGAAACCTGATTGGGGTCCAGATTGTGTCTCACTGTAGTTTGTTGGAGTTGGGTGGTGGGAGGAGGAATGCTTTGGAAGGTTTTCATTTTGAATTGTGTGTGTTTTCTTTCTTCTTTTTTTTTTCCCCCTCTTTTATAGTAGCATAGTGGTAGTAGTTTAATAAAGTTTTTTTCTTGTTATTAAGCTTAGGCCTGCTTTGCTCTGTTCTCGATCACATTTCACAGCATTCAGTTGAGAAATTGCATTTTCATGGGGGGCACTGGCATTGTGCCAGTGTCAAACCATGACAGATATCTTGAATATTTTTGCAAGTTGCTAATATACATTATTGCATAAATTTATATGCATATAAAGTTTTGATTGATCTGTAAGCCCATTTTAATTCAGTACTTGTCTTCTCTATTTCTCAGAAGTGGTATTTGATGTGTTATATTCCATTTGCCTCCCCATGTTTATAATGAATATATTGTTAAGGATACAGAAACAATAATTGTTCTCTTGCAAAGCATATGTAGGCTGCAAACATGAATTCTATCATACATTATAAACTGGAAGGTAGCCTACACGTTGAAGTCATAGTCCCTTAGTTTTTGTGATAGTGTTAGCAAATATGGGCTATTTGGTTTCCTTGTCACTGTTTTAGCAATGTAACACTCTAACAGTATAAAACCTGCAAGGAAAGTATTGAATTAACTTTTTTACTTTGATATTCTAAAGTATTTACATTACAGTTTAGGTATCTCATAGCCTTCCAGCAGGCCAGTTGGGCTTTATTGCTATGAGTTTTGCAGCTTAGTGGGCCAGATATAGATATAGTTTATACACAGAACAAAGAATTTAGCATTCATTTCAACAAAATCTAAACAAATAAAACAAACAAACCAAAAAACCCAACATCAACAAAAATATTATTCCAGATCAATTATGAGAGAAAAGGAGTAAATAAATTATTACATAAATCCTTTAATATTTTTTAATATACAGTTGACTTCTTGTTTTCTGGTGTTACACTTATATTTTTGCTGCCCTTCTTATTTCCAAGGTCAATAACTATCATATGAAACTGTACAACAGCTCATTTTAAAAGGTGTTCTTCTAGTTCCAAAGCTCTGTATTCTATATGGGAACACTATCCTGTATCACAAAATCGTTATGTAAGTTTGCCTGAAATTTTCAATTGATTCTGCAAGTTGCAAGTAAAAACAGCTAACATGATAATATTTTAGCTAGTCCATGACTGTCTTTTATTAAGAATAAATTTTTGTGTCCTTTATTAAAAATAATAGATTATTTTGGATTTGGTTTATAATTTTTAAGACAGTGACTGACAATCCATGCAGAAATGGTATATGAAGAAAATTGTTGAATTTTTATGATTTCATAAAGGAAAGCAAAATCAGATTGATTTTTGATCCAAAATGAACTTGTATGTGTCTTTTTTTTCTCCCAGTAGAAATTTCTTAAACATTTATTTTTCTTAGAACACCCTTTGATTTTGACTCATATATTCATTCAAAGAATCCCTCCTTTTCCTATGTTTCCCTTTACCTTTCTCAATTCTTTACTTCTTTTTTATTAAATTTTATACTAAAGCAGAACAAGTCAAAACAAGAAGCTGCTTATTAATAAGCTGTCCTTTATCTTAAATAGTAACTTTGTGCCAGGGTAATTACAACTTTATTTCTTTTAAGACATGTAGTTGAGGAAAAAAATGAACCCTGTTATGACATAAGGCATAATAAAACAAGATCCATAGTTGTGTAACCACAATTTACTTGTTTCAGGACAGTGTACCCATCTATTTTCTCTTATAATTAGATTGTAAATTTCAGCAGGGAAGGCTCTCTGTCATAAATCTATCGAATACCTAGCAGCATACAATCCAATTCTGCCTGGAATATCTTAGAATATCTACCATAAAATAGAAGAATCATAAGTATTGAGGAATTATTTATAAATATTATGTTCTATTTGTCTCTCAGCATTTCCCTAACACAAACCAGCAAGAGACATTACAATACATAATGATTTTCTTTGCTGTTCTTTCTCCATGAATGACATAAATTCTCAAAAGATGCATGTCTACCTTCCTGTTTGTGACAGAGAGGGGCACACTATACACACATTTTTACTAAGAATTAAGAAGTATAGTATTCTGCATGCTGTTTTATCAGAAGACTCTCTTGAACACAGGAACATGGTCCTATGAAGTAACTTTACTGCTATGATACAGTTTAAGCATTTGCTTTTTTCCTAGGAGTTCTTAAGTTTTCAGACATGAGCAAACGGGAGTAACTTCAGGATTCATCCTCTGAACTAAGACAGAGAACTTTTGTCTTTCATGTGACTTGGAGATCAACTTAAATCTCCCCAGAGAAATGTCTGCATATCTATAACTTGGATAATTAATTCTATCCAAGAGGGAAATGCCTTTCTCTCTGTGTCTTGTCCTGTTTACCAAAGAAACATATCTAATTATTTCAGTTTTCCCTAAAGTGAGGTAATATGTGTTAGTAACCGCCAAGGGCTTTGCAAGTTCTTCAGTGAAAAGCCCAATTTAAAGAAGGAGGAAATAATGATATTATTTACAGCATTAAGAAAGAAAACGTGTTCTTCCCATTGTGATCCTGTCAATCTTCCACGAGTTTTTCTTTGTTTTGTTTTGTTTTTTGGTTTTTTGTTTTGTTTTTTTGTAGTTTCCTATCTCAGAAATCCTCACCAATGAAAATTGGAAGTACTGGCACTTTGCTTCCTTTGTTCTTGAGCATTTCAGATCTCTTTTTAATTAAGATTACTTTTTTCCATTCATTGTCTACGTGAAAAACTGGTAAGACCAGACAGTGGTTAATTCTGCTGCTTCTTCAAGGTAACATAAGATATTCTGTAACTTTCAGTTGGATGGGATACTAATATATATTAAAATTAAATCAAGTTAAGAGCATTTTTAAAATAGTCATCATCCCAATAATCAAGTTAGAAACTACTAAAGTCACTTTAATATTATGAGAATCTCAACAGAGAGGTGCAGCAGATTTTCTATTTCAGTTAAAGCTTTGTGATTCAGTGTTGTGGTGACAGGTTTGGTGCCAATATCTGCTTTAGTAGAGGTACAAAAGAATATTTATGTTTGAAGATCTAGTGGGTAGGGACTCTACTATTCTCAAATTAAAAGCCAAAAATATTATTTTGTTGAAATAAGGTCACTCTGAAATTACTGATACATTCACTTAGAAGCCAATTTTTTGTTTCTATTTTTATTCTTGTCATGTCTAACAAGAAATTCAGAAATAAACTTGGAACTGACCTTAGGAAGGAACATAAAACCTTATATCTCCTTCACCTCCACTTGACCCTGTCTTCACATTACAACCATAAATATGGCTAGTATCTTTGCATAGCTTTTTTTTTTTTTTTTTTTTTTTTTTGCATTCTTTCAGCCTCCTTATTTGCCTTCCTAGATAACATTGTTGAGAGGCAAATAGGAAGCATCCTTGTGTGGGAAAACAACAATGAGTACTTGAGGTTCAGTATGTCTGGTTTGGGGCTTTTCTTTTTCCCTAGAGAAATATACTAGTATTATCTGTGGACTGTCACATTTCCAGGGCTTTGTAAGCAAGTATACAACTGAATTCCCTAAAAGGCAGACTGAAGAAAAACCTGTGGAGGCAAGTGCTTTTCAGACAGGGAGTGGGGGCTCTTAATAGAGACTGAGAGGAGCAAGAATGCATTAAGCTGGAACTTTGGTCAATCATTTCATAATGTGGAGCCATGCTTCAGGCAACAGAATACATTAGTGCCTTTTTCTGAATCACTCCATTAATTTAAATAGCTGAAATCCTCATAATTTTCACTTAAAGGAAAAAAAAGCTACTGAAAATCTTATCTATTGAGAACAGAAATATTATATCTAGCAATTAATTGGAATGCATCATAAATTCACTTTCTGGTAAACTAAACTGGTATTATGCTGAGGTCATTTAAAAGCCAGAATAATATTAATCTAAGCTTTTCACCATCTGTTCTACTCAGTCTGAATGCAAAAGAGCCCCATCATCCAGTAGCCTTAAGGAGTAAGGCATAAATACGTAAATACAGCTGTATATTAGACAACTTTGGAATGCAACTAAGAATCTTGTGTTACATGAGTTAGTAACAGGAAAACATGCTCTCACCCAAAGAAAGGAGGACTGAAAGAAAGTTCAGTGTGATCACAAAAGATTCAGTTCTCTGATATTTTGATTAGAAATAAAAATAACTCTCCATCCCAATAATTTTCATTTTAACAGGAAAATATTTGAAAGTTCATTTTAAAAGTTTAACTGCAGTATTTTTTTGCTGCATTACTGTTTGGTTGTTGCTTTAGCTGACTGCCACACAGATGTATTTTTGACTCCTTCATTAATCACCTGTATCCCATCTTCAGCCTCAGACTTCTAGTCAACAGTTTTCCAATGGTGGGCTGGTGACAAGACTTAAGAGTGTAAACCCCTGACAATTCACTTCAATGACATTATCAGTTCTGAAATTAAGTTAATATTGCAGAATTTTTTCTTCTTCTGAGTAGAAAGGTATTAATTACTAAAGTTACTAATGCAGTATTTTTCACAAAGCATTTCATTTGAGATAGTAACCTTATCGAGAAAGTGTAGATGATAAAGCAATAAATGTTTCCAACCAGGAAAGGTACTGTCTGTCTACAACATAACTTAAGTGTGAGACTCTAATTTGGCTAGCCTCAAGTCCTCAATGTCTTTTTTTCATTTGCTATTGTGGTGATATTTTCCTGTAGGTTAAAATTGTGTCTTTGCCTCTTGAGAAAGACATATATAGCATACACTGTCCTATAACTCCAAATGTGCATAAACTCCTTCCTAATTCCATGAATTAAGAATTCCTTGAAGTTATATTTCTGAAAATGTACAGCTTATGCTACTCGTTTACAGTAACTATCATCCAGGAAATTAATTGTCATCAAGAAATACATCATACAGCCCCATATTCATAATATTCATATTTTATCATCTTCAAAATTCTCATTCTTCCAAAGGACAATGTCTGTGACAAAATGTGCAAACCTGACATTTTACTTTTATCAGTTTTTGCAACTCCTCTGATTTACATATGTGGATTTTTAATGAAAAGAATAGACAGACTTTGAATGCCATTACAGAAGATATTTTTTTATATCCCTGCTATTTCCAGTAGATTAACAACAGCCATAGAACATATACACTGGCTTTAAGGTTTTTGAATACCCTCCTAGATGTATTATATAAGTCTGTAACTTCAGAATATGCTGAGGACAGTCTGCTTCTGAAATGCATAAATTACAGTCAGAATCATTCAGACCAAAACCACTATTTCCCTGGACGACTGCTGAAGTCAAGTATATACTATTAATAATTCAAACTGATTCCTGTGAAATTCTTAACTTTACAGTGACTTTGACAAACTGCATAATTCATGCTTTAAGCAACTTCATTTAATCCTAACTTCACCATTTCTTTTAGATTAGCATTTTAATGACATGTGCCTAACAAGACTGCTTAAGCTTTGCAAATTTTCTTCATACATTTATATATTTATGTTTGATTATAGAGTTTTGGTTTTCCTCTGGTGTATTCAAAAAGTTGAAGGACACAGTATTTGTAGTTATACAGAATATTAACAACTGGTTTAGGGGCAGCACAGTAAAAAAGGAAACAAATTAGAATCAGCACTGAAAAAAAAAGAGTAGAAAAAGGTTTTGCATTGTTACATACCCTTTTTACATGCATATGTATTATTATTTTTATTAATTTTACTATTACTAATATTATTACTAATATTACTATTACTAATGTTAATGACCTTTTGTGGCCTGAAAAAGATGCCAGCAAACCTTTGGTATTTGGATCTAAATGTTGGATACATTCTAATTTCTAAACAGAATAAGAGAAGTTGTGTGATGTGTGCACATACAAAACCAGTAGCTTGTTGTGCAAAATAGAGAATTACTGTCTTTTTATTGTCAGAGGCATGACCAATGAATCAGGTTTGGCTTTTATATTCTTCTTCTGAGTTGGGTTTTCATGTCTTGTAGTTATTCAGGATTCTGGGGAGTTTTATTTCTTTTTTTTTTTCTTTTTTTTTTTTTTTTTTACTTTGGCCACAGAAATCAGAATTGTGCTGCTTCCCAGATTTTTTAAGTCAACTAAAAGCTAAGAAACAGTTCCAGTATTGAGTTAATTCTGTGGTTAGATGTTCAGAGTCAGCTAGGTGCTGGAAAAAACTTATCTTAGATGAAAAGCAACCACAGTTGACTTTTGTACTGTATTTTTAACGAACTTGAAGACAGTGATTGACAAACCTACTTTGCTATTTCCAACTTTTCAAAGCTGGATTTTTTTCTTTTCATATCCAATTTGGACTTTCTTTCAATTATTTTGGGACCTAATAAATATTCAAACAAATAATTGCATACCTCTTCACAAAGAATGATGAGGTGGAAATTTGAAAAAACACCAAGCCTTTCTTCCTCCTCGGTACAGTTTTTACAGTAAAAATATGTTTTGATTTTATCAGAGACATAATTATTCCTTTGGGGTGAAGAAATTGTAGCAAGGTTTTGACAGCTTTATCACAAGGAAGAACTTCTAGAATCTGAAACCTCTGTCCAGTATGTCTGTGATAGAATAAATTAACATGTGATTTTCTTTCTCTTTGAAGTTATGGCAGTATTTTGGCTAGATATGATTGAAAAGAAAGTGTTACAAAATAATGTACTCTTCAGAGCATGACCTAAAAATGAAGGTGCAGCAATTAGTCTGTAAGATTTTTCTCCTTCTGTCTAGGACATTTTCAAATTCAATTTATAAAAACAGTACACAAGTAAGAGAAAACATTTTCTTAAATAGGATTTTAGTCAAACTAACTATAGCATTCAATTACTTTTTTTTATTGCTTTTGGGTAGTACAGTTACCTTCATGGAAGATTAATAAATGTCTTCAACAATGTGCTTTGTCTGTGGCATAACTTAGTTTCATGTCAGTCCAATACAGCTGCTAATAAGCTTCCAGGTATATCCATGATATTTTTTAATCTTAAACTGGAGATCCGTAATAATTAAAGCAGTTCCTCTGAATAGGACAAAGGTGTGTGGAATTCCCTTTTTTCAGAGAAATATTTCAGTTCAGGTGAATCACATTTTGGAGTGGGAATAGTAGTTGCATTAAGTTATTGCCTGAAGGGTCGTCTTTATATCCTCACCTTCAGAGCTTGAGATAATCATATACCTTGTATTAGGTATAACTTCATGTACTTATGGAAGCACTCTAATTCAAATATTGATTTCCAAAAAATAGAGAAAGACAGTGTTAGGAGTGAACGTGCCTAATTCCAGAGAAAAAAAGAACTCTAAAATTGATTACTTAATTTTATGTTAATTTGACACTTTTACTGGGAATTTTTATATAAGAAAATTGCTTACTTTGCATCCAAGTTTGACATTTATCAGGTTTAGTACCTTTAGTATTGGATTTTAATTCAGTTCATTACCTAATTTTACAATTATTTATTTCTTCAGTTCAAATTTGTGGGAAAAACAGTAAATTTTAACCCCCAAAACCCAAAATTGTAATTCAAAACCAATTCCATATGTATAAAAAATATTTTAAAAGCAATATTCATTTTCCTTGTCTTCTCCTTTTTTACTTTGAAAAGATTTAAAAGGACCCTAGTCTCAGAGCAATTACTGACAAACCATGCTTGAATTTATCAGACAACAGAAATTCATAAAACCAAATTTTGTCCCCTGGGACTGTCTTATATGGCTTGAAAGGGGGTATTGCTTATTCAAAGATTACTTAAAAAGACATTTTACAAAGTACCTAGGAGTTTGAGTGCTGAAGAGGCCATTTTGAATGTCCACAAAATGTATGGCTTTTTATCTTTTCTTCTCCTTTTTAGCCCAATTTCATTAAGAAGAATTTGTGCAATCACTTATCCATCTGTCATTCCCTTTTATCTAGTAACCCTTTACCTGCTGGTTAATTTAAACTAAATTTGACAGAACTACAGAACTCAAAATAAATATATGGTTCTGAGTTTTTAAAATTCACAGGTGAGTAGAGAGAAGAATATATACCATATTGAAAAAAAAGTTTCTTCAGGTACTCAGGAGTTATTTATTCTTTCTGAATTCTAGGATGACTTGGGTTGACTTGAACCCTGGCAATTCCTGCTCACTCCTGCCAATGTGATAGGTGGGAAAAGGGAGGGCATAGAAAGAACCAGAAATAACACACAAGGTAGGCGAGAAGCAAAGTGGTAAATTGAAGACATCATGAAGCAGATGTGTTGTAGGTAGAAACAACACAAATCCCTGGGAAAATAGCTCCATTTGTTTCATTGTTCACTAAAAAAGAAGTGACAAACCAAAGGTATTTTTTAACTTTCCACTCTCATAAATGCTTTTGAGAAAATACTGAAAAAAAAAATAAAGTGAACTGCTTAGAGCTTGACGGGGAGGAAGTACTGGTAAATTCAAGGGTGATATGTTTATATAAGGTGTCCAAGTACAACATGCTGTGATCCAGGGCCATAATCAAACTTTGATGTTTTCTAGCAAGAGGTCACTTGTGAGCTGAAATTAGCATCTCTATTTCAGCACTGCATTTAAAACCTCGAATCACACTAGATTTTGTGATTTTAAGAGTTGCCTTAAATTCTTACATGCACACAGACTTTTCCTACTTGAAAGATGTTTTTAAGTTTTTTACTACACTTTGTATCTCTGAGATCATGTGTGGTTATGGAAGCAGAAATGAATGAATAGTTAATGCAGTCTTTAGGGTTCTGATTTTTACAATAAATTTTTAAGATTGTATGCCTTTTGCATCTTATACCCACATGACTGTCTCTCTCTTTAGCACATGAAGCATTGTTGAAATCTTTGAAAAAAATCTGGATTTGCAAGCTGCTGAAAAAGCACTTTGTTGCATAGCAGGTGCAGGTGAACTGAAGGTCAAAATCTGCTTGATGTGCACTGCACTTTGCTATGATTTGATGTGGATACAAGCAAATACATTTGAGCAGAATCTAGTATATGATCAAAGTCAAATGCACATGGGATTAGAGTTTTTGATTTTCATATAATCTCTTTTGAAGTTCATAAAATCTTAATAAACATTTTTTCTATCTTTGAGAATTTGGTGTTTTAATAGTGCTTATTTGTTCTTCTGAACCCATCTTTTTGATTCCAGTTTTGCTGTTCTCCAAAAAAAAAAAATCAGTAAATCATTGCAACGAGCTATTAATTTCGCCAATCTATCTGAAAATGCATAAGTTTTGGCTTTGTTTGGATCTCTTTTAGGTTAGATGTAATTTGATTAAAATCACATTTTCTGAAACAGACAGTAGCTTTACATTTTGAACAAAAATATTACTGAGATAGGATTAACCCCACCATTTTAGATCTAATCCATAAAAATACTGTGGTAGGCAGATACATCTTACCGTTGTATTTGGGGTATTATCCAGGCCAACCTTTTGCCCAAAGAAGGACTGAATTCAGAGCTAGAGCCAGATTTCTCTTTGTCTTTTTGGGCTGAACTTTCAGTTTTCTAAGGTTAAGATTTCACTCCATCTCTGGAGAAGCTGGTCCATGTTTAATCAGTCACAATGTAAAGAGGTTTTTCTTCACAGAATCACAGATCGGAAGTAGGTTGGAAAAGTAGGTTGGGAAAGACCTTTGAGATCAATAAAGTCCAACCTACAACGTAAAATCTCCTCATCAGCTAAACCATGGTACTGAGTGCCACACCAGTCTTTTTTTTTATATATATTTAATTGAAATTTTTGTTCTGTCTCCTTGTTCATATTGCATTGTCTTATGAATGTCAGTGAGGAAACTGGCATCTAGTAGTTGATTTTCAACTTTAAACAGTTCATTCTAAATTTGTCCCATTTCTCGGGCTGCCACTGAAATACAGCTTACTTTTAAATAACTCTGGTAGCACAACTTAAAATTAAGATGAATACTAATGTTTCACTGGGTTTGGAAAGATATCCACATTTATTTCTATTTTTATATCCCTTTACACATTTATGCCTTTTATAATTTAATCATCCATGTTATTTTGGGATAATGAGTAACACTTTTTTATTTGCATATGGATTTCTTTATTTGATTGATTTGCTCTCTTTTGAAAGTGAGTGTTTTAATTCTTTTTAAATATGGTCTGTCAGTGTCTTGTCTTTTGTGTGAGGGGTCAACTTAATGATTAAAAACTCTGAAGCATAGGGGGGAGTCTTGTCATAAGGTTTACAAAACCTTTAACAAGGCTACTAAATAAATAAAAATATGTCAGTTTTCCATTTTTGAGTATTAGAAGACTGGAATGCTTTAATAAAGGACCGTCATTAAGAGGCACAAAAAAATTTGGAATGGATCTGCTTTAGCTGAGAGAACCTAAAAAGACTTGTTTTGATGATGAAGAAGTAGCCATCCAATTCTCACATCTTCAGTTAGAAAACTCGATTGTCACAGTCATTATGCAATAGATAAATTATCACTGATGCACTGGTAGTCAGTGAGTGCACTTATGGGATGACAGCTGATTCTATTCACCTAAGCACAAAAAGCATCTTTTATTAGACATAATAAGAAAAAGTGTTAGTTTATATTAATTTGATTTTTTTTTCTATTCTCCTACACATTTTCTTTAAAACTTCTTTTGTAAATGAAGAGCATATTAGAGAGAAGGAAATACAAAATATCTGAACTAAATGAAGAAGATCAAAAGAAAAAGTGAGTTTTGATGGTTCTTCTCAGACTGTAGATTCAATTTTCAAATACTTTTATTCAGTCGGTTCTAAATGCATACGATACAGAGAGTTTACTCAAATTATGTTTTTTTTTTTTTTGATCTGCTGCTTTGTAGTCTCCCTAGTATATTGGCCAAGATAAACCTAAAATAGGTTATAGGGAACATCTAAAATATGTTATGGGAACACATCTTCAAAACTACTGTGGCTATTTTACTAAAAAAAGGGATGGAGGATTCTTTGCCACAGTCAAGTAATTAGTCTCTAAATACATACTGTATTTCTAGGAAACACCAGTAATTTTTTTACCTTCATTTGAAGTTATCACTTTTTGAGGAAAAACTTTGTATTGCCATTCATCCATGAAAGGTGCTGCCTCTGTTGATAACCTCTGTAAAGATGTTTCATAGTCACAGTACATAAAATACACCCCCAATTCTGAGAAAGGAATTTTATACAGGTTCTTTTTAATCTTTTTTGTGAAAGGCATATGGCATGGGACATATAATACTTTAAGTGCACTAGCAACAGGTTTTATGCATCGCAAAATAAATATATCTAGGGTTTTTTCCCCTGTTTTCCTGTAGATTTAGTGGAATATACAAAGTAAAACAATAGAGAAAATTAAAAATAGAAGAATGGCTAGAAGTGTAATCATTGCTGGTACAGCCTTTCCTTAAAACTTAGGCATCTAGCATGGGGAAAAACCTGGCAAAAACCTGGCTTAGGTTTTCTCTTCCACCATAGAAAATATGAGTCTTTCACATCTTAAACGTACATTCTCCTGACTGATCTCACATTTTCCTCCTGATTTTCCAGTTCAACAATTTTTGCTCTTGTAGCCCTTTGGAAAAAATGAAATTGATTGCAGGAAAACAATCTGGAGAAAATTATCTGAAGCTGCCAGTAATTTTGATGATACTTAAGCTGAAATGTTACAGAGCTAAGTTTTCTTCATAACTTATTTCAGGCTGGTATGTTGGAGTTTTTGAGAAAAAAAATAAATTAAAAAAATCCTAGCAACGCAACAATGTTCAGGAAACTTAAAACTGATAAATTTTCCAGATTCTGCTCTCAACATTATATTCTTCTTCAGAATTCTCTTTATACCCTGCATTCAGTTTTGGTAACAGATATAAGGAACAGGGGGAAAAATACACTAAATATTCAGTTTTTACTGTGGTTTCATATTTTCTTTTTCTGTCTTTGGTTTTAGATTTATTTAAAATGTAATATAGCCAAAAAGAAGCATTAACAATGCAGAACAAAAATAATATAGGCTAGAATATCAATCAATAAGAACATCAGACTAGAGAAGACTATCAGATTAGAGAAGCACTTAATTCTACTAAAGTAATTGAGGCAGTGTTTTTGTTTCTACTTTCAATCTAATTTGTATGACATTTCGTAATTTCCAAGAACAGGTTTAACAAAAGCAGTCTTGATCAATCTACTAGAAAGGAATAACATTGATGGGAATAGATAGATTCATCAGTTCAATGCTTACTGGAACTTGGTAGCTCCAAGTTTGGTGTTACCAGAAAAATATTGGGATTTCCACTATGGGATGATCTATTGACAGCTGACAAAATGGGCCTTTTTTATAGGGGGAAAAAGAGTTCTAGCAAAGGAGCTAGTGAGGCTCATTGATAGAGCTTTAAACTATCTCAGAAGGAGGAAGGAGAAGAATCCAGTACTGGCAAACAGAGAGTTGAGCACAAGCCAGCAGCGCTCTGGCAGCCAGGAGGGCCACCCATGTCCTGGGTTGCATCAGGCACCAAGGCCAGCCAGACAAAATAGGGGATTGTCCCGCTGTGCTCTGCACTGGGGCAGCCTCACCTCGAGTGCTGGGGACAGTTTTGGGCACCACAATACTAGAAAGACATTAAAGTATTCTAGAGCATCCAGAGAAGGGCAACAAAGATGGTGAAGGGCCTTAAGGGGAAGCTGTGTATATGAGGAGTGTCTGAGGTCACTTGGTCTGTTCAGCCTGGAGAAAAGGAGACTGAGGGGAGACCTCATTGCAGTCTGCAAATTCCTCAAGAGTGGAAGAGAATGAGCAGGCACTGATCTATTTTCTCTGGTGACCAGACTGGAAGGAATGGCCTGAAGTTGCATCAGGGAAGGTTTATGCTGGATATCAGAAAAAGGCTTTTTACCCAGAGGTTTGTTAGGTGCTGGAACAGGCTCTTGGACACCTGGAGCTGGACTTACTGATCCTTGTGGGTCTCTTCCAAATCAGCATACCCTGAGATACTGTCTTTGAATTCTCTATTGTGCTACAGCTATCCAAGTAAATGTTAAATTTGGGGACACATTTCTAAATAATGTCATGGCTGTGATTGTGTTTAATATTTTATAAAAAACTCAGTTGGAAACCCCTATTTCAGAATAAAAGCCCTTTAAATTTGAACAATTTGCTTTCTCTACTGATTAAATTTCAAAGTAATGAAATAAAAAATAGATTCAAATTCATTTGAACACTGTTTCTATAATTCTGTGAAAGGCAATTCCTAGATTCTACACCACAAAAATTCTTTGAATGCACAGGAAACCAGCTTTCAGTGTTCAGTTACCTAATTAATTTTCTCACTGGGAAAGTGCAAACAATGTGATCATCTATCTTTGTTGCTACTTTTGTCGGGTTGGTGGGAGAAGCTTTTACAAATATTTCTAAAATGCCCTGTTATCAATGATCAATGTTTTAAATACAGATTTTGAAACTCCTTAAGTGTATTGTTAGTTAGGTCCACAGATAATATCTTTAGTACACATTGGGCTTAAGTTAGCACAAGCAATAAAAACTTGCAAATGAGAAATTGGAAAACAGTTAGAAATTTAGGTGGATATGTGATTATATTTCTTTTGAACTTAGTTTATAGATTACTTTTAACAAAAAGCCCATGTAAACAGAGCTCAGGATGGAGTTGTTGCAGTAGACATATTACAGTTGGTTCTTTAAGCTAAAGCTTAATAAATATGATTTGTGAAAGTCAACACTTCTGCTAATCTTTCCATACAATGTCAAAACCCAAAATGCAAACATCTATTAATCACTGAAGCAAATGGAAAAAGATGTGGCTTCATGCATTAGCAGTTAGGTCCATAAGTAATTTCTTTAGTACAGTATGATCTTTAGTTAGTAAAGGTAACAAAACTTGCAAATAAGATATTGTTCAGGAATCCTAAAATACCAAGGCACTGTAACTGGATTATTAGCAGATGTCATTATTGCCTTGAACAATTCACAATCATGCATTATTAATATTTTCCTTTTTTTTTGAATAATTAGAAAAACAACAAAAAGATAAATATATGCAATTGAGTATTTTTGGCCTGTCAATAAGGATGTTCTTTGAACACATTAACTAAATTAAATGTTCTTTATGTTGATAAGATTAACTCTGATTTTACATATCCAATATATTTTATACTTCCCATCTTTATACATGTCAACAATAACCATGGAAATACAAATCATAATTTTTTGAAGATAATATGACAATTTAAAAGAAAGCTACCTAAAGTTTTTGTTATTGCTCATTTACTCTAACTTATCAGACCCACACCTCTGCAGTGTTTTTATGCCATGTATACCAGCTGTTCCTATGGTTGTGGTGGTGGATCTTCATTATTAAAACATTTGCAAGAGTTCCAGTTATTCCTTTTCAAAATGATTTTTAGCTTTCATGCCATTTCCCACTACTTGAAGTTTTCAGAGTGTTGTTTTCTTTCATCATTGAAGATGGTTTGATTCCATGGAAACAGTTAGTGTTTTAACATATTTGTGAAAATTATTTCACATCCACCCTCTTGCCAGCCATTCAGGTGAGCAGGGGGTGGTCAGAGGGTCATTTGGAGGTGATTTAAAGGAGTTGATCAAGCAGCACTCGCCCTCTTGGAGTATGAGATCTTAGCAGAATGCTCCCTGAACTAATTCATCCCTCTGATTATTATCCACTGCTGGTTGTCCAGGTTGGCAGTGATGAGATTGACAAGACGGGTTCCAGGGTAATTAAAAAGGACTTCAAGGATCTGTGTTAATTGGCTGATGGCACAGGGGTGCAGGTGCTGTTCTGCTCAGCTCCTTTGGTAGCAGGGATGAATGATGAAAGGAACAGGGAAACAAACACATGTTATCAATAAGTGACTTAAGGGCTGGTGCCATCTGTGGAATTTTGGTTTCTTTGATCATAGGGCAATTTTTAGGGTATTAGCCCTGCTAGAGTTGAATGGGCTTCATCTGTCTAGGAAAGACAGAAGTATTCTAGCCTATGTGTTGCAGGACTGATTGAGAGGACTTTAAACTAAGTTTGAAGTGGGAAGGGGGTGAAACCAGGCTCTCCAGAGATGAGTTGAAAACAAATGTATTTGCTCAAAAGTCTGTATGTGGTCTAAACTGGTATCACACTAGGCAAGTCCATAAAAATTGATTTAAGGACAACTAATTTTGCCTCTAGTGCAACCACCAGCGTTTTATTTTCTTAACTTGTTTTGGGACACTGTATTTACAAAATATGACAGAATTGAATACATACAGGCTAAAATAAATAAAAGAAAGCTCAAAGAAGTAGTACTAACAAATGAAATTTGGAATGCTGTATACAGACATAGAGTATAATAGAAAAAAAATTATTTACAGACCAAGCACAATTTTACAGAATTCTTAAGGTGTTCTTTTTAACAATACTGTAAGAGTAATTTTTGTTGATTCAATTAGTTACTGATGACACAACTTTTTCTATTTCTCGTTATCATCACAGTGAAGAATTGGCCTTTGCATCTCTTACAAAGCCATCAGTCAAGCATGCATTTCACTTGTGAGCCATAGAGTAGTTTTGGAATTGTTAATGTCTCATGAAATGTCAGTATGATGAATTGTCATTTGAAAGATGTCAACTTTAGAAAGACACAAAATTGTAGTGTATATTGTACAACAGTATTTGCATAATTTTTTGCAATCAAACAGTACTTTAAATTCAAGCATTAAAAACATGGAGCAAAAAAAATTTAAGGCTTATTAAAGCTGGAATGGATTCTATGAGAATATCTGAAATATTGTAATTAGTTTTACATAGTTATTGCAAACACATAAGCTATATGTTTCAGATTATTCTTGACTCTGCAATATCTCCTATGGCTGAAAGTTTCAATATTAATTACGGGCCAGTTCATTAATTATATATATAGGATTTCTCAGTGACAGACAAAATTCATTCTCGTCATTCTTTAACTAGGAATGAGCTTGCAGTGAAAAAGGTTGGAGTCTCAGCAGCAGAAATCATGCCCAGTCCAGTTAATTGGATCAGGAAGACATTATGTGTTCAGTGGTCACAAAGGAGGAAATTAAAATTCCCGGGTTTTTCTATGCTCAATGATCTGTGACTACTGGGCAGCTGGAAGAGTTCTAATATATCTAAGCCCACTTACTGAAAATCTGTCTGACAACACAGATTTCCACACCCTCAATAGAGCAGGAAACCTTAACCAGCAATTTAAAGTAAAGCAATTTAAAGTAAAATGTGGACAATGACATGATGGGATTCAACAATAGAGGCCTAATAGATTGTTTTTACATTATATAGATATAAACTGTAGAATTTACCTGTACAGCATGCCTCAGTGAAGGATTTCTGCCAAGCCATGATGAGGGGAAAACAAATTCTATTAATACAGGCTGGAGAAATATTGAGTAAACTAAAAGGAGAAATATTGAGTAAACAAAAAAGATATTTAGCTTGCTTATTTTGGTCTATGGTCATCAAGTTACAAACATCCCCTTGGCAATATAGATTTTCCCACAAAGAATCCATCTAAAGATCCTCCATATATTTTATTCCCTTGTAATTGTCAAAGACTGGGTCTTGTGTTCGAAGTGATGATTTTGAATCCTCCAATGAGGCAGTCCATATAATATTTAAAGATATGTAGCTGACATAATGAAAGAGCAAACCAGTAGAGAAGGAAGACTACATACATTTTTTTCAACCAGAAGTTTTATCAATAACTTGAGATTAAGCCTTCTCTTCCAATTAAAACAAACATACAAGCAAGCAAAGTCTAATAAGACAAACGTAGTTTCAAATATTTGAACTTAGTGCCAGACCAATGCTTTTCCCCAGCCTCAAAATCATTCTTCAAAATTGCTGAATAATTTAGGAAACACTGCACACTGTAGTGTTAATGACACAGGCATCTACATATCTTTGGTTATAACTGAATAGCAACTTATTGTCTTACTTGTTGATCTCAATTCCCTTTTCAGTAAAATTCATGGAATGGCTTCACTTTTTTGGTGCCCTAATTGGTTCATGTGTCTGCCTCTAAAATTAACTTTTTTGTCATTAATTAGGCAATTGCAATAGCAACTGTGAAACTGTGTTACAAAGTATTTTATTTTCTTCTATTTCCAGCTGGAGTGTTTTGGAACATTAAAGCAGCATATTTAGGAGGCATGTTTTCCCTTGTCAGAAACACTGATCCCTCTTAAAATACAATCCAAGAGATTTTTTCACTTTAATTTTTTCCTACCAGAAATAGTTCTTCGAAGAGTTAAAGAGAAAATGTGTGATTTCATTGCATGGGGGTGAGAGGGAATGTTTACAGAATGAGTATAGAGTATAATATAAACTTTTCACTTCAACTTTCTACAAGAAAATTATTAAAACCTTCAGTGGCTAAATATATATTAAGACCCTACAGATGTTCTAAAACCTGTTTTATTAAAATTATTATGAAACTATTTATATGCCTAACAGTCCAAGCCACTTTATGATACCAACCATATTACTTTATTAACAATTTCTGAAACATACCTGATATTTTAAATTAAAAAAATCTGAAGAATTAAATAATAATGCAGAGGTAATAATATAATTGACATTCTGATGATAGATTTTTTTTTATTTTGGAATATTTACAGATCTTTAATAAGATAACTTTTAGCAAATTACATGTTAGGCAGCAGAAAAAAGAAAAAAATTTTTTAAAATTTAATTATTAATTACATTGCTTCACCACCCATACCAATACAATAAATTCAACATAGTTTTTATGAAAATATTTTGTATGTGAAATATTTTCTTAAAGTTGTACTTTTGACTATATATCAACCTTGTTATGAATTTATATGTGCCAAGTCTTTTGTTGCCTACAAGGCTGCAGCCTCCAGAGGGCTATTATCATACACGGTCACAGAAATGAAGAGATTTTTCACAAAGTATTTTCTCCACAGTACTATATTACATTGTTTAACATAACTATGTCACCTACTTGACTCAGCAATAAAAATGTTAAAAATATCCTACTCTGTATAATTTCTCATTCTATTTCTTACCACAGAAAGAATGAGCTTTCTCTGAAGGTATAAGTGAAATACACCTAAAACCACAAAGCCTAGTTCTAAATTTAAAGATACAGAAGTTTCAGGGTTTCTGCATTCTTGGTTCTGTGTCATTCTTCAGTGTATAAATTCCATTGTTTTGATGTGCTATAGATCATGTCAATATTAAAAGCATAAATATATGTGACTATTCCTCTAATATCTAAACTTTATTGAAATATTTAGTTAAGCATGAAAATTTTATTTAAAAGGCACTCTAAACACTGCACTTCTAAGTATCTCTTCTTAATTCCTGTTTTTTTGTTAAATTAGTCAGCAAAAGAAAGCAGATAGAGCTATTGGTAGTTTCTTAAAATACTTGTAATACAGCATAATTCAAAACCCCTGATCTTTCATCATAGTGGTACCCAGTTAGGTTCTAGTAACAATATTGGGAATTTTAACTTTAAATAATCTCATTGATTATAAATGCATACTAGAAAAAAAAGATTAGCATAAGATGAAGTCTGCACCCCACTATGCAAAATTTTCAAAAAATTTCATCAGAATAGATTATAAGGATAAAATCAAAAGGCTAAGGAATTTTTAAACAAATGAGTAACACTGAATACATCTGAGAAAAAGGCATTCCTTGTAGGATGTTTTGTTTGTATTGTACCCACTGACCACTTAATACAAAATTAAGACTAAGTCCAGGATGATTGGACTTTTGTTTACAGATGAAAGTAATCTTTGCTGGATAAAAGTGTGTGAACCTCTTTGCTCTTCAGCTTTGCCCAACTTGTATTTCTGCTATACTGACACATATTCTCAGGTATGAAAACTGAGATATTGGGAAAGCACTAAGTATTCCTTATGTTATCCTCAGCAAAAGGCAAGAGAGAATCCTGTCAAAATCTGCTTCTTTCCAGTGTGTATAACTGAGTCAAACAAAAAGAACTTATGCCTTCGAAAAGACCCTGTTCCACCAAAGCAAAGAGGCATAAATTTCCTGCCTTCACTGGCATGGGGGGAACTGACTCCACATCCATTGCCTGACCTCTCTGAAATACACTTGTTAAGAAAAAAATAACCCCCTGAATCTTATTTATGACCGATACTGTATACCTGACAGAATCTGAATTTAGTCTCCAAAGTCAATACATATTTTGCAGAAAAATGGAATCAGACAACTAAAAAAATATAGCATTTCCATTTTGAGCCCTGGGTAACTCCTAAGCAGGGCAGTAAGAATTCCATTTAAAAGTAGCAAGGAAAGGAAAGAAATACATACAGCTTGCAGCTTAAAAGAGTCAATGCAATATGCCATGTTTTCCCCATATTTCCTTTAGTTCTGATGCAGAACCTAAGGCTTTAGTGGATAACATTTTCATGGAATTTCAATGCAATATGTGTGTTATTTGAATAGTTCCAGATGGAAGGGACCCACAGTGATGATTTAGTCTACGTACCTGACCACTACAGCACTGACCAAAATTTCAAGAATGGTATAATGGCATTGTGCAGAATGACATTGGAGTGAAATGCAGCATTAGAAGTTATAGTTGCTTTATTGTACACACCTTCAAGCCATATGCAAAACAGGGAAAAAAAAAAACTGAAACACATAGGGAATGTTATATTTTTCATATTAAAAATGGAAAAAAGCTTAGCTATTTTAGAGAGCCATGTCACAATTTATAGCCTTGGGACTTATGTTACAGGAGGTTCTACATATTCTTCTATCCAATCTTGGATACAGCACTAAATCAAACTTTGATCAGTGTTTTATTTTTAAAGTTATTATAAATTTTTTAATCATTCAGTGGTCTAAATTATGACAAGCAATGAATGCAAAAATTAATCAAAAAATAATAATTCTTTGAATGCTTGTTCTCAATTTTAGGTTTAGGATTCTTAAAAATATAACTGCATGTGGTATCATTGCTTGATCTGGAGGCCATTAAATTATGATTTTCCCAATTGTCTGGGTTGTGTAAAATTAAGAAACATTCCTCATGCATATTAAGAATGTTGAATATTTATTATAACTGCCATAGAAGACCATATAGAAGACAGTCAAGGCCAGTATCAAAGAACATGCATTTTTGTATCAAGTACACTGCTGAACTAATTTTAAATTCACAGTATTTGTTACACTATAGTAAGTGTGCTGATGTCTTTCTTGAGCTTTATGCTTGACACCAAGTAGCTGTGTGAGAATATAGGAACAAAGTACAATAAAGTGGTTTCTAAAACAAAGAATAAAAGGGGAATGGAATGAAAAATGACATTTGCTTTTACTGTAAACAATCTTTATTCAACTTCTGCATTAATCGACGGTGTTATAGCACAACCAAGAAAATCTTAGAGAGGAGGTTCTCAGAGAAATGATTGTCATGGGATGGGTTTCTGAGCTTTACTAGAATATCATTTAGCTCTATAGACTTCTCTTAATGGTAATTCAATTTTGCTTTGCTAGAAACAAATCTCAGTTATTAAGCTTATGCAGTACTTGTATAGCACTTAGAAAACCTCTGTAACAACAATCAAAGACCTAGTCTATAAGAGGAGAAAGAGGATAAAACAGAAAACATAAATCTGTCATAAATTGGTTGCAATACAGAATAAATAGTGATAAATTTTATTCTTACTTTTTGAACTGAGACAAAATGCAATTTCATCCAGCTACAGAAAATCATTGGAGCTGTAACAAGTAAATTGCTACCCATATAAATCACTAAGAGTGTATAAGTATTCAATTAAAAATGTACAATATAACTTTTTAAAACTGACCAGCAGTGACTGTGCTTTCTTACCCTGTTTTATATATAAAAGCCATAAAAAAGAATGAATGTCTTATATTTAAGAACATAGTAAAATTAATTAGTGAATATAGATTTTTTATTCTGATATGTTGCTATGCAGTAGCAATTCAGTAAAAGAGGATACTAGTGATATGATAGGATACTCTGCCCCTCCATCTCCATCTTTTTCTGGCTACATATACAGTAAAATCATAGGAAATGTATGTTTTATACGGGGAGATAAATTGATGAGTTGCCTAGCAACAATATCTGTGTCATTTTCCCTTCAGTATATAGTATGTATCTGTGTCTAGAATGCTATTTATCTTCATTAAACCTCAGCAATTTAGGTTGTCAAGCATCTGGTGACCATTAGGTATCTGATAACCATATATTTTGGGGTCAATCAGATGCATTTTCAAGCAAAATAAAAAGAGCATAAATCCACTATCCTATATTTCCAAATGATGGCACCATTAAAACTGGAGTATTGACTCCCACTTCATTGGTCCCGGTTCTTATTGATATCCATTCAGAAGCTGTGAGAACACATTCAGAAAGTGAAGACCAAGCCTTTACAAACAATTTTCCTTATAACAGTGACATTGTCCTAACTATCTGCCTTATCATAGCAGCTTCTCTTGCATTTCAGGTAAAATTATTAAGATACTTTTTTTCATTGTATCACCAAGTCTGACAAACTCATTAAAGTCACTAAATGCAGATCTGGATCACTATTTACACAATTTCACTTATTTGAAAAAAGAAACCAATTAACAATATATTAAAAAAAAATACCAAAACACAGCTCCCCCCAAAAAACCCAAACACCCACACACCAAAAATACCCCCCACACCAAAAAAACTGAAAACTTCAAATCCCATAAAACAGCAAAAACAAAACCCTCTATGTATGTCTATATGTCCATATTGAAACATATGTATGTATACCAATATATCTATGGATATGTATACATGCACATATATATCTGCATATGTACATAAATCCCATTGACATTTCTGCTTCAAAACTGTGTTGCAGCTTCAGTAAAGATATTAGGAACTATGGCACAGTCATCTTAAAACAATTTATTATTCTCCAGAAAAAAACTCCAAACCATAGGTAAGATTTCTGAGGTGATGTACAGTACAGTGACTCCCATATTTATACGATTTAATTAAATTCTTACATAAATGTTTACATTTTGAGGTGTTTCTTATGCTTTCACCACTTATATCTAGCTTACAAAACCTTAGTACGTCAGATTCTTAAGAAGCAGTGAATACTTAAGAACTAGGACATATGTCAAAGGATATTGAGAAATATTAAGAGATTTAGACCTTCTTGGATGGGGAGGGAATAAACAGTTTATTGTAATTTAACTTGACTCTTTTATCCCTATTGAATATAATTCTGACAAATGAGAAAATCTGAATAAAAATTTCATAACCATTTAAATTCTACTGACATATATGTGAAAATTACTTATGTCACAACAGGTGAAATGGAAACTGTAAGTTCTGTTCTTTAAAATGACCTCATCTTACTTATAAATACTATGCTAATTGAATTTATTGAACAACATGGCTGTGTGTTTACATTAAATATATGTATTTAATGTATATGTATACATATGTGTATGTATCTGTGCATATATACACACATACATATTTAAATTAATCTCATATTTAAGCAAATGGAAATTTAATGTATGGATTTCCTTTATTCTAGTGATTCATATTTTCTTTCATGACTAGCGAGAATCATTATGCTGATCTGGTAATACAGCACTGTGACCAAATGCTGAACTTCTTTTATTATTATTATCCAGTTGGTATCTTAGACAAGCAATTGATGAATTTTATTAACAATGCCAGGATTGTGGTAGGATTAGCCAAATGGATTTTTACTGCATCTTTCATTGCTGGGATTTTTTTTTCCATGAATTATTTGGAAATAAATATCAGAGTATTTTTCCAAATCCTTAAAATGAAAACTTAAAAAAAACCCCCAACAACCCAACAAACAAACAGCAGCTAATCAGATTACACAGTAACTGTTGTTCTTAAGAAGATTATGATTCAAATTCCTGATCGAATATGCAAATAGAATATAGAATTTTGATTTTATAACTTTATATTGTCCTGAATATTAGAAGACTATTCCTTGATGTTAAAATTGATTGTCTTTAGAAATTCCTTGGTATTGACCTGTGACAGGGTAAGAAAGAGCTTTAACCAATACACACGTTTTGTAGTATGAAAATGTCAAATCTGAGTTTTGCATTACTATGACTTCTAACTTTGATTTTAAAGCATATTCAAGTTGCAAAGCAGAGAGAGATTTACAGTTTTCATTTGGAAATGGGATTATAGAAAATTAAAAGAGGTATATAAAAAATCTATACTGTTTATAATAAACAGTGTGCAACACAATTTAGAAAGCTAGAGTATTTGTCAAGTAATGGCTGGCATAATTTTAGTAGGGAAATAAGTAATATTAACAAAATAGCATATTAATTTTGTCCTGATGTCTCTTTAGTTCACAATTTTGTTTTAGGCAATAACTGTGAATCATATATATATTGATTATTGACTGCAGTACTGCTGAATATAGTATATTCAGTGACTTGAGTAACATGTTTTATTGATAAGAATATTTAATTGCGCATGCTAAGGAATATTTGCGGACTGAGACTGATCAACATCTGTTTAGTTTTACTCCTTTGCCTCAAAACTAATAAATCAAAACAATTTTTTTCTTAAACTCTATGTATATGTTTTTTCTTGAGCTCCAATTTTATAGAAACCCTTGTGTTCTCACCCATGTGTGACTATAACCTCTGATCCATGAGACACTGAGTGCAATATCCGTGACTGTACGTACATATCTAGCAACATCTTAAATGCCTTGCCTGGTCTGAATTTCATTAGTTATTCCTGAAGAAGAAAAATCTTCTCTGGATATCATGTGTCCAGCCCAACATGAATATCTGTTATAATTGAAGGTCCTTAAAACAGTGTCTAAAATATTACGCTTGAGTCCCTCAATTTTTTTGTTAACAAATGTTCTATAACTTTTTGTATTATTAGAAATTTAATGTTAAGGAGGAAAATATTATTTATTACATTTTTCAGCTAAGGAATTAGAGAAGATAAATCCTAAAACTACAGTTTGCTGCAGGATTTATGATTATTTCTGCCTTTCATTTCACATGAGCTAAGTGAATATAGTTTGGCTGCCATTTTTGTTGCCATTACTCTACAAAAACTAAGCTGTACCCCTGGTATCCTACTTTTTCATACTTGGGGTACCATAGAAAGAGGATTTCAGCATGTTATCCAGTGGGATGTTGCGTTTGATCAACAGAGGTATGATGGGATGAATAAGACCAAGATTATAAGAAATAACAGGATCCAGATGTATATAAGTGTCCTTTCCTTCTCCCAGACCCAGCAATGAGTTAACATGGTTAGCTGAACTATAATTCTTATGGTAGCTGTTGATGTTAAAAAGAAATAAAACAAAGCAAGCCCTGGAGCTGTTCCTAAGCAAAGATTTGAAATTGGGGCATGTCAACAAGAAAAATCATTGTATAGTAACTTAAGATATGAATTTCAAAATGGCTTACTCAGGGACATTTTGCAACTCTTAATACAAAATTAATTTGAGATAATTTGAGAGAGTATTGAATAAAAATATCTCAAACAGTGAGGAAAATTTCAAGCAGAAGTCTTGGATTCAGAAGGGTCACACAAAATCTGGGTGAGACTGGGAAGGGGTTCATTAAGTTAGCCTATGGTTGACATATGTGAAGGCAAAAAGGCACAAAGGGACTGTAGGCAGAAAACTGAAATTGTTAGGTCTGATCTTTTGGCGTCCAGAAGGAACTAGCTTCTTAATGGGATATATGGAAATACCTATAGAAAGAGAGAAAAATGGTGCTTCTTTTGTTTTTCAAGTAAGGTAAGTAATGAGAAATGTCAGTGTTTGAATAACAGATTGAAATACTACCGGACTATATGTCTGTTTGGTATGATTACTGAGAAAGCAATAATAAACTGTGGAGAGGTTGTAAAACAGGAGCAATTACTAGGTGGATGGTCATGGGGTCATCAGCTGTTAATAAAGAGACAGGTGCAACTGTCTCCTCTGCTGAACAAAAAATTATTTTCCTTTTGTGGCTTTGTGTTGAGCACTACTGTAAGAGGTGGAAGTCAAAAGGGCAGATGGGTAATCTGGAATTCAGTAAAAAAAGGCTGTAAAATAATGTTATAGGTGAAAGCATCTGCTTCATTGAGGTTTTCTGATAATCATGGGCTTTTTCAATGCAAAAGGGAGTAATAAGTAAATGGGGCAGTGTTAAATAAGAACACAGGGAGACATAAACATTTTAGACGGCAGGGGACAACAGAAATAATGGCAGTCGAAAAGTGTACAGTTAGTTATTGGTAGACCTTTACAAAATCACAGGCAGAGCTTTAGAGAAGGCCACGTGGTCTTTGCAACTGATAAGAAAGGGAAAATAAGATGAACTTGTGATTTTAGGAATTTTTAGGAGGTCTGAGAAGCTCTGCCAAGTTTTTAAGTGAATACTTAAGTGAAAGAGATCAGGGATATAAAAGGTGCCCATTACATATAAAACACTGCATGCTGGTACATTTCTCTGACCAAGTCCTGCATCTGATCTCTCTTCCCTTCTGAAATCCTTTCTTAACTCTCTTTTCACATAATCTTATATATTCTGTGCAAGTACTTGAGTACTGCAAAGACTAGTGCCAGCTACTGGTGATGTTAGTGTGAGTTGATTTGGTGTCACACCAGGATGTAGGCACCCCAGGGGTGTCAACTGCCAGAGGTAGGAGGTGTCTCAGTGGCAGCAGCTGAACTGGATGAGGGTTTTGACAATCTGCTAGAGGAGAGACAAAATACATGCCCCACAAAAACATCTGTTGGGAGGGGCTGGCTTGACTGGGATGAGTGAGTGCCTCAGCACTGACTGTAAAATTGCAACTGCAGCTCGCAGTCCCTGTGCCTGGTGCTGGCTGTTGAAGTGGAAAAGTCTCTTGCATTCTCTAAATTGATATATTGTGCAGTTTGGTAGCAAACCACAAGCAGGATGAGCTGGGAGTAGGTCCAGGCATGAGTATCAGGTAGGCAGTAGACCTGTCTGTGTAAACCTGCCTTTAGGTGAGTCCTGAGAGTGCATGTGCATGTTCAGGAAACTTCCCTGCCTAGCTGTCCAGGAGCCACTCTGGCTCCACATGAGCTGGGACCGAGGCCCTTTTTTCATCTGCACCCCTCTCACTCACACAGCCACACCAGATTTCCTCACCAGCTTGGCACCGGCTTTCCATAGCAGATATCTCAGATATCTCAGATATCTTGATCCTTAAAAGACTTCAATGTTGGTGCAATAGCTAAATACAAAATAAAAGCCTGAGCTGGTGCCTCTGAGAAGAGACCCCAAACAAAGGAGCATCTGGGGGCTGCCAGCTCCATGTCTCTGAGTGTCCTCTGACTTTTTCTATCAATTGTCATCTTCCACCCTGAGAATTGTTTTCAATAACTGGAAGACTTTCCAAAGTTGTTATTATGTGTTATTTCTCTAAGATGTATGCAATAATTCTATGCCATATTATGATAATGATCTACACTGAGTTTTTTAGGAGTGATTGATTAATAAATCTTTCAGGAGATTTAGCCTTATGCTTGACAGTACACTTGATGCAGTTGTTAATGAATCAATAAGGCAAAGTCTCATGTGTCTTAATTCCAATTAAAATGTTGAAACTATGTGAGATGAAGCTGATGTCTAGATAGATAATTATATTTAATCATATGTGTCTACATTCATAAATAAATCCACATCATTCTAGTTGGTTGTGTGAAATGTGCTATTTTCTCTTCATTTCCAGTAAGCTTTGAGGTTTAAGAATTTCTTGCCTTCCATCTGAAATTTGAATACAGAATACAAAAAGTTTCTTATACAGAAATAAAACTAACAAAATTTGCCTGTAAGTACTTAACAACATTTGCAGTTTTTAAGAAAATGTGCTGGTGATGTACAGAAATACATCCATAATCTGTGAATTATCTGCACATATTTTCTCTTAATACCTGTGATTCCTGTTTAGATAATTTTTGAAGATTTTGAAAAATTGTTTATAATACAGACAAATCTGTATATTTCATCAGCTTGGCTGAAACCCTACAAGTAAATTTGACTGGGATTGGATGTCCATAAATCTTTTCTGTATACGCTAATTTTGCAGAATAAATTTGATGAGTGTGAAAAGACTTTTGATGTTTCTGTAAAGTACAGCCAATTCAATATGAAAATGTTACATTTTCACAATTTTCAGGAGTATAAAGGAAGCTATATTCTATTTTAGGCTTCAAAAGTTAGACATTAGGGAACTATATACTCTGTTAGAAAGCAGATGTGCTTTGTAGGCAGGCAATAATCTTGCCCTGTGAAGAGAAGTAGCTTCCTTTGCAAAACAGTTTGAAGACCAAACACTCTACCCTCACTCTGTTGACTACTGCGAGTCTAGGTACCTAATATTCCCACAGGGCATGCCTGGAGTTAATTAGTGAGAAAGATTAAGCACAAGAGTCTGTCTAAAGTGGTAGTTAACCCCAGGCTGAAAAGCAGGCATTTCCTTGGTTGGAAAGCAAAAGTCATTCTCAAAAAAGTGAATATCTCATAAAATTATTTCAAAGCACCTACTCTGTAGTTAATTTCTGTAGCTAGTTCTGCTTCTATCTCTCAATTTTCTGGCAGTTTTGGGGAAGAACAAAAAAAATATTATATTTTTGTTTATTTATTTTTTACTTAAATAAAATTAATGTGTTTTAAATATTGACATTAAATAATTTCACTTCCCCTCCTTCATGCAACTGGATAACATTATTTGCTCAGTAGAATTTTTAAAATTATATCCCTCTTTGGCCGTTGGAAATTTGAACGGAAAAGATAGTACTGAAAATAGACAGGTGATGCATATGATATATCACCTGCATATGATCCTTCTTTTATAAAAATTCCCTGCATTTTGCAGCTAAGGAATAAATAAAATATTTCTTAGATTCAGAAAAATCATATTTTGCTTCAAAATTTACCATGGTATGGAGAACTCTTTTCCTAACATATAGACTAGGCATATTGTTATTACTTAAGTAATAAAAAAGGGTTTGTCAAGAAGTAATTAACTGAAATTGCAATAATAAGACTTTCTAAAGATTCTCAGAGATGCATCAGAAAGCACAAAACACTACTATTGTTCCCATCAGGACACTAAGATTTGTCGTAAACACTGTGTTCCAAGTAAAAACAGATTTTTACACTTATTGGTGGTGAAGTAAGACACCTGTGGATCCATCTTTGATCAATGTTACATTTTTAAATTACATTAAATTTCTGTTAGATTTCACAACTAATAAAAGAAGGGATCATTAGAAATTATAAGGGATAATGGAGACAGTGATAAAAAACCATGTTCTGCTTTCTGCTTCTGGTCAGAATGCATAACACCGTGCCTGATTGTGTTGTCTTCTAAAACTCATTTTAGACAATTGCCTGTGTATTATTGCACATGTTCAAAACACTTTTCATTGCAAAATATTTTTCAAATGTATATAAAGTGGAATGCTGATTATTGCTGAATCCAATTCTAAAAAGCAGCAATTTCTGCAACAAAATATAAAATATACTGCATTAACCAAATATCTACAGGTAACCAAGAAGGCTGAAATCCACACCTGAAGTGTAAAGAGTAGATTTATTCCATAACTACATTGGCAGAATGGGGACACATACACTGCTGAGTTAACCCAAACTTAGCAGGGGCAAAAAGTGCAAGCACCGTGCCCAGCCTCACATTAAAAAAAAAGTCCTGACACAGGCACAACCCTTCACAAGGCTGTGTTTTACAATCTCCAAACTTCTCATCTCTCCTCCTCCCTTTCAAGGAGGGCCAAGCCTATGGGAAGAATGTTTATAAGTCGTTAACAGCACCCTGTTATCTGACTTGAGAGACTTCCATTTCTTTTCAGCAGATAAAAAATAACCCAAAGCAAATGCATATATGTGAAATTTTCCCCACTGGGTATTTTTAGCTTCTCCCAGGTACAAGGTTGGTATTTCAGCACAAAAAATTCTAAAACCAGCTCAATTTTCTTTCTTTTTGCCAATTTTCCATTTTTAACCATTTTCTTCCCACATATACTTAACTGTTGGGCAGAGGAGAAGAAGAGAAAGTTTTCAGAAAGAAACTGAAGTAAAGTAACCTCACAACTTTAAATAGCCAATGCATGAATTTTCAAGATAAAATTTCTCGAAAGAACTATGGGAATGGCATTCAAAAAGCCACACTGTCTTTATTATTTATGAAATTTCTCCTAGTTTTTAATAAGAATGTATATATCTGCTTGTGGTCTTGTTTTGTTGAGGTCAGAAAATTTAATTTACTGTCAAAGAGTGGTATGTCTCTACTTCAATAGATAACTGCCTAATTTTTTTTCAGGAAAAGGAAAATGTCTCACATTCAGCAAACTACATATTTTTCTGAAATGCTATAAAACATACAGAAGTGGGCTTTTTTCATTCTGAATTGCTAAAAAAAACTCTGTCTGTAGTTCTACAGATTCTAGGTTTATAGCTTTGTGGTTCTGATTTTGCTAACTGGTATTTTTTAAAATTACTATCCTGGTAGATTTCTTGTTTGGTTGATAGAAAGTGGAAAGAAAAGGTAAGGAAAGAAAAACAGTAATTTTTTCTTCATATGTAAGCAGCTCATAATGCAAATTCATAAATAATATGCCGTTGACATAAAACTGAATAGTAGCAAAAGTAGAGAGTAGGGAGAATCGGAAGAGTAGGAAATATATCTCATTATGTGGATGTTAGGTTTTTTTAAAGTTACTGCATTTTTTGTTTCAGTTTTTCCACTTTCCTATCTGATTAATCACTTATTTTTTTCTTTAATGTATTTGAGATCATTTATGTCCTGTTGCATTCATCGCATTCTGAACTTAAATTATCTAGTTCTATGGTATCTGATAAGACATTAAGATCTCCTGATTTCGAATATTCTTTGTGCTCTCCAAGTTTCATGAGTTTGAGCCATTGTCTCTTGACACTATTTGAATACAGCATGGAAGTTCCATGCTCTTCAAAGATGAACAGAGTCCACACTTTCCCTAGGGACAGCCCTACAACAGGAATGCAGGGAAAAGTTATGTTGATGAGAATGGTTGTCTAGCACTAGTTCTAGTTTTCCCCACATTTATATTTGACAGAAGATCAATCTTCATTAGCATTTTAGCTTGGAGCAGTAATGCACTTCTGAAACAACCCTTCTGAATTTTCTCATTTATTGTGCTTGGTTTTGACTGCCAAGTCAAAGCCAGATTACTTTCAGAGTAAAATCAACTAGAAAACCCACTTCAGCAGAACACTCTGTTTTTTCATGTAGTGCAGACAGGAGCATCCAAAATTACTGGGATTGTGCAGCTTACATCAGTGCTTACAAAGCACCCATACAAAAAGAAACTTTCAAACCACTGAGAAACATCATCATATTTGAAATGCTCTATATTAAGCTAAAACTAATTTGTCAGTCACCAGCCCTCTGGTTTTACAGCCCATTCCCTTGCTGTTTACAGAGGTTTTTTTCTTATAATGATGTAATTTCCTGTCTTGATGTAATTTCCTGTCCTTGCTTTTTCTTTGGCTAATCTATCTTGTAACTGAATTCCTTTAGGGTTTTTTTGTATTCCTTTTTCCTTGCTTCTTTCTTTGCCAGCTTCTCTCTGTTGGGTTTACCAAAGGTTCAAGTGTAGGTTTTTTTCTGTAGTTGTGAGAAAGTGTTTCATACGTGTCCAGCCTGTGGGCTGATGTCCTGACCCAGCTCCAGTCCATCATTTGGGGAGAATTAAGTTACTTCAGGGTTTTGTGTGATGCTGGTTCTCCTCACCATGTCAGATCCTTACCCTTTCTGTGGAGCTGCCCAGTCCTGGGGCTCAGGATGCTCCAGCACCTGCTGATGCCCTGTTCCTGGCTGGGGAAGCATCTCTGGCTCTGGGTGCCAGAACCTGCCCTATTGCCTGCCATGTGTTCTCTCCTCTTCCCCCAGCCCAGGGAGACCTGTTGGCCCTTGTGAAACTTTGGTGTGGATTGCACTAGTTCAGATGCTCAGATTAACTATAATGCCATGTAACACAATTTAGCTGTCGGGTCTTCATTGCTTAGCCTGCTAATTCACTTGTAATCATCCCACTGCTTGTGAGAATAGACACTGTACCAGAACTGTGCTTTAAACCTTTAGGGAGACCCCATATAACCTCTATTTTGCTATTATTAAATAAGATCACTGCATAATCCTGAATGTTGGAGTGGGTACATATGAGTTACAACTTCCTGTGAGGTCACTGATATTAGTGAAACACTGCGGAGTTATCGATGGTTTTAATAAAGTCTTATTATTTAAAATAGTCAAGAAAAAATATTTTTTAGTTATTTGTTTGTTGGAGGACTGCATCAAAGAAGAGGATGCATTTTTTACGGATAATGCATCAAAAAAAAAGGCTGATTTTTTTTACAGATAGTTCAAGAAAGAGCTGTGCTAAGTATAGTTAACCTAATCACCCACTTTGAGATCTTCAGCCAGAAGTAATTTCTCTTGTCAGTTTAAGACTATCAGGTTTCTTGTAATTTGCTTAGACTGATTAGACCAATCTATCTTTGAATGATGATTTTTGTAAAAAGGACAGTGCATTTTTCTGCTCTACATCTTTCAAATTTTAACAATGAAATCAGAGGAGGAAGGCCTATATTTCTTCTACTTTCCTGTGTGAGAAATGCTATTCTTTAGTCATTCTTCCCAAACTTATATTCTGATGTGTAAGAGAAAAGTGATGTGACAATAAGCTGACTTTACAACTTTATCTGAAGATGAAATTTATTTCTTATAATGTAACAGCAGAATATAGTGCCTGGAAGACAGTAAAAGTTATTCATTTTACCTCTTTGCTGCTTTTTGTTTTGATTTCTTGAAATAGTCTTATCTATTTTTTGAACCTTGAAATTGAGATGTTTTAAATTTATATTAGAATTCACGTTAATGAGAAATCTAGTTATATATGTTTATACCCTCAAGACTACTTTCTGACCTCCTTTAGCACTTGCAAGAATTTACAAGATACTTACAACGGTATGAAAGAGAGAGGACAGTAATGTTTCTTATTGTGCACAAGTTTGTGCTATTGTTCTTGTTCCCTGAGACACATCATCATAACATTTAAATAACATCACTATAAAGCTTAAATTTTACCTGTTCTCAGAACCTTCTAGTCTGCTTGTCCATAAGGTTCAGATCTTTAAAAGTGAAATATGAACGGCTTTTCAGCTGATATTAAGAAAAGTTTCATGTCCTCTTGCAGATAGACACCACATGTATCATAACAAGAGTGTTCATCAACATGCAGACACAGATTATTATTTTGTGAAGTTTACTTAGCATGATGCTCTTGGCATCTCCCATATTTATCCATTAAAAAAAAATTAATCCAGCCCATTGGCTTTTCCCCCCAAATAAAGTACTTCTTACTACAGTATTTTTTCAACAACACAGACTCTAGTTCAGTTCCTTTTAACCCTAGAGTTATATTTTCAGGGATGTATTTGTTTCAGTTTCAGTTTTTATTTATGTTTTGCAGAAATAAAATTAGGTTTTTATTGCTTAGAAATAGATAAAACTTATTCCTAGTTAAGGAATTAAGTCCTAATAGGCAGAGGATTAGGTGACTTCCTGCAATACCTTAAATTCATCAAAGTCAGATTTCCTCTTGATTAATATATTGTTATACATGTTTCTTACAACCCTTATCCGAAATTCATTTTTAGCAGCTAGCGGAAATTGAAAAATAACTGTGATAATAGGTACTATTCATGTGTAAATTTACAAAACTGAATCTTTACGATTGATGGTATTGCCACAAATATAAATAAAGAATTGACAAATATAAAAAATTGTGGTTCCTCAAAAAAATTGCCAGAGCTTATGTATTTTATGACTCTGTCATCTTCAATTTATCCTAAAAATTGTACTAGACCAACTTCAAATAGGGTCAAAGTTTCACCACAAATAGGAGTTCTTCAGATAACTGAGTCTTATTTTTTATTGCAGCGTACTGGACATGTTAGAATCACTAGAGAATTGCCTCACTATATCTTATAATTTGTTGTCACTTTAATGATGATTTATTATTTAAGTCTTAATATGATCTAAATAATATTTCCTAATTATTTAAGTTTGAATTGATCCTCTTTTAGAGTATGTGTTAGCCATGCTTTAAGCATTAATCACGAAAGCATAATATTGTAATATTCAGACTATGCTTTTTTTAAAATTTCTTTTTAATTTTTTAATGAAAGAAACACTTTCTGTCCTTGAAACGACTGCTCTACAAACTGTAAATGCTTCTCTATGGCATAGTAGTGCTCAAATAGAAATTAAGTAATACATTCTAAGTTTTACAGGTTTAGGTATATTTTCCCTTCACTGGGTTTCATAAGGTTTACAGACATTTCATTTATTAGGTTTATAATTTTACTTTTTCTTTTGGTGGATATGCCAGAAGGATAATTCATTGTATCACTTATATAAGATATCAGAAATTGTAATCTTCAGGATGTGAAGAACAGTTCGCTAAGTCAGTCAGGGGATCAGGTTCCCTGCCAGCTTTCCTCTCTGCTGCCTTTTCCATCATGTTGTCTTTCCAAGAGAACCCTCCTTGATTCTCAGTTTTTTGCTTGGCATTGTTTCCATTTTGCTGAATACCTTTGGAAAAAATGTCTTGTCCATTGTTTTCTTGTAACCCAAAATTTAAAGGGAAATATTCAAGTTCTTGAGTCAGTGATAGTGCAAGCTCTCTGTTCTCCATGGACCACATAAAAGAGCAATTTAGGGCATATTAGCTTAATCCACATAAGTATGTAGTGGGGTCCAAAGAAATCACCATCAGACATCTCCAAAGCATGTGATAGGACTTACAGTGAGTGGGGTAATAGACTGCACATGAGGAAACTGTGTGCCATTCTGAGCCATGTTAATGATTACAGGAAAAGAAGAGGAATAGTACTCCCTTGCTTTTTTGCACATCCTGTTGAAATTAGTTACATACATACCTATATTTCTACATACACAAAGGTAGATAGAAAAACAGACGTAGCGCTATTCCCAGATACAGAAATGTATGTAATATAAAATATCTGCAGGAAAATATCCTGCTTTTATTAGTGTGGAATACTCCCAAAATATTTCTCAGCATTAAACTAAGGATCTTGCCTATATAATGTAACAAGGTGTGTTATGTGACATATATGGCAAAATAAAATCTATTTAAGGGATATATAAATATCTGTATTATATGTAAAAATGCTATCAAATATAAACATTTATAATCTATCCTTCTTTAAACACATTTTAGTCTACTCAGCATAAAATGTACACTGTGAAAATAGATTAATGAAGCTCAAGGGTAAGCAAGATACATGATGAATTTTTTCATTTTACAATATTGAAATATCTGAAATACATTTCCAGGAATTTCTGAACATGTATTATAATTGTGTTTTATTCAAGTATTTCATAGAAAGGACCAGCTCCACATAAAAAATAGAGAGGTGAAAAAAGTCTTGTAAGATATTGCAGATGAGATAAATGCACTGAAAGCAACAGGCATTTGTAAGAAGTTTTACAACTAGATAGGTCTAATCAATCTCCATAGTTCCATCAGTGATTGTAGAGTCTAAGGTACCTACATTTTTGATAAGCATTTTTTCAGCAAATTCTAACAGTAATAGTCACTCTGGTTAAACTGTTTCAAAAAACTTATATTTCTAAGAATACCATTTGGATTGTACAGATATTGAAGCATTACATATACAATTAAGGGAACAAATCTGACAGACAATGCAGTAGAAATCCATTCTTGCTAATAACTTTCAAGATAAATTAATTCAGTTTCTCTCTGCAAAATCAGCTATTTTGCCTGAAATAGCTTATGACACTATTTCAAATTTTAAAATAATTATTAATAGTTTACAATTATTAGTAGTATTACTAGTATTACAAATATTATTATTAAATTAGTAGCAGTATTACATTCCAAATGTAGAATAGATAAAGATAGAATAATGGCATATACTTCTTTGGATGGTCTCCTTAATACCAGTCATAACAATACAGAATAACACAGATGTATGTTCAAAATAAAATACATCATTTTTCATCTAAGCTTCCCAATTTAAACATTTTGCCCAGGCTTGAATACATGTACAAAATCTAAAAATGAAAACCAGAAGAATCCCATGTCTCTAAATGTTATGTTATTTATCTCATTCAGCAATATATTTGTTACATATCTATATGGGTGAGAATTAGTTGGAAAAATGAATCATATAAAACCAGTTTAAAAATAAAACCTATTTATTTCTCTGAGGTCATTCCATTCTTGTTTGAATCATATGTTTTACTATACAATCTGGAGAATAAAAGGCATTGATATAACTACACATAAACCTAAAACTATTGGTGTTTCAGCCCAACAATTGACACTGGGTGAGTTGCTTTCAAGTATTTTATTATGTGATGTGTGCATTTTGATAGAAACCAGGCATTGACAATAGACACTCTGGTCTATTGTCAAATTCATATCTGAATGAATGTGCATACAGAAACTATTTCATGCTTGTTAAATGCCTTTATTCCTTTCACACACTGAATATGTATAAGTTTAAAAAATAATATTTGACAGAATAAGAAGTTAAGATTCTGTTTTGTCTTTGTTTTATAGGAATTTACATTGTGGCTTTTTTTAATCAGACAGCCAACCCCTTCCTTAACAAGATAAGAGTACTACTGGACATTGTGACAGGTAATTCAAATTCACCTTATTGCTACCACTGATGACAGATAAAGACGTAGCAAACTTCTTAGCTTTAAACTCAACCAAGGTAACATTACCAATTTATTTATTAATAGAAATACACATTTACAGTTTCTTATTTAATTAAGCATCATGGTGAAGTAAATTAGTCTTCGGTAAAACACACACTTGTATATGAATTAAGTGATCTTGGTATAAACAATACATTATTTTATTAATATTTTAAATTAATAGTTTGCAACTGACATGGTTTTTTTTTCCTAAACACAGACTACTTATTATTTATGCATGTTTACAATTGTTCCCACCATACAAGGCTTTCCAATATTTATGTTTAAATGTATAATTTCATATTCCTTAGTTGTATTACGTTTCAGAGAGTATGTTAAATTTTAAATAATTGTTTAAGGTTCTTAATGTTTTTTCAGAAGTAATGGTAATGAATTAGATAAATTTTTTGAGATGTGCTCAGTAAACTTGTGTATGGAAGCTTCTCCCCCTGAAAGAATCTCTTTTTATAGTCCTGCTGTTATGTTCTCGACCTTTGCCATGACCACAACCCTGAGGCATTTGAGCTGTCAGATAAAAGAGTGGAAAGAGGCTGGTGAAAGTTGTAGAATGCAATAAGCTTTGTAGTGCATTGATGAATTTCCTGCCAAAACTTCACTGCCACTGCTGTCACATTTCCTTAAATAATAGGGGTATTTTTCCTCTAATGGACAGTGGAGGCTGTTTGCCTAATGAGAACTTGCAGAGGCAGCCTGCCACGTGTCTCTAACTGAGGTGAAACAATTTTGCCTGGCTACAGACAAGTGGCTAAGAAGCAGTCATATTCAAATGTACCTGTCAGTAATTAATCTGTTTGGGCTTCACCCCCCCCCCCCCATATTCATATATACTGTTCTGTGTGCAACAGGGCATTAAAATGCTATTGCTTTTCACTGGGAGTAGGTCATATTCAGGGGTCATCAAAACCATGTTCCTGGGTGGAACATGCTTGATTCAGACAGGCTGTTTCTATCAAGAACTTGGTATCTGAAATCTCCTACTCAGGAGATTTTACACCTTTTACACAGATTATCTTTTCTAATATTATTCTGGAAAACCTGATTTTTATTAAATACCATGTAGATAGATAAAATTCATTCAATGGATAGTTTAATTCTACCTGTGATGTAGCCACTGAGTAACCACTAATTGTTGTGTCAAGATTCCTAATGAATTTTTCAGTATCTGCTAGCAAAGCTTTTTCTTGCAATTACTATATATTAAAGATAGAATTAATTTCTTACTTTGTCACTAGGTCCTCTTTTTGGTGTCAGGGGGATGTGCTATAGAACAACAGAGATAAATCTACTCCTTTTGGTGCAGACTTATTCAAGCCTAAGTCTGTTCTAAAAACTTCCTGAAGTCCTGATCCCTCAAAGTGAATAATCTTTTAATTCAAAAATAATGCAATTTTCCTAAAAGTTAATCAGCAAGTTTTCAATGGATAGAAGTTACAGTGATTCAAAATATTTTTTTTTGAAAATTACTTTTTTTCTCCTAGTGCAACCTATGATATGAAATTAATGCAATAAAGGACAAGTAAAATATATTATAAGATCAATATTTTGGGTTTTTTGTTGTTGTAGTTGTTGTTTGGTATTTTTAATTATGATTTTTTTATTGCAGTCTTTATAGCTGCAAGGTATGTCCAGAAATTAATTGATTATTTTCAGTTGAGAAGTGCATGTTCTATACAGGGATGAAGCACAAACCAAATGAAATTAATTTCTTTCCACTTTAAAAGAACAGTATATTGTAGACCAAATAAAAACCCTTACACTGCATGGATTAAGAATTATTCCTTCCCCATAACTTCCACTATTAAATTACAATTTTTTATATCAGTACTTATTAAGACATTAAGAACGATAGATTATTCAATCAATAATTTAGAATTCACAGTATTTAAATGAAAAATCTGTAAGTTAAACTAGGAACTTCAACCTTGTGTTTCTGTCTAATAAGTACTGGTGACAAATTTAAAAGCATTTATAGAGACATAATTATTTTTGAATTGTTAAATTCATAATTCTTTTTCAAGAACACAAAACTGAATTTTATGTCCAGTTAAACATTTGCAAGTCAAGCATGAACAGGAAATTGCATCACATGAAAAGCCAACATTTTTTTCTCCTTTTGAGCATGTATTAGTAAAGATGATAAATTTCCTGAATACTAAAAAATCTATACACAGTAATTCATAGTGTTTTTCCTTTTTAGATGAAAATATTTCTGGCTAACATTTTTACTTGCATTTTTAATCTGGGACTTGTCACCTAAATATCACAGATATTATTTCAATGCTTCTCTCTTTCATTGAGGTTTGGTTGTTTTTAAATTTTCTTATCCCATCTGTGTTCACTTCCATGCAATGCATGAAAAGTAAAGTAAACTAGGCACAAGGCAAACTGAGTTAATCTGTTCTAACTACATTACTACTTAATCTAAAACATGTGCATGATTTTCTGAGCACTTCAGAACATCAGCAGTAGGTTTGGAAATTACAATTTCAGTCTTAGTTGTATAAATTAATGTTTCACTGACTAATTTCCATTTTCTTCTTGTGCTCCATAAGCTATCAGAAAGATAGTCTGTCTGGTAATTTCACAGCAATATTTCCATTTTCTAATTTCTTTAAGCCTGATTTTTTTTTAAAGGAAAGACATGACAATATTAACCTCATGCTGAATGAAGTAAAATTCATACTCCATAATTCGATAGTTGAAAGCTGCTTTAATTTTTTTTTTTCATTTTTGTAACTTGTCTGTTTGCCTCTGTTGAGAAGAACATATGTATCCTGCTGTAAAGCTTCTTTAATATTCGTTAATATACCTGGCTGTCCTTTCAGAATACATAAAAAATTAGTTTTTCTTTTTAATGTGAAACTGAAATGGTCATCCAATTAAAACAGTTCCAAATACTTAAAAGGGGGAGAGTTGCCACTGCTCTATAGTAGTAGAATATGATTAGAAATTGTCACGTAAATATCTTGATATTTTGATGAAAGTCTGAAGTTCCTTGTCATGATAAGAGAGAGACAATATGACTATCCAAATTAGGTTTATCTACAGATTTGGGCTGAAAATGTCCTCCACACTGACTAGAAAAGAGGAGCTTGTAGTCAGGATCTGTGGTGAAATATTTTTTTCCATTCATACTTTAAAGATGCTGAGACTGCTTACAGGGATGCAGCAAATGAAGAGCTTTGCAACTCCCTAGAAAAGTCATGTAGTCACAGCACAAGTATTTGTCATGTGACAGTTTCCTACACATTTTATAATTTTTGAAACTCACATGCTATTGTAAAAATGTATCAATATTATAAAGTCATTTTAGTATATCTTACAAGAATTGGTGGCTTTCTGAGAATCCAGTGACATCTTTATTCATTGATTTGAATAATAGATGTGCTTTACAAACATTCATCATGCCTCTAAAAGTTTATGCATATCTTAGCTACCTGGAAATCTACAAGAATCTGAAGAAAGACTTTTTCTGGGAGTTAGAACTTTGCTAAATTTAAGGCAGTAAAATAATTTGCCTTCAAATCTTTCATTACTCTTTCAATATTCTTCCTTTCCCATTTTCCTGCCTTTTTCTGTGATATTCCTGAATGAGTTGTCTTTCAAACAAAAAGACAAAAAAAACCCAATAAACACAACCCCAAAACCCCCCAAAAAACTAACCAAACCAAAAAGAAAACAAAAAAACCCAAAAAACAAAACCCTAAACAACCAAAAAAAAAAAGCCTACCAAAATAACATGCCATGCTTACAAGTATTCATGGATATGAAAATCCTTCTTGCTACCCTCAGTGCACTGCTGCCTTAATTCAACTGCTTGAAAAACTTGTTGTGTTGTCTCATTTATTGCATTCTATTTACATCAGTGGCTGAATTAACTGAAGCACTTATGTTGTAATGATATTTGTCTTTAATTTTATTAGCTTTTTTCAGCTTTTGTTTTTCTAGAACTGGCTATTGTTTCTAACTGTAAGAAAAATGTTATTTGTGAAATGGTAGCTACATCATCCTATATTAATTATGCATAATCTAAGTGCCTTAGACTGAGAGATTCGGAGGGTCTTAGACTAAATTAGATTTATTTCTTAGCATTCCAAAAGACTATCCGTTCAAGTGTAAGAATATTGTCCTAGTATTACACAGGTCATTATAAATATTAGAAAGTTGGAGGTATTTTTCCAGATCCATTTTTTCCTCTAAGTATACCCTGACAATATTATACTGGCTAATTCGTTTGTGCAGCATTATTCCAGCATGAAATAAGAGACATAAAACTTCTGTGAAATGTGACTTTTGTGTCATCTTATTAGCTGAAAATAAGATTGCAGACTATTAAATGCCTTTTCTTTAATGAGTATCACTGCTGTATCCTATAAGGTTTAATTACAAATTTATTAGTTCAGCTTTATACAAGGCCTTGGAGATGAGGATTTTGTCATAGAAATAAAGGCAGCTTAAAAAAATTTTCTCCCTTCTGTTTGATCTAAAAATCAGGATTTGTATAGACAAATATACACTGTGCAAACTATATAGCATTTTAAGAATTCTCTGAAGAATTCTGCATGCCCAGTATTTGTATATTAAATTTTCAGGTGTGCAATAAATAAAGAATCCAATAAGTAAAATCTTGATTTTTCACAGGCCATTGAAGAACATATTTATTCCATATACCTCTCTAAATAAGGATTACTGTATTCAGCTTCTTAGACCATATTGATATTTTTTTTTTTTGGTGGTGCATGAACTTTCTGCAAATTGGCAGTAAACTGGACAGTCTGGGAATAAGGTGAAAACTGCAGAAAATGTTTGTGCTTGAACCCATTAATTATTAACTCTTGCAGACATTCTTAATGCAAACAGCACAGTGCAATGCACATCTCTAGGTGACAGGCTATGGATGTTTTGAAGAGAGATAATAAATTAAAAGAAAAGTAGTAACACTGTCTTTTAACAGGGAATTTCGATCCAGAAAAAAATTTATCCACATCTAATGGGCTACTGGAAATGCCAGAATTGATGTTTAATAATCATTAAGATTGGAAGTAATCATATAATTATTAAGATTGGAAAAAACCTCCAAGATCATTGAATCTAACCATTGTGTACCTATATCTCAATTCTTTGGTCTTTCAATGACAGTAGCTAAGAGCATTTCTTTTTCTTTTTTTTTTTTTTTTATAAATTTTAAGTTACATTATAAAACTATTCTGAATTGTTGTATGTATTAGTATTCTATAATGTATTGGTAAATAATTGATCTATAACTCTATGCCACTGTATAAAGTACTTTGTTCTATTGCTGCTCTATGCAAACTGAAACACAAAGTCTTAAGAGTCTTACAGAAGACTCTTAAGGATTTTTGAATAGTACTGTTCTTGTCTGAGGCACTGGCTGCATCTCAAAATCCACATATACCAAAGGAAATCTCCAATAAAATATATTAAACCAAAATGAAGTTTAACGTATTCCTATTGAGGGACATTTTCATATTCTTGTTACAAAGGAAGATGTGAAAAGGATTAATAATTTGAACACGCACAAAATTCTTTAAAATACAACCTTTGATAGAATTTAACTTTACAGATCTGATGTCAAACCCAGAAATCATATGAAAGATCTGCTTACTGAACACACCACTGCTTATGAAAGGACCATGACTGCTATTTTCTTCTGTGCTGCTGAAGGAAATACTGGGTTATTGATTTGTCTCATCTGGATCAAGTCCTTTGAAATCAGGAGCTTATATTATTCTGGATTATTTTTTTTTTTTATTAAATACTGTCTTGGGCTATTATAGGAAAAGAGACCCACACAAGATGGACTTCATTACACATGAAGCATACTTTCTGTTAGCAGATTAGCATGTGAAGAGCTAGGTGCAGTAGGCTAGAACCAGTTAGTGTTCATCAGTCTGGGGAAGATATGTCAATCAGATTGTCACATATAAATTTAATAACATAAGCATCATTTTTGGTTCTTTAGCTTTAAAAAAAAAAAAAAAAAAAAGCAAAACATTATACTCCTGTACCTCTTCAACCAGATTTAATAGCAGTAAGATAAATACTATGAGATCTTCCCATAAAATTCAATTTCATAATCCCTTATGCACAAGGAATGAAAAGAAAGAGAACATGTTAAAAGTCCTAAAAGGTTAAGGGTTGAGAAGTATATAAAGACATAGCAAGCATTTTAATTTTTTTAAAATATATGTTGCTGTTGTTTTTCTCCAGAATAGCAATCTGCATGGTTTTGATGAACATGCAAGGAAGGATTTCCAAGATAAATGTGGCTGAAATAGTACTGTAAATTAGGGTAATTATTTTAATATATAATTTAATTTTAAACCATACAATAGTATTTGCTGTAATAAGCAGTACATCAACTAATTGCTTAGTCTTTCAAGGCAAACTAGTCCAGTGCCTGGAATACACATCAGACAACAATTATGCACTGACGGAATAAATGCCATGGCAATCCTTTAGGTCTTTTACTTCTCCCTTTTCTTACAGAATGCCTGAGTCTATACTTGTTCATCTTTCCCAGCTACACAGGCTGAAACATTTCAAACATGCAGGAGTTCTTTGAATGGAATCACAGGAAACTTAGAAGCTGTACTTTGTCACTCTTCTGCAAGTTTTAGGAAGAACAAAATCTGCCATTTCTATAAACTTGAATTTCTTCTAGCTCAATGTATCCATCTTTGTGATGTTCTTAAAATGTAAACCAGAATACAGTACTTACCACAACAATGTATGCAATTTTTGAATGGCATATATTAAGAAAATCAAGTTTTTGTACTCAGATTGTAACTAAAGGGAAAGATTTTGCTAATCCTTTATGTGAGCCTTGTCATTCACTCTTATCTCTGTCCATAACTCTATGACTATTGAGGATCATCATCCAATTACCGATAGCTAAAACATAATACAAGTTCTTTGCATGTCTGCAGATAGAGCCATCCAAGCTTACTGGGTTTCAGTTCATTAATTTTACTCATGCACAGACCCATATCAAATATGCACAAGTCAAGTACTTAACTTCAAAAAAGGATCAGAATGTGAAAAATCATAAAAGCAATGGTAATGGGCAAGATAAAAGACTTCTACTTCAAGATCTTGTGTTAGACAGTGGTCAGTTGTGGATGCAAGAATAAATTAATGCTTCACTCAATTTAACCTCACAGCTACTGACATCCTGTAGTTTAATACCTTCTGAACTGGAATTTGTCTCTACATCTTTCTGTTTGATACCACTTAATAACTGCAATAGCAGTTATATTGGCACAGCATGTTGCCAATAAATTTCACAAGTCATTTGCACATTGAGTAAAAAGAAAAAAAAAACCAACAAATTTCAGTTAGTTCTTGAATATTCTTTTGATTATTTTTTAGCTTTTGTGGAAACTTATGAATAACACTTATCTATCTCTACTGCCATCTTATATTCTTCTCCAATAATTTATTTTTCCAGAATCCCAGTTTATTTAATAGCTCTTCATACACCAGTCTTTTCATACTTCTTTTTCACTTATACCTTTTTCTTTTAGTTGGGGAGACCTGAAAGATCTTCAGCATTCAAGATACATAGGAATTACATAATTGTGAAACACTGCAGTAATGCTTTATAATTTTCTTGTATATTTTTTTTTCCTCTTCTCTAATGTGTCACAATTTTGATTGCTGCTCAGAATTGTTGTCATAATAACCCTAATGCTTTTTCTAAGACATTAGTTTAGAACCCATTTTTAAATATATGCACAAAAAACTTTTCCCCATATTTTTTCTTTACACTGCTTATACTGAATTTCTTCTGCCATTTTATGGTTCAGTTACTTAGTATCATAAACCACTTCTGCAATTCTTTGCTGTCAACTTTAACCTTTCTAAAAAATTTTAATATAATCATATATACGTCATTGTTTAATACCTTTTCCACACCATACACCTAGAAATATACTAAAAAGCACAGGTTCCCTGAAAGGTCACCAAGGAATTGTTAAAACCACTATTTATTCCAGTTCTTGGTTTACTGTTCTTTAGCCAGGTGCTAACTATTCAAGGTGCTAGCACATACTTACTGTCTGATTTAGAAGATCTCTATTTCAATTGGGCAGGCATACAACTTACTAGAAGAGCACCTCATAAATTAGGTCAGAATGTACTTCCAAAAATACACCTTCACTTAAAGAGATATTAACACTTTTGTTTATCAAAATTAACACATCACTATATTTAGGCATTTAAATATTTTTAGAAGCTATCATGAGATAAGTTTTAACTGTCTTGATGGGCAAAACAGTGAGTTAATGAATGTGCTGTTGACATCATATTTCATGGTCATTCAAAAAAGGCTTCTTGTAAGGATGAATATGTCCTGAATTGTACTGATTATAAAGTTCTCTAATCCCATAATATATTTTAAGAGTTAAAGTTTGCAACTGCCTAGAAATCCATGTCCAATAGAAATGAATCTTTTTTTCTTGTAATTACTTTTTAAATTAGCAAAATGAAGTATTTTGCTTTATACCTACCTTAATCAAGAAATTTACAGTTAGTAGACACCCTCATATAAAGCCAATAATTATAGATTCAAGCTGGGAGATTTTTTCAAATTTAAATCTAAGTTGTAGTTTTTAAAATGTACTTTGGGGGAAATTGTGACTTTTTTACTTATTAAAATAATTTTATATACAGCGATAGATATATAAATATAAATATGATTTTTATACATGGGGCAACCTCATTGTTTTGTATCATGTGGATGCATTGACTTAGTGACTCATACTTACAGGTCACTAAATTGCATATATATATATATAGCCCTGCATGAAAGATAACCAAATATCGAAAATCATTGGTATGCAAATTCTATACTATGCTTATTGCCAAACCAGTGAAATATATAGTGTTGTCGCATCTTTCATCATCACTGATAAACACTATCCTCTCCAGGGAGTAATTTTCAGCACAGGCTCTTCAGATATCTATGTAGACTACTAAAATTAACAACAGTGTTTTGGGCATAGAACATACTGCTTGACAATGCAAAATGCCACAAGGAATAATCCAAATGATACCAGGAGGAAGCATTACATTAATGTGTGGATGACGTGAACTGCTAATATATTTTAATGTGTATATTAATTCTGTGTGTGATTAACATTTTTTATAATGTGCTAATTCTGCATTATTTTGCCATTCCATCCTGCCTGTTAATATAAGTTAGTAAGGAAATATACTGAAGAGAGTGATTTGGAGCATTTCTAGTCATTTGGATAACACTTGGTAGGGTTCTGTATCAATCTGCTACGTAGAATAACTGGTCTGATGTGATGAACTCTGTTTCAGTAAAAGCCAATAATCGTCATGCTGCTATGATTATGACAGACACAGATTTCTGTGCAACTTCTTCCCAGGCTGCTGCAGGCGTCTTCTAGAAGTGACTGTGTTTGGTCACTATGTGTGAGCAAAGCAATCACACTGCAGCATCAGCCTAATGTGCCTGAGGTCTCACTGCCTGTGGACTGAGTGATTAAATTAACATTATAATGGGAAACATGCAAGTTTGCTGTGATTGTTTTGATTTTGAGTCAAAGCCCTTCTTGGCTAATAGGTAGCTTCCCTAAGTAGTTGTTCCTCCCTACTTACCTTCTATTGTATACTTTTCAATTTCCTAATTCTCATTTCTGATGCCAATCAAATTCTCATCCATCTCTAGGTTATTGTAATATTGATATGCCTCTAACCCACAGTACTACTGATTATAATTCTTTAAATTAATGCTTTCCTGGAAGTTTGTTTCAAGAGGTTGGCTTCTTACTATAAAATAAATTACTATAATGCCAGCAGGACTTGAAGAAGTCTAGATTGAAATGAAAATGTCTGATTCCTCTACCTAAAACAATTCAGGGAAGTACTTACTAGGTATTGATCTCATATTAAGAGTTTATTCCTTTTTGAAATGACTAGGTGACACAACAATTTTTGTGTTGCATGCCCTCATCTATCTAAATTATATGTCAGATTGCTAAAGAACTTAGAAAAAATAAATGAATGTGATTAATACTCATTAAAAAAATTTATTTTCTGGGCCTTTTGCTTATCATGAGACTTGCAGAAATTTTGCAAAGCTAAAATGAGATAGAAAAGAAAAAGAAAATTTTTCGCTAAAGCCAGTAAGTGTAACAGATATGTAAGTGGGTATAAGTAAATAATAAAGACCCTTTCAATCTCTTCTATCCACCTGAAGTTTTCATTCAATGTTCTTATAATAAAATTCTCTTTTTTATTATAGTTGTAGAAACCATTTCCCTCAATCAAACACTCACTCTCAGCAATGCACCCATAAATCAAGACATCTTAGTCTAAAAAATGCCATAACTCACCCTAGTTCACATCTTTGCTGACACAACTATCCATTTATTTTTTCTCTCTCCCTCCTTGCTGCACCACATACATATTGAAAAACAATTCAAAGGAGAATCACAGAGCAAAGGCATTTGGTGATAGATAAGCAATTGCTTGAATCTACATTCTATAATCTGTTGGAAAGAGGAACATGGAACAATTTAAGAGCTATGCACTTCTACCAAACTCATAGGCAGTATAGTGAGAAAGAGACCCAAAGCAGTCTGTTTATGTAGCCCTTCAATCAAGGCTATTACATTGAGTTCCATAAGTAGACTGGTCATCAGCTGAAAGGGATTAAATAAATATCTTTGGACTCTTTGGTATTCCCACCAGTTACATTTTAATTTTCTTAAGACAATGAAGAAAGTTGGCAAGACAATTAATGATACTGTCTTGAAGAAAGTCCTGATTGCTGTTTGCTTGGCAGGAGCCATGCTTTACTAGAGAGCAGTATGTTTCAGTATAGAGCCACATAACCTATATTTTAATGGCACTTGATAGATTTTGAGATCACTCAGAGATCACAGCTGACATTCAGTGAGTAAAAGACAAGATGCTGTTGTGAGTGTTTGTAGTTTCTTTCTTAACAGTATCTACTTACACCATCTGATCTAACATTTAGCATACCTAAAAAATACTTCGCAATATTTTGGATACTTGTTCATAAAAAAGGCTAATAAAAATAACATGACGGACAGTAGTACTATCACAAAAATTTTGAACAAATACAACCCACTTCTGAAAAATGCTTTTGCTCTTGAAGTACTGAAGTTTATGAACTATCATAAGCGAGATGATTATAAATGCTAGAAGACCCAGGGTCTAATTTACAAGTGATGACCCCAAATTTTCGCATTAGTTGATGTGAAACCTCTTGCATTGAAACTTATAGTGTGCATGTAACTTACAGCTGACAGTACTGCAGAGTGACTCTGATCAACTCTATTAAATTTGTAAATAATTTTGATTCATGGAGATATTTAAGTTTATACCTTCTGACCGGCAGGTAAGGGTCCTTTACACACGTTATCCAATGGAGTGAAGGAAAATTACCTGTATATTATGGCTACATAATTCGTGGCAAATGTGACATTGTTGGAAGGAACATGAATTAGAGGGTGTGTGCATGTGTGCTTTTGATTTAATTCATACTATTCCATAGTTGTTTTGAAGTTGTAGAAATAAATAGGATTCTATGTGCATCTATTATTATCTATGTGTTCATGTCTAAAGTTACATTGAGCAGTGCAATTTTTGACATCCCTCTTAGTATTTATTTTCTCATGACACGTGATTTTTTTCAAACAGGGATAATTCTACCCTCACTTAAGTCCATAGTATTTTAGTTTTGTGTAAAGGATATATTTTTGTAGTATTCTAAGTCTGATCATGCCTCTAATTATTAAAAGTAGCCTTCATTTCCTATCTCCTTTACAAAAACATTCAGCAAGAGAAGAACATAGTACAGAGAAAAAAAGCTGAAGAAATATTTTCAGATCTTCCAAATAATTTCTTTATGCATGTCAACATTTACAAGTATATTCAGTCCACAATTAAGAACTGTGACTCTGATTACCTTTACCTTTGGATTTATAAGTCATTAGGTAAAACAACTTATTTCCCTTGGTTATAGCCTCTCATTTAAAAAAAAAATTTAATCATATTATAATTGTAAAAAAAATGAGAGAGTAAGGTTTGTCTTTTTCTCTACGTTAAGCTTCTTGGCCAAGAAGAAGACTATGGGGAGCCAGAGTTTGTCTCTTAGTTAAATCAAGAATATTGATCATGACCTGAACATAAACTTTTCCCTGGTGATAACATCCAAGTAGGATTAATGTTCTTTAGACCTAGCTCACAAGAAATTAATAACTTTTCTTTTTGGCAACTGTAACTTTTAAGTGAGTTTCTAGATATAATCATGGATACCGTATATAAATTCTTACCAACTTGAATTAATAGAATAATCTTTATTTTAACCATACTTTATCAAAATACATGTAAATTCTGTGGCTATACAGTATATAATGTATTTTCAAGTATAAAATTAACATTTCACAACACATTAGCAAGTAATAAAGGATGCTTCTCTTTTAATGTAATTTAAAAATCTCACTATCAGTGCCTGTGCCTGACCTCCGTGACATAACCCCTGAGTACATTATCCTGTGCCAGATAATCCATATGTTCTTTTAGATGACTTATTCCTTTTCAATTTGTTAAGTAGCCCTGGACAGTCAGTTTGGCATTCTGATATCACATTGCGAAAAGATATCCGTAATTCCTTACAGATATGATTGAAGGGGCAATTGCCCATGTCCTTTCAGCTCTCATTACCAGCTCTCCCTGTGATGCTACTGCCCCAGTCCTGGAAGAATTTGTTGAAATTCTTTATCAGAAACCCTAACTTTAAGAACTTTAACAATTTTTTTTTTCTTTTTTCACATTCACAGTCATTCTTATTCATGAAAACCTCCTACTTTAATTTCAAGTCATATAACTTATAATATGTGGGGAAAAACTGAAGGGTTTTTTTTTTTTCCTTTGTGTCATTATAGCTTTGTCTTGCCCTGATTTTGTCTTCCCATTTTGTATATACAGAATCAAAATGATTAATCTTCTTTTATCTCCCTAAATTCGCAAACTCTACTCAGAATAAACTCTCCAAGTTCAAGGAACCAGACCCTTTTATCCAAGTTCTTTTACATGTTACAGACATACAGGATTATATAGTACTGAATTAAAAACATGAATAATTGCGTACTTTTATGTTGTTTGTATTTTTAACTCAGTTCCTACTGCTCATAGTAAATCATTCCATTAGATCACTATTCAAAGGCTTCTCCATGCATTTTTCCATGTTTACATGTATTCTCTGGATCTCTGAAGCAATCAGCTGTTCTCATACATAATGTAGTGTTTGATAAATGACTCAGTATGGCAGGTATGACAATCCTAGCTCTATCAATAACAGTAGGTGCTAGAAGTATCTTATTTTCCATAATAGATCCAAACCTGAAGCAAATATTTATATTATTTTCAAAACTGCATGACAACACTATAAAACTTCTACTCTTCAGATTAGTTACCCCTTTATTAAATAGCATATCACGACACCACTGATCTGACTTTGATTCAAAATCAAATGGGTTTCAAATGGCCTGTAACTTTCATTCAGGTTCTCACAGTCAAATCTATCTATGCATAATCTGGAATACTAAAAATGCTTGATTATTTTTTCATATGCTTTTTTACTGCATTTTATACTACTGGGATAGCAAAAAAACTTTCCACTATAGACTTGAATTTACATTCTTCTGCATTCAGTCTGCTTATCTTCATTTCACACGTGATATTTTACACATTATATTATGTGAAATATTAAATACAAAGTCCTATTAGATTACCAATAATTTTCCTTTGTGAACATCATATAAACAAAAATGCAATACCATATATGACAAAATTGAGTAAGCAGTATTTTGCATTTTTGCTAACTGCTATTCTTTCCTTAGTTAGTTAGTTTTCAGATGTATTAGTTAGTTTTGCACTGTTGGTTTTCATATGGATTTCTTCTGACTCCCAAAATAAGCAGGAAATTAAATATTTTGTAGTTAACTACATTATTTTTTATATTATAAAACAAATCTTATGATATAAAAAACATTTTATGAGTATTATTACCAAACAATAAAACTTGTCTTTTTTTTTTCAATCTTTCTGTATGAACTCACTGAAAATATTAAAAATGGAAGTTTCTACTTTAAGAAGTTACATTATTTAATCAGAATAAAGCTGGTATATGAAAAGATAAAAACACTATGACATTTAATTTTGTGTATTACACCATTTTGCACATTGCTACATTTGACTGGGTAGTGGATTGTTAGAGAAAAATTGTAAGCATTGTTTTCCTAAGCTGCTCATTGAAATGATGTCTAACTTTTTGAGCATAATATTGAGCAATTTCTCACCTTTGGAAAGCACTAGTGATACCTATATTTCAGTGCCTTCTCAATGAAGTGTGTATATATACCTACACACCAGTATTATTTAATATCTTTATTGATTACATAGATGAAGGGATTGAGTGCATTGTCATCAGGTTTGTAGATGACACCAAGCTGAGTGATGTTGACACACCTGAAGGACTGGATACCATCCAGAGACCTGGACAGATTTGAAAAATATGTCCATGGGAGTCTTTTGAGGTTTAATAAGACTAAGTGCAGCGAGCTACATCTGGGTCAGGGCAACTGCTATCATAAATCCAAACTGGGGGATGAACAGATGGAGAGCAGCCCTTCTGAGTACTTGAGGCTGCAGGTGGGTGAGAGGCTGGACATGACCCAGCCATGGCACTCACAGCCCAGAAAGCCAAACGTGTCCTGGGCTGCATCCAAAGCAGCGTGGCCAGCAGAGAAGGGAGAGGACTCTGCCCATCTGCTCTGCTCCTGTGGGACCCCACCTGCAGTGCTGCATCCAGTTCTGGGGTCCCAGCACAGGAAGGACATGGAGCTGTTGGAGCTTGTCCACACAGTCAAGAGGACACCAAGATGATGAGAGGGATGGAGCACTTCTGCTATGAGGGAAACCTGAGAAGTTTGGGATTGTTCAACCCAGAAAAGACAAGGATTCTGGGTGACCTAATGGTTACCTGCCAGTGGCTGAAGGGTATGTGCTGACAGGGCAAGGGAGAATGGCTTCCAGCTGAAAGAGAGTAATATTAGACTGGACATTGGGAAGAAATTCTTTACTGTGAGATTGGTGAGGCGCTGGAAAAGGTTGCCCAGAGAAGTTGTGGATACCTCATCCCTGGAAGTATTCAAGGTCAAACTGTATGGAATTCTGAGCAACCTGATGTAGTGGAAGCTATCCCTGCATATGTCAGGGGTCTAGAACTAGGTGCTTTTTGTTGTCCCTACCAACTCAAACCATTCTATGATTGTATGAGATACATATTTATACAAATGATAGTATTATACATACAGGTAATATATATTATATAGTTATGTATATGCAGGTAATATATAAGGTATATATATAAGGTAATATATATAAGGTATATTTTAGTATATTAAGATATGTATTTGTATACACTGGAAACACAAATTGTTAGTATATATAACATTGAATGGCACACACTTTACATCATTGTACATCATAAAATTGTACATCATTAAATTTACACTGCAATTGTACATCACAAAAAGGAGGTTTAAAAGTATAAAGTTAGAGTTATTCCAATAAATGTCCCCTATCAAATACATTATATTTATGACTTTAAATAATGAATAAATTTAACTAGGTGAGTGTACATGTATGAAGTGTGAAGTGGTGAACAAATTTTGCATCAGAAGATTACATCATCACCACAGATGTGCAGATTTACCAAGACACTGTTATTTTTTTCCCCTTTTGCTTTCCTTTATTCATAATTTATTCAGTTTGGAGCATATAAAAGTGAGCTGCATGCTTTTTTTTTAATACAATCAAAGTCAAATAAGTTGTTTTGTAGAAGGACTACCAGAATTCAATCCCATTTTAGTTCTAATTCTGGTAGATATTTTGCTCTGATCCTCTATCCAAAAAGAGTATTTTAAAATTATTTCTTGTAGCTACAACTCCATAGTATAGTCGTTTGCAGTGAGATTTAGAAGGGATGTTTTTCCATTGCATTTATTTGAAAGGTAAAAAAGAAAACAAAAAATTTAATAAATGAGAGACAGATGGGAGGGGGGATGTGGAAGAGAAAGAAATAGAAAAGAGATGGGGGTAAAGAAAAATAGTGGTAGGCCAGACTATGGAAAATATCACCATTCAGTGGATCCCAGTGATATCCTGTTGATCCTCTCCATCTGGTCTTGGCAGTAAGGGTACCCCAAAACCAAACCATAGAGTCCACTGGATTAATATACATTTAAGCCAGGTGGGAATGTCCTGATACCTTTCCTGAGGGGAAGCAAGATTGACACAATCTCCTGCAGCAGACTCCTGCAGCAGATCTGTTGTTTCACTTTGTATCATGTGCAGTCCTGTCCTGCAAATTCTCAGGAATGAGTCTGGGGGCACTCTGGAGGGTCTTTGATGGATTATGACACCTCCTAATGGCCTCTCATGTGAATGTCCCATGGATGTGGCCTTCCTGGGGTGGGGGGGGAGGTATACAGCTCAGCCAGTTTGGATGAGGGAGGACGGGTGCCCACTGGCGCTGGTCAGAGGTTGTGACACACACCCAAAATTCTCTTCTCTCCACCCGGGTTGGTGGGGAGTGTGTGCAAACCTGGCCTCAGCAGATGAGCCTGCAGACTATGGCCTCCCCCAGTCTGAACTCAGCTAGACCTGATTTTCAGGACAGCTGCTGGGTTTGGCTTTCTTGTGGATACATTTTTCTCCGTCAGCCTTGTTTGCCTTTACTTAGACCTGAAATGATTGAACAATGGTGTCACCTTTATCTTAAATTCCCTTAGGTGTCTTAACTCACAGTCCAAAGTTTCCCTCAGGAGGCATGTTTAGGCACAGGTGGCCTTCAGTTGTTGCAGCTACTCTATAAAGATTTCAAAAGTCCTTCACACCAAAGTTTAAGCAATGAACCATAACATTTCAGTTTCAGACATCTACTCAGTGGATATTCTCTACAGGCAATCACTACAAAAACATTCTGACTGTGAATTTTGAACATTATGGAGAACCAGAAGATTTAAATTCCAGTGCATACTTAAATTTTCAGAGGCATTCCTCCAATTTTGGGCTAACAACATGCAAACATGAAATATTTATATTTCAGGGAACAGTGCCAGTCTTTCTGACTTGGTTTAACTTGTTTTAAAATTTCCAAAGAAGCCTTTATGTGCAAAAGGTCATTCCTGCTAAATCTTAAATTAGATATGAAGTTCATTATCTCTTAATTATTTTCTGCACATTAATTCAACTAATTCTAGAATCAAGCTTTGTCTTTTCCAACACTGAATTATGCATAATGCAAATTAATTTAAGAATACTTTCAGCAAGTAGAGCTGATGGTTCAGATGCCATTGCTTTTGTTAAATGGAATTGAGATTAGTAGTCTAAAAGATGTGGAGAGTAGGATCTGTATTATGGGGTAGTTTTTCCAGTTGTTTTAAGAACTGACAGAACTTGGTTCCTGGATAAAATGTTTAGCAAGGTCCCAGGACACCCATAGTCAAACAATTCAATCTGCATTCTCATTGTGCTGTGAGTGGTCATTTCCCCAGTGCTATCAGGCAAGTGTCAGTGATGACAGCTTTACGAACCATGAACTCCAGTGGAAAACTGCAGTTACTTATCTGGTTTCATCTCTATATAGAAAACAGGGGTAAGTCAGGCATTTCCAAACTCTCTATGTTTATAGCAAAGTATTCATGGAAAACCTCAGTAGCTTTTTTCCTCTCTTGCACCCCAAATATTTGTTGTACTGTTCACAATATCAAATATTTTCTGCTGTCATTACTTGATCCAAAATATCCAGTAATCCTGGTTTAAGATGCGCCCATTTTTCTTTCTATTCCATACCACTATTGTTTACTGTTCCATCCATACTGTTTGTGCCTCCTTAACCAGACACATTTTGTTGGCAGCAGCTACTGGTGGAGTCATTTGGTGAGTGGGAGCAGCAAACTGATTTAGGTTTTAAAATGAGTAATCCCACCTTCTGTCCTCATTACAAGAAGGGCATGGAATAGTTTAAGTTGGTATTTCCACCAAACTCTTCTTATCATGAAATCACCTCTTAACACTCACAAATTTTTTTTGTTTTATTAATAGTCAAATTTATTTGGAGGACATAAAGGGGCAATTTTTATTTATTTTTAACAAGGAAGCTGATGAAACTAAAAGAAATGCTTTATTGTATAAAATTGTTTCAAACACATTAAGCATTGTAAATGAGCAAGTAAAGAAACAAGTTAGAGGGAAAGGTGCAGAACTAAGGATTCAGTGACACATTTCTGAGTCACATACACTAAAGCAGCTGTCTTCTACATGACATCTTTTTTTGAGTTCTACTGCATCTTGTGTAAATTGCTGAATTTGCAGCTAATTATCTGATTGCATACAAATTGTGCATAATGGGTGGTACTATATGCACAAAATATTTTGATTTTTCTTCCTAGGAATAAGTGCAGCCAACAATGGAAATCAGATATTTGTAAAAAAAAAAAAAGAAAAAGAAAAGAAAAAAAAATCATGTAAGGAAGATGAAAATATATTGGTGACTATAACCACATTTCTATTTTGTATAACATATACCTCCTTGGTTTTGCTTACTAATTGTATAAATAATTGTGTAGAACAAAAAAACCCAAAAAAACCAAAAAGACAAAACGTCACAGGTGTTCATCTCAGGTGAAAGCCAAAGAGAAAAGGAGGTAAATATATATAAGTATTCCCATTCTATGAGATGTTTTTCATTTCACAATATCTACAAATAGCTCAAATAGCATTGTAAATACAAAAGGATTTTGAACACATGCTGGTAATGGAAACCAAATTTAATATCTCACGGCATTTGGATATTAAAATGAAAATATTCCTAGAAATCTTCACAAAATCAAACCACTAAAGAATTAAATATTTTTTAAAATGACCTTTATGATTCACCATAAATGGAGGGTTAATGTTGGCTATCACAGTGCTTGTGGAATTAGTCTTAATCTCAAATACAATTCCATTCTATTACACGTATAAATATGCATAATTTAATTTTTTTTTACTCACATTTTATTAAACTAAGTAATTTAGTAAAGTTACTTTAAAAGTTATTATAAAGAGCAGGAGACAATCTTCTGGCATTAAAAAGGCAGAAAATAATTCAAAGCAGAAGAAAATTCAAATAAATAAATAAATCTGAATCTTTAGGTCCATATATTAAATCAGGTATAAAAGAAAAAGTAGCTAAATAAGAACAATTGAAAGTCTGTGCTGAGGAGCTCAGCCTTGGAAATTGTTCTTAATTGAAACAATATAAGTTCCAATAGCAAAATCATTTACTTTCTGAAATAGAACAAAGTCATAATTTTTGCTCTAAGGAATTTGTGAAGATCAAATCATACTATGAATCACTTACTGAAATTACAAAGTAATTAATAATATGACTTAGTCTTCATTTTAATATCTGTTCCCTTGAGGGAATTGTTAGAGTGCTGGACATCTCTCATCTGTATTTTTGTGTTGGGGGCTTGTTCCCCAGCAGTTTTTAAAGACATAATCTTTTCATGAAAGGCAGGTACTGATATTCATGAACATAATTTGCTTTGAAATGTAGTTGAAATCCTGCCTTTCATCCTGTTTGACCACTTTTTTGGTACTTCTATCTGCATATAATGAAAGCAAATTTCACATGGACTATGTTTACAATGTCTACCAATGATTTTTACTCAAAAATCTAATAGTACATTGAAGTTGTCATTCAGGTGTAAGACAGTGCTTTCCTCCTTTTGTCCATTTTCACAAGAGTGGACTGGTGGAAAAATTCAATAAATTTAATTATGGTATTTTATATTAATTAAAGAAAATGTTATGAAGAGAAGAACAATGCACTGGAAGGACTTTAGACCATAAATGTGGATATATGTTGCTTACATTGCTGGTCTTCTAATATGGAATATGTTCATAAGCTGCATGATTATCTAGTTTTTGCAGTGACTGGAAACAGTTGTCAATATAACAGTGTAGACTGGAATGATTTTTAGACTAAGATATGATAGGAAAGGCTTGGAAAAGGTAGAGGGAGTTCAGCTGGGCTCTTTGAAGCTTTCTAGTTATTTATGCTTCACACAATTACTAAAAGAATAACCAGTGATCACTCCAAGACTACTGTTAGATTTGAAGTCTTACAATGCAGCTCTCTGGTTACTCTTGACTCAAAACTCACCAGTTTTGGTGCACACAGAACACATACCATGATCTTGTTGCTGTAAGGATAACAACATTTTGCATCTTTCGTGCTGCCCTGCTCATCTGATGGTATACCACTATGTATGTGTAGCTATTTATTTCTTTATATATACACAATACATCTGTATAAAAGATACATTCAAGACATGTAAGATTATTTCCGTTTACAATAAAATCAATTTTAAATTATTGAATATCATATTTTAAATGAGATCATGTCATTTGTAATTGAACACATATATAAGGAAGTTTGTTTGTTTATTTCTTTAATCTATACCAAAAACTAAAATAATGTCTAAGTAGTCTATGCCCTCCTTCAAAAAGAGGCAGGGGTTATTCAAAAGAGAATATATTTCTCTCAATTTAAACTTATATTTATGGTTTTTTACCTTTGTAATTTATAAAGGAAGCTGAAATCTTGAAAGCTTTATATCCCCAATATTCAATATATTTATATTCTACATATCTTTGTGATTGGAGGATGAAATAGTAGCATAAAATATGCAACTCAGGCAGACAGCCTTTAGATGTATTGGAGAAAAAAACTTAAATGAACTGTAGAATGGAAATGTATGGCTCAAAAAATGCACCATTTACTGAAAACATATATTGTAAAAGTTTTATATCACCATGTTTCTGTATATTTCTGTATATTTCTATATTTATGTTCAGGCTGGTTATTTTCAATAAGCACGGCAAACTCATTGGCAGACTCTTCAGTTTTTTTTTTTTCCTTGGCCACAGGTGTAATCCAAGGCTAGTGGTTATCTACATAGGTGCATGAGGATGTCTTGATTACTTGTTCTGTCAGAAGTTAAAATAAAGCTTTAATCTATCTATGGAAAACTTCATAGTGTTTGAATAGAAATCTTGGCAAAATATTTACTTGTGGAGTTAAGTAATCAGTTCTAATTTAATCTTTTGTTGTTTTTCTGTTTTCTTGTCTTTTGAAATATTACTGTCTAAAATATATAGCTATAGAAGAGTTTCTGGTATATGGCATGTTGATGATATTGCAGAAGTAATACAGGTCATCTTAAGGCTGCCTTTGTGCAGCCATACTGTCAATGCTGACTAACAAGCAGTTAAGGTTGGTACATGAGCAGGTTCTCAATGAAATTTTTTACCTACCAAGAAAGATGTGATTAGAAAAAACTGGCAAATTAAATTATAGCTCAGAGTGGTACGCCTGTTTCCTCTGATGCTTTCTTGCAAATGCATGCATGCAAATAGGATAATTAGATCTCAAATTAGAATTCATGTTGCAGTCATACCAGACCTTAAGAGTAATTTTTTTATTATTGGTTTTTTGGGGTTTTTTGGTTTGTTTGTTTGCTTGTTTTCAGTCCTCTATTAGGCATAGAAGGGTTTGCTTCAGGAGTATTTGTGGTTTGTCACTCTGTTTTTAAGTACTCAATAGTTAACCTACTCTGTAATATAAGTTAATTGTCTGTCCATGCACAATGTTTAACCAACTGTGCTTAAAAATCCAGCCCTGTTTACCTTTGAAAATTTGAAAAAAACCACTGCTGAACCTTTTTTTTTCTTGCAATCTACTGTATTTAGTGTACAGTTCTAACATAGTTCTTTTCTGTTAACATTTCTCTGTGAATGACTGAATGCAACTGATATATAAATATTTTGTTCTTTAAAAATACTACCCTGGATCTCCTACTACCCTGGATCTCCAGCCTAACACTGACAGGATGACCTGTATGAGAGTATTGTCCAAATAGTTTAAGAGCAAACACATTTGTTTGCATGTGACCCATAGATGTTAGCATGCCCAAAGAGGCTCCCATAGCAGGAGGTAAGTACTCAATTTTCAGAAGCTCAGTATACCAGATTTATCTGTAAATTGCAGAAATGCCTGTCTAGGGGAGAAGTCTACCTGAAATCACCACTCAGAGAGGGGAGGATTAGATTACATCTGGTCAATTGTAACTGACAAAATTTATCCTCTTTAATATGCTGAAAAACAAAGAATCAAGAGGTGAACTTTGTAGTACTACTAATGCAATGCAGCTTGTATTTTTCAGCAGCTGCACATAGCTAGATGATTCAGATATGCAGTGGAAAACCACAGGAGGACTGGTGAACAGTTAAAGATTTTACTTCCTTTTGTCACCTTTGAGGCAGGAAGCTAGAAGGTGATACTTATATAATATGTGAGGAAAGTTAAAGAGATTGGCCTAGTCATTACTGATGAGTCTAGGCTGAAAAGCAAGCTGGAGGAAATGCATGCAGTAGTGAGGGACAGTTTGCTTCACAGGATGGATTACAATTTGTTCCTTGTTGTGTGCTTCTACAGGTGTAAAAGTCTGTTAATCACTATAAAAACAATTTCTGAAATACAAGTGAAGTAAGCAGTAGCGTCACTGATATTGCAGAAGAGTTCATGTGTTTCTGAAGGTAGATGCTTAGGCATGACATCAGAAATTTCAGATCTGTGAATCTTGAAATAGAGAGACAAGTACTGGTTCATAAAGAACATTCAGAGGACTTAAATTCTATAGTTATATCCCAATATGAATGCCATGAGAAAATTTAAACCAAACTAAAGAGAATGAGAAAGTTTTGTCTTGTGGTTCATAGCTCATGTAAAAAAACCATCTTTTTTTACAGGCACCCAAATGCTGTTTTAAAGACACTCCAGCAGTTGTTCAATGCAGTTTCCTAATATGGAATAATCTAATTTACATATAGATTAAGAACCTATTTATGGCATCTGTGATACAACAAACAATTGTGGGGGTCACAAAATCTTTATTGTATTTATTCAGTGCTGTTTGATTTCTGTTTGCATTATAGTACCATTAATGTTGCCACTTTAACATACAGCATACGTCAAACATTTCTTAGCAAAATGACCTGACTTCATGAAAACCTTATCAATAGTCAAGTGTTAGCTTTAATTACTTAATCTAAATATACTTTGAGACTTAAGCAAATTGGGGCATCATATATTGCAATTCTACTGCCTACTGGAGAAATATCAGACATATGTTTTCTATTATAAAAGCAGTCACAGTGTCACAATATTAAAACTAATATATAAGCATAGTTATATGTAAACTAGGAGTGCATTTAAATTGTATGGTTTTTTTATATAAAGCAGAAAACACAAAAGAAGGTTTCATCTTTGAGATTGATACATTTTCTAAAGTTTATGATCAACACTGAAAACTAAAATTTTCAGCTGTTAGGATAATTACCTTTGTATCCTGAAGCCATTTTTTAAAATAAAATGTTTCAGAAGAGTCCATTAGAATGATGCATATGTGGTCACATATTCTCATTGCTACAGAATGAAAAGAAACTACTTGCAGGGTCTGTGGGTAATACTAATTTGATTTTAGTTGATATTTTTTTCTTTTTTTTAACTTCAACAGTTTAGAACATTTTAAAAATTTTATTTTATTGTTTCAAAGCAGTATAATTGCTTTGTCATATAGTTATTTTTTTATTTGATTTCTTTACCTTATTATGCCACAAGTTCCATATATTCTCTGTTGGAGATTCTATTCTGCGTCCTTCATTTTCTTAATTCCATTTTCTATTAAATATATTCTATACTGTTTTCATGAATTGTTGTTAATGTGAGAAACTCTTAACCTTTTAACTGGTTGACTTTGAGATTTAATGGTGCATACAGAATTAATATAGATTAATATATAATGCATATAGAATTAATATAGGTTTTTGCATTTAATATAGAATTTCTAGGTAATCCATCAGTTGCTTCAGCTGTGTCTATAGAAACATTTGTCCTCTTTTTTCATGTTGTTTGGTTGCTTTTTTAAGAGAAGCCCACTTTTACTACATCTCTAAATTAAGAGAAGAAAGTGAACATAAGTTTTTGAAATTTAGGAGAGTTTTCTCAACAGGGATAATGAGGTTAATTTATACAATCAGCCTACATGATGGGGCATAGGCAAGTATGCAGCAGTTACTAGGACAGAGGCAAGTTCAGAAACTAAACTGAATGAAAAGCTTCATCTGAGAAGGCAACAACTAAGACATTGGAGCTGAAGATGTCAAAGCTATACTAAGACTGCAATCATGTAGCCGAGGGTCATATTATAATGCTTCTGTCAAAGACTACTGAAATAATACTGTGCAAGAGTCTTTGATATTTCTGAACTTCAAACAAGTGAAATGTGTGCTTCTTTATGGTTTATTTATTTATGTAGTAAACAGCGTACTTAATAAGAGGAAACTATTTTTTGTACGTTTTTTTTTCTTTTTTATAAAGTCTAGAAATATATAGGTTTTTCCAAGTTCTTTTGCTTAGAAGATACCATTTGCCTATCTTCTTTCTTCAATTTATTAGGGAATGCAATGGCTTTGTGATGTTCTTCTGCCTGCTTGGAACCAAAAGTAAAATCTGTTTCATTAATTCAATAGAGCACTTAATTCACTCTCCACTAACATACAGCCAAAAAGAAAGCATGGAGGATCTAAAAAATGATGCCAGCTTTTCAGTTCCATGAGGGAGGACAAGCAGGTTCAAACTGAAGAAAAGTTAGGGAAAAGCATCCATCTATCCCTAACATATTTAGACAGGAAGATCTAGAGCATGAAGAATATGTAGGTTCCTTAGAGTGATGACTAGCTGTCATTATAGTGATGTGAAAAGAAGCAGAAGAGGTTTTAGAAGATTTATGTGGCAATTTAGTTTAAACTGATAATCTGGATTGAGCAGACTCCAATTCCTGAGAGAAACTAGAAGTGCATAGAAGAGAAAAAAACAAAAAAGAAATTAAAGAAGGGGAAACTCCCCTGCCCAAACTCAGAAAAAATCCATGCCTAAAACATATTCCTCTTGTAAAACCAGCTGGACTTTTTTCATAGAAAAGGGGGTAAAGATACTTTTCATCTTTCAAAGAACTCTGATTATAATACTTACTAGGTAATAAATTGCTCCCCACAATAGTTTTTAACAGTAGTCATTATAAGTTTCTGAAATCAAGGAGGTACCTTGTCTGATGCTCATTCCTATGAAGTACTTCACAACAAAGCTGTTACAAACACAAAACCTAGTATTGCTATACTCTGGTCACCAGGAAAAATGCTCTTGCCAATGTACACAAACATACCATGTATTTTTCATTAGGTGTGCCCTATGACCTTTCATCCAGAAATATGCTTACTGGAGAATAAAGAGAGGAACGTTTAATGATTTATTATTAAAATGTGAGGAAATCAGAAATATCAAAATGGAATCTTGATGTTGTGCAAAAAAAACATGTTCTTTAAGAAGGGAAGACTGGTTTGCTAAATGAAAGGGTTAAAAGAAACAGCTACACAAAATGCAGACAATGCTGAGAAGTGGATCACTTCTTACCACCACAATGCAGCAGTTTGGACCTGGCTTGTTTAATATTTCACAAGAAGAATCCTCAGAGAGTGACTTGACAGACACTGCATTTTTGGAGTAAACCAACAACTTCAAAAGCAGAGTCACCACTCCAGATGGTATATACACAGAAGTGTAAAAAAGCTTAACTGTGCAGTGACTGAGCTGACAATAGAAAGATACAGTCCCTTACTCTAAGCAGGCAAATGGCTCAAATGTTTGTTAAGCAGAAATTGTAACTGTGCACTGATTTCGCTGAACCATGCAGAATCCTTGAGATGGGAAGGGACCTCTGGAGGCCACCTGGTCCCACCCTGCTGCTCAAGCAGGGCCACATAAGGTCACTTGTTCAGGACCGTGTCCAGATGGCTTGTGAAGATCTCTGAGGATAAAGACTCCACAAGTGCTCTGGGCAGTGTGTGCCAGTGTTCAGTCACCCTCACAGTAAAACAAATGGGTTTTCCATCTGAAACATCTCCTATGTTTATGTCCATTTGCCTCTTGTTCTTTTAATTAGAGTTTAGCTACATATTTTATTTTTAAATATTATAAATGTTCTCTTAGAAAATTTAAACCAGTCAGGTCTTTACATCAATATGTGACAACTTGCTGTTCAGAAATAATTAAAAAATAGGAATTAGAATACCATGAAATAATGAAACATACCCAGTATGTTGTCTACAAAAAAAACCCCAAAAAACCAAAACAAACATTTTTCACTCAATTCTTCATTTCAATTGTAGATGTTAAAAATGTAATGAATAAAAGAAATTTGTGAACATGCTATATTCAGTCTTGCAAAAGTTTGTTCATTTGATTACATATGGAAGAGCCTGTAGAGAAAGCAAAATGCTGACAGAAAAAGAGGCAATGAAGATATATATGTAATTTTATATGTATATATATAAAATACATATAAAATATGTAAAAAATACACATTTTGGTCTATGCTGCTAACTACATCTCTTAACATGTCCAGTTCCAAATGTAGAATCTTTATATAACAACCAGGGTGAAGAGCTTTTCAACAGCACTGAGTTTCTATAACTCCTTCTATCAATTGTTCAGTTAAAGGAGATAATTAGAGGACTTTTAAACATGTTGAATCATTGAGTGGATGCAAATCTCTGTTTCTGGGAAAATGTATTATTCAGATGGCTAATATTGTGTATACCATACAAAATAATTGGCGGCGAATTTTTATTTTTGAAGAAAATACTTTTACACTTGACCAAGCATCAGCAACTCTTAATTTCCAGTTTACCAGTGTTATAACTTGTATCAGAAAATATCACCTGCAGACTGAAATTTTCTGCTTCCATTTTTCCTTTATTAGAGGAAACTAATTGGCCAAATATTATAATCATATTTAGATTCCTAGTGTGAAGCAGTTCCTATCCTCAATAATACAGTCAATGATGGTATGTATAGTAAAGTTTTGTTTGCAAAGACAGCTGTCTCCTAAGGAAGGCAGGATCCTTTCTTGAAACAGAAAATTTAAACTCCTTCCCTCTGAATTATTATAATTTTTAAATTAAGGGGCTCTCAGGTAAAGATATGGGAGCAGGAACAACAGTTCTTTATTAGGAAAAATAAAAATGCAGTAATACAAAAAAAATACTGACAGACTAAGAATAGACCTGACACCCTGTGGGTCAGGGTGTTGGTAGCAGTCCCATTAAATGGTAGCTGCAGTCCTCCTGGAGTGACGGGGTTCTGTTGTAGCAGTGATCCGGGAGAAGGTGAAGCTATCCTTTGAAGGTCCAGTGGTGGTGTAGATGGGCCTGGCCTTCCTCTGGGAATCCAGTGGAGAAGACAGCTGCTCGTCTGGGAATCCAGTGGGAAAAGCTGCCTGTGGTATTACAAAACTCAGATTATATTCAGGTAGGACTGTTTGGCTCCTCCCCCTGGGGGGAACATCTCAAGTGGGATGATATAATTTTGTCAGCCCAATGGCCTATTAACAGAAAATATATCCCAGAGGGAGGATAGGTCATGGAAGAGATAGAGAAAACTGCCCCACCTGGTTTTAACAGGTGTCCAATTAACAGCAGATAACCGCCCCACCTCTAAGAGACGGCAATAGAATACACACCCCCAGCTACATTTTGCATTTGCAACCTAAGATATAAAGTTAGCTGTTTTTTACATGTAAGATTGAAAAAATGTAATTTCTTTATTGGATGCTGTGTAAATATGAGGAGGTTTTACAAATCACTTAACATTTGACAAAAATGGAGTCAGGCAGAAAGAAAAAAAAAAGAAAGAAAGATGTCCAAACACAGAAAGTTTGTTCAGTAAATTGAAATTGAAGATTGAAAATTGAAAACTTTGATTTTAATCTATGTCAAAGGGTATCTTTTAACTTTTTTTTTTTTTAAGGCAAGTTTTATTAAATATTTATCTTAGAAATGGATTATTTGCATACTCTGCTTCTTGTTCATCCCAATCTTCTGATGTAATTACTGCTTAAGAAGGCTGAGTTAAAAATGCAGTATTATATATTTGAGAGTCTTTATCCTCATATATTACACTCAGGAAAGACTGAAATATATTTTCAGCAACAGCCACTTTATGTATTGTGCAAACAACTACTTCATGTGACCTTTCAGAGAAAATATATTCCATGTTTGCTATAGTCATCCAATTAAAAAACAAACAAACAAACAAAAATCCAATTCTTTACATACCTTTCCATTTCTCAATTACATGTAAAAATTCTGATCATGTTGCTCTGTAAGATCGTAAGTCAGTCTCAGACACCTCCAGCTTTCAATGGAATGGAGTGCTGTAAAAAGAATACCACTATAGTAATAAAAGGTCTCATATATGAAACATGAAATATGAATCAACCTATTTTATACTCACAAGCTAAAAATCTTGTGTTTCTAATCTTTAGTTGTCCTGAAAACCCAAAGGAGCTTAAGTCCAGGATTTACATGTCTGAAGTGCTTCACGATTATTCCAGAAAAAGATAGCAAATACCCTACACAATCATTTTTGCAAGTCCCTACAAGGTAATTCCATCCTTAACCAGAAGAAGAAAGTAGAGTAATTTAGGGAGTTTGTGGGTGAGTTTACAAACCTGTTCGTGCTAAGCAGATTTTGTTGCATAGTTCAATTTATGATTGAACTACACAAAGTAGTCAAGAACTTAAAAGTATATCTATCCATGAGGAAACTCACACTGTCTCATTCAGAGAAATATTTACAGATGATGGTTAGGTGTTATATAGATAAAAATGCTTGAGGATTTGTGGTGGTTTTGGTTTTATCGATTGGAGGATGATCCTGATGTTGCCACAATTCCCACAGTAAATGAAATCATCTAGACCAAAATGAGGCTTTGAACCAAAAAAAAGGAGATTTCCATTTTTTTCAGAGAGTGAATGCTGGGCTTTTCACTGATTAATAAATTGAATTGAATATCTACAAGAAACTCAGAAAATAAATTTTAAGTAAATCTCTGAAATTGTATTTGTACTTGGACTGAGTGAGCAGTGTATAAGGCAAAGAAGGAATCAAAAATGCGAATTGTTTTTCATTATTTCTATATTTGTGAAGGGAAAACCATAATGAAATCAAGGTGCTGTGCCTCATCAGAGTTGTGACCTGATTTCAAATATCTCCTCTGATTCTCTTGTACATTGGTCTTTTGTTGAAAGATTTAACTTTCTGAAGTGTGTGGCTACTTCTAAAGAACTCTTGAGTTAATGCAGAGGAGAAGAAGACACAGAAAGCAAATAATGTTTGCACGTTTAGTAATTAGGTAGTGCAAGACTGAATATGGATAGTTAAAATTTTTTGAAAAGTCATCAAATACTGCACCAATTTTATATATAACAAAAACAATTTTTGTGCATATTTTTTCGTATCAAAGGTAGAATCCTGTGTCTAACCTTTACTTCATTGTTTTCCTGGATCTAATTGACCCTTAAGTATTAACACCAATATTACAGTATGTCATAAAAAAATACACAGAAAAAGAAAATGTGTCTTTTTTGTACTGATTGATCTAAAAAAATTAGCTTCGTCCATCATGTAGCCACAATATACTCTTAGCTGGAACAGCAACAGATTTAACAACAGGGTGAATGTTTTTCACTTTTCCTAGGTAATTAAAGTTTTAAAATCCCTATTTCCAAAATTCATTTTGTTGTTTAAGAATACAGGACAGCAAAAACACAAGGAAAAAAGAAAATAAGACAATCATTCTGTAAGACTAATAAAAAAGCTGGATGAGAATTTGTTTTACAAATCTTTAGAAATATTTTTCTTTCTTACAATCTGAGTTGTATGTCTGTAAGACAGTTGCATACTCTTAAATGTGTTTGTATGTAAATGCCAGAAAGACAGAAACTTAAAAAATATTTTATTAATAACTTAGTACCTCACTTCAGAGGTTTTGCATGGTCTTCAAAAAAGGTATGATTCTGCAGAAGTTATAAGAGCGATGTTATTTATTTTCATGAGCAAGCTGGTCTTCCTTAAGTCGACTAAATTCTTTGCTGGTTACATATACAGTTAAAAACTAATATATATCCCCAGAATCTCTCATTTTCCATTCAGCCACTTTTTGCCATATTTTTTGATTAACTCTGTGTTCATGTTTTTCTTTTTATTTTAATGAAATAAAAATAATTGTTAGATTAAAAATATAGTAAGCCTATGTGAATGAATCTATCATGCACTGTAACTTTTAAAATAGTACTGTGCCAAACTGTAGTGTCAGAGAGAAATTTAGTGGAATACAGATTTAGATATAATTAGCAGTTAGCTTGACATGCTCGATTATTCCAGTATAATATGCACAAAGTACCACTGGTAGAGTTTTATTTTGTTTTATGCAGCTTTTTTTTACTGTATCTGTGAGAAAGAGAGAATAGAACATATTTTCTTTCCTTGTAAAGCCTCCCAGCTTCAGAAACTGAGTGTCATTAATAGTGATAGGGGAAACCTTCAAGAAAAACTATGCCATTTGAAGCTAATGAATGCACCTAGTCATTTAAAATATTTTTCTCCCAACTTAGAAGCTCTCATTTATTGTCTTTATTTTCATTATACCCTTGTCTTATTTCAAATCCATTCCAAATAATCACATCCCAAAAAAAATTTTGATTCTCCTCTTGTTCTCTCTTTAACCTCTATCATCTAAGCAGATGTAGCACTGCATGCTTTCCCAAGAAACTTTTAAGCACTCTCTCTGACACAGTCTGAACCCCAAATACACAGGCCCAGGTAATCCTATTCATACATGCATGTATATACACAGTTTATATTCACAAGCTTTGACATTTTTACTGGTCTATCTGAATACTCTTGTAGCCATGTCATTTCCTAATGATATAAAATTTCTAACTCATAGTGATCCTACCTCCTACTGCTCTTCATTAAATCCTTGGAGATCAGTGTTCTCCTCTTAAAATACATTAGTCATTCGTTACTAACACCATAAAAGCCCTGGAGTCCTAGAAAAGAAGTCTTTCCTTTTACCTTTCTGCTCTTTCACTATTAATAGATAACTCCCAGCTGCTATTTCATTTTTCTTCTGTCATGAAAGCTGTAACTACATGATTAAAATGGCATGCAGCTCTAAAACTACTATCAATTACACTAATTAAGGTCAAATAACATTGAACAGCACTCTTTGTGAAAAACAATGAAAGCAATGTAAACCTCTATTAATGTATTTTACATCATATATACATATGACAGTTTCTACACATATTATTATTATTATTTTTAGGTAGTCTCTTGCAATGACTTTTCTAGAATGCATTTTGCTCTTTTCCATCTGAGAAAAAAACACCCAGATGGAAATTTTTATTTTTCTTTTAACTGTGTAAGTAGAAATGACCTCTTTTTTTAGAAAAAACATTTTCTTGGGTTTTGTTTGTGTAAAGAAAGTTCATTGTAAGTTTTCAACATTTGCCATCCCTGCAGCTTCAAGGAGGATAACAAGTCAAGGAGGACTTGACATACCTGTAAGAAATATGTTCTAACTATGTCTAAAATCTAGTTTTACAATGGAAAATGCATGTTTCCTCTCAGTACTGTCTATCTAAAAGACATACTCTAGGAAATTATATTTAGTGGAAAATAAGATATATATATATATATATATATATATATTCTAAGAGACTTTTTGAAGAGAATGAATGTTCTAAATAATAAGATGAATAATGAATAATCATGCAGATTATTTTCATTCCGAATGAGACAGAAGCTGCAGAAATTTGGCTAAAGGAATTAAAAAAAAAAAAAAACAAACACCAAAAAGCAATCTGAATTTAAATATTTCACATTATTTATTAAAAAATGATGGCATTTTCATCTCTTTACTGAGAGAAGCTATAATATCTCTCCTCATTTACATGCAGTCATCTTTGAGTAAACAGTCATTCTGCGTAACCAGCAGGGGACTGCAAGGAAGATATTTTTCATTTTAAAGGATACTCAGAACTGGAACGTTTCCTCTCTTGGTATCAGCAGTGCTCAGTCCTGACCATCACAGTGAATTGCTGTTCTTCTGCATGTCTGTGAGCAGGGTTCTTGAAGGCAGCTGAAACAAATTATTCATCATGAAAAGTTACTGTGCACAAAAAGTATCATCCTTCAACACAATAATCTTGATGAACAGTTCTTTAAATACAAAGCATGGCTAGTTCCAAGCACAAAACAGTGTCTCAAAGTGGAAAATAATACCAAGTAGGACTCCCATATTTTTAAGCTTATGAAGCACAATCATTGCCTCTTTATGAGTGTTTCTAACTAGTGCTTCAAGGTGGTGAATAATCCATCAGAAAGAGAATGAGGGTGAGGGGTTTAAAAGAGCTGCTTGAGAGGATGAAGGATCATAGGCAGCAGCAATGACTCATTTTAACGCAAAATACTCTGTGGTTAAATTATTCAGACTAGATGGGTGTTATAATTAAAAGTGGTTACCATTCCTCCCTGATAACATCCCAAAGAGCTTTTCTTAATTAACAGGATCATTTCATTAATGTATTTTTAGTGATTAAAAATTTAGAAATATCTTCCTTTAAATTTCTTCTAAATGACCCCAAATTAACTTACAGAGACATTTTACTCATAAGAGATGTTTTAGTACACAGTGGAAGTTCCAAATGATATTTTGACACAGCCCCATTAAATCTACAAAGACATAACTGAATTTAAACAAATAAAAGCTGCTGTTTTTCAGTTTAAATCTGCTGGGGATTCAGCCTCACCTAACCTGAAGGCGATAACTAACATTTTGTTATTGATTATGTGTTACCTACCACATTGAGAAAAATATAAATAAAAAGGTTGAGAATTTTTATACTAGTATACTGGTGTATTTTATACTAGTTTTATAGATTTAGGAGCAGGCCTTCATTTGGTAGACCTTCTTTCTAACTATTTTTCACCAGCATCTTACTCTGCTGCGCACTGGTGAAGCTTCACCTTGAGTCCTGTGTGCAGTTTTGGGTACCTCAGGGCAAAGAAGATGTTAAGGCACTAGAGGACTTCTAAAGAGCTATGAAGATGGTGAAGGGTCTAAAAGGAAAGCCACATGAGGAGTGTCTGAGGTCACTTGGTCTGTTCAGCCTGGAGGAGTCTGAGGGAAGACTTCATAACAGTCTAAACTTACTTGTGAGGAGAAGAGGGATAGGGACTGATGTCTTCTCTGTTGTGCTCAGTGACAGGACCTGAGGGAATGGCCTGAAGTTGTGTTGGGGAGGTTTAGGTTGGATATTAGAAAAAGGTTCTTACCCCAGACGGTGTATGGGCATGGGAACAGGGTCCCCAGGGAAGTGGTCACAGCACCAGCCCTGAGAGAGTTTGAGCATCTGGAGAATTCTCTCAGGCGTATGGTGTGATTCTTATGGCTGCTCCATACATGGCCAGGAGTTGGACATTATTGATCAGGATATTATATGATTCCATGATTCTCATGTAGTACTTTCTAGTTTTGAGTTTGGACTAGATGACCCACTGTGGTCCTTTCCAAGCTTACTCATTTGAGATCCCTTTAGTCTGTGATTATCTGATTTTTAGCTATTCAGGAACCATCTAGGTAATGTAGTCTTAAAATGATTTTTATGTAAAATATGATTTTAAAAATGCAAACTTTAATCACAGCTTAGGGATCACAGGGCAACAGAAATAATGATTGATAAAAAGATCTTAAGCATGGAAGTTGATCAAAGCTCTGAAACGACATCTTGGAGTTCCGAATTCTGAAGTAAGTAAATATTTCAAACAGCTCACAAAACAGACTTAGAACTTACCTTCAATTTTTGGTGAATCCACAAAGGACATTTTATTTCAGTTATCGAGTTCATTTAATGTTAATGATTTCAAGCCAATTGAATACATAAAGGGAAAAAAATCCTCAAAGATCAATCTTGTCAATAAGAATACTGATAAGTAATGTGAAAATTAACTTTATTTTTTTATAAGAGATATCATTTATATCAACTTTGAAAGTTCATAAAAGTCATGGTTTTGATGATAGGATTGCTTTTTTTATTTTTTTTTTTCCCCAAGGGGCTTATTTTGGGCTGTGCGTATCTAACAGTAGCAAACAAATTGACAGGGGAAACTCTAATCACAAGTCTCATTTGTATGCACAGAGATAATGTACAGTATATTTAAAGGCTGCTGTTGGACTTAGACAATTCACAGACTTTGTTCCTGCTTTTTGCCACAGGGATGAATTACAGCCACACCGCAAATTTGATTGTGCAGAGAGAGCATGTGGGAGGAAAGCTGTGTAGCTAGAGGCTCGGAGTGCACCTTACTGAGACAAAAGAGAAATAAAATGAACAAAATACAAATAAAACATAAACTTGGTAAAAACTAACAAAAACACATATAGGATGGGAAGAGGACACAGAGGTGAAAGATAATCTGTACTAAAGCAATAGATTAATTGTTTAAAATAATATTTCTTGATATGTTACTGTTTTAGACCTTTCATGGAAATGAAGAAATGATGGCAAGAAAAATTTAATAAAAGATTCTCTCATCTAAACAAAAATTAAGATAAACTGATTAAAGGAAACTTAATTTTATTTAAGGAAATCAAACTGGGTTCATCAATTCAAGACACAGAAAGCAAAAATAGGTATGAAGATTAATATTAAGTCAAAGAAAGGTTGCAAAGGTCATACAGATTATTAATTTCAGAAAAGAAAATATAAAATAGGATTCAAACTTTATTAAGCAGATTCAAAGCAGATGAAGTGGAATATATGAGTCATTAACTTCAATAAGAAAACTCAGAATAGATAATATTTATATAATTTTTTAACTTAAATAAGGCAAAAAAATCAAAAAAGAGACTAATTATTAACTGAATCGAAAGCAAGGTTATATCATAAGGTATACTTTATAATAAATTTTGGAAATTTTTTAGATTACAACAAGACTAATGTGGAAAACACGAGTGTATGTTTTGGTTTAGCAGTGGTGAGGGGGGTAAGCCTCTCCCCATGAAATCAGTACAATCGAACAGTGGTCTTTTTTGACATCATTTCAAACAACTCCTCAGTCATGTACTTTAAATAGGAAGAAAACTTGTCATTGTGACATAGTTATCATGTCCTCAAAAAGCAGAAGATTCACTAACCCAGCAATATAGAGGACTGAAAAAAAAGTTTATATCTAAGAAAGATATACTTTACAGAGTTTATTGGCTTTGCATGCCCAGGTTTGGGTAGCAGTGGAGGGGAGGTGCAGGGATGGCTTCTGTAAGAAGTTGCCAGAAGCTTCCTCCATGTCATGCAGAGCCTCAGTGGCTCCAAGATGGACCTGCTGCTGGCCAAGGCTAGGACAATCAACAATGATGGGAATGTGATGACATATTTAGGAAGGCAAATAAAAACCACAAGTTATTACTCAGATGTAATTGTGGCCAGAGAAAAGCGGGGTGAGAACATGTGAAAGGACCAGCTCTGCAGACATCAAGGTCAGTGAAGAAGAAGGGGGAGAAGATGCTCCAGGTGTCAGAGCTGATATTCCCCTGTGGTCCATGCTGCCATGGTGAAGCAGCTGTGCTCCTGCAGCCCATGGAGGTCCATGTAGGGGCAGAGATCCACCTGCAGCCCATGGAGGACACCCACGCCAGAGCAGCTGAATGCATGAATGGAGGCTCTGAAACCCAGGCTGGAACAGGCTTCTGTCAGGGACACCAGTGGCAGACCTGTGGAGGGAGGAGGCTGCACTGGAGCAGGTTTCCTGGTAGGACTTGTGACCCCATGGGTTATGAACACATTGCAGCAGTTTGTGAAGATCTGTTTCCCTTGGGATGAGCTTACACTGGGGAAGTCCATGTCTCCCACAGGAGAAATCCCACGCTAAAGCAGGGGAAGGTCTCCTCTGCCTGAGCAGCGGCAAAAACAACCTGTGATGAATTAACCAAAACCCCCATTCCACATCTCCCCATGCTGCTGGGAGAGGAGGTAGAGCCCAAGAATGAGGAGCAGGTCAGGGGAAGGTGTTTTTAAGATTTATTTTACTTCTCATTACCCTGTTCTGATTTTGTTAGTGATAAATTCATTTAATATCCCTGAGCTGAGTCTGTTTTGCTCGCGACAGCAATTAGTGAGTGATCTCTCTCTGTCCTTACCTTGACCCATGAGCAATTTGTTATATTTTTTCTCCCCTGTCAGTTTGTGGAGGGGAGTAATAGAATGGCCTTGTTGGGTGCCTGGCATCCAGACAGGATCAATTCACTAGACACAAACAAACAAAAAAAAAATCTACATCCTGAAATTAATTACAAGCAAGAGAAACACAATATAACCAAAGAAAGTGTTACAAATATGCAAATGCAGTGAGATATTGTACTAACAGGTGCTAGTGTACACATATAATGCCTTGATGTGACTTTCAGAAATAACCAACGAGAGAGAAAAACTCGTATAGGATGCAACTCCTTCGTTTTCATGTTTGTATTCCTCAGAATTTTCTTTTGAGACAAAATTATTGAAAGAAATTGACATTATTATGATGTCATTATGTTGATTCATTTATGCAGAATGAATCAACAAACACTCTGCTCTAGACATCCTAATGTCTAATTCAGAAAAAAAAAACCAAAAACTTGTTTCACTAAATTAAATCTATTAAAATCTCAGCCTCACAACTGAAGAGCAAACACACTATAGAGAAGTCCCACCTCAGAGAGCACTTGTACTCTCACAGTCCTGATGATGAAAATAGCCATATACTTTTGGTTATCCTTTCTTGGTGTATTTTACATAGTATTGAGACAATAAAACATAATATTGATTACCGTTCTTCCTGTGCTTCATCTACAAGTGCAAGATCCATATGCAATTTATGCTCACACACCACAGAATTACAATAACTGGGAACATTTTACCTCAGAGTTTAGTTTTTTAAGTACACACCAAAAGGGAAAACAAGTAAAACATACATTCTTTGCAAAGCTGGTGTCTGGGTTTTTGTAAATTGCTGTTTAGCCTGAATACCTTGGATGAGGAGAGTGCAGGTATCCTGTCTCCAGTGTTTACCCTTCACTTCTCAGAAAGGAGAGTTCAGCTACACTGGCCTCTCTTTTTCAGATACCCTTGGCCGTCTCAAAAAATATTAAACATAATTTAGAACAACTCTTGTATTTATAACTATACAACTATAGTTTCCCAAAGATACCTAGTTTAAAGCAAAATGAACTTATTTCTAGGCTCCAATGTTTGTATTGATTAGCTCTGCATAGTTATAAAGTGAGATAAGATACCTAACCCACATGTAGATACCTGAAATTGTGAGTGTTAATTTAAAACTGAATCCCATATATAGGAGATATTTACCATTTTAAATCATGCAGACAGATATAAACCAAGAAAGATTTAATCTAGCAGGCTAATTGAACATCCCCCGCCAAATTCAACTATTTTGTGCAGAATGGTTTGACCAGCTTTAATTACTAAAACTGTTCTAAAACCTAAGATGTTATCACTTTAATAGACTGCACTTAATAAAGCAGTGGTTAGTATTGTATCTTGTATATGCTTTTCAATCTACAGGAAACTGTATGTGTGCTTTACTGAATAATAATTCAAATTGCATCTCAGTGTTGTAACATTCAAAACATTATCTGTGATGACAGGTAATTATGATTTTGTCAAAAAGTCATAGAATTGTAGAATGTTTGGGATTGGAAGGGATTTCAAAGATCACCTAGCCATGGGAAGGAACAACTTTGGTCACATTAATCAAACTATCCAAGCTGACTTTGAATACTTGCAATGACTGGGCATCCACAGCATCTCAGGGCAATGTGCTTCACTGTCTCACCACAATCACAGTAAAGAATTCTTCCTTATATGCAATCTAAGTCTACCATAATTTAGTTCAAATTATTTTTCTTCTATCATTACTACTGTACCCTGGAATTAGTTTTACTGAGCAGTATTGAATACTTGTGTTAATAATTTTTTTTCTTATTTTCTTTTACTACCTTCCGAAACTCTACTTTAAAATGTGCCTAAATGCATCTTATGACATGCTTTAAACACCATATATAATTTTGTATATTAATATGAATATAACAGCAATTCACTATAATTTTTAAATGCATCTCTCCAGTCACCAGCAGAGACCTCTGAGAGCAAGCTGTCTTTATCACTTCTGTTTCTCAAACCAATGTCAGGATGAAGATAGTCTTCAGGACTAAATCACTTCATATGTCAATGTCCTCAAGGTCTTCATCTTATATTTAGTATTCCCTTACAATCAACACTGAAGATGAACACCTTGCTTAAAAAATTTTTTTTCCTGTATTTTGAGTATGCTTATTTTAATAATGTAATGACTGTATTAGATATTGCTATACATGCTTTTGGAAATAACCTTTTTTGCATATAAATAACAAAAATGTAGTTATTTGTCAATTCAAATTTATCTTAACATTTAACACATCAGAAGGGTTGTTTGGTCAGTCAGCCCAACACTGTACCTCAATCACTCACCTCTGTGTTTTTAGTGTGACATGGTTTTGTACGCTGTCATGCTAGCTGCAGAAACAAGCTCTTCATTTCATACTGGCTCAAAATTTCCTGGTAAAACACCAAACACTGACATATTTATTCTGAATAATTTCCTCTTTGATAAGCTTTCAACTGAACAGCTGAAAAAGTTGTCATGTGAGGATGAAACTCAGCAACAAGTTGAATCTCAATGTGATGGAGGAAGGGTTGTACAGCTTTTTTTACATTGTTATGTCATATGATGCATTTATGACATAATTTATGTATTTTATAGGCTGTCATTAATATCCAGTACCATTAGTAGCCCTTGCAAATTGGTATTTGGAATGCCCAGCACTGGAAAACTTCAAGTGGTGGATGACTGTATCATATTTTGCAGTGATCATGAGAGGTGTTCTCAAATACCAGCATTTCAGACCTGGATCTACAAAAAGTTGCCTTTGTCTGCAGATTTAAACAGAGTTCCCCTCGCTACAGTAGTGTCTGAAAATTCTGCTCAAAAATAGTCAACTATCTTACAGGTCAAGAGGTTGAAGTGAACATTAGTATTCAAGCCATGATTTTCAATAAGTTCTACTCATTCTTTTACCCCTGTGACCCTTAATTTGGGTAAACTATATTGCACAACAATCACAGCTTCCAGCTGTGCTTTTGGGGTTACATTCACAGATAATGTTATCAAATCGGAAATCTAAATTAAAAAATATCTGTGAAGTTTGTATTTTATAACTCAGGTTCTATTCCTGTGTATGAAGTCATTATGAGTTTCTTATCTCGTGTTTGCCCTTACCAAATAGTATTTTAACTTTGTAACCTTAAATACCTTATCTAGGAATCAATAATGAAGTACTTAATTATCAAAATATAATAGACTAATATTTACAAGATCTCCAAAGCAATTATGGAAACTAGGTGCTAAATGGGTGGTTTTCAAAATTATCTTATGTAGAAAATTTGTGCAACTATGCTCTTATCAGTATTGTTGTAGAATTTTTTTCCCAGAGATTCAATAGTTCTGAGATCCAAAAATTGTTCAGAGTTTTTGTATGAATACCATCCCCCTCTGGAATCATATTTGCAAAATGTTTCTCTGAAAGTTCCAGTTAGAGAAAAATTGTAGCCATTTAACAAGAAGATGCTTGTGACCATCTTGTGACAGCTGAAGTATTGTAGTGATGAGATCATCAGGGAAGTAGAAAATATTTCCACATTTCAGCAGTTTTTTCCTGAAAATTTTCTATTCAGTGTAAAAATTCAATCTTCACATTCATGTTTTCTTATTGAGAATGCTGCGAATTCTTGGCCCAGGTAGCTTTATTATGTCATTCTAATCCATATAAAATTGCTTAGTTTTGTTTTTTTTTTAAAGTGTATTAAAATAGACCCTCACACAGTAGATCCAAAATAACAGCTGACTTATGCTGACGTAGAACATCACCTCCATGTACACACACACAGAAAAGTTGAAAGTCTTTTTTCCTGACACTTTTCACAGTTTAGTTTATGGAGTGAAGATGTAACTTTGTGACACAAATGTATTTTGACATTCTCTGATGAAAGACCAGCATTTCTGCTGCGACAATACTCTGACTAGTAGTGTGCTGTTACAGTTGGCTGTATTCACCACTCACTCTGGGATTGTAATTTGTACTGAATCATCTGCTCTGACACAACTGAGTTCAGGCTCATGTCGTGCACTGGACAGCTTGCCTTACCTTCATAGAAGTCTAAACTATCTCCAGTGGCCTTAATCCTTCTATCAGATCACCTTTTCTCTTTAGACCCTTTTTATCTACTTATCTTCTGCTGTTCACCTCAACCTAGTCAATGTTGATGTGAGCTATGTTGCCAAACATGATCTTGTCCTCTGGAATTTCACATCTGAGAGTTGTGTTTTTTCCATTGTGTAAAATGCAGAGGGAGTGGGTATGGTGCCTCTAAGCCATGAATCTTGGCCTTGCTGCCTTGTTAACAAGTTACTGCCCATTAGCTGATCCATCACAGCCATTCACACATGTACTGCTGCCCCACACTACTTAAGAGTTCATCTCTTTTTCATTAAGATGGAAGTTACATCAATCAATTCTGCTTTTACTACAACTCTGTAAGCTTCTGTGCACTAATTTGTAATTATATGTGCAAAGGATCTTAGTCAATGATAAATTTTAGGAAACTCAGAATTCCTTCCTCCTCTCTGAGGGATCAGTGATTCCACTCGAGAAGTGCCATCAAAGACTGCATAGAGACAGGTAGCTAGGCCAAATAATTTCTTTTGAAATGGCTATCCCATGGGCAAACTGTTTCCTTGTTAAATTATGCATTGCTTCAGTAAAGCTTCATTTTAATTTACTGGGTTTCATTGATGAAGAAAATGCTTTCACAACTATTCTTGATAATCATTTCAGCTGTGAGTGAACCCCTTGAAAAGAGCTAGACATTGTTATTTACCTTGTTTTTCTGTACTTTATCAATTTCACAAGGCACACATTGTTATTAAATGTCTGTGGTGTATCCATACATAAATATCTCAGCATTTTTTAACTTAGAAATAAAGACATCTATTAGATTTTAGTAACATAAATGAGCATTCTTGATGAGTTTAGGTATAAAGCAGGGTAAAATAGATAATTACTTAGAGAGGAAACCTATTGACCTATGTTTTCTTTAAGTAAATAAGTATTTCCTTTTCTATCAGTAAAGCCTTTTATACTCTTTAAATTGAATCTCTTAAAGGTTATGCTGGGTTTGATGGCCTAGAAATTAAAGCATGAAAAACATATGGATCTTAATGGAGATTCTTTCAAAACTCTAAAACTAAAGATTTCACTGTTAAATGTTCTCATTCTTAACTTAGCAAATTTTACCTCAATATTTGGGTTAATGCATATGTATTGTGCTTGTTTGGGGATTTTAAAAAAAATTCCTAAAGAGATAGAAAGTCATCTCTGCTAAAAAATTTTTAAAAAAATTACCATGATTTTCAAGTTGAACATTGCTAAAAAGAATGACCATGCAAACAGAGCTGCCATCTTGTGGATAAAAATCTCCTAAGAGCTGGTAGCTTGTGTTGCCTGAATGCAGGAGATAAAAAAAAATGTTTATAATAGCCATCAGGTCTACTTGACTTGGCATTCATCTCATGTACAGGATTATGAGAGCTGTAATTTTGAGCTTACACAATCAATCTCTAAAAACGCATCACCTGACTGAGTTCTAATTTCCAAAAAAATCTTTAAACCTAGCCCTTCCAATATTAATAATGTATAGGTTAAGCAACAGTGAAGAATTGCTTGTGTTTTTCAATTAGAGCTTGGTGCAGAACTATGTTTTGTAATATAAATAATTGGTTTAACCATTAAACTGATGTGACAGAAATAATTGTCAAGCAATTAAATGCAATAATGATTTCAGCTCATGGGAAATATATACTAATAAACCCAAGTTTCACTTTGCTCGAGGACTAAAATATCCCCTCTAGTTAGGTTCTTCAACATTATTCATAGATCGATTAATATTAGTTTATAGAAAGAAAAACAGATAATTGAAAATCGTGAGTCACTTCTCTTTCATTTCCTGTTCTTTTCTTCTTTCTTTTTCCATGTGATTTGAACCTGAAACTACAAAATGCCAGGAAATAACACTGCCAACAGCACGTTTATTGTCTGTGCCTGGTGGGAGAGTTGACAAGCCAATCTTTTCAGATATGGAACTCATGGCACAGTGATAGGAGTGTATGATTTCTGTGTTCCTTTTTCGGATTTCCGGATTTCACACATAGTCTGCTTTGAGCTCTTGTAACCTATGTTAATTTCATTGGAGAGATTTTTCTTTTAAAGAAATGGCCTTACAGCTTTTTTTTTTTTCCTGAAGAGACTTGTTATTATTGCATATTTGAAGGGTGTAATTTAAATGGTATAAAATCTTTTCATTATTTCTATTTTGAAATGGTTATAACCCATGTGTGACAGCATATGGAAGAGTGCTAAATGCTGTGTGACTTGATTAGGATCATGGAACTGCTCTGCTATCTACAACTGTTAATTTTGTTTAGCCTGGATCTCCAAATTCTTCCATGGTTTTAAAAATATGGGTAATAGATAATTTTTGAAGCAAGGAGCATGGAAAAATTGATAATTTATTAACAAATTCATAAGTAGTTCAATTTCAAGACATTCATTAATCATATATTACTGTAGAAAAAATGACTTTTTTTTTGTAAAGATAATGTCAAATTTTACAGGTCATCTACTAAAAAGTATTCTGCACTAATATTCCAAATTAGCATTGATACTACACTTTCTAAGTAAATGATCAAAGTTACTGCTTAGCTCATAAAGCATAGGTTCTCTATTATCACTGGAGAATAACAAACTACATGAACACTGAGAACTTTGTAAAAGTATGGCACTCTCCCATTAAAGATGGTCTAGCAGGTAATCTGAGTGGTACACTCTTTAAAGGTATAAAGTGAACTCTACACAAGTATAAAAAATACATAGAACTTTGATTCATCATTTTAAGATTAACTAGGTATGGGAAATCCAGGTATTTTTCATGCTGAATCAACCATTGTAATAAAATTTTGGCAACAATGTGTCAGTTTGGTCTAGACTATATGTAGCATTAAATATTCAGGAGAATATAACTTTTGCAAATTATACATTTAAGCATACTTTATCTCATCAATAGTTCTTTTCCTTATGACTCATGATACTACATCTTACCTTTATCATTAATCATACAAAAGCAAAGCTGACATTCCCATTGTCCAAATTAGTCTTTTCTGAGCTGAAATTCAGCTTTGTCACTTTGCATAGCAATGAATCTTTTTTATAGATATTTCCATCTGAACTGCCATGTTTTCTGAGCAGAAATAAGTGAACAAAGGCTTTCATTTTGGACTAAAGAATGTTTTGACTAATAGGTTAACCTCTAGATCCCCACACAAAATTGGTGTTATTAAGTCCCCAGAATTTAACCTCCTGAGTCTCTAAAACTTTGTGAAAGAACCACAAAAAAATGACAGAGCTCTTTATCAAATTTATTCTCGAAATCTTACCTTACATATCTTTTAGATTAAGTTAAATTGTGTTTGATTATATTTCATTTCTCCTGGGATTTTTTTTTGACTTGGTGTAGTTAGTTCTTTGGTCTTGTTTTGTCCCCCAGAGAACAAACTGAGCAACAATAGTTTTTTTTTTTTTTTTGAGGGATAGCAGACCATAAATAGTCTCATGTGTTATATTATTTATTCTAAATACATTTGGGATCTGGTTCCTATCAATTTCAGGAAAGTATTAGTTCCCAAAGTTTAAAAAAATTTGACATAGAACAAAAGATACAAATACAACATGTGATAGATCAGGGTTTTGTTTTTTTTTTTCATTTTTCTATAGAGTAAAAGGATACTTTGGCCACTTAAAGGTGAGAAATAGAAATATTCATTTATGGATAAAGCAATTATTTAAGCACTGATTTGGACTAATTTTAAAGTTCTCATGATTTATGATATTGCCTGTAACATAGCTAAATACTCAGTGCCACTATATTTAGGACATCATACATTTGGCAATGTGTTTCACGCCTCATTTACTACAGAATATCTGGGCTGCTACTTAGCATTCAAGGGATAACTCTGCATGTACATTTGTGCATCCCTATACTTTTTCTGTTAGTTTTAAATACCTAAAAAGACACAAGAATCAACCTAACATTGCAATAGTGAAATATTCTTGAGTTTACACCCTTTTTCCAGCATGTGCCTTTATTAATCTCATGCCTTAAGAGGATGCAATGCAAAATCATTAAAAATATGAGTTCTCCAGGTGCTGCATGCATTAACCTTTCCTTTAATACCTCCTCTGTACAATATTTTGAAGATTACTGTCATTTAGCAAACAGATGATGAAAATGCAGTTACCTGAGGGTCTTGTTTAATAATTTAGGCAAATTAGTTTTTAGAATTTATTTAATTGCTACATTCAATAGCTAAGCCAAAACAAGCACCTGGTCCCCAAAGCAGGAGCTTCTTCTACAATCTCATTTCCTTCAAGAGAAAAAAATTTAAAAGGAAAAAAACAAGAAAAGGTAAAATAAAAGAGAAAGAGAATAAATTAAAGGTGGAAAAAAAAAAAGAGAAAGAAACAGGAAAACCAGAAAGCCCCCACCTGTGTGTATGTATGCAATGATTAGAGAGACACCTTTCAGTGGGCAGTTTAGGGTTAAGGGCCGGTCCAGGTGAGGGAAGCCAATGAGCGCCCGCCCGGGGCTGTGCCTGACATCATCCCGCCGGGGAGCGCCCAGCCCGGCCGGGGCAGCGCCGCCGCCGCCCAGCCCCGCCGCGATGGATGTTTACAGCTCCTCCGTGAAAGCCAATTATCTCGCTTTTGTGTGAGGCCCAGGGATCGCTCCGGCTGCCTGCTCGCACACGGCGCTGCTGCATCCAGCCGAAGCAATTGTTTTCCCTGTGTCTGGTAAGAGTCTGGTCTTGCCTTCTCTTTCAGAATAAAGGTGATGCGCCTAACCTGGGAGGGGAATTGCTTTCGTAGTTCAGAGGCTTATATGCCTATAATACGTAAAAAGCAGATTTTTTTACTGGCAAAAAGGAGATCCTTTAGAAAGGGAATGGTTTTAAAGGAAAAAGAAGTCTGTGTCTGGCAAACTCTACTTTGCAATATAAATAGCTTGCATGTTTGTGCTGCTCTTCAGGTGAACTAAAGAGTTATTATGCTGACAAGAACATTGTGCAGATCTGTCATTTAATACTTGTATTTTTCCTTTATTTTCTTTCAACACCTGTGTTTTTCCTTTGAAATATAGCTTTTGCTGATGAACAGAGAACCGGGGAGATTTAGGAAGAGGGAATTTAATGTTGTAACAGGTTTAAAAATGCTCTGGAATACTTTTGCAGATATCAATCAAAATCTGTGAAGAATATTACAAAGATTTAAAAGTTTCCAGTTCTGGAATTAGTTATAGTTACTTTGTTCTGCTAATTTCTGTAATCTAAAGTGATAAGAAACTGAGTCAAAGTCATGCTGGTAGAAAAACGCTCAATAGAGTTTTTTGTTTATATGTTTTTCCTGTTTATGCTCTGTAGATCATCTTAAAAAACATCTCATTCTGTAGCTACATAAGGGTATATATACAAGTGCTTATATCTTTTGCACTGGTGGCAGGTTTGTGGCTTGTACAGAGAGGAGGGAGAGGGGAAGGATTCTGTCTGTGTAACTTCCTAGTTTTGTAACAGAATAAGTACATTTTAAAGCTTCTGAACCAATGTGGATTTAAGAGATTAGAAGTGACACTGACATTGACAAATCAGATTCAATAAAGAATTTAATTGACTGAAGGAGTTCAGGGGCTACTGTATGAAGAATCCAATAACCAGTTTAACTAGTCAAATAGTGTACCTAATAGGAAATAATAAATAGCAGGTTCCAGTTAATTTAAAAGCTTGATGACAGTTACTTTATAGTGATTAGAATTCACTAGGTCACTTAAGAACTATCTTTATTTCAGTAATCCATGATTATGATCCTTGATTATACAATCCATGATTCTACAATACAAAGTTTAAAATAATGACATATGTCGTGAGTATTACAACTGCTTGCAAAATTGAGATATATTGTCATTTAATTTAGCCATGACTATCTCTGCTCTAGTCACTGTCAGAAGAATAATAGTTATTTTCATCTCAAACACCACTCAAGACAGTAGGGCTTCTCAGCTGTATTACACTTTTATGCTCTTTACTAGTTCAGGCCTGTCTGTGCTGTTCCTGGTACTTGCCATTGTTAATTCAGCTCTGGATAATAATGTGATAAACAATCCCAGGCTTTTATTAAATGGCATATCTATAATATGGATGGCATTAGAAGAAAATAATTTTGTTAAGGTGAAACCTTTATTATTCTTTCTTGTCTTTTTACTAGCAAATTTTCTAGGTGAGATGACCATGGCCTATAAGGGAGAGGAGTATTTAACATTTTACTACTCTACCCTTGCTTAGGTCATTATTAAACTTGAATTTCTCTTATGCTAGTCTTGCAACTCTGCTTTTAATACTTTTTTAATTTAAATAAAAAGTGTTTTCACCTGTCCCTCAGTTACATACCTGCCCATAGGTCCATATCATTTATCAATGCATCACTAAGCTTCATGTCAGATCTCCCAATGTTTCTGTTCCTACAGGGTTTAGCAAAATTAAAATATAAACAAAGTATCAGTAAAGTGTGATGCATATAACATTGATGTAAGACTGATTTGTTACATGCTCACAAAGCTCACTATCCAAAGCATTCAAAGACTGTTTTTAATAAGTGTGTCCTTTTATGTACCAATGCACATTGTTTTATTAGATAGTAATCATGGAACTAAGCAAGCCAAGGAAACTTAATGATATGATAATCCAAACCGATAGCAATCAGCTTCTTATAGGAAATGAGACTTTCTTCTTTAGCTTAACCTTTCAAAAGGAAGAAAAATAACTTCTGGTACACCATTTTATGGAAAAAAAAAAAAGAGGTTTCTTTCTTCTTTTCAATCAGAAACTAAATTTATCAGAAAAAATGTAGAAAACATTTTTTTTTTATAAAAAAGTGTTGTGATTTTTTTCCTTAAAATAATAAAGATAATTGTGATAATGCTAGCCCAAGGACTGCCTAGCAGAATGAGCATTGCTTTGGAAGAGAGTCCCTCTAGTCTTCTACTTGGGTTTACTCCCTTAAGGCCATATTACATCAATGGCCTGCTGTATTAAAAGAAGAATTAGAATGAGGTTGCTTGATTGTATGCATAGGCCATTTTGTTTATCTGATTCTCTGTGAATGAGTCAACTCGAACATTTTGACAATGACATCAGGTAATAGCCCTTAGAATTAAAATTTGAGTCATTCCTCCTACACAAGATACTCTCTTCTCTTGTCAGGTAATTTTGAGAAAAATTGACAAAAGGAAAGGAGTTTTTGGGGTTTTTTTTGCAAAAATTCAATGCATTTAGTATTTCTTAGAGATAATAAAGGTGCCAGCTAAGCAGAAATACGACAATAACATCAATTTCTCAAAAAGTATCCATATCTCCAGTAGTAAAAATACAAATTGAAAAGAATCCTTCTCCCTCTATAATTGGGAAAGGAATATTAGCCCTAGAAAAATACAAATTATAGTAGTGTTGCAATAGCATGTTCTTTTTATAGCCATTTTCAATAAGTACAGGAGACAGAGGAGTTCTTTCATACTCCAAGCTTTGGTCCATGGGTTAGATTTTTGGTCTAAGATTACAAGGACACTCCTCTAGGATCTTCCAAATTATAAAAACTGTCTTAACTGCAGCTTGTGCTGCAGACATCCTCCTTGTTCATCAGTGAGGTCCTTTATGTAAGTGTGCCAGATGACACCTGAAAGTCTTGTTCTGTTAGATTTTTATCCTTATATTCCACTACCCAAGGTAAAAAAAAAAAAATCTTTTCCATTTAGGTAGTGATGAGATATTTTTTTTTTAATTTTTGATTTTTCTCTTACTAAATTCAAAAGCAACAGAGATTACAGAGACTATTTCTAAAGAGGGAAAAGTGAGATGTAGATCTGCATCTATCCCTCCAAGTCATTGTTTTCCTTTGGAAAGAAATCCAGATGGACAGATGTGGAGAACACAGCTTGGTATCCATAGGACACCTGTCAGGATGATGGAAGGAACAGTAATGTACATCACATGTTTGTCACACAGTAAAGATGCAACTTTTTCTTTTTCTCTTTTGTTTTGAATCTTAAATGAAGTATGGTGGATGCCCTGATACCTAATAAAGACTGTGCTAAGAGATGATTATGGTCAAGGACTTACAACTCAGATTTTAAAGTAATTTTGCAACTTTAGTCTAGACCTTTTGCCTACAATATAGCATGGTGCTTTTTGTTTCCATTATTTGTTTATTTCCACACAAGTGTGACATTGTGAATGCATTGAGTTAATCCTACATGGTTTAGTTATAACAGTTTTGGCTAATTTTATCCAGGAAGTTTCCTCTTCTAACTGTGAAGAGAAAGAGGCATCTCCAAAAACAAATTTCTCTCATCATTAAGATATTTATTTCAGGTAGATGAGCTGAATCACTCTCTGGAGGGGAAAATTTACTTCATATAGACAACTTACTCAAATACTTTCAGTTATGTGTCAAACTTTCTGACTTTTAAATATTGTCTAATTAAGGTCTCCTAGATTTGAGTAGCATTCAATCCCACAAGTAACATAAACAATAAATGAACAAACAAATAATTATGCTTATTTGTGGCACATAAGAGTCACAGTTACTGATTTCTGCAATAGATGGACTGTGGACTTCATCTCTGTAATGGCAGGGGTGTTGACCAGAGCACTTGGTGCAAAGTTTTGAAGTTCTACAGGTATTTACTGGTAGCTTTGTCCACTGGTATTTGCAAGAAATGTAACAATTTGGGAAATGCACATCTATGGCTAGCAATAGGGGGAGCACGCTCCACCTCTTACATTCATTTAAGGATTGTCTCCCATGCTTAGAATTTATAATTCCTCTCTCTGATCATTTGCTTACCTGCTGTCTGAATAATTGGAGGCTGTAGCTATTTCTCACATGCACTGCACATTTTTGAAGTATTACAAGTTGGTTAATTTCTTTTTCCCCATACTAAAAGACAGAGATAGCATGCGGCTGCTCTGGCAGATGTCGACAGAGGTGGCTGCCTTCCCAAGAGTATCTCCTGGAATGGTCATGAGTTTATCCTTTCAGTTGTGAGTCCATCCTTTTGGTTCTGCTTCTAAGCAGGGGTAAACAGAAGGTGAGGAGTACTTTCAAGAAAGAAAACAATGTAAAACAGCTTCTCTCTTCCTAGTCCCTTAAAATTTAACAATTTAACAAAATAATGTGGTCAAAATTTCAAAGATTCAGAAGTGTGTTTCCTGAATGAAACATAATCTATTACAATCTATCTTCATAGAATAATATTACGTTATCGCTTGCAAATGAGAAGTGCAGCTTTCATACTTGCCAAGCTGTACTTATCCACGTCTGATGGTCCCCATTAATTTTTAACAATTGTCCTGTCACCAGTCCAGTGAGCTGTAGAAAATACTGTGGAGATACCACATTCCTTGATGATTGCAGTTAGTGCTGCTGCCCCTCTGAATCAGCATGAAATGTAGACACTTTGATGACTGAATCTGCAATCTGGGATTTGATCATGCTATTTATAGTATTGCTAATGGTCTGTAGCACTGACAAGGGGTGTGTTGAAGACATTCTCTCAGTTACTCTTGTTTTTTGTTATAAGGCAGAACAGACATCTCGATCTTATATTTCAGTAACTAGACAGAAAATAGCAGCACAAAGAGATCATGATTTTCAGTGGTGGAAGATTTTAATAAGCTTAGGTTTCTTTTTGTGTGTGGTTGGTTGGTTTTTTTTTTTAATATCTGTGGATGTTTTTTGGTTTAGGAAAAAGTAGCATTTTATTTTGATCTAGTTTCTAGGAGTCGATTTCAGTCACATGGTAAACTGAAAGAAGGCTTAGCAACATCTCAAGAAAGTAAAGTTTAACTTAATAAAACCAGCTGTACATGGGTTTAAAAATTGCCATGAATTACTGTATTAGCAAAATGCAGTTTTCCATTTTTATCAAAATAGTTTAGAAACACTGCATCACTTCTGAAAAAGAATGGTTTACTTCCAAGTCCTCATTTTGTTTACAAAGCCACTTCCTAAAATGTATAGTATCTAGTTTGTTTTAATTTTGAACATGAGAAAACCCCATTATGTACTATAAAAAATATCTGAGAAGAATCCTCAAATTAATAACATTAGACTAGGAGATTGCCTCATTTTTACCCATCTCTGAAAGTATATCTGAATATTTTCATAGCTCCAAAAGTATCAAGAACACTATTTAATGCCACAGTTCTCATGGTTGCTGAAACCAATGTATAAAGAACAGTAGGAATTACGGCATCTTGCTTTGTTATTTCAGCTTTTAATTCTCATAGAACCATGGGGAGGAAAAAAACAACAGCAACAGCTAAGTACATTAATGATCCCTGGAAAGAGTGCTTGATTTCCTATGGGTTTGTGTCCCTTAATTAATTAACTACTTAAGTGATTTATACTAAGATTTCCTTTTATCTCTCTGTATGCTTGTAAAAATTAAACCATTCTTCTCCCTGCAGGACAAACAAGTACTGAGTCGTGCCAACTTGATAGAATCAAACACTGTCACTAGCATACCAGGAGAGCTGTTTTCAGCCTTTTGGTTTTCCTCAACACACAGCACAGGGAGTAAGAGATGGGTTAATCTGAACTGCTTTAATTGGCACTGCAGAATTGTCCCCCAGATGTCTACAATTGGTGTCTACTGCTATGTTTAAAAGTTCTTCTGTGGGGAAAGAGTAGGCCTATTTTCTCAAAAAAACAGTAGGTTTTTTAAATGTATGGACATTAAAACTGTGTTACTAAAGCTCTGGCCACTTTTATCACTTGAGGATATCACAGGAAAATGGACTTGCCTTCTTCCACGGAGGTGCTGGGAAGCAGCTGGAAATTTGTGGATTTTACAACAGCGATGTAGGACGAACCATAGAAGCATTACATTTAATTGACACTATATTATGCAGACACAGGCTGCAAAGTATGTCCAGAAGCATGCTAAACATTTCATCTGTACTCTAGTATATCTTTTGAATTTTTACCGTTAGCCTTTCCCATGTACTAATTTAGTTTGCGGGACTGTGATTTAGTAAGACATTGAAGTAGGCTATTTATCAAATCTTCTTCTACAAGTTCTCAGAAGTACTAGTAAATCATTGAAATCATTGCAGAACAATAAAACTTATGAAGGCTGTGGGTATCTGAAAAGATGAACTTCTTTGTTTGGTTTAGCCAAAAATTTCTAAAAGTTTAAGTTTTCCTTCCCAGATGGGTAATCATTTCTCCCTAATATCTGATAGAGACCTTTAAGTTGCTTCAGAACAGAATAAACAGACCAAAGTCCTCATAAAGCTTGTTAACTTCCTTCCCTGTGGCAGACATAGAAAGGAGGGATCTGTTTCTTGCACACCTGGAGTGAATTTCCTTCTGAGCCTTCCAGTGTTTCACCCTGGTACTGCAGTAGATTCTCAGAGCTCCAGGAGAGCTACACTAAAAGAAATAGCTACAGTGACTTTGCTAAGAGTTTCAGAAATTCAAGAGTCACAAAAAATTGTGACAGACAACTGTATCATCATTTATATGGACAGCCATACTTAATCACACAGATAAGAGAAGCTAATTGACTAGGTTCCACATGCTCCATTTCTCCAGATGGATTCAGAGACTAAAAATCCATGCATTTGTACTGGAATCAATCCTCTTCTTGGCACAGCCTTACTTATTTTCATTTATTGGGTTCACTAGAATGCTTAATTTTAATGTCCTTTTTTTTTTTTTTTTTTTTTTTACTAAGCATTCCATGAATGAAGAATTTTTTTTTGGTTTTGGTCATATATAATATGCTGTACAGTATGCCCCAGGGACAGTATGCATTTAAAGTTAATCTTTTAAGCAGCTGTGTTTTTCTAGTCAAACAATATGACAGGAATCTTAAAATTAAATCACATGTTAAACACCTGAGTTCTAGGCAAACTTCAGTCTGAAGGAGCTGAAATCATTTGCATTTATGGAATCATATCACAAACACTCACCAGCAGACACAAACTTCTCACCCAGGCAGTTGAATTTGGGATACTGTGCAGCCACACAAATGCATGAATATAGGTATGCTGGTTATGTAGAAAGTCAAGTAGCTTTACAGCTGTAGTACTGTGATTAATGACAAATTCTGGATTATTTTTGAATTTTATCCAGGGGCTGCTTAGTACAAAACATCCAGACAATTCAGAGCTGGCTGCAGAACCAAGGCAATTATGTTCCAAAGAACATACTGCATAACAGATGCATTCCCTGGTGTGCTGCATAGGCTTTGTGTGCACATCATGGCTATGTCCTCTGGCCACTTTGGGATGAGAGACCTCTGCATCCTTCATTCCCCACTGGAGGAAAGACTGTGTTCCACTGTGTACTACAATAGTTTTTTTTATCTGGATAACTGAGAGCTAGGACAGTGATGCAAAACAGAGACTGTCCCACAGGTAGTGTTTGTAGAGAGCCTGATGTGGGTCTGTGTTCAGCACACAGCCTTCCTTAATAATCACTCAGACAATTAACTGATATAGACCGGGCGTCTAAGATAGGTAAGCATTATTGCCCACTAACCACATGTGTTTTATATGGTCTAACATTTAAATTTTCTGACTAAAATAGGCTGCCTGATTTTGACCTTATGCACTATAAGAAATGTCACTCAGAGAATATACTACTCTTCTGCATTTTTCAGTGTTTTAATGTCACTTTTAAAGTCTTTGCTTAAATCACAAAAATATACTTTTGGTAGTTTATTTGGTGTAAGTTCTCCTACATTGGTCTGCCTTCTTTGCATGTAGGTCTACTTTCCTACTCTTTAAATCTTAAAATTAATGAATAAAATTATTCTATGAAGAACAGAATAAACTAAGACCATTTGAAGATATCTGATTTATTGTCTTTCCCTGAGTAAAGATTTGTGGTTACACTAGTCAGACTGGGACAGGGAAGAGCCTTTGGCACACATTAGGAATGACCATTAGTTCTCATACATTTCCTTAAGCGACTATTGTCAGAGAAAAACCTGTAAGTTCTAGCTAAGTGTAAAGATGTCCTAAAATATATTGGTCTCTTCAGAGAGAAATTGTCTGGGGATATACTAATGGGAATGCTTTCTAAAATGGTCATATTTCTCTGTAGTCAGGTTTTTAGGTACAAGCAAATTGGTACTGAGTTATGAGGGAAAAAAAACCCCTCTTTTTGCTTCACCTGATTTCACCTTTTTTAAAGTTATAGACTACAAAAAACAGCATCCTCTTTTTGCAATATGAAACTACTTTGCCCTCTGACTAATGCTTCTTTGGCCAAACTCAATGTATGTATTTCCTTAATATCTATATCTTGCACTGCTGTGGGCAAAATTTGTTAGTATAGAATCTCAGATTCTTGAGAATTATAGAGCTCAAATGCTTAAATTCATTGCTGATTTCCTGTACAGGGTTTGTATTGATTAAAAGTTTATTTCCAGCCTAAAAAACCTATTACATCCTGCATAAAAAGAAGTGTGGTAGGTAGGTCAAGGGATGTTATTTTCCCTCTCTACTTTGCTCTTATGAGAATCCCACCTGTAGTGCTACATCCAGCTCTGGGGTGTGCAGAACAAGGAAAGATATGGACCTGTTAGAATGGGTACAGAAGAGAGTCACAAAGACGATCGAAGGACTGCAGTTCCTCTTCTATAAAGAGAGGCTGGGAGAGCTGGGCTTGTTCAGCCTGGTGAAAATAAGACTTTGGGGAAAACTCATTGCAGCCTTCCAGTACATAAAGAGAGCTTATGAGGAGGATAGCAAGAATTTTATGCAAGGCCTGTAGTGATGAAGCATGGGGCAACATTTGTAAATGGAGAAAGAATAGATTTAGACTGAACATAAGGAAGTTCTTCACATTAAGTAAAACACTGGAAGAGACTGATCAAAGCCCAAACCAATTTGGCCCTGAATGCTTTTAGGACTGTGGAACATCCAGAACTTCTCTGGGCAATATGATCTGATTGAACAATATCTCTTCCTTATGACAGGAGGTTTGGACTAAGTGGCCTTTAAATGGTCTTTTCAACCCAAACCGTTGTATTTGTTCATAAATCTACTGAGAGTCCATTGGATTAAGGGCATAAACTGAAATGAAGAGCTTTAAAGTCACATATTTTAGTGAGCCACCACCAATGCATGTGTAAGTGTTTTTTGGGTTTTTTCAGGCTTTTAAAAAATAATTGTCTGTTTCACTCATTCCGCATTAACAAAATGTTGCAAGTATTTCTGCAAGATATTGATTACAAAATGATGATTAGAATATTTACCCACTGCATTATCAGGGAGTGCTATGAGGGGATCCTCAGCCACCAGTAAGGCCATGCCTGAAATACTGTGTCCAGCTCAAGTATGAGAGACAACATACTGGACAGAGTCCAATGAGGGGCCACAAGGGTGATTAATGGAATGGAACATCTCTCCTGTGAGGAAAGACTGAAAGCTGGGACTGTTCAGCCTGGGAAAAAGAAGGCTTGAGGGGATCTCATCTATATATGTAAGTACCAGAAGGAAAGGTATAAAGAGAACAGAGAAAAGGTCTATTTTTCAGTGATGTCCAGTGACAGGACCAGAGGCAATGGCCACAAATCAAAACATGGGAGGTTCCCTTTGAACATCAGGAGACCCTTTTAGTGTGAGACTGAGCACTGGTACACACTTCCTAGTGCGTTTGTAAATATCCCTTCTTGGAGATATTCAAATCCCATCTGGACATGATCCTGAGCAACCAGTTTTAAATGGCTCTGCATAAACAGGGTGGTTGAACATCTGTGTATCTCTTCCAACCTGAATTCTTATATGATTTTGTGTTCCTTAATCTTCTGAGGACCCATTAGTACCACTGTTACTTTTTGCTTGGGCCAAACAAACTAAAAATAAAAATTATTGCGCGTGAAGAATTGAAATGGGACCAGACAACCCAGTGTGATGGGTCCAACCTTACCCATTGTGTCATTCTGTAATACTTTAGAGTGGTAGAATTTCAGGCCAGTGTCTGTCAAAGCTACACTGCTTCAAGCTCTATGGTTTGCCTCCTGCAGATTTATAAAGCACATTGATTTTGTGGGCTTAAATATTAAGATCTAATAATGGCTAGATGAATCAGTATCAGCATGCAATAGGTGATCCCCTTTCCCTGACTGTTTAGAACAGAGGAATGACCAACACACCTGGTGTTTCATTCGTGACATGGGTTTTCCTGTGTCTAGGTTTCATCAGGGGATGCAATGATATGAAGCCTGGAAGTGCTACTCATTACTTACAGTCAATATAATTTTAGGTTCACTGATACAGAACTGAACATTCTTCTCATGATCAGCAGTCACTCAGAGCCAAGAAACTTGACAGACATTTGCTTCATTTAGTACTTGTGCTCTGAGCAGCACTGTGTGAGCCAAACTTTTGTCTTGCAAGCTGACTACAAATATACCAACTCTTCTTAAATTCATGGTTCACCTACCTTTTTCTCAATTTCTTCAGATTTGCCAAAACGTTGTAGTTTTCTTCATGATTAAAAAATCCATTAACATGCAGAAAATAATAAAAAAGAAAAGGACAATCTTTGGTAAATATAGCTTAGTTTCTTTAAAGCAATTTAATTTAAGCATTAATGAGACTATAACATCGTATAGACTTTTGTATGTTTTATAATATAGAGATATTATGACTATGAAATCTTGTGTAGTGGTTTTGGTAAAGATTAGTGAGGTAATTCAGGCAGTCTTGAAAGACTTTTGTTGATGTTGCTTTCCAGTTCAGTGCCAGATTGCAGATGTGTCAGCACTCTGGTGGCCCCATAAGGACCAACTTTTGTAACATGGATATGTATTTCTGTAGCACTGCACTGTCTACTTCTGCAGCAGCAAGATTTGATAGGATTTATACGGCATGAGATATTCCAATCTCATAACAAGTATCATTGCAATATAGCTTCAGGTTTACAAAAATAATTTGGTCATCTGAAATTACTTCCTATGTAATGCTGACTTTTCTGCTAATGTGAATTTCTAGCTGTGTAAAGTAGAAGTGTAGGTAAATTCAATTTAACATGCCCAGAGGCACAGACTTGCATACTTCTTTCTGAAATTAATCAGTTATTCATTCATGAATCTCATTTTCTTCAGTCATATCTACATACTTTTCATTTCAGCCTTTCATTGTCTTAACTTTCAAAATTCAGTATTTAGCTATGAACAGTGAAAAACATTTAATTGATGTCTAAGATACTCCAAATAAGCTATTTGTAGTTAATTTCCTTTCTCAAAGAGAACAAGTATTACTTGGCTTCTTTTTATGACAAGTTCTCACTCTCTTCCCCACCTCAGCATAATTTTGAACTTTTTATCTAGCTGAATAGAGAAAGCCAAAGTTTAGATAAGAACAGTTCAAGTTCTGTTAAAAGAAATTACAGAATGCAGAGGTTTAGAAAGGAAGAAGAATCTCATTTTACATTGACTGGTAGAAGCCAGATACACAACTGGCCCATGTAGCTTGGCTGGCGAGTTCCTAAAGCTTCCATCTGCCTCATGGCTAGCAGTGATGTCACGAGTGTCCACTTCATGTGGAGATGGCCTAAGAAAAAAAAGATACACATCTATAAGGAAGTTTTTCATTAGTTCTGTTCGGAAAACGAGTTTTTTCTGCTAAGTGTTCCTACTAATATGTGGTTATTCTTAGCTTAATTATTTTCATTTGCACTTCTTGACCAATATCCTTCCCTCTCTTTACTCTTTCTCTATTAATTTTGCCCTTCACCATTTTATTTCCTGCTTAGTCTTACTTGTTCCTGTTCCTTCTGTTCTGTCTGGTGATAAGGTCTTCAAATTATTCCGGTGTTTGTCATCTTGCAGCGTATGGACCGCAGGTGTTTCACAGATAGTGGAAAATGGTATATGAGATGCTGAGTTGTTTTCTTTTGTCAGACACATTTACACACATTTATATAAAGAAGCATAGCAGAGAAGGTCATAAATGTGGTTGCCAGTGTGCTTTGTATATAATTTGCTGGGTTTTTTATCCTTGTATATTTTTCATTGAGGATTCTGTCTGACCTGCAATTGCAGACACCATTTTTTAATCTCATGTGTTAGCGCAGTTTTCCAGGGCACTAGATAAACAATTTGCACTCATCCTGTTGCAAGCTACAGTGTTCTGGGTGAATTTCTAATATCTTCTCTATGTTCCATCTACCAAAGAATATATAATATAAGACAGAATCAAGTGTTGATTCTCTTCCTGTGTTTTAAACTACTAGGGCTCAGATTTTAATATTTGGATTGAAGTTTTTAAATGAGATCTGCTCTATTTGATTTTTTCATTATTATTTTTAAATATTTTAATTCTTCAGTTGCATTATGATTTTGCAGGCTAAAAGAAATTGGACGTCTCTGCAGGATTCTTTATAATACAAGCTAAGCAAAATGTATGTGGCTTTCTTGGTATTGGGTAACAGTTTCTATCCTAAGGTAGTTACAACAGGCAAGATACAGCTGCCCCAACATGGTGATTTGCTTTTGGGGTTCTGCCGGTCCTCATTCTGCTTTCTTGCAATGTTGCAAGAAAATGCAACTCACATCTTCTTGCAGTGCAACTTGTTAGTGTTGAAAGTAAAAACCAGTAGATTAGAGTAATATCTTCAAGATCATGTGTTTTTCAGATTGTATAACCTTTCCTTTAGTCTCAGTTAATTGGTTTTGGTGCTGTGGTTTAAGCCCATCTGGAAATTAAGCACCACACAGCCCGTCCCTCAAGCCCCCTTTCCCTCTGCTCCCTACTCCAATTAAATGGGGAGGAGAATCAAAGTAAAACTTCTATATTAAGAAAAATCTAATAATTGAAAATAAAATAAAATACAGTAATAGTGGTGAATTATAATACTTCTACTAATAGTAAAAAGGAAAATAAATATGCACAGTACAACTGCTCACCTCCTGCCTACCAGTGTTAGACTCCCCCCTCCCCACCTTTCTAAACCCAGATCAGCCCCTCTTCCAGGTACCTCCCCCCAGTTTATATCCTGGGCATATCATTTTTGTACTGGGATGATGACACTTCCCAGTATCCCATCACCCTTCCTGTTTATCTATTTTGATAGACATGCATACAGACATAATTCCCTCACCCTATGGAACACCTCTGTCAAAGGTTCATAAAATGACCACAAAAAAAAGTTTCTTGGATTAATTTAGTTCATTACTTTGGCCTTCATCCTCGGTAAATCTTTTAAGGAGGAGAGATGGTGTGAGATGTTGGATTGTTGCATGCTGCACATTTGAGTCAGTTCCAACTTCAGTACAGCTGCACTTCTTCAGTTTTATCAAAGTTCATTCTTCATTGGTGAGAGTGTGATGGTCAAATGAAAGTCAGGCTCAGATCCTCAGAACCCTTGAGGTTAAGATCAGTGCTGTAAGGTGATGCACATATAGCCATCACAGAAGCAGTAATACAGTGTTGAATAGTTGTTAACTATAGCTATTAATTACAGTTTATTTCATTGGCTGTTTTCACCCAAAATCAAAACCTCTTGAGGCACACATTGGACTTCTCCATTTTCCTGCATTACCCACAAAGTGCACCCAAGTCCTTGAGCAAAAGTAATCCTATGGATGGGTTTACCTTTGCCTGAGGCAGCTTTTTTACCAAACCTTTTTCCCCAGCATATGTTTAATGTGCCCTATGGGAACTTTATCTGTTTCTATGGTATGTAGCATTTTGATTAGGCAGGGTCAGCCTGACTGGCAGATCCTCTGATGTTGACTATCCAGGTGGCTTTGGCTAAAAATGTATCTCAGTGTTTGATGGTCCCACCTTCAAAGGTACCCATTTCTCTCAGTGTAGTCTCCAGCAGCTTGACAGATGTGAGGCTGCTGGTGCTCCTTTCCTATGTCTCAGTTTAGTAAAAATTTTCTCTGTAAAATTAATGTAAGTTTATTCAGCTGCACTGCACTAAACTAATCTTCGGATCTCATACAGCTGAGCCATTGCAAAGTGGATTACAGATTTTCACTCAATATAAGGCCAGGTGGATACAATAATACTTACAAAATGAGAAATTATTAAATTAAAAATAATTCTTAATTAATAAATTTGGTTTTGTAGTAAATTGAAAAGGTGATGAACAATAGTGGAAATGCAGCAGCACCATAAAATCAGTACAGGAACCCAGATTCCTGGCAGCAAACCTAAGATCCTGACCAAAGCAGTGAACTTAGTGCTTAGCATGTAACATGGAAGTGCACTGCTCAAAGACAAGAACATGTTCAGCTAAGGACAGGCTTACATTTTTTAATCTTCTAAAAGAAAGGCATATTCATATAGCTGCTGCTCAAGGGATCAGGAAATTTATATGGCATGGTTTTGAGCCTACAGAAATACTTTTAGGTTGCCTTTAAGCACTATACATACTTTATACAGGATTATTGTTTCACTATATACTGAAGTTTTAGTCCAATAAATAGTCAATAAAGAGTGAATGTCCAGGTCCACAGGATTTGGTTTTTTTTCCTGTAGTGATTGCAAAGCTTGAAGTCTAGAACAGCAGTTCAAAACTTTTTGTCAGTTTTAATTATAGCAGTATTATGTATTGAAAATGCAACTACAAACTGAAAAATAGAAAACTTAATGTAGAATATTTTAAGCATATGGTAGACACTGGTAGTTAAGTTAACATATTGTAACTGAGTTCAGGATGAGAAGATTAGTTGCGTAGCTGTATGTGTGAGAAAAGAATATTTTGGAAGATGGGGAGTGCCAGCTAGATTCAAGGGAAAAAAAAAATAATCCCTATACTTCAATATATATTTTTATTGTAACTTTTTACTGGTAATCAGTTACTCTTCAACTTAAAGCAAATTCCTATAATCTGAGAAGGTAAAACTAATTTTTTTTTTTTTGCTCTAGAATATATATAATGATATAGCTATAATATTTTTCTTTTAATATTTTATTTATGTTACTGCTAACTATTTTGAACAGTTTAGTCTCCTAGTCCTACACAATGTTCTATCCTAAGCAGTGATAAAGCAAAATATTTTTAAAATGAGTGTCAAATTTTGTCTAGATAAAATAACCAGAAATAATTTCACAGGATAGTGACAAAATTTAATATTACATTAGCATATCTTGAGACAGTGATGAAATCAAGTATTTTATACTAAATTTATACATTTTTGTGCATATTATACAATTTGTACTAAATTCACACTATGTACATAAGGAAGTTGATTTTTTTTTTCCATTCATCAGGTAAGATGGAAATGCTTGCTTTCTTAAACATTAACCTTTGTATCTTAACTAGTAGTATACAACTGCACTGATTTGATAACAGAACTTAAAACTCATCTCTAATTTACTAGAGATTGAAGAACCTGTTTCAGGAAAAGTGAAACCTTTCAAAATTCACTGCTATCACATTTCACAACCATATTGAACTTTTACATGTTTGTAACACATTGCAGACAGTGACGGGAAATCTGATCTTCTGCACTTCAGAGTGACTCTTAAAATTATATGAAGCTGAAAATTTTGTGAGCAAGGGTATAATTTTTCAAAGTGTCCCAATGAATATGAACTTTTTTATTTTGAAGATTTAAGAACCAAGATGTGACTAAAGCATGTGCTAAAAAATAAATCATTTCCATTTTTTGACCATAATATAGAACTGAGTTCTTTTCTGACTCCTGAATATTAGATTCATTATGTGAGCCAAATGAAAGCAGAATATGCATTCAAATAATATAGAAATATGAATTACAGGCTATAAACTCTATTTGAATCAGAAGATTTCATCTTCTTATCAGCATAAGATGAAAATAAAACAGAATTCTGCTTCCATTGAAATTGAACTTCAGCACATGATTTTTTTTTTTTTTTCTCTAGAAGGCACTTTTCTGTATAGCAGAGAATCTTTCTCTGACCTTTTTCACAGATTAAATTCAGTGAAATAAATTGTGGTATACAGGGTATTGACTGCAAGTTGAAGTTCTTGCATCAATTAATTTTCTATTTAGTAGTGTAGTTTACTTTCTCACTAGAGTTGTAAATAGTGTATTTTTGTTATATTTCTGACTCTGAGTCCTGCAAATGTTTTTTAGTGTAATAATTAAATGTTTAAGGGCTGTAGGATATCCTAGTACAAATATTATAGTTTATGTGGGTAATAAGGAAATGCTTATAAGGAACTTTTAATTTGGACTGTCATTTCGCAAAGAAAATTAATTTCAGGTGTATCAGTTAGAGGTTTTCTTTGAAAGAGAGATATAGAAATGAGACTATAATGCTTATGTAGCTAGTATCTCGTTAGATAACATATTTCCATTGATTTAACCTCAATTTAGGAGTTGGGTTGTTGAATTTCACATTCCCAATAAAGCTATTTAAACAAGAATTGAGTCTGAATGTAGGAATTCTTTCTGTTCTTTTCCTCTGCTGAGTGTGGATCACTTCATTATCTGTTTTGGTTTCCATATTTTTTACTGTCACATGCAGTCTACAAGAAAAAAGAATGCCTCAGAAATGCTTAATGGTGTTTATGTTCTTCCACCATCTACAAATATATGTAGAGGAACAGTCTCTTTCTGTCTAACTCAATACAAACACCTTAAAATAAACTTTTTGTTCTGCTACTAGGTAACAAAAAATAGACATTAGCTGTTTTGCAAACATGGACATGTTCATCTAATATCTGACAAAAAGCAGAGAGTGAATTTCTGCCATAGAGGATTAATCCTGTGCAGAACTGACATTTCAAATGGTAATAGCATCTGTAACATCACCTTTTTTCCTTTTAAAACATAAATATATAGCTGACAAATAAAACTAACACAACAATTATTAGTTAAAAGAACTTTACAGTACAACATTTTTTTTATTACTTTGAAAACCAAAAACTATGCCTTAATGAATTCATTAAGTCTACAATGAACATGGGAAAATGTTTCCTCGTTTCTCTAAAAAAAATGAAAGAAAACAAATAAAAAGGCAAAAAAATGCCAAACAAGCATTCAAGGCATGAACATGTAACTTGCTGTAGTTGTCTTGGTTTGGAAAGACAGGTTGTCCTGGCTTGTAAGATAAGCATGTATTCTATTGCCATCTGTTGGAGGTTGGGCAGTTTTCTTATCTCTTCAAGAACAGTGTCTCCCTCCAGGGAGATACCTCTGTTAATGGACTATTGAATGACTCACTGCATGACCGGTAAAGTTACATCATCCCACTGTGAGATGCTCCACCCAGAGGGGAGGAGCCAAGCATTCTTACCTGCATAAAATCAGCACTTTTTGAGACACTGGCAGCCACTTTGCTGGATTCCCAGAGCAGAAGCTTCTTCTCTGCTGAATTCCCAGAGGAAGACCAGGCCCAACTACTACCAGACCTTCAGAGAAAACTACACCCTTCTAGAGATCACCACTTCAGCAGCATTTCATATGCCACTCCAGGAGGAGCAGCCACCATTTTAACTGGACTACTACCAACACCCTGATTCCTCAGGGTGTCAGGTTTCTGACTCCATCACTAGTTTCATTTGTACTAATGACATTATTTTTATTATTGTTATTATTTTTCCTGGTAAAGAACTGTTATTCCTATTCCCATATCTTTGCCTGAGAGCTTTTTTTTTTAAAATTGTGGCAATTCGGAGGGAGGGGGTTTACCATTTCACAGACTCCTGTCTTTTCAAACCAGGACACAGGTGTCTGCTAAGGAAAGCAGGAGCCTCCCCTGAAATGGAAAAATGTAGACCCCTTCCCTCCGAATTTTTATAAACTTGAAATTAAGGGGAGCTCTCAGGCAAAATAGTGGGATCAAGAATAACAGTTCTTTATTAGGGAAGAAAATAAAAAGATAAAATAAACGATGCAGTGAACCAAAACAACACTGACAGAGTCAGAACACAATCTGAAACCCTGTTGGACAGGGTGTGGGTAGCAGTCCAATCAGAATTGTGGCTGCATTCCTCCTGGAATGTCAGGTGTGGTTCTGTTGGAGTAGTGATCCTGTAGGAAAAGGGTGTAGCCTTCTTCTGAAGAGGCAGTGGAAGAGGCAGCTGTTCCTCTGGCAAAATCCAGCACAGAAAAAGCCATGCTGGTGGGCCAGAATCTCAAGACTATAAATGCAGGTAGGAATGCTTGGCTTCCCCTTCTGGGCGGAACATGTCACAGTGAGATGTTACAGCTCTTATCAGTCATGCAGTGACATTCAATGGCCCAGTATCAGCAGATGTCTCCCCAGAGGGAGGATTGATTGTGGAAGAGATAAGGAACAACTGCCCACTTAACACAAGGCAACTGCCATACAGAAGGCAAATAGAATATATCTTGCTTTTTCAATCTGGGACAGTCATAAAAGCACAACTGATATTGCTGGAATAAATAATAGCTTGGATTTTCTGCTGACGTCTTTCTAAATATTTTCACATCATAGAAGAAAAGAGTTAATTGAATGGATCAAAGGAGACCACAGCTTTCCTATCTCACTATTCTGTGTAATATCCACACTAATGAAGACTTCAATTGAGGAAGAAGAAATCTTCATTCTGTCTTTTAAGATAGAAAAATAGGATAATTATTTGTCCTGATAATTTTGGAAACTGGTTTTCTGAGTGTCATATTTACAGACGTATCTTTATACTAAAATTAAATAGAAATATACTGTTCTTTATGCATTAAATCAATTATGCCTTTTATGGGTCCCAACACCAACTTCCACTAGGCTTTATTCAGGAGAGCTTGGGTTTTCATTCTAGTCCTCATCAGTCCAATCAATTTTATTACTTGGTAGTTGACTAAACTTGGTTTGTTCCCTGGTTAGGACTGATGGTTTTTTTGTATAAAGTGAAGATAATATTCTTGATTTATGTGCATATTTCAAGGATTAAATAAATGTCTGAGAAATGTTCTGAGAGACACAAAAAGAAGGTTCTGTGTAATAAAAAATAGTGTTACTCTTTGGCCATATTACATCACAAAATAGGGAAGTAAGAATCAAAGTCTGTCTCTGAAACTCTAGCTAAATTACTTTTTGGTTACTTGCTTTGCTGAAGGTTGGCAATTTTCTGAAGGACACACCAAGCCCAAGTTTTCAAACTTTTACTTCAGTTGTGTGAACTTTGTGAATTTAAGATTTACTTTTACCTAATACTTGTTAGCAAATGGTTATGAGGTGATTTTCTTTATAAAACACAAACTAAACCCCCCAACAAAAATCAATGGTGGAAAAAAGAAATTTGCAAGCTCAACTTAATGGAAAAACTTTAATAAACCATGTTTTAAATTATACTTCCAAAATGGTTAAACACTGGAGAGGTTATATATATTTTCTTTTTAACTGATCTGGTTTGTTGCTTGAACTTGTGTTGAGGGGAATGCACCATGGCATGTGCCACCAGAGTTCTCGGTTGTAAATGAGTTCTGGTGAAAACCTTACACAACTGGTGTGGTGGTGATGCAGTTAGACTTTGCCTTTATTCTCGAAAGATCAGCCAGATACAGAGGGAAAAGTAGAAATGCAGCCTCTTAGTCCTTGGTTTTATTGCCATTTCTTTGTCTTTTGTGACTCTGAAGATCATCTGTGACCTTTGAGTTCTTGCCTGAGTCCTTCAGGGACCACAGAGTGAAGAACAAATTGCATTTTGATAATACTAAGAAAGCAGAGCTCCGCTTCAGTGTGATTGCTATCTTAATTAGCAGGCCATGTTGCTTTTTTATTATTATCAGAAAACCTCAGTCATTCAGACTGATGACTGAGAAACCCATTGGGAGTTACTGAAATATTGCAACACTCTTTCTCTCCACCCCTCACCAAATAGACTTGACTCATTGATTTCTATCAATGGTTTTAAACTGATTTTACAAACTTCAGAAAATGGAATGGGATTGAAGAAAACTGATAATTTTTTTTTTTAATCACAGGAAGGAAAGAAACATTGTAAACCAGATGAGTACATGGGCATAAGACTATGTGAGAATATTTGTTATGAGCAGTGCAGAAGGCTCACACACATCATTAAAAATTACAGCACAGACTTGTAGATGTAGAATTTGCATTCCTCTACTGTTAGAATTTATTTCTTGTGTTTTGATAGAGCCCAGGAGTCCTGTGATAGACTCCAAATTAGCTTCGTTCTCTGCTATGCAGAACAAAAAGAGACTCTGTCCTCATTTATCTTACTATTAATCGATTAACAGGTTTCTATGCATTTATGAAAGTTTTAATGTAAAAGTAATTTTAATTATTTCTGATTATTAAAATATGATGATAAGCTAGGGAAGAAATATTTTGTTAGAATTAATGACAATTAACTGTCACTGTATTGCAAAACCTCATGGGAACTAGAAACTGGCAGATTTTTTTTCAATACTAAATAGAAATCAATCTTCCTTTCCAATTTTAGAGTGAACCACAGATATTTTGTCAATAGCTCATTTAGAACAGAACCGAAAAGAGAGATTTGTGTGTTCTCTCATGATTTCATGACTGTTCATCCTATATTCCAGCATCTGGAAAAAACAAAACAAAAACCAGGCAGAGCTGCAGAGAATGTTGCAATCTACATCCGACATTTTTGTTTAACATACGTTTTTCTCCACTGAACTAAAATAGGTGAACTCCTTCCCAGCTACAGAAAAAGTCTAATGTCTCCGAGTACCTTGAGGTCTTGCCATCATTCATGTTGGATGTAAAACAATATGTTATTCATAAACAGCCCTCAAAACAATCTCTTATCAAAAGCTGTGGTATTTTGATTTTTTCCTAATAGTTTTCCCAATGCTCTATTTCCTCTTTCAATAAATGAAGAAATTAACCTGTGTAAAAGACACTTAGCAGGGACTAATCATACAGATTTCCAGACTGGAAATATATGCATTAAACTTGAACAAAGTTTTCATCTCCTGGATATTCATCAAAATGGAAATAATATTTTTTTCTCTAAAAATTATTCCTTTAGTGTGTATGCTTGTACACACATACCAACAAACAGCCAAACATAACCTTGTAGGGAAGAATCACCTATTCCCAAAGCAACCCCTACACTTCAGTATACATATATTTATGTATATACATATATTTTAGTATACATATATTTATCCATAAATTTTATGTAAAGCTTATCTTTGTTCAACAAAAATTCTCCTGCAGTATTCAAGAAAACACTAGTTCATCATAGGGAGTCACAGGGATTCTAGTGTACTTTTTTAAGTACAATAGAAATTCACATAAATGGGTTATATATTTTTAAAAAATTGTTTCATCCTTGGTTACTAACCTTTGTACTTAATTTCCTCTGTTGTCTGAATACTGTCTTATTAATCCATTATGTCAGAAACATAATTCCTTCCTGGCTCCTAAACAAATTATTCACAAAGAGAATAAATTAAAATGCTTCTGGGGGAACGATCTGCTTTATAAGCAACCCAGACACCTAATGTATTAGACCTAATTAATATGGCTATCCAAAGCACTAAAAACTTTAAGTCACGTTATTAGATATTCTTCAGAGGTATTCAGTATAACAGAGGTGCTGGTGCTCTTTACCCATAATGATAGTGCTATTACTTTCTGTTAGATGTACAAACACATTTGAGAGAGAAAATAATCTCTTCCATAGTCTAATACGTTCTCCTCACTTCACACAAAAATTAAGGAAAGGAAATCAAAGTAGAAAGCAATTGTTTGATACAATTTGATACACTAATTTCCAGTGATGTTCTTTACTACAGATGTAGTACAAATGTAGCAAGAGTGATGGCCATGTTCCTTTTTGCTTCATCTCTCAAGCTGCCCAGAGTGTGTCTGCTTGGTCCAATTTCTGCTAGTGGAGATTCTAAGGCTCTAAGGTGTCAAAGAGAGATAGATAAAGTGGTATGGTGATTTATGCTTAGTGCTTATATTATGGGTAAAAAAATCTGATCAGCAAGGCAAGATTTTTTGATAAGAACCATTTCCCTGGCACAATCAGGAATTTATTGATTTTACTTTAAAGAGTTTAAGATCTACTTTCAAGAGCATTCTAAGACAGCTGTACATATGTGTCACTTGAAATGGGATTGATTTATCTTTCTGACTTGCTATTTCCAAAACTGAAGAGTTTTCTCCTAAATTTTAAGGTAAAAATATTCAACAGCTAGTGTTTCCTATAACTTTTTCTTTAATTCATATCTCTGCTTGGTAAGAGAGCTTCTCTGAGATTCTGAAATTCACATTAACTTCAAACCTAAATAGTATCAAATGTTTGAAATCTTATAATCCAACACTAAGAAGTATTAGAATCCAGCTATATCTCAAAAATACTGAAAGTAATGATTTTTAACTTTCCTATTTTGTATATAGATAAAAAAATATAACCCAATACTATATAATAAAAATGGTTTTGCTTTACTGGACTATTTTAGTTTGATAGATAATACTTTGTTTATAAATTTTATTATTAAAAAGTTGAATATTTTGCTTGATGAAAATAAGCTATTCCATCATATCCAATTCAACTGACAAGAAATCAATCTTAAGAATAAAATATTATTTAGTTTATTAACATTGCTTGCAGGAAACAAAAGAGAAACAGTGATCACTCTGAATGTTTTCACAAAGCATTTGTAAAAGGCAGTTAAACAGGACTATATTCTTTTTCTACCATGCTCCCCAAATGCTATCATACCAAGCTGACAGTTACCTTGTGATGCCCATGTTTCTGGGTTTTACTTGACAAATGGCAAAGGAGAGAATTATTGTTTATTTTTATGCTGCCTGAAAATCACAGGATTCAATTGTAGTTTAATTCTTTATCAAAAATATATTGTTGGGTTCTGAAAGAACAGTAGTAAACCTTGACTTTGGTTTAGTTTATAAAAATGTGAAATAAAATTTTGTGCTCTACCACTGTGCATGTGCCTAATGTCAAAAACTGTTTCAGCAACAATTCTGCCTTTAGTGTGGTTACAATGAACATTTTTTTGGTCCTTATGAGAAGACCTGGGAATAAGCATGGTGTACAAGATGGAGTACTCTAAACTGATGATGGTGGAATTCCATAGTCTTATCTCGAGCACAGGTTTCAAGGTGCATGTACTGTGGGAATAATTCTGATTCCTCCAAATCTCTGAAAAACGTAGAGTTTTATATTGTTTTCGTTTGTTTTTTCTTAAACCTGCAGTGTAACTGAGGTGTGTATTCAGCCTATGTTAAAAGAATCTGCCCATTTTTGCCAACCTAATACCTCTGCAGACATGAGGCCTCATCATTTGCGTGCCCTTGTAACAAGACATTCTGTTGCCCAAAACCAAAGGATAAGGAGTTAGATAGTCCCTCTCTCTGAAAATATTAAGGTATCAGTGCTTGGATTGACGTAAAGGGCAAATTGGCAAAAAAAAAGTGAATTAACAGAACAGTACGAGGATTTACATGCACAGTTGTAAGAAATGTTTGTTTTCATAAGCACCACAGAAAGCAAATTTAAAAAGAACTTCTCAGTGTTAGTCTGGGGAAAAGGCTGATCAAACCACTTAGCAAAATAAAAAAAGCTTGAAAAATGTGTAGCAGCACATGAACATTGTAGTTCTCTTATATAGTATAGAGCAGGATTTGATTAGCCAAAAGGTCCCTTCAAATTTTACAGTAAATGAAAACAATTTAAATTCCTTTTCTATCCATAATTGTATATTCAGTCAATACTGGAATATATGATTCTTCTGAAGCACATTTTACAGGAAGTCTTAGAAGTACTTTACAGATTATATGATTTTAAATGGTGCATATCAGCATTCCATTGCTAAAAGATCAGGAAGGTCATAGAGATGTTTATTCTTCCATGTCAATGTCAATTCTATGAATGACTTAATTTTAGTTTTTTTAAAATTGATGATCAAACATTTGTCACACTAATGTTGAAAGAAAGCATGTAAAGTTACATTAAACATTCTTACTTATGTTTTTGAGAAAGGAAAATTATTTTTGACTGTAAAAATATGAAAATTATGGTTTTCTTACCACAAAATATATTTATTTTCTAAAATGTTTGTTAAAGACATAGGAGTCTTTTATTTTGTAATATATTGTTAAATTATACTTTTTAAATGTAACAACAGTGGATTTGAAATTTTTATTAAAATTTTTCCAAGTAGTACTGTAGCAATATAGCACAATTGATATTTTCTGCCCAATTATCTCCATAAATTTAAAATACTAATACTTAGAACATTATTTTAAAATGTATAAAACCATTATTTTAAAAGTACATAGATGTTTCTTTCTCTATCATGTCCAAATGCATTTCATGATCAGTCCAGACATAAGAAGGCACAGTTCATATTTCCTTGATAACATCTTTAATAATTGCTGATAGTATTCTCATGCTGGCTGGAGAGAGTTCCTTGGGGACTCAGTCCACAGAATCTGTTTTTCTAGCTTGACTTTGCTGATCGTAACAAGAATGAATTCCCTTAGTACTGGTGAATTTATAAATATTGAGGCCTGTCTAATCTGATCTTGTATGCAAACATGAAGTAGGATAATTTTTGTACAGAACAATTATGTGTCTTAAAAAGAAATCATATTCTGTTACATAGCTCTTTCAGTGAAGTCTCATGAGTAAATTCTCAATTCTTTTCATCACAGCAGTCTAAACAAGACAAAATTAGATCCTGTTACTCAGTTGTATCTGATAAAATCTTCAGTTGAATTTTTTAGGACTGTAAGTTTCAGTGATCCACTAGAACACTAAAAGGTTCAGCAAAAAAATTAAGGCATTTGTTTTCTGTTGCTAAGTGATTGTAAGTCATAGTTACAAATCACAGAATCACAGAAACGTAGAACAGTTAAGGTTGTAAAAGATGTCTAAGATCAGCAAGCCCAACCATTAACCCAAAATCACTGTTCTCACCACAAACCCATATCCTGGAGTGCCAAATCTGCACACTTTTTGACCTCTTTCAGAGATTGTGGTTCTACATTCTCTGTGCAGAAGGTAAAATTTTTTTGCCTGTCTGGAGCAGGTGATGATGCTTATAAAAATGTAATTGTAGTCACTTTTGTGAATATTGCAGATTCTTATTTGAATATAGGCTGATAAGGTATTAGAGAAAAAGAGCTGTTAGGATTGTCACTGAAATTGAATGGCTTGAAGGGTTTACATTTGACAGCTACATATGTATCAATCAATAAATTTTTTTTCTTGCAAACATTTGTGTAGTCAGGACAAGAAAATCTGCTGTTTCTGAAATAAATATAACTAATGTACTTCAATAATGAGATGTACTGCCATTTTCTGAGACAGAAGCAAGAACAGTAAACATCTGTAAACTGAAAGATATCCCCATTTCAGATATGATTGTGGTATCTTCATAGAACTGGAGTTAGCTGAATCAAATCAATGGTGAATATTCACTACTGCTGTTGGATGGCCAACAAGATACATAGACAACAGAGAACACCTTAGATAAAGAGGAAATAATAGGAAATAAAAATCTTTATTTAACCATGTCTGTTTCTTGTGTATTATATAATTTGTAAATCATATTACAAAGTTTTTATTATATGTAGTGTGTTTCTTATTCTTTTTTTCCCTACTTTTGATGGAGAAACTTCTAAAATTAGATGATTTGCTCTATCCCCTCTCTTTATTCCAGAGGGACTCTTTGCAAATTGAAAATCATATTAGGAATTAAGAAGTGTCAATTTACTGCAGTGAATCTCAAAACATCTTTACCCAACATATGAATGGGCACAGGGTTCTAAAATCAGCTAGAGTAGAATTACAATGAAAGAAAAGCTGGGAGCAATCTGCTCTGGACTGCACAAATATTGAAAATTAAACTGAAATACATTATTAATATATAACCCAGACCAGAAAGTACTTCAAAATATTTGAGGAAACTATTCAGGTTATTTATTTGTAATTCAGAAAATTAAGTAAAATTTAGCCATAAAATTTTACAAATAACCTGATAACACCAGCCGTTCAAATTTGTTATTTCACTTTTAATATCTGTGGATGAAAGAGAACATATATACCATATATGCCATAAATAAACATATATTTAGATATACGTATATACTCTCTCTCTCTATATATATATATAGGGATCACTATATTATAGTATTTAAAGTGTATATATATATAGAGAGAGAGAGAAAGAGAGTATAGACACACTTTAAATACTGGAACATAGTGATCAGGTTGCCCTTCAGCCTTCTTTTCTCAAGACTGAGCTAACACTGTTCTCTGACCCTTTCCTCATACGGCAGGCTTCCCAGATCATCTTTGTGGTCTTTATCTGTACCCCTTTTGGCATGACCACAGTTATTTTGAATAGCAGGGACCACAACCTGAACACCTTATTCCAGATGTGACTTGACAAGCACTGACTAGAGTGGGATCATCTGATCTGATGGGGATTTGATGATCTCTGCTGCTGATGCCTTTGTTGATGCAGCCCAGCATCCTGCTGGTTTTCTTTGCTCCATCAGCACTTCTTGCTACCATTGAGCTTGTCCACAAGCTCCCCCAGCTCCCTTTCCATGGAGCTGTTCCCCAGGTACGTAGATGCTGGCCTATGCTCTATTCCTGGATTATGTTTTTCAGGTGCAAGTCCTTATATTTCTCCTTGTTGAGATTCATAAGTGTATTGTTAGCCCACTCTTCCATACTATTCAGATCTTAGTGCTGAGCAACTCTCTCTTCCCAAGTGTCCACTGCTCTGCTTGGTTTACTGACATTAGCAAACTTCATTAGGGTCCATTAAATCCAATTCCAGATAACTTATTAAGATCTGGAACAGCACTGGGCCCTGCATGGATCCCTGGTGGCAGCATGTAATTTTAAAAAGTAGCTGTTTACAGCTACCCCTCTGGATGCCATTGGACAGACAGATCCTCACCTGCCTGGACCATAATGCATCAGTTTATTTGGGAGGAGTCTGTGGGAAACTGAATTGAAAACCTTGGAGAAATTTTGGTAGACAGCTTCTAGTCAAAAGGTAGGAACTGCTGAGCCTCATCTTCAGGCCCAGCAAGGTGTCCCACCTCAGTGAGGGGGGAGCAGGCAGGTTACACAGAGGTGCTGCATGGTCTCAGCTCACTGTGGGCCAGAGGAATGGGACCACACACTTCTGCAATCTGACTGATCTGTCAGTTCAGATCAGTAATGTTGGATACTAGAGGAACAAGGCTATCAGAAAATCTCAAGCAAATGCCAAAGATGTCCTCCATTTTCAAATTTATCTTTTTATCTAACACAAAGAACTGATAGACTGGTGGCCTAGCAGTTGAGAGAGAAAACAGATGCCATATCATCCTGATAGACATCCCTTTCTATAGAAAGCATTTCTAACCCATTCAGAAACTAAACAGTTTCACTGTTTTGCCAAAGACATATGCTAAATTCTCCCTTTTCCAAGTGACAAGCTTCAGCAAGATTAACAGAATTTATTTTTCCCTACTATCTGAAGATGAAGGGTTGGTCTTTTAGTTGTGTACTTTCAAATCTGTGCAACACTAACAGTGGAAGACGTTTTGTGCCTTATGTGTCTTCTGCCTCAAAGCCTTTCTGAATATTTTACAAATTGACTATTCTAGTTTTATTTCAGTTTTGTATATTTTACTTTTAAAAAACATAAAATTCAGTCCATCAAAAAATATTTGCAAAGCAGAATTTTGTAGGTAGCAATGCTTTTTGTTTCTCCCAAAAGTAACATGATATTTAAGCTCTCCACTTGAAGACTGATTTTTATTAATTGTGTTTTGTTTTAAATGCATTAAGTGCAGACTATTTCAATAGTAATTTATTTACTTACCATATTGCATGAGGTATTTCGTTTCATCCAGACCTCAGAATAGCTAAGGGAGCACATATTTATTTAACCTTGTCACTACACAGGGGATACATGCTTTTATAAATGTATCTCAGCTTGGAAGTCTTAATAGCTCTGGTCCTCATGTTACTTTCCAACAGATATAGTAGCTATTTGCTTACCAAACAGAGCTAATTACTAATTCATGACTGATGCCAAAATACTGTGTGCTGCTGTTTTACACTGGTTGCATACAGTTTGGCAGTATATTCACATACACAAAAACTTATCCATCCCTTTAATCTCTATTCTGTAGCTCTGTTTACGGCTCTTTTTCCATTTGAGGATATCATTGAAATAATTACTATCCTATCTTCAGAAACCTTGTATTAGAGACATTTCATGTAATCTCACTATATTGATGATTGTTAATTGGTCACACTCACCTAACCCCTATAGGATCCCAATCTGTTAATTCTGCTCAAGATATATTAGTAATGTTTAAGCCTTAAACATATTCCATTACAGTTCCTAAACCCATTCTGTCTCAGATGGGCTTAGGATGTGCACTGTTTTTAAATAGGAAGAGTATACCTTATGGATTGAGTGCACCCAGGTGTATAGGCAGAAACACATTTGCAAATGGCAATAGGTTCCTAAATCTGAGGCAACTCAGAGTATAGGTATCTGAGGAAATTTGTGACCAAAATTTGTGATACCAAGTGATTTTATAAGTGTGTGGTTCTTATAAGGTGATGCTTCAGAGTTGCCATAATTCTTTGGTGTCTCAGAGAACCTGAACACAATGACATACTTATTTTCTGAAATATTTTAGGATCTGTAACTACTGCTTAAATAACTGTCATGTTCCCTCTTTCTCATTTTCTTGCAAGTCGAAATAAAAAGTGTGCAACCTTAAATTTGGATGGTATCAAGATTATTGCTGTTTCTGTTAATTTGGTAGAACTGGGAATTTTGCCATGCTTAGACTATTATCCTGCCCTACCAGTCCCTGCTATGAACTTATTCATTTGGTTTGCCATCTCAGTAACTTAGTCATAAATAATACGAGCTTAGTATATGTAGTGGAATATGCATAAGGATTAGAATTTTCCCTTGTGTGTGTTCCTAGATAACTTATTTTTTTGCGGCTTTGCTTCTGAGAGATGTGAGATACATAATGTATGAGCTCCTTTAGAAACTAATGTATGAGCTTCATATTTACTCTTCCTTCCTGTGAATGCAAATGTCTGCTTTATGGTCTATTTTGCCACTAACAATGCATATGAATTGCTACTTGCTATAAAGCTATTTGTATTTTTCATTTTTTCATACCTTACAGTAAGTACTGATGGTCATGTTGATTGAACACAATGATAATATTCATAATTATAATTTAGGAAAGATATTACTGTAGCTGTAATCAGGCAGCTATTTAATCCTTAAATGTGAAAAACTATATAGTTTTTCCTTCAAATTAAAGCACTTCATATTAAGAAAGGTTATTTTCTAATAAAAAAATGAATAATATTTCATATAGCAAGTAATTTTTCATGAAAAGCCAACAATATTTTTCATAAGTAACTAATATGATGGACTTCTGTGTTTGCACTGTACCTAGCAGTTAACAGAACAGGACCTCAATCTTGATAGGACATAGGTTTTGACAGCAGTATAAATATTTAATCAAGTTAATTACGTGTAAAAGGAGGGTGTCAGGAGTAAACTCAATGTCTAAGGAGTATGTTAGACTGAGTGAAACAGTACTCAGCTGAAAATATATCAAAGACCCATAAAACTTGAAGTTAGGAAATAAAAATAGAAATAGCTGTTTGAGGTTACTGTTATACTTTCACATATTTAAAGTAATGTCCCCACAGTATAGGGAGGTATTAAACAGTTACAGCTGTTTAATATGGTAGGTAGCTCATTAAAACAGTCCTAATTCTGCAGTATTTCACAGTGGGGAAGAACTTTGGCAAAATGTGAAATCCAAAAGGACCTCTGAGAGACTGAAGGAGAGAGGAAAGGGAATATTACAGGGATTGAAAAGCAGGCTATTGACAAGCATATGCAGTCAAGTATTTTACAGACAAATAAGAGTATGACTTAAAAATAAACATGAAAGTTTCTTATGATGGTTCAATGGTAAAATTAGTATTAGAGAAAGAGTAATAAAATTAAATTAACAACATAGAATTATTAAGGGACTTTTACAATCCCTTTTACCTTCACATTTCAGAAAAGACGTTTGAATATCTCACAAAAATAAAATCTTTATGTTGAATTATTGTGGAGGGTAGTAGTGAATTATAATATTATGTGTACATTTTGACAAGAAATACTAGGTCATCTCAAATATCAGTATAAAGTTATGTTTAGACAAAATTATAACCCCTCATTAAATTAATCTTAGGAAATTATTCAGGTGAGAAGACACCAGGTATCTACCACAGTCTAAGCAGATTCTCTGAAAAGATGCATTGCTTTTCTTATGTACAAATCAGTTGGGCACCCAAGGATACTTGAAATATCCTGAGCTATCTCTGAGAAGCTGGCCTTTACCTGCCAATCCAGAGGGACATAAAAGAATAATTTTTCCTATCTTGCAGCCCTTTGCAGACCGCTCAGATACCTTAGAATATCTCAGAATGCCTCAAAAGGCATGGCTTCCTCTGTGGGAGTCTTACGACGCCATAGATCACCCCTGAATATAATGGGTGCCTACAAAAGATCTCACATACACACAGTAAATCTACATTGAGAGATGATAGTCTTGAACTGCATCCCTCTCCAGGTACTCATACATGGAGCTACTTTGAGCTACTTTGTTGGATCATAGGCCCTTTGGAATTGTGACAGCACAAAAGCACATGAGTTACTCTAAGTTATCTGGGACAGGCCTGAAATATTGCATGCTGAACCTGGGTTCTTCTGGAGGGGGGCAAAGTGGGATACTTGAGACTACCTCCATGGCATTGGTTATCTGAGTGCTGAACAGAGTACTGAAAATCTGAACTCCCTTTAAAGCTAAAGTGAAATAAATAGACACTCCTTAATTTATGTGCCATCTTCCCCAGTAACATTAAAAAAATTTGGAGCACCAGGACCAATGTAAATACCTACTCTGTGAAGTGTTTGGTGAAATGATTCTCAATTTTTTTTAATGGAAAACTTATTTTCAGAAAGCTTATTTCACTTCCATTCCTGTGAAGCGAAAACTAGCTGTAGGACAACAAAGAAAAACATTGCAATGTATTAAAATGACAGAAAGCATTTCATATAGTACAAAAACAAATTACTTGTTGGGCTGTTCTTTTAAACCTTCAGTATGGTTTAGCAGAAATGTGTAACAGAGTAATGAACCCCACAAATGTTACTTCATTAGGAGGAACAACCAATTTCAGAATTGATTTGAAACCTTCCATCTTTGACACACAAGTGATATAAAATAATTATCCCTCAAGAGACAATCTAAAGATAATTTATAGTGACTTTCTGTTGTGATAGCTTAGCTTAGCTTCTGTTCGTTACAAAAGATAAAGTGACAGAACACCAAAATTGTGACTGAAAAGATTTTATTTGGTTTTCATACTCTGTTCTGATTCAAACAGTGGTTTTCTCTGATGTGGTTTCTCAATTTGCAATGAATAGTCAGCACTTTAAATTGCATATTGAATCATTTTTTCAAACCACTGTAATAGGATTACACTGGTGATTTCACTGTCAAGATGACAGAGTCAGAATAGAACAATAAAATTTGAATCTGGAAAGAAGCTTCATTGAAAGTTTTCAAACAAATAAAGAACTAGGTTAAATTTAAACTACTACATCACATATTAATTATAAAAAATATTTTTTTGGGGGGAAAAGGATAGAGATTTCTTTCTTGAGAAATGTGTAAGCATAAAGAATATCTACGTGGGCATCTGCTCTTAGGCTTCAGATTGAAACAAGTATTCTATATATCAGGAAAAAAAATCTGAAAAAAGCTATGTTTTTAGCTGAAGATTAACCCCAAAAAGAAGGGTATTTTCCTAACTCTTGAAGAGTTTTTGTATGCTTACATACATGTATATACATGTCTGCATATACACTCATATCAAAATACAGTGGAGAATCATATCTCTACTTAAGGAGATTGAAGAACTTGAATGCCTTCCCAATGAAAAAAATTTCATGTATTGATGTCAGATTTGGGGTGATAATGATCTAAACAGTGGTGTTTTGGATATTTAACACAATATATTAATAATATCAGAAGCACTGAAAGGGGGATTTTAGTTTACAAATTGACGCTGCTGAGGCAGGACAGGAATGAGGAGACTGTGTCAGAAGGTGAGAGTATAACTCTGATTTATTTCAAAATGCATTGCTCTTTATACAGAGCTTTGTGCAGACCAACTCCATTGGTCCTGAAGTGAAAATAATTCACCCCATTGGTGTACGGTGCATGACGCACAGTGGTAGAACTTAACTATAAACAATGTGAACAACAAGAGAGATAAAGAACTTATTTGAATTCTTTCACAGAACTTTCTCAGGCTTCTGCCTGGTTAGAAATTTTCCGTGTTCTCTTTGACTGTATCTGAGACCTACAACAAATTTATGTAAGTCACCTATTTTTTTTTTTTATATAATAAATCATATAATCATAGTGTAGTTTGGTCTGGAAAGGGTCATTAAAGATGATCCAGTTCCAACCTCTCTGCCACAGCCAGGGACACTTTCCAATATTTCAGGTTGTTCAAAACCTCATCCAACATGGGCTTGAACACTTCCACAAATGGGACATGCACAGCTCCTCTAGGTAACCAATTCCAATGCCTCACAAGCCTCACAGTAAAGAACTTCTCCCAATATCTGGTTTAAACCTGCTCTTTCAGTTTGAAGCCATTCCCCCTTATCCTTGCTACATGCTCTTGTAAATAGTTTCTCTCCATATACCTAAAGGGTCCCTTCAGGTACTGGAAGGCTCTAGTTAGGTCACACCAATGCCTTCTCTTTTCCAGATGGAGCAATCCTAATCGTCACAGCCTCTCCTGGTAGGAGAGGTGCTCCATCCCTCTGATTATCTTGGTGTCCTCCTCTAGATCCACTCCAACAGGTCCATGTCCTTCCTCTGCTGGGACTCCAGAGCTGGATGCAGGGTTCCAGGTGGGGTCTCACAGGAAGACAGCAGAGGGGCATAATCCCCTCCCTCCTCTGCTGGCCACGGTGCTTTGGATGCAGCCCAGGACACGTTTGGCTTACTGGGCTGTGAGTGCCATGGCTGGGTCATGTCCAGCCTCTCACCCACCTGCAGCCCCAAGTCCTTCTCAGCAGGGCTGCTCTCCATTTGCTCATTCCCCAACCTGTACTGCTAATGAGGGTTTCCCTGACTCAGGTACAGAACCTTCTGCTTGGTCTTTTTAGACTGCATGAAGTTCCCATTGGCCCCCTTCTCGTCTTTGTCCAGGTTCCTCTGGATGGCATCCCATCCTTCAGGTGTGACAGCACCACTGTTTGGTGCTCTCAAATCTGCAAATTTAGTGGAGTGCTCTCAATCCCTGTGCCTATGCCATTAATAAAGATCAATATCCCAATATGGACCCTGGAGGGATACTGCTTGTTACTGCCACCCACTGGGACTCAGCTGTTTACCACTACTCTCTGGATGTGACTATCTCATAATTTAACAGTCCTCATCATCTAACAGTCCACCATTTGAATCCATCTTTCTTCAGTTTAGAGTGGAGGACGATATGTGTGCCTGTGTCAAAGAGTTTACAAAAGTCTGGATAAATGACATCCATAGCCCTTCCCCTGTTCAGTGATTTAGTGACTCCATATTAGAATGCATGTACATTGGTCAGGCGGGACCAATAAATGCCTGCTTTATTTGTAAAAAGGTAATTTTTCAGTTAAATGAATAGCTTCATTCTTCATCTCCTTTTTTTTTTTTTTTGTTGTTTGTTTTTGTTTTGTTTGATTTTTGTTTCTTGTTACCCAGATTAACAATATTCCCCAGAAATATTTTGCATAATCTCAGACTGGATCAAAAGTGCACATTAGTACTGGTGTATACATGTTTTAACACTTATAGAATCAGCATGGCTCCAAATTGTCTATGTCCACTCATACTCAAAGTATTAATAAAAAGCACCCTCATTTTATGAAAGTCAATATTGCTCATATCCAGGCTCCACATAAAGATCTCCACAAAGCAATTGTTCCGTTCAAACAGATAGCAGTAAACCATGTTCAGTGACCTTTACAATTTCCAATTACAAAACTGCCCATTCTTGCAGTGTTTTCATTTACTTTTTTAATTCTTTGTTTTTGTTCATTTGTCAATCAATTAAAACTGCTGCTGTTTCACACAATAATTTTCACTATTATCTTGGCACATATTTTTTTTGTTGAGCAGAGGCTAAATATTTAAGCTGAAAAAATCAAGCTCCTCCATGACTTTATCTGAGATGATGTTAACAATTTACTGTCTTGATCCTGTTTCTTTTCTATTAAATCAAACCCTGCTACATTTACAATTGTTTAAACCTCTGTTTGATCTGTAGCTCATGGCCAATGCCACTTGAATCAGCTCTGAACTCTTCCATATGTGGCTATCCCCAAATTATCCCAAACTATATAGCTTTTATATATTATATGCTCAAACCTTATTATTTGAAGGGAACAAAATGACAACTCATTATCAAATTTCATCAGAACTAATCTGATTTTTCTGCCCTGTTGTAAAGGGTACTTCAGTGTTTCTATCACTGATTTCAGGTTCATATAAGAGATCAAAGGTTTGACAAATTGTTTGCTGCAATAACCTAAAAGCACTGATACAAAATCTCACACCACAACCGGCTGTAATTAACAGCTAAATTAAGGAAGGAGTGGGAGCCCCAGCTGGTAAATTAAAAAAGGTTATTCTTTGACCACTAACTGGATGATCATGATGGAATCACCAGAAGAGGGCAATGGATAAGTCTGCCTGTACAGCTTGTCATTCAAGAACGGATCTTCAGCCATTACTTTAACTACATTCTCTCTAGAGGGAATATGAGACCACCTAATTCTTACAGACTAAATCATCTTAATGTTCTGATTATTTGATCTATAAAACTGTTTAATTTTGCATACATATGTTTCAAGAAAGTATTTTAAAATATTTCCTGTGGAGGAAGACAATTATTTCTCTTCATTTATAGATATTCTGTGGCTTGAGTGTTTTAATCCATCCAATAGAATTTATGTAATAGTACATTTGTATTTATTGCATCAGGTTTATGCCTTTTTGTTTATTAGATAATGTAGTCTTTACATAGATCTGAAAACAGTGGCTTCAGTCATCTGAAATGTAGTAACTCAAACAAGGAAAGTTTGCAGAAAGAACATTGAATCATTGGGTTTTGTCTTAGTTTTACTGAGACAAAACCCAATGATTCAATGCCTCTTTCTTAGTTTTACTTTTTGATCTTTCTTTGCTATTTTTGTATGTTCTTTCTCCTGGAACTTCCTTCCACATAAGTTATTTTGTTTTTCTCATTCTGACAATTCTTTTCCAAGTGTGTAACCACTGGAAATGCATTATTGCTGTTGTGAGACTAAGCTTCTCTGTTTCTAGAAATAAGTTCATTCTTTGAAAATTGGAGTGATGCTGCTGATTATTGTTTTTCTGAGAGAATTCAAGATTTGCTAAGACAATGAAATATTTTCCCTTTTTATCTGCCCCCATTCCTGCCCTCACTATTTTTACTCTCCTCCCTTCCCTTCTTTTTTCCATGACTGTCACAATAACTATTTATTCCTAAAATGTTGGCATCATACTGTGGACTTTTTTACATAGCAAAAAATAATCTACACAGAACTGAACCTGGAATATATGTGTATGGGCAGATATTTGTATATAAATCCACATATACAACTTAAATATTATTCAGATAGTTTATTTTCAGTTAATTGGTGAACTTATTTTATATGTTTGTGAATAAACTCATATTTTGAAAGGTCATCTATGCTATGAGTGTTTAGAGTGATTTCCAAATTACCTACATAAGCAAGGATTCCCCTCTTGCTTATCTTTATCTTTCTTTCACTGCAAAGACAGTGAAGAAATAGTTTTCCAGCATTAGAAGATTTAAAAACTGTGGTTAAAAAAATTTTTTTTTGCCCTTGTGATAACACAACATTATCCAACTTTCACTCCTGTTTTTCTCCCTCCAGAGAGTTATTGCTATGCTTGAATAAATAACATATACTTTAATCACTGCCCATCATCATTTTGCTAAATGGATTTAGTCTAGATGATGTGTATTTCTTTTTAGGAAGTCCTCTTCTCCTACATCTTTTGATGCAACAGAAAACCAAAACCATGTATCTTGTGTATTAAGAAAACTATAAATGTTTTAGAAGTGTGTGTTTATATAGATGCTTCAGATAAAAAAAAAAAACAACAAAAATAAACCAACAGAAATGTGTTGTCAGGTGTGACAGGTGCCTCTTATTCTGTTATCACAGTGTGCCAGGAAATTATTTCTAAATCACAGAGCCTCATTTTTGATCAAATTTCTGCCAGCTGGATTTCCACTATATTATATAATAAGCAAACTTTATCTGGTGTATTTATAATGCTCCAAAGTTATATGACGTCTATAACAAGATTATTCCAGAGTGTTCCACTCTTCAAACTGTTTTTTCTGAAACTCATATATATTTTTTATCTTAAACTCATTGAAATTGAGAGAACTGAGCATTACCTTTGACTGCATCTATATTTAAAACCAAGGAGACCACTTAATTCCAGCGTTTTTCAATACACAAATATTTTAAGTACCCTAAGTAACACAGCTGCTCACCGGATCCCAAAAAATTGTAGATGAGCAGTAATATTCTTTATTTCCAACATTGTTTCATCTCTAATTGGAAAAAAATCAAACGTTTCACCTCTTTTTTCAGTGTTCAACTTACCTTGTGTCAAAATCATACATCTCTCATGACACAGAATACTGTCCTGGTAGTGAAGTTTAGGGACCAAAACCTCTAAATATCACCTTGTAATAATTCTGTAGCTTTAATTCTTGATTTTTTGTAAGAGGACATCAAGTTATTCACATAGAAATCCAGGCATGTTTACTTTTTTGCCCTACCAATGTGATTGAAAAGGAACCTTCAAATATATATATCTACTGGGATTAAGATTTGTGTAATAGATTTCCTGACATTACATTTATTCCTGAGCTAGGTGAGACTCTCTGGAGGAAAATTCGAGAAATAAATTGGAAAACAAAATCAGTGTTTGCAGCAAAGTTTCGTCTGTACTTTGGCCACTGGCATTTTACTTGCTCCTCAACTTGGAAATTAAATACTTCACAATGGCATTTTTCCCTCTGAATCTGTTTAGGAAGACAATTTTCAGGTTGACAGAAAAATGGGCTTTGGGAACGTGAGTATTACACTGATAACAATTCCTAAAAAAAAAGGATAAAAAGTCAGGGGGAAAAATCCCACAAAATATGGAACTTACTCAGTTTTACTCCTGTCAATGTTTCTATTTTTAAATGTTTAAGTTATAAAACAAACAAGGAAATTGCCAATAAAACTCATGGTTACCACAGCACAGAAGCAGATGTCTAACATTTAAATTTTTCCTGATGACCCCATGTTCTTGACTCTGCATGAAACCCAATTTCTTAGGAGTTTTCTGAGAATGAGAATGTTCCTGTGGAGGACTTTCCATTTACTTTTACTTTGAATTGTTAAACTAAACATCTTATTTCTGACCACAAAGCATTTCTAGTGCTTACTTAACTCTGATGCTTGGGCTATGAGTATCAGGGAGCATTTGCATTTTGGTTTTCCCTATTGCACAGGTATATCAAAGTCTAATAAACTGAGGGGAAAAAATACAGACCTATAAATATTGGAACAAGTCAGGATTACTGAAAATTAATCCAGTGCTCAGATGATAAATTGAAATCTGCCAATGGGAGGTTTTATACCTGCTCAAACTTTTATACTGGAAAAAGCCAGGAATACTTTTTCAAGGAACTTACTTTTTTTTCTTTTTGTTTCCAGTCATTCTGTAGGTTATCTTTCAAGCTGATAGTGGTGTTCAAGGCTTGTGTTCAAATCTTCATGTCAGCTCAAATCAGAAACAAGAACTACTGCTTTCACCAGACAGGGTGATTCCAAAAGCCAGGGCGTGGTTTAGATTAGAGAGCTCACAAACTCCTTTGAATGTGTGCACTCTCTAATCATGTCCTAATTTTATATAGAATCATATGCAAACTCCCCTCTTTTCCCAGGAAGTGTGTTGTACAGAAAATATGTGTAGCCACCCCCTTGCAGAAGGTCTGCTTTGTTTCTAAAAGGGTGAACTTTGGATGGCAGGTATAAGCACATCATTTTTGGGCATTGGCACTTTCTGAGCAGAAGTCACCTTAGTGATTCTAATAGGTCTTCTTCAGCTGACTCAGAGTATGCCATTGCATCTCACCCACTAAGTTGCTTGTCCTATTATTTCTTAGCCTTAAGTATTAATTTGCAGTTTTCAATGCTTACTAACTTGGAAGTATTTTTCAATTTGTTGGTTTTGTAGACAATCCTTGGATTGTTATCAGGTATCATGTTCATTGTACTCTGGTCTACTGCGTGTGGTACGCACAAGGTGATAGTGAAAATATACATATCTCACTTCTGGAGTATATAATGACTAATACACTTCTTCCCCCCGCTCCCCCCCCCCACCCCCCCACAGTAATCATTAGTTCTTCACAACATTCTATAAAATTACAGTAAAAATTAAATATCTGAAGGAAAATGGGAAATTCACAAGTGGCTACCAGTCCTGCTATAAAATATTGGTATAATGTACTTTAATATGGTTGATATATGATTAAACATACAATGAATATATAATAATTAAATAATGTTTTTTAAGTAGCCCAGCAGCACATCTTATTTTTTGCTCAATGCAAGTATAGTATATATTCTTTCCAGATGAGTTTTCCTTAACTTTTCTGCCATGCCACTTCTTTTGTTAAGTCTGAAGAGAAAGCTATATATAGGAAGAACAAAACATTTTGGAAATTTGGGGTGAAAAGAAAATAAAATTAATGCATTTAATACTTATGTTGTTTAAAAATATATTTTGTAAGTCATATAGGGGAAAAACCATATTGCTTATCTCTCTTGACTGAGAGAAGCAAGGCAATATTATTTTTTCAGAAAGTGAAAGAAAGTTTCTTAAGTATATTTAATAGTAAAATTCTACATACAAGACTGAATAGAAAGTGTCTTTTCACTCTGTGTGATCTTCAGCAATCTTTATAAACCTATCAATTTTGCAGAGTTTTGTTAGGTCTTTGCTTGTCTATTTTTGATTCGTTTTGACTGGTTTATATACCTCTGCTTAAGGCTACCTGCTCTACCACATTTCATGTAGCAATGTGATGCTTTTATTCAGTGACAAGAATAAATACACAGCATCTCTTTTGTTATTAGTATACTCTGAAAATATAATAAAGGAAGAACTGTTTAAAACAGCGTGAATCTCTTTCATAAAATGTAAATTATAAATATCCATCCAATGGGCTAATCACAATGCATTATGCATCTTTTCTGATAAGCAGGAAAATTGCAGAGAGAGGTTCAGATAGATACAATTAACAGAATGTAGAAAACTGTGGAGGAAAAAGGTATTTTAAAGAGGTGTAATCACAGGGTTTAAAAAGAAATCCTCTTTACAGACGATTAATTACACTGCAAAATACACTTTCCTGATCATCAAAATAATAGTTTGCTTAATGTATGGTCTTTTATTATCCTAAATAGCAGAGTTTGGAACCTCTCAGGATAGAAATGTTATCTTCTATTATGCTTCTGGATATAAGTGGTATATAAATCACATTTTGTGAGTGAAGTCTTAATAAATAAAATTATTTTGCAAAATAATTATAGATTGTATTAAATTTGCCTAAGAGTTTGATTCTCTGACAGTTTGTTCAGCCTCGTATTTTCTAAAGTATATTATCTTTTGTGTCTACACTGTTTGAACTCTCCCCAATTAATATAATGCAGCTTACCACTTAATTATTGAAAACACTGTTCAGCTATTTCACTAATAACAAAAATTACACTGGTACAATTACAGAATGAAATATTTCTGACAGAGACTGAGGTACTTTTTCATATAGAGATTTTAGGAAGCAGGGAAGGAGTGACCCAGCAGAACTTTTGTTGATGTATCCAAATCTCCCAAAGCTCATAAAATAAATGTTTGTGGGTCTTTCTGCAAACAGGAATCATTTTCCTCTCTAAGCTATTAGAAGATATCATGGTATAGTTCTCATTGAGACTTCCCCCATGAAAATTTGTTGGCATATAAGTATGACTTCTGAGGACAGTACAATATTCCTTTCTTGAAGACTGCAATTTCCACTAAAGTTTTGAGGCAGCTGTAAAACCAATAACTCATACTCAAAAGCATGTGAAACCTTTGAATAATGGATTATTATGAAAATTTACCGAGTATACAAGACATACAATTCTTTATTCTTAATTACCTCTAGAAATTAGGGCAAACATATGGGAGCATAGTCTGATTATAGTGTTACATGTGCAATATAATAGTTTTTACTTACTTCATATCAAGTAATTAATTAATAAAGTGCATAAGCAATTTCTGGAATTCAGGAACTTCTCTCCAAGTTTAGCCTCTATTATACTTTGTTCTCTGCTGCAAACTGGACATATCTATGTGAGTATTTTAGTATAGCTCTGAGGTGAGCTTTTGAAATGAATTGTATTTTCTCCATTTCCTGGAAATTACCAGTGGCACAGCTATTGCATGAAAAATCAAATATTGTGTATGGCATAATTTTCAGACTTTTCTTTCTAAAAACAAAACACAGATTTGGATGTGAACATGGTTTGGCAGAGGAGGGCCTAAATCTAGGCCTACTGTTTCCCAGGTAGTCCTTCAGCAGTAGACCAGTTTTACAATGAATATAGTACTTTTAGAAGGGACATAAGAGAGAGAGAAAGCAGAGCGGGAGGTTCATGTGCAGTGAGGACCCTACAGACCCCAGAAGTATGGTGCACCTTTGAAATGAGTTTCTATCAGAGTACAAGTTATGTCAAGATATTTTTTGTATAAAGCTCAGAATGAATCAGAGGAGACATTGAGTTGAAAGCCAGCCTTCTGTACTCTGCTGTCATCAGCCTACCGTGCTTTTGAAAAGAACAAAACCCAGATGTCTTCCTTGGACCAGAATCTTTTGAATGGTTGTGTAAATTGTGATAAGTTTGAAATTATGTTTTTCAGATGCCTGCAAACACTTTTTCAAACTTGCAAAACATGTAGATCTCTATACATTCTCCTTGAGCTTCTGAGAAGCCCCTCAGTGGTATAGTTTCTCAGGTCACCATCACCCCACCCAGTCATATCTGCCTGCAGTCTGCCTCTGTGGCCCAGGAAGACCCACAGATCAAATTGCAGTAAAAGAGAAACAAATCATCTTTCTCTCTGCAATACTAAATCCTAGTAAAGAAAAATGTCGTTCAGTAAACATCTGCAAAAGCAGGCCTGTCTGTCACAATACATCCTACGTCTCCACAGCACTTTCATGAATGAGACATCTCAAAATACAACCATAGTTATATGGCATTTTGACTTTGGCTTTTGTACAAGGACTAGTCTCCTCTAAGCAACACATTTTCTTCTTTCCCATTTTTTACACTTTGAGTTTAGGGAAACAAATTAATGAACAAATTAACTGTGTTTGAAACTCCTATATCTCTTCATCTGCAGGTTTTAGGTAACTATGTAGGTTTTAGATGCCTAAATTCTTCTCTGACTGCCATCCTTCATGTAATCTGATGACATATACTAATAGCTTCCCCAAAGGGCAAAAATTAAGCAGTCCAAAGCAGGTTGTTTCAATTCTGACTTAACAGTGACTACTAGATATCAAGATAAATACAAAGGAACAATGGTTAGAAAAACACCCTTTTAAAAAAATTGTGTTGAATACTGCATACTACTTGATCTGTTACATGTCTATACTTATGGTGCTTCATATTCCAGATTTTGTTGTTTCAGGTTGCAGTCCAAAGCTGATTGAAGTTAATTTATTTTGGCAGAGATGTAGTAATTCCAGGAGTAGAAAATAAATATATTACTGATCAAATACTGAAATCTCAAAGTCGTAATACGATAATGAGAATTACAAACATTAAGGAGAGTAATATTTGATCAACTAAGTATTAAGGTTTTCAACCATATTACTGATGTAACTTGTGCTGGATGTCAGAGTCAAATTCTGATTGCCATGCTGAATCAGAGTGTGAGAAAATTGAAATGTGCTTTCCTCTTCTTCGCTTTCTGTCTTTACAGCAGCAGCTATTTTCTTGCCCTTAAATGTATTGTATCAATAGTCTGAATTTGCCACAAAGAAATATGGCACAGCAGGACTACACTTACAGAACAAGATTTTGAGAAAAGGTGTAGGAGAAATAGGTACATTACATACTGTGGAGAAATGCATATTACCAATACCTCATTTGACCGTATTTCTCAGTGTAATATCTCTGTCATTCTGTGGTAAAAAGTAGAACTACTGTTCATAAAAAAACCCTTATATTTCATGAATATTCAATCTGGAGTTCAATAGTCCATGGGGAAGTTACATCTCTTTTTCATGCAGAGAATTTAATTATATAAATCTTGTTTATGCAGAAAAATAACTTAGTCTGTGAAATAACTCCCATGTAAACTTTGAGCTTTATGGCTATCTCCACCTTTCCTTATATAATCAAATGCATTAGGGTTTTTTTGAATTCTCCTCTGAAATAGGTTAATTTTTAGTTTCTCATTTTGGAGTTTATTCCTCACTTCAGGGTTAGCATTTCTATTCTGGAAGGGTGTAGAAAAGAAAGTAGTTTAGATGGCTTTAAATGTCAGAAAAATCAGGATTTCTTTAAAATTTCTTTTTCTGCTAGTTTTTATTAGTTTGTTTTAGGTTCTTGTTTGTTTGTTTGAGGATTTGTTTGTTTGGATTTTGTTTGTTTGGGTTTTTTTGGGGGTTTTGTGTGTTTTAACATAGCCTAAAAATGCTTTGTATGCTGAATGATGTATGTATGCTGAAACAGTATGGACTGTTTCAGTAAATTCAGTACCAAAGTCGTAGCTTTGTACTGTCATGTATTGCTCTACTTCTGAATAGCACATGCTGCAGATATTGTAAGAGACGTGGTATGAGTGATCTATTTTTAATGATATTGTTTTAATGTAATCCCTTAAAATCGATTGCCAGAAGAGAGTATAATTAGAACTAAACTGGAAGAGAGGCTCAGTGATCCATCAGCTGAATACCTATAGACATTCCAAGGTTGAGGGTTGATATACTGATAAAGATATATCTAAGTTGTGGATTTTCCCAATTTTTAAATGTTTTTTGCTAGTTGCCAACTGCACTTAAGTTCACAGAGGAGTAGACTTCTTCTGCTAAGGTTATTTGTATTATTTTTATGGAGAGCATTAAATGAGATTTTCAGACATATATTGGAACATAAAGCTCAAGTATTATTGGTTTTAACTAGGCAGAAGAATTCTTCACATGTGTTAGTGGAATCAAGGTCTGACATCGTATGTTTTAACTGCTGCTAATTTTCTTTTCTGGAGCAAGATGACAATGATACCTTGTGATTTAAAAATCGAAGCTTCTGAATTATGAGTAGAGTATTGAAAACAAGAATGTGCTACACTTTCCCCGGGGAGGAGATGTTTCATTATAATACATTATTTTGTAGTTGTCTGATTTCTGACCCTTCGATTTCAAACCACAGGTAAAATTATTACCTTGTTTTAAACTGTTCTTTGAGAACTACCCTTGATGTTTGGAGCAGTTCAGTAAGAATTTTCTGGAAACACATTTCTGAAAGTGGGAAGTGACTTTAAACAGAATAAGTTAAAAATTTAAATGGCTAGATGCCAAGAATATGTGGATAGACTTGCTTACCATGGGCTGTAAACCACTGAGTACATGTAAAATACATATCCATTACCTGGATCACTGATTTCATACTATTTAGTCTTATGCTGAGCTTGTTTGCATCTACTTGCATTGTTGTTTGGAAAATCAAATTAATTTTGCATAATGTTGGAAGTCTATAATGAAACTGTGTAATTTATACCAAAGCAACTCATTCTTGCAGTGCTGAGATTCATGATTTGGTCATCTTCTCTATTAATGTAATTACAGAGACCATGTATACAAAATATTTAATGTCTATGTGAATTAATAGAGTAATTGATCTCTGATTTTCCATACTACGAAGATTTATGCACTGTGGACTTTCATTTATGATGAAATTTCATCAGAATGACAACATTGTCTTTTCTGTGACGAGGCAAGATTGAAACATTTTCCACTGCAGTTTTGTTATTTTTTTGAAAGTAGGCAGTTGATCGAGTGCAGTACGTGCCTGGAATAAGAAACAAGCATTCTGAAGATAGCCATAGCCTCTAAAATTATATTGTTATATACATGTGAAAGCCTGGGAAAAAAAAAGAACAACCTTTGAAAAAGGCTCACTGGCTAGACATCTAAAGAAAAATGAAGTTAAATCTCATTCATCCTTTTACCTGTGGGGCTTAAATTCACATGGAACCCTCTCAACCAATTAACAAGAAAGGTAATTTACTATAGCTGCTTCTATTGGCATAAGAAATAGTTTGAGTAACTGAAAAAAACAAACAAACCAAACAAAACAACCAGCACCTAAAACCCTCGCAAAAATATCCCATCCAAACTCTAATTCATAATATTTTTTACTGTAGGCACAAGGTTTTTTTGTCTCATAAAAATGAAAAGGAGCACTTGCAGACTGACATTATAAATTGTACTAATAAGAGGGTCATATTTGAGTGTATAATGTATTCTTCCCCCTTTTTCTGCACACCTCTGGGAGTAGGCAGCATCTGTTTTCCCCAGATTCAATAAGTAGTTGAAGAATGTGCTCAATTACTTTACCTTATGCAAATCTTGTAATGTTTCCTTGTTTGTAGAATACAACAATATTAAGATACTACTTATTTTATCTCTAAAAAGAAATTAAGAACATTGCTTTTATAAGAAAATTCTTGTATTTATATTGGCAATAGAAGTAGTTTTTGAAGCAGGCATTGTATTTTATAATTTATTTTAGTAATAATAAAATAATACAGGATATAGAAAATTCATAGTATAATATATATTGTAATACAGAAAATTTTTATGGGGTTAACATCTATTTGTTATAATACCAATAACTTTCTAAACAATATGTATAAAGTGTTTAAGTATATTTATTTAAGGGGAAATAGAATTGTGTTATGTATGGAAAAGACTAGATTTTCTGACCTTTGTTCTATGTCCAGAAGACATGGGTCATTTGAGTCCATTGTGATAAAGAATAGATGCTGTTGGAAGCTCTTTCATGAAAAAAAAAAAAAAATGGTAGTCTCGTAATTGGAAGGGTATCTGACTGCATGCTATCAAAAATTTTGAACCAAGAGTTACAGCATATAGTCAGCACAAATGTTCCCAGATTTAGTCTTTACCTGAGATCTTAGGTAATGCCTAAAAAGAGCTCCTGTGTTGGCAATTCTATAACACTTTATTACTTTGTACTTTTCACATTTCCAGGCCAAATTATATGATGCAGGGCAAAAAGCCTGATATCACAAAAATTGTCAAATTCTTTCTTGGTTTATGCATTTTTGTTGCTAAATGTGAAGTTGCTCAGTTGGTAAAAGTTTCCTTTAAGCTAATTCACAGGGAAGGATTTTCCAGGGCTCCCTGGTGAAAGCCCACGAGAGACCTCCAGCAAAGTCTGTGCTAAAAGGACAGATAGATCTAGAGTTTCTTAAGGTAGAGTCACAGAACAGAGTTTATGCAGAGAAAAAAAGGCACTGATTCAACTTGTCTGTTCACCAACATGAAGAGTAATGAGCCTAAGTGGCCTGATAAAACAGCATCTCTTCCACATGCACACTATTGGACACTACCCCAGTGATCAGCAGTTACTGCATTGAAATAATGCCTGGTAGCCATGCTGATCGCTGTATAAATGTAATTTTCTGCGTTGCAGTAGATTTCTGTGAACAGCATGGGTTATCCATGTGTGTGTTTCATTTTCAGGTACTACAATAAATCTGAGCTATCTTTTCTTTCTTCAACAAAAATTAAAATCTAGTGACTTTTATCACATTTCTTTTTTCTTCTCTGTTGAATTAATTTACTAAGACCAAAATTTGTAGAAGAAAGAAATCATAATGTAACAATGATCATTGGAACATGCCAGTTTATCATAAATTTTTTTCTCACAAATTCTTATAAGAGGAATAATGTGATATAATCCTCCTAACTCATGCTGAGTATTTGTTTGTGATTTTTTTGTTGTTCTCCGGTGTGTGGGTTTTTGGTTTGGGTTCATAATCACTTTAGTTTTCTTTAACTTTTTCTAGCGGGACATCAAAAGAAAAGTACTTGTAAACACCTGAACAGCGAAATCACAAAATCTAAAAGTTATTGTAGAATAACTTTTCATACTTGAACCTTGATTCATTCAGTCCTCATAGCTGTATCATAAGACCTAGCATGAATGAGTCTACATTTTCGCGGGTGCTGAGAACAGAAATGGCCCCTCAGGTCTTTAAGGGTTACCCACACCATTATCCAAACAAAAATCAAGAAACAGGAGTTTACGTTTGACTTCTACAAAACTCAGTAATTCAAAATCAGCTCACTCCTCAAAAATTTGCCTTAAAGTTTTTCAGTCAGCCAACATGACAATATTTTTGCAGGTACCTTTTTCCTTCTTTATTTTGCCTTATGATGTCCCATTGAGACCAGTGTTTTCCAGTTGTGTGCTGTCTTTCAGCACTGTGCAGCTTGAAGAATCTCAAAGCAGATTTCTACCACTTTCCTGGAGAGGATTTCTGCTTATGCTCTACTTCATATATCCTATAACTCCCACATCTGTGTTTTTCTGTATCTACCAATAGAATTCCAAATTGCAAAAAAGCAGAAAAGTTAACATAAAGCTGAAATGCTTTATAAGCTGAAATATACAACTAAATATACAACTAATTTTACATACTACTAAAAAACAAAATAGGCAACTTCCTTGAAATGTTCCATAAGTCAGCTCTTATTTTTCTTTCTAGATGTTTCCTACACAGTGCATTTGCATACTACTTCAACAAGTTAAAAATATAAAGATTTAAAAAGTTTGCTTTGTTCCACCTATATGCTACTACAGAAGGTGTTTGGCCCTGATTTTATAATTAATTTAGTAGAATTAATATGAATATTTTTTCTCATGTATTTGTAAGTGGATGACTCTAGGATATGAACATCTTAATTTTGTTGATGTTTTGTGTAAGCCAATAGCAATTAGCTTTGGAAATGAAAAGCATATTCACTGACACTTACTATAGGCCAAAAAATGCTAAAACATAGCTTGTCATGCAGAAAGCATCAGAAATACTTCATCACACCTATGCAAGCATGAAGGCAAGATTACGCCTTATGAGAAGGCATAATCCTGCTTGCATAGATGTGATGAAGTATTTCTGATGGTGAAGTAGCACATTTAACTATTCATTAGAGTTTAGATTTCTGGTTTGACATTTTGCATACTTAAAGTTGAGATGACTCTGCCTTATACTTACAAGTTGTCCTATGTTATAGAACTCCTACTTGAAGTTGGCTAGTAACAAGTGGGTTTTTATTAATATTTCCTATTTTGTAGCATTTTTTAATTCACATACTTAATTTCTCTTTCAATCATGTTAAGCTGGTAGAGCAGTCAAATCATCAGCATCTTGTCCACTTTTATTTTTTGAACCATTCCTTTAAGAACTGTAATTAATGCACAGCTTTATGTGTTTTGGGTTTTTTTCTTCTCAAAGGTTAAATGAAAGCTATCTCACAATTTCTAAATTATTGACTTCCTAATTTCCTTTCTTCCTTATAATTTTTCTTTTTGGTCTCTGAAAATGCTTTTCATTTCCTACAATAATTACAGCAAGGTTATTTTCTTTTTTCCACATTTTTTAAAAGCTAATTTACGAGATTTCCATACTAAGCTTGTGGAGAAAATCTGGAGCTACTAGAATGTCAGTTGAATATCTTCTTGGCCTTACTACTGGCATTTCACAGTACTGTTGTTATGTACTGCAAAGAGAAAATTTTACCATACTCTGCTGCTCGGGCATCACACAAACAAGAGACTTAATGGATAATGGACTCAAATCCAGCTTCTTTATTTCTTTAATAATGGAATGTAAAAAGCTAGGTAAAATGCAAAGTGGTTGTCTTAATATGGAAAAAAAAATTAGCTACTCACGTCTGGTCCATCTGAATGTGAGGTCTATCCTCTCACTACTCTTTTGACATGACAGTATTTCAAATCAAATATACATTTAGATGTTATATACTGCATTAACATTTCTAACAAGATAAATAATTTCATATGTCTTTGATGGACTTTAGTAGAAGTTTTCACTTAGAAACAAGCATTTATAAACTGATGTGATGGCAGAGTACAAGATGCCCTTTACCCTTCTAATTATAATTTTTTTTCTTATTTCTAAGAAAATTCAAGAAAGCAAGGATAGAACAATAGGAATTGCAGTGCTTTCAGAATAGCAAACATTAATTTCATTCAGATTAGGTCATTTGCATGGAAACAGTTCAGACTAAGCTTATCTCATTACTGTCTCAGGCCTGTGACATCTCTCCCTTTTACAGGTGCCATTACATTTACTAAGGTAACTCCCTAAATTTGTGAGCAGTACATAGTTTCTGTATGATGAATAGTTAATTTGTCTTGTTGTGTTCTAACACAGTCTTTTTAATTTGCCTTGCTTGAAATAGAATATGTGACAAGTCCAGCACCAGGATTTTTTTCCAATTTCTCGTGAATATTTTCCTCCATTCCTTGTCAGTGCTTTTTTGTCAAATTGGATATTTTCTTAGTGATCAGTAGTCTTTTTTTTTCCGCAATATTTAATTGACTTAAATATTTTAAACAAAGATATCCTTTCATTCACATAGATTATATGGATTATTTGTAGTCCATCATCCACTCCTCAAAATATGAGATGCAGAATTTTTTCCACTTCCCCATATCATAACCATCAGGTCTTGCACAAATTTCTAGTCTGATTCTGGGATGTAAATACCTTGCAAGTAACCCCTAGCATTGGACTTTGGAATCACCTAGAGGACAAGATATGCTGAAACAGAGACTTTGTGGTGGCTGTGAGCTAACAGAAAAACTGAACCCTATGAGGAAATCCAAGCCCTAAAAGTTTTGCCTTGTAGTCGTGTCATGGATAGTGAAAGAAAATAGAATCCAGGAATAGGGGAGACAAACAGTCCTGATATAAAAGTTTTTCAGTCTCTCAGAACTTTCTCAAGCACTGTCCAGTCTGCCATAGAGCAGAAGGAAGAGGAGGAAGATAGCAGATATTAGGTCATCAATAAAAAGTGAAAACATCTTGAAAGTCTCTGAGACTGTGAATTCTGCAGTCTGTCACTAGGAAAAAGATTTCCCTGTGAAATGGTACGCAGCTGTTAAGGCAGAGTGTGTGTCAGTAAAAACAGAGTGGGAAGAGTATTCACATGCCTTCAGCATGTGTCCTCCAAGCCCTAGGAAGTGTTGAGTTTTGTTTGATTGCTGGAAGTTGATGGGGAGTAAAATGGAAGAAAATGGGTACAGAACATTTCAGTTGTGTAAATTATTTACTCAGAGCTCTGCATGAATGGGGAAGAAAAGGACACATCTTCCCCTGTCTCTCTGTTTATAGTGGCAGATGCCTCTTTGTGTTAACTTTCTTTTGATGACTGGAAGGGCTCTTTGTCAGGGCTGCTACAGTGCAAGGTAATTGTTTATTGAATCTGCCCTCCATGCTGAGGGCAACAATGCTTAAATGACTAGAGGCATTTAATCTTTTAGATAGAATAAGGCAACAATTCCAAGGAACATCCAAGAAAAGTGGGTAATTTTTTTGGCATTCCTAGATGTTTGACATATTTTATTGGAATATAAGAGAGGCACTTAGCTGTTAGGTTGTATATATTAATGCTTTATATACTGCCATTGAAAATATTTTAAAATTTTTAGAGATCAAAAGTAGGTCAAGCTAATTTTTTAAACTTACTTCTACAGCAGTCAAAATATGAATGATTGTATGGAAAGCAAAACCATAACAGAGGTCACAGTAATCATTCATCCAAGGAAGCAGATTAATTGGAACCAGATACAGAAACACAGATCTGATGACACAATTTCTGATTCACATGTATAGATAGAACAAGAGATAACAGTTTATCCCAAGAGGATTAGCTATTCAGTTTTTTTATTATCATTAAAATATTTTCTGCTCAGAGTTTTCCCTGGAAGAGCATGCTGTTTATTTTCTGTGTTAGTAAGAAAAGACAGATGTTTCCATGGTTTCAGTAATTTTCTAGGACTTGGCCTATATGCCTTCAACTGTCCATTTTCTTACAATTTTTTGATGTGAATTTTTACAGCTTCCATGTGCATCAAGATCCATTTTTGAAAAGAAGTAGTTAGACTCATAAGAGTACTCTGAGGCTAATAATATGAAATATATTTATATTTACATGAATAAATATTCAAGTATTCATATAAACAAAATAATTTTTTATTTGCATGCACATACATAATATATTCATGTTGTTATTTACATAAATATTATGATTGTGTAATTGTTTATAAATAAATGTATTTATTAATATATAATATATAATTTTTATATATATATTAACTATTATTAATATTTTCACTGTGAATATAGCACCTTATTTATATAAAATAATAAATATATGAAAAAACATGTACTAAAAAGCATATGCTTGTCATCTGATTGTCCATAACTAACTACTTGTCTGTGGAGATTTACAACGTGATTGCAAAGAACAGCTAATATCCATTTCTGATTTTCTTATGAAGATTCTTTTCTACTTTGCAGTTTACAAGGGGAATGGTTTAAAATAAATTGTCAATTTTGCTAATGAAGTCACATCTTAATAAGGTACTGAATGGAATGGTGTTATTATTAACCTAAATATATGCTTCTGTTAGATTTTTATTCATTATGCCCTGCTCTAACATACTTGTTAATAAAATAAGAGAATCCATTTCTAAAGACTAAAATGTAATGCCAATTTTTTATCTTAATGACTTAAAATCCCATTAAATGAGACAAAAAATATAAATGAAAATTATTTTTAATGCAAATAATTTCTAATTGGATGCATCATGATAAATTGCTATGTAGTGTATACCTGAAATGTTAAAAATCACTAAAACCAGAAAATGTAATAATCTAATATAACAGTTTCAGGATCATCCCCTGAAGCTTATAATTAGCTGTGATTATATCATCAAATGATCCCCTGTATCAGCTACTAATGAATATTTTTACTAAAAATATAATCAGGTTTTTTAGCTGGTTTCTTCTTTGTTCTGTTAGATGCCTCTTCTGAATTCCCCCTGAATACTAAATTCAAAGGCTTCCTTAAACTTACTCTACATAAATAAAAATGTTCCCTTAGGCTTATTAAATTAAAAAATAATCCATTAACATGAAATCACCTACTTTCCACAGTGATTATAAAGTGATACTTTTACTATTATTGAAAATATCTTGTATTTCTGAATCGGGATTATAATTCCTGATGTATGCTTTTTCTGTCTCTAATTAAATAGGCTGCATTTATTTTGCAAGCCATATCTATGTGAAACTCCTGCCATGGAGTAATGCTGGTATCTTTTCCAACAGAAAGAACTTACTTTCACTCATTGCTAAATTATATATTCACTTTTATTTCTGCTGTATGAGTGACAATGTTTTCTTTATGTGCTCCTTTTCCCAGATTAAGTTTTCCTGCACATCCTTTAATAATTTTTGTGTAAAATCACGATTTTTAATTTACTTATTCAAAATATATTTTTTAAGAGGTGACAGATAAGGCCTTGATAGGAGCATAGAAAAATACTCTTGAGTTGGAAGGGACCCATCAGGATCATTAAGTCTTACTCCTGACCTTGCACACCCTGTCACCTCCAATGCCTTTGGAGAGCATTGTCCAAATATTTCCTGAACTCTCTCAGGCTTGGTGCTGTGACCACTTCTCTCTGGAGCCTGTTGCAGTGCCTAACCACCCTCTGGGTGAGAAATCTTAGTTTCTAATATCCAACCTAAACCTCCCCTGACACAATGTCACGGCTCTCCCTTGAGTCCTGTCACATGAGTGAAGAGATCTGTACTAACTTTGTGAGGATGTTGAAGACCACAATGAGGTCTCCCCTCAGTATCCTCCAGGCTGAACAAACCAAGCGTCTTCAGTTGCTCCTCATGTGGCTTCCCCTCCAGACCCTTCACCAACCACATAGACACTCTCTAATAGTCTTGGTTATATTGTGGTCCCCAAAACTGCACACAGCACTTGAGGTGAGGCCGCCCCAGTGCAGAGAAGAGTGGAACAATCCCCTCCCTTGCCCAGCTGGTGATGCTGTGCCTGATGCACTCCAGGACAGGGTTGGCCCTCCTGGCTGCCAGGGCACTGCTGGCTTGTGTTCAACTTGCCATATACCCCAAGTATCTTTCAACAGTGCTGCTCTTCAGCCTCTCATTGCCCAGTTTATGCATACAACCAGAATTGCCCCATTCCATGTGCGGTATCTGGCACTTGCTTTCATTAAACTACATATGGTGGGTGACTGCCCACTTCTCTAATTCAGTGAAGTCTCTCTGCAGGGACTCTCTGCCCTTGAGGGAGTTGACAGCTCCTCCCAGTTCAGTGTTGTTAGCAAACTTAGTTCATATTCCTTTGAGTCACACATTCAGGCTGTTAATGAAGATGTTGAAGTGCACAGAGCTGAGGATGGACACCTCTGGAACCCCACAAGTGATGAGTAGCCTGGATGGCCTGGTGCCATCCCATACACAGTAACTCCTTATGCCTGACCTGTGAATCAGTTGCTCATCCATCATGTAACCTGGTTATTCAGCTATGTGTTGGGCAGTTTATCTAGAAAGATACTGTCAGAGGCACTATCAAGATCTTTGCTGAAGTCCAAAAGTGTTATATCTATTGACTTTCCTTGACCAGCTAGGTGGGATGCCTGTCACAGGAGGAAACGAGGTTTGACACGCTGGACTTCCCCCTCATGAAGCCATGCTTGCTGTGACCAACAACTGCATTGTCCTCCAAGTGTTTTATAATAGTTCCCAGAATAATCTTAAGCATAACTTTACTGGGCACTGAAGTGAGACTTATAAGCCTGTAGTTTCTGAGGTCCTCCTTCTTGCCCTTTTTTAAAATTAAGACAGTGTTCACCAGCTTACAGTTAGCTGGGACCTCTTCAGGTTCCCATCACCACTCAAAAATGATTGAGAGAGGCATTGTGATGACATCTAGATTTTTGAGGATTCTTGGATGAATCCAGCAAACCCCATAAATTTGTAGGGATCCAGCTGTTACATATTTTGTCAAAATATTATTTCATAGACAACAAAAAAAAGCCTGTGTTTGTTTTTTTATTTGGTTTGGATTTTTTAGTATACTCAGTATACTTATTTTTATCCTATTACTCTGGTTATGCATTCAGATATTTTTTCCCTGCTAAACTAAATTATGCATATTTTTGAGTTTATGATTTCCTTATTATCACTAATAAATTCACCTATCATTTAAAGGTAATATTCTAACTTTTTGAGGCAAATATATATTCAGCCTAGAGATGTTTTGCCTTAAAAATTAGGAATTACCATCAAAGATTGCCTCCTTTATAATTTTCAGATAATTCAGTACCATTACTAAAACTTATTTTTTCCTGATATTTCAGTCAGGACTCTGACTGACATCTGATGGAAATCTTACAGTTTATAGTCTTCAAGAAACCTGCACACTCAGCCTAAAGTGGCTGTGGTTCTGCACTGACCAAGTGGCTTGAGATGCAGCTTACTGTTGGTAATATTTCATGTGTTTGCCAGCCTGCATCAATAGCCCATCTTGTGGCCTGTGGCTATGAATTAACTCTCTGTGCTTAGAATTTTCTTAAACATAATTTCAGGAGATATAAGTTCCTTGCATCCAGAAATAATCATTCCCATGTGGAAAGCCAAATATTTCTGGCAGAACAATGGTCAGATACCAAGCATCTGTTCTGGTGTGAATCACAATCACTTCAGAGCAAGAAGTTTCCTTAAATATCCCAAGTCCTGCAAGCCCTATAAAAAACTCAACTTTGAACTCAAAAGTAAACTGGTGGGTCAGATTAGAAGACATAGAAAAAGGACAGGAAGCCGGACCATGGAATATTTAGAGCATAATCAGAACTGTCATTTGCTTTTGAAGCATTGCATATACATCACACCTTCACAAGATACCTGGGATGTGAATATTTTGAGTTAGTGAATGGACTTTGTTTTATAGGAGAGAAGGGACTTTCAGGCATGAAATAGGACTAAACTTCATGATAAATGATACCCTATTTCCAGCAGTTATTGGTTTTGACAATATCAGTGAAGAAATTCTTTATTGCAGGAGAAGAAAAAAGTGGTTACATAGTGATCTTAAATGCTTCTTCTGGAAGAACACAAAATGAAACATAGGATATTTTGTGAAAAAAAAAAAAGTGGAAATACTAAGTAATTTATGAAGAACATTAGCAAGTAACTCAACAAATTCAGTGAGGTAATATGCCTCTCTGAAACATTCAAATGACTGCTGGTGACTGAAAGGCGGAAACATTAAAAGTGCCTCCATATAAAGCCCATTATAAGTCATGAGTATTGTTATAATATAATGAAAGGAAGAATAAGGAGAATATTTAAGCATATACAAAGTTATGACTGTAAAGAGAAATGTGTTTCATAAAATTGAGCTTATCAGCAATTCTAAATGAGGTAAGATATTTGTTGCTATCAAGCAGTTTAATCATGCATTTACTGGTTTCTGACATTAGAGTAATATCAGGAACAAGATGAACCTCAAAGGAAGTTTATGCTCAGACCAGTGACTTAGGAAAAAACTCTCTGTGACAGAGAAGTCAGGGAAACAGATGAGCTACAGATAAAACTCAGAACCTTTGTGAAAGCTAAAATACAGAAAGGAATATTAAGCTGAAAGTAAGGATTTAGAAGACTAGAGTGGAGATTTCAGATGTTGCTGATATCTTATGTGACATGTTCAGGCGTATACTGAAAAGAGACACCAGAGACCATGAAAATGAAGAGTAGTATTATTTGAGGATGCAATTCTACAGCTTCCTGTCTGTAAAATGAATTGGAAGCTACAGGTTTACAGAATCAATCATGTCTTGAGGAATGTGAAAATAAAAAAGAGACCAAAAATGAGAGAATAGTAAGATATCTCAAAAGGAAATACTTTATGGTTTGATGAGGAAAAAGAAGACAGAATCAAATACTAATTATTTGGGAGGGATCTGTAGGAGTCTCAGTATAGAGTGACTACCAAATATGAATGAATTTCCCAAAGAAAAAAATTACAAGTCTTTAAGTCACAGAAACTGCAATTCCAAGAACAAGAATTATACAAATATAATAAATATAAACTTTGAAATAATGCTTTCAGATGCTCATCTGATTTGTGAGCAGGAGTAAAAAGTTGAAGAATTTTAAAAGTAATGAGAACAAAAAGCTTAATATTTTACAGCATTCTTGATAAATTATTCAAGACAAGAAAGGATAAACTAAAAAATGCTTTGAATTTTAGTTTAATATTTTGAAATACTGAAAGAAAACATAAAAAACTTGACGTTAAAGAAAGATTATGTAAAACCACTGCAAAGCATCTTACCTCAGTGCAATCAATAGAATTATATTTATATATATATATATATCATAATAAATTATTATAAGACAGAATATGATTTGCAACTCTCAGTAATCTGTTCTATTCTGTCTACAGTAATTATCTACAGTACATGGCAAAAATTTGGAAAATTTGAATATCTTTGAGTACTATTTATTACTAACAATCTAATAATAAATCATTATTGTAGTGGAAATTTACTTTATTATCCTGCAGACAATTTTTAGGTTAAAAAAGACTATACACTATAACACTACTGACACTCTAAATGCTATGATGTCATTAGCTATTAGAAACGAGAACTCATCACTTAATAAACAGACAATTATATTTAAAAATATTAAGAATATTGAGGCAAGTTTTTTTGAAACAGAGAAAAATGATAAATGAAAAAGGCCTAAGAAAGACTTCAGAGCTCTGTGAAAAAATAAATAGTGCAAAACAATGAAATGCCTACAATATTATTTGATAGGGCATGTAGTTAAGAATGACAAAAGCTAGACTAGCTAATTATTTAATCGAAGAGCATTCATCCAGTTTTCTCCCTCAGGGAAAGGGAGGCCAGAACATTCAACAGGAGTAGAAAACTCTCATTGTGAATTAGCAGAAGGGAGTGCACAGTTGTGGTAGAAGCTGAGATCCTCCAGAGCTTGGTACTATCTAATATAAAGAAGTTTTCAGAAAGAAGGAGCAGGTTGGATGCCTGGAGCACTTTTGTAGAACAGATGACAAACTGTTTGAGAGCTTGTGTGGTAGAGTAAGAGAAGAGAAAAATGGCAAATCCTCCGCTGGGAAGGAATACCAGCTTCCAGTGGCAAACAAAAGGACTGGCTGGGGAGAAACTCTGCTGAAAAGTCCCTGGGACTTGTGGAAGATAGAAAGCCTAATATGAGCCAGATTTATGTCCTGATAGCAGAAAATACCAATGGCATCCTAGACTGCCTTAATTATCCTCTTTTAATAGGTATTATTTGATATAATAATAATGTCCAGATTTCAGGCCTCCTCATTACAGGAAAGATATTGACAGACTGAGTAAGTTCAGTGAAGCCACCAAAACTATCAAGCAATCTGGGTTCCTGACCTGAGAGGATAAGCTGAGGGACTGAGGCTGTTTTTTTCTGGAGAACAAAGGGTTTTGAAAGGATTTAATCGTGATTCGCCATGAGGGTGGATGAGGAAACAGAGCTTCCACAGTGCATGGTGGGAGAACAAGAGACAATAGGTATAAAAACATCAAGGGATGCTCTTACTGGATGTGAAGAGAAACTCTTCCTGTCAAACGATGAAACAGATTCCACAGAGAGGTGAGCAGTCAACCTCAGCTGGATACAGCCTTAAGCAGCCTCGTCTGACCTCAGAGCTGACTCTTCTTTGAGCAATAGATTGGATTAGGGACTTTGTGAGGCCCCTGTGCCTGAATTATCCTAGGAATAGTCTCTATGTATAAACTTTATTCTGCTTCTGTTTTGCTTCCCATATTTTTAAGGAAGAATACTAGAGAGAAAGTAGTAGCATTTCAAAAAAAATCACTTAGCGTAATTGTGAGAGTGGTGTTTGGTTTATTGGTTTTTATACATTTTTCATATGTTTTTAACTTTGCAGACTGCTGATATATAGTTATAACTTCTAGTATTTTTCCTGCCTTCTCCCATAGTTTGACAAACTTACATAAATCCTGTTTAGTCTTGCCTTTAGTCTAGCAAGGATAATTTGTTTTGCACCACACGTCTTACACACAATAAAGTGTGCGGCTAAAACATCAGGGTGGGAGGGGGCTTCAGTCGGGCAGAACCTGGGGGGAAATTACTTAACCAGCTGCTCTTCTAATTGGACAACATTTGTTAAATATATTAATTAACTAACTTTAAAAAAGTCTAGAAATACTGCATCACTGCATATTGCCATACTGTCCACCTGAAAGCTTTCAGTTAAAGACTTGCATCTATAGTATAATTTAACAATGTTTGCAAAGGTTTGCATTTTATACTGGGCAACAATGGAGGAGTGATTCGAGTTTAATTGCTGCACTTTTTGTTGTCAGGCCATGACTCCTGAGCTAGGGAAACAAAAGTGTGGATTGTGATAGCGTTTAGCTCATTTCTTCATTTAGGTTGTTTAGCTATGGGGGGATTTTTTACATTGTTTTAGTTTAGGGGTGGGTTTTTTATGATTTTTGGCACTTACTAATTTTCTTTTGGGCTGAAATCGCTATTTACTTAGCAGGTCATTAAATATCATTAAATACTAAGGATAGGTCTTAATAGTGAAACAACTTTGAAAGTTGGTGGGGTTGAAAAGAGCTAAAGAAAAAGAGCAATTGGAAAAAAAGGGGAAGATAAGTGAAATAATTAAGAAAGAGCAACTGATTAAGTGCAACACTGATATTTGATAACCTGTGGTATTAGAGTGACACTCCAGGTGTGGAAAACTGGTTTTCCAAAGTCATAGAGACATATGATCAATACAGTTCAGAGCAAAAAATATGGTTAGAAATTTTGGCTATGTTAAAGGTATTAAACGTGGCATGAGGCTTTTAATAAATAAGAACAATGTGTATATCTTGAAAACAGAAAACCATCTGATTACAGTAGTGCATGCTTACGCACACACACTCTCTTGCATATATAGGATAAATAATTCTCTAGAACATTTCAGAATGATTGGTCTGTTCATGTATATTGTATTTACAACCATGCTGTTGAAATATTTTAGCACAAATTCTGTTGCTATGATGAAATATTTAGCTGGAGTGATGGCACTTGGTATACATCATTGGAGTAGCAGCTATTAGTGTTATGTAGTACATCATCAATGTGACAACTTTGAGAGGACATGTAATATATAACCAGAAAAGTCCCATTTGGACATCAATATGTGGCATTTACTGGTATTAATAATGCAGTGGTCTTAGTTTCAAACAGCAAATAGACATAATTCTGATTCTAAACAGCAGTGAAATTTCTGTAAACAGGAAATAATGCTTTCAGGTGCTTCTACCGTGCAGTGCCCTTGGTGATAAGAAATGATTCTCAGCCTAGAGTCTACATATAGAGATTACCACTCCTGTATAGGTAAAAAAACCACCATCAACAAAAGAAAAAAGAATAAAGTCAAAACCAAACAAGATAAAATATTATAAAATTAAGGCAAATGCAGACAGACCTGGTCAACCATTCCATCATCAAAACAGTGTGGTACACTCTATGAATTATTCTTTGAGTAAAAAGGATCAGTGAGAGCAAAATGAAGAGCCTTGGGAAATAAAAAAAACAAAAAACCCGTGATGGTTGTGGAAATTGATGTATAACTTAGCTGATACACTTTCATAATTTAAACATAAAGTCATGAAAATAGGAGATTCCAACCTACACTCAACGTGTTAAGGAAACTTCCCAGTCTGAGCATTCACAAGATTCTCTGTCAGTCACACTCCCAGCATCAGAGACTTTCACTGCTGGGGCTGAAACCCCTCCACAGCTCCAGTGAGCCCACGGGTGCCCTGCACACCTCACTCACAGTCAGACCAGGTTTCCTGAGCAGTTTAGCCCCAGGTTTCCCACAGCAAAGTCTGAGATGTCTCATTCCATAAAACCATTTATTCACAGTGCAGTAACACAAAACCAGCCCAGGCTTGTGCCTCTGAGGAGAAACCCCCAGCAAAGGAACCCTGGGATCTTATACCTTCACAGTCTACCCAGGCACAAGTCTTGCTCTTTTTCCTGAGTTCTTGGCTCCTGCTGTGTCTCCCAGGGTCCATTCACCTGACTGGCACTACCTTCTTTGTGCCAAAGCACTGGCACTTCATGGCCTCTTGTCTCAGGCTTCCTCCCAGAGCTCAACCTGCATGTTAATCTGCAGCTTGAAAATAGAGCTGCTTGCACCAGATGTATTCCTCAACAAAAGGAAAGGTGAATATATCAGGATGTAATTTTTGTTCCTTAAACTTACATATATTTCATGATATCAATTAAAACGGATTTTTTTTTTCCTTTAACCATGAAAACTTATGTTTGCTTGCCTCAATTATAACTGAAATTTAAACTTTAAAAATGGTCTGAGTATTCAGTTCAATGTTACTACTATATTGTCAAATCAGCACTGAATCTGAGAATCTTTACTACTCAGTCTTACATCTGAAAAATAGCAACAGGCTTACAGAATCATAGAAAAACTCAAGCAGGACAGGACCCATAAGGATCATCAATTCCAAGTCCCTTTTATTCACAGGACTGTCTACAAATAAATTTTCTAGAAAGATTAAGTAAACAGGTAACATAGAAGCTTAATCAGTCCAAAGAAAATGTAAAGCTTTTCAATAAAAAAGAAAACAGTCTTTGACTATTTGACCCCAAATATATCACAAAATAATTCCTATGTTAACATTATTTTCCTCCTTAAAGCAATATATTTTTTCTTATCTTACAGTACATTCACTCTTGATTGACAACATGGTCTCATAGCTGTCACTTTAGAAATTAACACTTTATAGAAACAAAAACCAGGCAACATTTAAATGGGTAATGGCTGAGGTGGAATCCAATAGCAAGTAAAGAAAATGCATAACAAGAGCACACTTGTTCAGCACATCTCCTAAACATCTAGTCAACAGACCTTCCATCTTAAGTCCTGTGCCTCAATTTCCTCTTCCAATTTAATGCTGTTCCTACTTCCACCATCTCTACCAAACAAGAATAGCGACAAAGCCCAACAACAAATGTATTTTCTATCAGGGTATTTTAGGATATAACTGTATTTTAAGTTATATCATCTACCATATCTGATGGTCAAATTCAGTTCTAATAGCCTTACCTGAAAGATTTCAGTGCTTTTAGTAGATTTGTTTCATTCTCTAAAAACCCTGTATTTCTTGATTGGAGCTTAAATTTTTAAAACCAAGGTTTTTCAGCATTGAAACTAAATTTCTTTCTTCCTATTGAAAATATTTACTAGTGAAGATGGCTTCAACATTTGTTCCTTAATTTTGGGCATTCTTGAACTAGACAGGACAGGGAGCCATTTAGTTGTATATATGAACCCATTACAGAATGTCCTGGGTTGTAATTCCTTCCTTGACTAACAAACTGGTGAGTTCATTAAGTCACACATTACATAATGAATATATTGCGCTCTGTACTGACTGTAAAATGTTCAGATAGCCAGCAATGTTCCATATCTAATTTAACCCTTAGAGATTACCTACAGATTACTTGTTTACAAATTTGTGCCTCCACATTTTAACTTTACTTTCTGATAAATTATCAGCTAAATGTGGTGGGGAAAACAGGCTTAAAAAAGAATGAAAGATGAAAATATATCTAAAAGTTCTCACAAATAACATTAATGTTATTTGATAACATTAGATGGTTTTGCATAATGTTCATTAAAATATTCTTGTGTCTTTCATATATTTTTTTTACCCTCAGTATTATCTAGCTGGAAAGTGTCATTTTGAAAGACATGCAAGAACATTTCTTCCTTGTATAAATATGAATTTGACAAAATGTGAAAAATTTAGCATTATGTATATTTGTAATAAATAGCCTTTCTTGTCCTTTCAGAGGACAATATATATAAGGTAATATATGTATTTTAATGTTTTTAATAACATGTAGCAATGATAATTCTTATTAATCAGAAAAAGAAGTTCACTCTAAATTATGGTATTTACATATTCTTTATATTATAAGCTTGACCTGATAATGACCATAATGATAAAAATAAATAGATTCCAAATACCTAAATACACAGATTACTTTAAATTAGTTTAGATTAAGAACTACATGAAAAAATGCAAGAATGGTTATTTCATGTAACTAAGTGTGGTTTTTAATCCTATATATTTTTAGGAAATGAAGGTTGAAAGTAAATGTGTTTGTTTTTTTTTTTTCTTCTATTTAATTTTCAGGGCTTGTTTGATTGATTTTGTTTTTTACTTTTTAACCTAAAATTATTTATAGTAGAAACTATGTCTCATCTCATCTGATAACACAAGAAGGAAGAATCACTGGCACACAATTAGGTGCTCATGTCAACATAATTTCCCAGCTATTTCACAGTATTTAATGGGGACTGTGATTTTTGGAACATATTTGGTGATTTATGAAGTAATTAAACAAACACAGTTCAACAATTGTCTTGCTAATAAATCATGAAGCACCCCTTTTTAACTGCTTTTCTTATGCTTGAATTATTGATGCTCATGTCTTCTGTTGTAATATCCTTCTAAAACACTATTAAATATGGTGTGAAATAATGTGATATTATTGAGAGCTTAAATAGTAAGTACCATCAAGATAGCTCAAAATATAAGAATTCCATTATATTACTTTGCTTGATACCAAATGCAAGTCTGGTCTATTATTTTCTGGTCTATTTCTACTTTTATTTCCTGTTCCAATCCCTCACCCTCAGATGTTTCAACTTCTGTACTGACCTGTCTCTCTTTCCAAATGATGTACTACTCCTAATATACATGAAAAACAATTAATTTTCACTATTGTACAACTTATACATTGCAGCCCTGCTATTTGAGTCTTATGAAAAATTCCTTTCCTTGCACCCTTTTTTCCCTGCTGCTCATCATTGCTTCCTTGGATATCAGAGCTATTCTCCTCTGAAAGTGTTAGCCACTCATGAATAATGACATAAAAGCCTGGCAATGCTTTAGAAGAAGAGACCTTTATTACACTTTTCTAACAACCATTATTATTTCTAATACTCAGCAGTTTTCTGATTTTCTTTTGTGAAAGGATGAATCATGACTACATGGCTAAATGGCATGGGGTCGGCAACTATTACTGCTTTCATTAATACAGCTGAAATGCAAAGAAGCAGAATAATACAGTTCTTCTGTTCTGACAGGAAATTTCTAGGTTTTCAACACCTCTTATCTGCTTTCATTGAGTTCATAAACCCTAATTAAAGCAAAAGTCTAGCATGAAGGGTCACATCATTTTTTCCTGATCTGTGGGCCTAAAAAACCAGCAAGACTGCATATAGATCAAATAATTTCCTTCTTCATGGGAAATATCTTCAGAATTTTTTTTCCAATAATAACAAAAAGTAAAATTATTTAAAAAAAAAAAAAAAAGAAGAAAAAAGAGTTATGACCCTAGTTCTTCTTCATAAGGCTGTAACCCTCTGGGGTCATGGCTGAAAAGCATGATCCATAAATGCTAAAATTCATGGTCGGAGGCAGCAAAGGAGGGGAGGAGGAAAGCAAGGTAGCAAAGGTAGTGTTTCATTGCAATCTAACAGATCATTCAAAATGCAAATGTAGTCTCCCAAAGTGACTTGCTGAATTTTCTCTAAGGACACATAGCACAAGCATGAAGAAAAGACAGTGACCCGAATGTATTAACAAAAACCTTTTTACATTTTATGTACCACATGTACTCATTGACTGCACTCTGATTAATTCCCTGAAAACTTGTATTTAGTGTTTTCTCATTAAATGTTAAAGGAATCTTAAGTTTTTACTATTCTTGGGAGGCAGTCAGTCAAACTTCCTACCACGAAGCATCAATTCAGACCTGTTGGGAAGAACTCTGAAGCTACATACAAGGAAATGTAATTTGACTCTGAAAAAGCTTCCCAGAGAAGTTAATACAGAGGTACTTTGCAGACAGCTTAAGCCTTCAGGCACATGACCAGAACAGCTTGTCCATGAACGATATGAAAGTTCATACTTTGCTGTTCCCAGCAGCAGTAGTCAATATAACTGCTTCCAGGCAAAGGATTGTACTAACACGCCTGAAGGCAGGTCAATGCAGACAGACATTAAGTTTAGTCTATAAAAGTCTAAACTCAAAGTGTTCATAGTAGCAAGTAGCTACTACATATGCTACATAGTAGCATAGTAGCAGGAAACTACTTCAGAATGCATCAAGACAGAGAATATATCTAAAGTAAATTTATAAGCATATAACTTCTCTGAGGCTTAATAGATCAATAGACAGCTTTCTACTGTCATTTATAATGTATATGAGGACATCAATCCATAAAATTGTTAGTAATTTAAAACTAAATTTAAATTCCTTTTAAGCCTCAAAAAATTGGAAAAATGGCAAAATAGATCAATATCAAAAACTGACACCTTCACTTTTGTAAAGTGTTGACATGTGTGGTATAAGCTCTAAAAACCAGTTCTTTACCAATAGTGTTATAAACTATCAAGCTTATTTATATCATTACTTTTGCAATGGTGGAGAAATCTCCCTTTCTCTACCATGCTCAGGGCAGGATGTGTGGAAAGAAAAAGGAAGTAAATAAGAAGGGCTTTTTTATTGGACTTCCACTGACAATAAAGATGGTTGTCCTCATTTAAGGCAATTCACCTTGTAAACCCAATTTTCTAGAAGACATTATGTAAAAGACAGATAAATATTTTTAATAGAGGAGCCAAATATACAGTATACTTTTCATTTATAGCTAGTAGTAACTGAACTGGGTTTTAAAATTATTACTTTTCAAACAGCAGTCCCTCATTTTATAAATACTTCTTTCTGTAGTAATAAATGATATATATTTATATCTCCTGTCAGGCATCTTGTCTTGAAAAATAAAATGTAATTTAAGGTATGTCACTTCAGGAGAAGCCTCATGGGAGGCACACAAAAAACCAACTTATATTTTTCTCAAGCAGTAAAAATAGAGATTTTTTTTAATTTTGCATTTCAGTTTCCCATAGCAACACACTTGATGACCTGCTTTAAAATATTCTGTCCATTTTTATCTGATTTTTGATTTTCAAAACTAAGCAAGAAAAAAATATAATCATTACTGAGACCTAACTGAAATTTGATTCCTAAAAGGAGTCACTGAATGCAAAGGTGCATGGGGTCAGGGAGAGATGGGTAAAACCTATTTTATTTTCATATTTTTTCAGGAGCAAGTTTTGTGTTTGTATGTATATATAAAAATATAATGCCTACATCCTTGTCATCTCTTCAGCTACCACTTTATTATGGGAAGGAATAAGATTTGGATGCTGCCTGGAACAAGGATTTGTTTTGAAGAAGGATTGGATAGAATAGAAGAATATCAATGACTTAATTTTTTTTTTTGCTTTTGCTTAAGTAATTATCGTACATGCTTTATATAATCATATATAGCTTTATCAGTACTGAAAACCCCAGAAAGTAATGATTAAACAGGCAGCTATAAATACATTGTAACTATGTCACTATATGTTAAAATGTGCAGCAGTGGAAAAAGAACTGGAGTCTAACACATCAATTGAAAATGTATTTCTGGGCAACTAGGAGAAATTTTCAACTGAAAATTAAAAAAAGAAAACACACAAGACATTTTATAATGGTATTTTCCCTTTCTGAATTCCCTTGTGAGCCTGTCTTCCGAGAGAAATGCAACACAGAGTTGAGCTTTGACTCCAGCCTGTTCCTACTCTCAGCTGTGAAACACAGGGCACTGGATGTACATTTGAAAGACACAGGCTGGACCTTGGTGACCAGTGCTGTACTGAACTTCAACCACATCCTGGAGGCTGTGCAAGAAATAGATTTCTTTGTTTGTCTGGTATTTGTGGTCTCAATGATCCCTGACAGCAACAGAGAGTGATAAAAAGTGAACCAAACTTTAAGAAAACTCAGTCCTTACTTTTTCTGCAGGGTGCTTGGTGTCTCTCAGGATGTTCACCTATCTTCACTTGTTATAGCTGCATGTAATGTTGGCAGAAAAGGGTAAAATCAACCTCAGAGACATTTGAATGAAAATACTATCAGAATTCAATGACCAAACACCCAGAATTCATGCTGTGACGTCTCATATTGAAGTGCTCCCCTTTTTCACATGGTACATCTACTTATAATGTGCATGTGCTGATAATTATTAAAAGTATTTGAAAAATCACCATTTTTCCATTTTATCTTAAACAGCTTCTCTCCCTTGATATTTTTTCAACTTTTCTACTGGTTATTCACAATTTATATACTGAGTTTACCTTCTGTACTCTTCACTGATATTTATCCAAATAAGCAATTATCGGTTTCAGTTAAATTTTGGTTGTATTTAGCAAACAGTACTTTAACTTCTACATCCTTTAGATTGCTGAAGAAGCATACCTATTTTCAAATTATTTTGACAATAATGGCATAAACAGATACCCCAGAAATTATACAAGGTGGTAATTTAAAAATTTAAATTAATTTAAATCTACAAAAGTGTTTTTTAAAAGTTAACCTTAAGGTTCTTACATTATTAAGTAGCCAAAGACACTCAGTAACAGTATTTTTTAAAAGTCTTTTATACTAATAGATTATAAAGCGTTTTTTGCCCCACAGTGGTGTAGCAAACATGACCATAAGTGTAATGGAAATGCACATTTGCATACCTAATCCACACTGTTTTATATTTGATTAAGACTTATCCATCAATACAGCTGGGAAACTAAAATGAAAAGTTTAATTTGCTGTTCATTAAAGAAGTGTGTACCCATTTGGTTTATCATCATGTTTGGGTTTTTTCCACATAATATTCTTCATTGATTTTTTTTTTTTTTTCTTCATTGCAACTGCAGTTTGATTTTTTAATCAGACTCTAATATTTACCCACTAGAACTAAACTTTATGTCTAAGAAATTAATTCCTTGATAGTTAAATTGTAAGTAGACCTGATAGTGGCATGATATCTCTCAAAAAGGCACATTACAGATGTCAAAAGCAACTGTTTCTTACAAATAAAAAGCCACTCTTCAGCGCAAACCTGAGAAATACTCTGCTCCCTTTATTAATCTGCAACAAAACCTCAGTCACTATACTTGCAGCACACTTTCCCCAAATAGACACATATTCTTTCCACTGGAACTGGTTCATTTTTACCTGTCCTATTAACAGTTGTACTGTCAGGTATTGTCTCTGTTTATTAGCAAAAAACTTAGGCTCTGGTAGTCAGGAAACTGGTAAGAAATTTACGGTACTGTAACATCACATGGATTAAATGCAGCTTGGTAAAGATGTAGTTTATAAAAATGTTATAGATTATGGACAGAAAGTTGAAAATACTAAGGAAGAAGGGAAACTATTTTTAAAATAAATGCCATATCTGCAAAAGAATTTTAAGAATGTGATATTCATTGAACTTCAGTAAGCATGATGTACAATACAAATGACTAAATTTTATAATGCAAAAGTAATGCTGAAACACTTCAGTAGCTTCTCCATGTCACATTCAAATTACTGCTTTCCAATCAATAGGCAATTTAAGCTACAATTGATATTCTGGAGCTGTAATACACAATTCGTACTATGGATATTATATATTCAAATCATAGATATGAGCTCTAGAGAAACAATTACAATACATGCAGCAAATGCATATTGAAAGGCAAATCACATTAAAAACCATGCTTTAAAAGGAAACATAACCCAGGCTTCGATTTTGCACCTGCAGGCATTTGCAGAATCAACAGGATGGTCACATAATTGCAAAGAAGATGATTGTATTTGTTGCAACTGTTGAGATAGTTAATTTTCAGGTTCAGTCATCCAGTTAAACATTTAAAGGCTGTAATTTGTGTCAACAATTGTTAATGTATACAAGATTGCAAATATAAAATTTATTTTGCTTTTGCCAACTGGACCTTAATATCTATGCACTGTGCTGTCTTCAGGTGTGTTGTTGGTTGAAAGAAAGGGGGATACTTGTAATGATATAAAAGGAGATTTGGTATTTTCTTCATTTTTTTTAAAGACAAATATGCATTTCTGGTAAAATTTCAAATTATTCTTTATTGCATTTAGGTAAGCTGAAAAACATGGGGTTTGATATATAAGAAATATTTGAGGATGCAGAGGGTCCAAAGTGTGTTAAAGCTACTTACAATTTTTTTTCTTCCAGATTTCCAAAGTTGGAATTTTCTTTGACCATTTTAACTAATTCCATTTCACCCCAGAAACTGGCTAGCTGCTCTTAGCCAATTGACTGTAAGAATATTATTTCCATAAACCAGCTGTGGTGTGTTGAAAGTGCTCACTTCTGTGCTGGATACAAAACCCCCTGTGCTATCAACAGACATCCTCCAGTATCCCCTACTCTGAGACATTTCTGTACATAGCCTACAGAAAATCTCAAAATACTGCCTTAAATTCAGCAGAAGATTTAGACAAAGTGTTCTGGAGCTTAATGAAACACTATTTTTTAGTGAAACTTGGCTTTGTCAGAAAAATTCCTGTGAGAAAAATTTTCATTTTATGTTATATGACGTTTGAGTTGCCTCTTGTAATATTTCTTCAATAGTTGTAAAGATCATAACTATGAAGATGGAAGATTACCCTGTGATTCCCCACACTCATGCTTTTTGACAGCCAATAAATGGATTACCTACATTTGCAAACAGATGAGTTATTCTGAATACAGCTTTGTCTTGGTCTTCCACATGACCAAACCACAGACTACTTACTTAAATGAAACATGTTAACAAGAATTTTTGACTTTGTGTTTGCTAGTTATTCGCAGCTACCAAGCCATAGCTCAGCTACAGAAACATGAATATGACCTCTTTAGGAGAAACACTGAATGCAGTGATTCTGCAGTACAGAGGGATGGTAGCTTGCCACACCTCAATGGTACACTTTCTAAAAAAATCTCTAAGAGATCTTTAGGTCACACATCCCTTTTTGCACAGATGTTTCTGTTTTGAGCCATGGAAATATCTGATTTTCTGGGTATTCAAAATATTTTGTTATTGTCACATGAAAAAGATACAATGAACTGCCTACTTAGGTATCCCTGGCCTTCAGTTTAGAATTAAAACCTGAGGCTGAGACTAAGCAAGAACAGCCAGTGAAAATTAGATGAGGTCCCATACATGTTTAGTGATCATGTACATCATTAAAAAAAGTGCAATAATCAGAGAACTGTGAAAGGCTATGGAGTCTGCCTATTATCCAGAATAAAAATATTTTAAAGCAGTCAACAGTGCTGGGAAAAATGATGGCTAAATTACTATCATCACTCAGGGTAGGATTTAGCACACAGATTAGGACACAAATAGGTATCTAGTTATCCAGTCAATATTGTCAATGTTATAAACAGAATCTCAAAAGCTGTTTAGCTGATCAGCCACCCAAACACAGGACTGAATTTCCCAGAGGCATCTGTTGTCATTGCAAGCACTGCGAGACACGCTCTTGGACTTCAATTAACTCTTCCTTTCAAAAAGATGAGAATCTGTAGGTTTAACATTGTATCTTTTAACCACATAAGCATGATTCATGTGTCAAAGGGTCAAAGATGGCACCAAATTGTAATACTCTGAACTCTCATCTTAAATTGTTTTTTACTGAACTGCTGAACTGTTACTGGCTGAACTGCTCCTTAGCCATCGCTGATTATGTTGAATATCATGCAGACAATTTCCCTTCAAGAAGGCACCTTGTGTCATTTTGGTGCTCAAAGTTATCTGCAATGTCTCTCTGGATGCAAACACAGTGCAGAACCTATAGAAGAGCAAAACCCCAATAGAATGGCAGGTGGAAAGATTCTTGAGTGAATATCAGTTGGCAGTAATTAATTAATGTGCAAAGACGCTGATCTCTCATTCACATGTGAATATATCCTTACAGATATCTTCATCTGTAAGAACAATCTCAGTGTCATGAGCTTTTTGGAGTACAGTTGTTTTTTTTGTTTTTTTTTTCACATGTGAATTTGTATTGAATTCCTTTACCTGAGGTGAAGGCAGCTGCGCTTAGAAAATGGGACAGACATCCTGGTGAGTAAAAAGATCTGATCTTTAGCAGATGTAAATATATGTAGCTTCAGTGTTTTTGATACTGATTTAGATCATATGGGAGCGGATTGAGCTATGACAAAAGCACTCAGTGTTGTCTGAGGTCTGTATTCTGTGACAGTAAAAAATGTAATCTGTCATATGGCAGAATCAATTATACTTAGAACCCCAAAGAAAAAAAATTTGAATTGTCTTTCACTTAACTGCTTTAATACCATTTGCATACAAAAACATAGTTCTTTAGTCTTTCAGAAAAACCTGCCTCAGAATTATTTGAAGCTAGCTAATTCTGCAAAATGTAAGAAACCAAAAGGCAGTAATTTCAATTATGAAATAATATTTTTTAGAAAGCAAGTTGTTTATGTTTTACTATTTAAGAGAGAAAGAAATATCTGATTTTGCAATTAAGCATTGATGATTTTCTAATTATAAGAAATACCTCGATAACTCTCCAGTCATAATAATAATGGCATATACTGTTAATATTATAGCTCTATTTGTTCAGCTGTAGAGCCTCAGGAAAAATTAATTCATAAAAGATTTGAAGAGAATTCTTTTTCTTTTTTGTGATTCCTTCATATGCCCCTGAGTGCACTATTTGCTTGTTTTTATTATAGAACATTTATGAGTACAAATAAACAAAGTAGTTTTGAATTGATTATTGTTGGTTTATTTTGTTTTAATATAGACTTGTGCAGGTATGAAAAATAAGTGCATGAGAAGGATTCATATTTTCTTCCAAAAGAAAAAGCCTACATTTTTATACTCTCTTTGAAGCAAGGTTTTGTGTACTTGATAAAGCTACTGAGTGTGGCACAGACTAGAGACCTGAATCATTAAACGCTGTCAAAAAGGAGCAATGTTTTTCTCACAACATCAATCAAATGGTAATGCCCTCTGACATTATTCCTAAAGGACTTTGGAAACTATAGCAGACAGCTATGGGACGTTTTATTATTGTACATGAAATGCTGAGCAGAATTTTTTAGTGGGCAAAGGGATTACATGGTGCACCATAACACAAATCTTATTTTAATAATATCATATGATATATAATTATTGTGGACTAGAATTTTATTACTTTCATGTAGAAGCTGCATAGGACACATAGCAAAATCTTACAATTTTTATCCATTCTCTGGGATCAGAAAACACCAAACAATTAGACTGCAGTTTAACACTCACAGTAAAGGTTGGTACTTCACAGCATTAATGATTAAAGTGCTATGGCCAGGATAGAAATGCATTTAGCTTATTAATTAATAAAAATATTAAGTAATCTCTGAAGACATGCCCCAGCTTTTGCTCGGTGCTAAAGTGTTTCTTGGTGCTACTCAAATGAGTACAAAGTCAGAGATAGCAGTAAAGACAACTTTCAACTTTTCTGACTTTTCCAACTCTTCAGCTTGATCTGGTGCTGAGATGGTTTCTAATTTATAACAGCTGAAGGGCTACTGAGGCCTTGCCTTTCTTCACCTCTGGCATTTGTTCCAGAAACAACTAGAACTGACATGTCATGAAAAATTTTCAATATCATCTTTACAGCCCCAGAGAGATCCCTCTGCATTCTAGGAAGCCCAAGTCCTCCCTAAGGTCATTTTCCTGCACTTAATTTAAGCAAGTGGACTAGGAGCTAAACCTGGTACATTTTTTTTTACACCAGAAAGACTTCAAGTTATGATGAAGTTTGATCAATACTATAATAAATATTTTAGCCCTGCAAATATAATTTTTGCCTATGATTAGCCATCTTTGTCTTTCTGTTAGATGAGACATAAGTTATATTTATGACAACTATCTATATTTGTAATTGGAAACCTGGCTGCCACAGGAAATGATCTACCATGAGACAGTTAATTTTACATTCAATTTTAAGTGGAATAAAAATTATCTTTCCTTTATATGGTCAGATAACATCTAAAAGTACACTGCTTTTCCTATACTGGAGTTCCACTTTTACTGGAATAGTGAAAAGAGGCTGACACCTGAAGACTGCTGGGAACATGAAACACATAGGCTGGGATCACAAAGTTATTATGAAAGCATATAACCCCAATATTTGAATGAATTTTAACCCCTAGCTTGATAAAATCTATTAACTGCTGATTAATTTTAGCAAGTTTGTCTGGCTGAGGTTTTTTAGGAATGATTAAGATAGCCAGGATTTGAATAAAAATAATAAAGTTCAGTGTTTTAGAATTAAGCAGGACTTGATTTTAGTAGTTTTTATAAAAAATTTGCAATAAATTTAATGAATGCAAGCAATGATGCAATAATATTTTTCTAAGTGGTCTCAAATATCTATATAAATTTTGTCTTAAATTGGAGATGGTTACCATTCAAACCAAAAATCAACTGTTTTGAAACAAGACATTTTTTCATAATCAAAATTTCTACCTACAGACTTTCCAGAAAATCCTTTTATTTCACTAACCTGAAGCCATAGAACATTGCTATAAAATGAGGGAAAATGCAACTCCCTGTGAAAGTTAAAAAAAAAAAGTACAATGCCTACAAAATACATTTTTCTTTATATTAAATGGTCTTTTATTCAAAGAGTAATGTGTGTTCTGAGACATGACTAAAAATCTCAATAGGAAGTTACAGCTCTTCTGTGTTTGAAATTTTTATAGCAATTTAAAAAATTATTAACAGCATGCAAAATGAATGGCAAAATCTACAGTTATCTTCAGATACCTAGCATTGTCATTCAGTGACAATTATGTAACTATTCAACAGATATTTTTTTTTCATTCATCTGTGTTTTTTTTTTTTTTTTTTCCTTAGGCTAGGTTATTAGCGTGAGTATGGTAGCTCTTGGAAGGTTCAAAGAGTCATCTTTTAAAAAAAGGTTGTATGAGTCAAGTCTTTTTTATGTACTTCCATAAAAGAAGGCTAAAATGCTTTAGGGAATATTCTCCTTGGTATGAACATGAATAATTCCCATTAGCCATTCTGGCAGTGCAGTATGTGCACAGAAGAGGGAATGGATCTTTTATGATGACTTTTTGAAAAATAAATCAAGCTGGTCATTGTTTGTCTGCTCCTTGGAAGATTTACTATGTAAAGTGAATCAATTCTGATACAGATTGATAAAGCAACACTGGTAAACAGATTAAAAACAGGAAGAATTTAGTATCTTTTTAATATAAGCCTTAATAAGCTCATTTTACTGTGAGTCCTATAAAAGAATTATACAGTTATATACTACTCTGATTATAAAATATAACTTATTGAGAAATCATTTACTAAATATATACATGTGTGGGACTATTTTGAAAGTAAAATTGAATAAAGGTTTTACTGATTATTGTCAGGGAATGTTTAAATTGAGAGGATTCAAAGTTATTGAATGGGAAAGCCCTATTCCTACTCTCAGATCAAGCTGATCCGTTGCCTGAAATGTATTTTGTGTATTCTTTGGTGAAATATTGTTTTGATAAAACATAAAGAATGTCATGCTTTCATTTTTGCTGTCTCGAAGTTTACCACTTGAAAATATCTATATCCTATTTTATTTGCATTTATAAAAAATAATTTTTTCATGTTATCAAACGGTTGGATTAAATGCAATATCAGCTGCTTTCATGTGAAAATTTGTATTAAATGAAGACCACTACCTTTACTACTTTGCTTATGGTTTCCAGTTCAGTTGTAATGAGTCAAATCTCTGACTTCAATTTATATGCTTCATTTGGTTTTTAGTCCCGTCTGGGCTTTCTTGATACTAAGTCTGTATGTGCAGGAATAAATTTGCTTATTTGTTCCTAAAGTCATCCTGGATCTGCTATACAATGAAATGGTAAAAAAACATGAATAGTCATAACTTATTACAACTCTGCCCATTTGTCTCAGAGGACAGATTTTTTTCTGGTGGTAGTACAGCATTAACAATCTTGGAAAGGTTATAAAAGAAAGAATGTGCCTTACAGGTGTGTTTCCAAAGAGGTATCAATCAGATTCTTCTGTGACTTCTCATTTTCTGTTTAATTTTTTTATGGTACTCTATAAAAATAAAGGTAACATTTACTGAAGTATAGTATTCATAATGGCAGAAAGAACCCTGTTACAAATTCAGTTGTATAATCGTAGGATAATAATATTAATAAAAAGTGTGTCTGGAATGAGCACAATTGACTTACTTAGTTTATTTCTTTTCTTGATATCTGAAAGGATTTGGATTACTTTTTTTATGTTTCCTTCTGTGCCCTGGGGGTTTCCTAATAAAAAAAAATATCAAGTCTGGTTGATCATAAGGTAGCTGTCATGCTACTTCCAGGAATGTCATGAAATGTTGCCACTGCTTCTGCGATTAACTTCCAGTTATGTCATTGATGGCAATGATAATCTGACATGGGAGAAGCCTCATTTTTATCGTTCTGCTTTTACTTTTTTATGAAGAAATAAAAAAAAATAGGCGGATATGTTATCATCAAGAAAAAGAATGAGAATTTTTTCTTCATGCAGATATGGAAATATATTTGCCTACTTCATTTTTAGTGTTGCAATAGGGTAGTCTGCAATTGTACAGGAATTATGAAGAAAAGGTAAAACTGAGTAATGGGAACAAACTATTAAAGCTAACTAGGAATAGGTCAAGATTAGCATATTTTGTATCTGGGGAAAGACAAGTTAACAGCATGGCATTTCTGAAGCAGTCAAAATTTGAAAGGTAGTAAACCACAGACTAAACTCAGAAAGAAAATAAAATCCTATTTAGAATTGTATGCTTTACAATGAAAATTTATTATGGATCACCTATTAAGCTTCATCATTTGAAAATCCATATAAAAAATTCTTTTAAGAACATAATCCCATTTTTTCAGATAAAACTTCCCTTGACCTCAATGTCTGGGAATATATTAAATTAAAATTTCCACTGTCTGACCTATTTATGGATGCTAGAAAAGCATGCAATTGAACTGGATTTCACATCTTTCACCCCATTAGGATCAAGGAACAATTTGGTTCAAATATATTGGCAAATAGTTGTTGCAAAACAAATAATAGACTATGGACTATAAGATTATGGACCTATGGACTTGCGAATGTCAGTGTGAAAATAGCTATATATTTAGAGACTGTCTCCACACAGACCCTACAATGGTTTACTGTTATTTCTACATAAAATCTTAAATGCATTTCCCCGAGGAGCTAAAATCTCAGCTTTCTCCTCACAGAGGCCCCCATAACTTCCAGTGCCAGTGCCATGCGCCCAGGACAACATGTAGCAAAACTTGAACAGCTATAAAAATGGCAGGACTGAGAAAGATGTAGTGGTGAAACTTACAGGGAGCCTAGGAACAACAAAAAAAAAAAAGTCCTCTTTTCATGATCATGTATTAAAAAGGAAACAGCAATAAAAGATTTACATAGGAGGCAACCAAAGTAATTGAAGGCTAATAAGTGCTGGTTGCTTTTCAATCAATTAAAAATGCATCTGTATGTGCTAGGAAATGAATGTGTTTTTCATGACCCTACATGGAAACAAATGTCTCAAGCACAATGAAGACAAAATAAAGGAGAAAGAAAACACAAAACTTCTGACAAAGAAGCTTTATGAATGTTTTTGTGTTCTTCCAATACTCTCTTGGTTTCCACACTGACTTGCTCTATAGTTTTTTGTTCTTAAGTAGAATTGTACTTTATATAAAGGCAGATAAATAGCTAGAACATATTGCCTGGTATACTTTGTAATTATAATACCCACGAGGATGAGAGAAATAGAAGGAAGCCCCTTTTTTTGAAAACTAATAGGAATATTTCATTTTCATGCTTCTTGGAAAAAAAAAAGATTAAAGCCAGGAATATTAGGATAAATAATATGATATGTGAAAAAATAAGCTAACATTTGAAATGTTTTTCTTTTTCCTGCAGAAAAATAGCTATTTATGGTCTTGTCAGAACTTTCCCTGTCTGTCAGAGAGAAAAGACTGGTCAGGATGTGTTCACAGTCAGACACTTTTTGACAGCTACCTTCTTATGTTTTATGCCAGATAATTTGTTTAGATTCATCTGATCCCTTTCTTGTTAATCAGACACAGCCTCTATTCTAATTTTTTATGTCTGTCTAAATAACAATATTATTGATTGTTCTGAACCTTTAATTTTATTTATCAAATTACATCCCATTAAATTACCTGTAATTTCTGAATTAAATACATAATGACAAACATACAAGTGCCCCCTGTATCCAGCAAAATTTTGGGAATAAATTGTTTTATTTAATAAGCTTTTTAAATAACTAAATATAAAGTCTATTTTTTAGTGTTTCTAGATAACAGGCAGTAGCTGTCCAAATCTGCCATTTCAGATTTAACATTTTCCTTAAGCTGTGGTTTGCCATAGATTGTATATTGAGAATGATGAAATATAACAACAATAGCAACTACAACAAAAAAAGTTCTTTTGGTATTTCTATACTATGAAATCAATATAAATTATATTGTGAGGTCTAATATAATATAGAACACAGAGACATCCAATGCTATCTCTGGAGAAAATAGCTTCAGAAAAGTTGTAGACTGATGTTTAATGTGAATTTTCAAAAAAAAAAAAAAAGACAAAAAATAAAAAAAGACCAAAAAAAAAAAAAACCCAAGAAAAATACTATATTCTTACTTCAAATCTGATAGGAATTGCACAATGTATAACTTTAGAGTTTCCATGCCTTTGGTTAGACAATTTCCATCCATAAAGCCTATATTTCTGAAATAAAAGGTTTGCCACAGGAATATATTTTTGTTCTGATCAGCAGTGATCCATTCCTGTGGCATGGCTTCTTTCCCATCTCTCATATCCATCAAGTTTCTGTCAGAATCAAGTTTTAAACCCCACAGAAGATATTAATTAAGAAGTGGTACAGGAAGAATGGTTTCCTCTCTATATATCTTCAAACACTGTTGGTTGTGATTTCTGGTTTTGTATTTAAATTATTTTAGGTATTTAAAATGTCAAAAACTGGGGCATATAACTAACAAGATATTCTAAGAATATTGATCTTTATAATTACAGTGTTTAGTTGCCATCTTCTCAATATGCTTGGAAGACCATCAAACACATGTTCCAGCCTGGCTTTAGATCAGATTCAGCTCATCGTCATTTTTACCTCTCTCTCTGCCTTTTTCCCACATGTAAAGGGAAATAGCTGCCCAAGTGATGCTTTCTTTTGCTTTGTTTTAAAGCCTGAAAATCAAGCTGCCAGTGGGCAAATAAGTTTCTTCTGCCAAGGGGTTAGCAAGAAGTTAAGATGTGGAGAAAGCCGTGGAAAACAGCCATCACCAGGAGGGCATTTCTCAGCACGTGGGGGAATCATAATTGACAAGTGTCCTGCATCAAAATTGAGGACATGGATTAATTATTTAGAGGTGACATTCCTATGTGAAGGCTATGCAGACCCTCTAGAAGCTATCACTTAAATACTGAGGGTCTTCATAGTCTTTATTCTAAGAGCTTATATTTTCTACCTAGACACAAATTCTAATATTTCCCTAGTATTGCAATTTACTTAAATTGATAGGTAAATCTTTATGTCTTTTGATTGTGCCATTCTGCTTCTTAGTATTTAGATAATCTAAGGTCTGTAACTAATTCAATGTACCAGGTGTGCTTTATCTAATTAAATTCTACAATATTTGGGTGTCATTCTGCATGCAGACTGATTGTATGTATAGAGGAGATGAATGGATAAATAAATCTGTGGCTAATATTCTATTCAAAATTAATAGCTTTCACTCTACAATGTGTTAACATCAACCCAACTAAATTAATTAGGAATACAAGGGAAACATATGTGTTACAGTATCACAAGAAATAATATTGTTCTCTGAAGTTGGATTTATATGAAAACAGAAAAGATCTTTAATAAATGGAAGATTTATCCAGCAGAAATCATAGAGTAAGACAAGAAGGACATTCATTCTACTGCAAATATTTGTCAAAGCTGTCTGATTCATTCTCCATGGACAACAAATGATTTTGAGAATTCTCTGTGATCCATGTGTAAACTACTAGCTTCCCACTTCTATAAGTCAAATTCTTCTACATCTCAGAATCAAGCTCAATGGCAGTAGCTTCAGACCATTTAGTCTGTCAAGAAAAAAACAAGATATGTTTAGCTATTTTAGAATATGCTTTCATGAAATGAACCCAATTAACCTGCTTGTAATACATTTCATATTAAATTGCAAAATTTTTCAGTTAAGCCTGTTGCTAGTTTAAAATTCTGTATTCATTTGGGAAGTATTAAAAAGTGCTTAGGTTTGCTTCATAATAAGTCCTAAATTCCCATTAAATTGCTGTTTTAAGTCTCTTTCAGCTATTTCTTACATTAAAATCTGAAGTAAGTGTAAATCTGAAGTGTATGAGAAAATAAAAGATTGTAATTTTTCCTTAATCATTTTCTGTTCTTCATTATCCATGGACAGTAATGGAGTTTTAATTTGTTGTAACACCAAAGTTTTACACTTATTAAATCTGTGTGCTGATAATTACGGGCCTTATTGATTTCCTGTCTTTTTAGGTATTCAAGAGCTCTTCAGGGTTTGTCTCCCCCGAATTGTTTTTTTCTCACATTGAGATGTGATTGCTAATCTTTCAAAAGAGAGCTATAAAATGTTTAGGCTCTCTATAGCACGTTTTCTTCTTACTCATCTTACAATTATTAGATGAACTCACAAGACTTTTACCCATTTATAGAATAATTCAGAATTATCTGTGATAATTCTTTTTTAGAAAAATATTTAAAAATCCTCCCAGTGGTCTCACAAAATGCAACAGGGTACATTTGCAGCACAACAATTTAGTTTTTCCATTCATTCAGAGAAAAATAACCCAGTTTGACAGATAAGGGTTGCATAGATAAGGATTAATATTCAAAACTGAGGAAAGGAACAAATTGCTAAAACAGAATGCAGGCAGAGAGCTGTTGCCTAAATACAAAGCACTGATCTCTTTTAGTTTATTGTCAACCTCTAGATCATGTAAGTGTCTAAACTGACTTGACAGGCCTGATTTGACCTACAAGCTCCATGGAACTGCAATTCCATCTGCATGTAGGTCTGAAGCAAACCAAACCCAAGCATGCTGGAAACTAAATTACTCAGTAGTATGACAGTATAGAGGTATTTCTTTAGGAGAATTGAGAACATATTGACAAAACAAGAAATGTAACAGAGCTGTGGCAAGTAATATTTTTGCCCCTCAAATCTTTTTGGAGTTTCATATTGTCAGATAGTTTACAGTGTATAAAATAATTTTCCATCTTTCCCAATCAATCTGGAAAGCTGTGTAATAAACAATGCAACATATACAAGCTAGAAGAAATAATAAATAAAAGAGCAAAGGAAAAAAACAAACAAACCTCTAAAATCTAACAAATAGCAAGGAACCTCATCTCTGGACAGATGGGAATGTCAGCTGTGACAAAGTCAAGTGTTTGGATATGGATTCTTTCTGAAGTGATTTTATTACCTCATTTCTGTTACTCTTTGTCCTGGTTCTGGCCAGAACTTGTCTTTAACTTCAATATCCCGGAGGGGGCATGGCTAGGACCTGGAGGTTATTCCATACCACCTCACATAATTTTCTGGCATAGCAGGAAGTCACTCCATAATGACTGTGTTTTGATACATAACAAACCCATTGATTTCTTATGAGATAAAATCACAGCACAGTGTTAGATATGCCAGTATTCAGGAATAGAAAGCAATATTTAATATTGTGACACATGCAACTTTATGGAATCAGTTGGCATTGTATTGCTCTGGAATTTGACAATTATGTCTGATGTCATTTGTCCAACGCTGCCTGTGAACATATAGTAATATTAGAATATCAGCAGTTTATAAATAGCTTCATGCAGTCCTACATTCAATTCTGGTCACAGTTGCCTCCCCCATGGACAGATATACAGAGCATAACTGGAAATTTTACTGGGCGAATCTGAAGAGGCTGAAGACTGAGCAACAAGGGAAGATAAAAGCCTTGGCCTCTTCACATTAGTACATTTATCAATTCAATTCTCATAACCATTCAAATGAAATTCTCATCTAGAGCAATTGGAAATTATATAAATAAGAATACAGATCATTCTGAATGTTAGTAGTAAGAATTAACCAAGATCAAATGATTATTTGATCTTCAAACCAAGTGTGTGTTGAGTCCTACATAATATAGTATTAAAATTGTCAAGATTTTTTTTATGCAACAAAATTATTGCTCTTTTTTTCTCTACGAATCATAGGAAGAATTAAGATATGGATTCCTTCTGAATGAATTTTTCAGATGGGAAAAAAGATTTTACAAATAGAATATGTAAACTATTCTGATGTATGTAAATATGTAAAATATTAGGTTATTACATATTACATATTACATTTACAACAATATGTAAAATATAGCTGACACAAAAAGTCTACTAGATTTCCTCAATTATCAGAAATTAAAGCATGCAAAAATGCTCTACCAAAGAATCCAGGTAGCCAGACAAGACTTCAGTAATGCCATATTTATAATTAAGCTCAAAACACTGACAAATGCTCTTGAAGAAAATATTTTTTAGGAGGATTATTATAAAGCTATTATTTCTTCAATGTTTCCTTACAAAAATATTTTAAAGACAATATTACAAGATTATGTAAAGTCAATAGATAAAGTCAAATTTATCTATTCCTTTTCTGCCTGTGAAGATATCTATCTTCACGAAGTTGGGAATTAGATTGTCCCGGAATCTGCTTTTATAAAGAAATACATATTGTATATTTTGAGTTTTGTTATCCCATAAGTAAATATATAAATAATGTCTAAACACTTTTCCTAGTATATTCTCAAAAATCAGAACTAGACAGTTTTAGCTATAATTCTCCAGGTGCTGCTTATCCTCTCTTTATTAATGAGAGATACTATGTCTTTACCTTATCTCAGTGTATTCTTTCTTTCAAAGATCTTTCTAATGTCCATAAAGCCTTAGAATAAAAAAATTCAAAGACTGTTTGTGTCTCTTTTTTCACCAGGATTTATGGGTAAAATAGGACCCTTATCTTTCAATAATTGATCAGAATTGGGTTTAATATGTTTTAATTTTTTGTGTTTATTTATGTCCTTTCAATTATATTTCTTTTTTTTTTTTTTTAATTTGTGCATTTATGTTGAGTATCTGGTCATAACATTTTCAGTAGAAGATAATGGAAAAACTGTTCCTGTAATTTTTTGCTCTTCAGAGTAGTCTGTTTGAATGCCCTCTTTCCCTGATAGGCAATATAACTGGATTTTATTTTTCTCTTCTTCTTAACATGTACTCTATTATCATCTCTAGCCTCTATGGTTAGAGAACTGTAGCTCTTTTCCCTCCTTAACCTTTCTGACTGTATCCTTACATGACTGCTTGCCCTATATCTTCATACTTCTCTTCAGTAATATATGATTGCTTCTATTTTGTGAATGACCTTTTTGATTTCAGTGCCATCAAATTACTACTGAAACAGTCAAATACTCCTCATCTTATGGTTTACCCTTGTCTGTGGGCTGAATTCATTAGCTTTTGTTGTCATGAAACTTTTTTATGTCAGCTCACTGTATTCCCTTTTTGCTGCATAATTTTTTCCTAAGAGAAATTAAATATTTGACTTACTGAAGTCAGCTTTTCAAAGAGCATTATTTTCCTTTTCAACCCTTTTTCTTACTAAGTCCTTTAATAAAAATAACCTTCAGTCTTCAGGTTCTTATATTTCTCCATTTTTAAATAAGAAGAAAACCAATTTAGCTGATATTATCTCTTTATAATTGTCTTCACTCACTGAACTGAAATGTTAAATTACAAAGAATTTCCCATGTCAGTGAACTCAGTATATTGCACTTGACAAGCCTTACAACTACTGATCTAAACTGGTCCATCTCAAACAGTTTCATGTAAGAAAGTTGTTATAAACCTTACGTTCTTGTAATTTATAACCCAACTGTTCTTACTGTATGCATTAAATTCTTGTGCCAGTTTCATTCTTCTTTCTATTTGCTTTTGTCCTTCATGTTGCCACCGTATTTCCTTAAAAAAATTATTATCACCACATTTTAAAAACATACTGAGCTGTTTATTCTACTACATTTTTCAAAAAGAACATTCAAAAATTGGTTCCAGCTAGGCTCTTAAGATCTGTATTTGTATCATCTTGTATCTCTAGAAGTGGAGTTGCATCAACAATAAGATGGGATTTGAGTCTAAAGTTACCTTCACATTATTAAGGAACTTTAAGATCTGGGGTTTGGTAGTACTTGAATCTTTTGCTACAGTCAGCGAAATCATCTTGTCATTAAAGTCATTAGTCCACTTGCATTTATTCCTCATTTGCCTGAGTGTTGCTGTGATCAAATGTCTCATAGAATTTATCCACTAATGAGTGGAGAGACTTGTAGGGTCATTTCAGATAAAGATTTTCCAATTCTCCAGCAATCATAATGGAAATTGCTAGTACATTAATTTCTTGCTTTAATATATGTGACTGGGCTAAATAGAGAATAAAATTTAACTTAATAGTTTACATAACTGCAGTAACTACAGGGATAAAAATCCCTGTATAACATTAGGTACTAAATTAAAAAAAAGAGAAAAGTATTTAGCATTAAATTTAAAAATACAAATAGCAGGTTTTTAACTTACTTTTTTATTCAACTGTCTTAGTTTGCACTAAAATTGCACCTGTGAGAAGTTTACATAAGTATATTTTTCACACCAGCTGAAAAAAACCTCAATAACCAAGTTATTTTTTCAAATAGTGTAGCACAAAACAAACAAATACATAAATATTGCAAAATATTTTATCTCCTACCATCTGAAAATGACTCTACACTGCTCAAGAATAAGTACTTAATATACATCCTCAGTTTTGGACTTCTAAATGTCGTCTACTATTTTGCATTTTGGAAAACTGTCATTAGTGGGGTCAGAATCAAACATGTTTTCCAGACAAAACTTTCACCTTTAATAATGGTTTATAATTATTGTCTTTTCCTGAGTGATTCCTAGAAAATGGTGAGTTGTCTATAATGTGTATTATTTGCTCACAAGATAGTATTTCTGGGAAATCCAGGGAAAAAATAGTGAAGAAAATTTACACAGTTTTCTTCAGCCCATGGGACTTCAACTTTCCTTGCTGAGACCAAATGACTACACAAGAATATCTTCTCTTTATCAGTTCGGTGTTGGTCCATACTTCCTTGTATCGTGAGCTCCAGACCACTTCAGAGCGAGGAAAAACTGTCAGGACCTTAATGCCAGCTCCAGTCTCCTTTCAGGTGCACTGCCTGGAACAGGCCTAAGTAAAGGAGGCTGCAGCCCAATACATAGCAGAGACTTTTAGTTTTGAAGTCTTGTACTGGGCACAAATCTCAGGGTCAGAGGAGGCTGAAGGGACTGAGCAAAATGTGGGGCAAGAAGAAGGGGAGTTAAGACAGTCCATGTCTCTGTTTCTCAAGACACGAATCAGTAATTGAAAGCTAATGTTAACTGGTTACAAATAAAATTAAGGAAAATTTCCCAAGTCAAGACCTTTCTTACAGCAGCAAAACTGTGAGTTCACACTATATTTAGGCTAAATCAAAAAGGTGACTAGAAAGAAGTATGATCATGAGATTTGTCATGCTTGGGCCTGCCTGTACCATCCTCTGGCAGTGTAGTTGGAGGTTTAGTGTTCTAAAGATGTGCCACATAATTAATCAGAGACAGCCATTATTAACCATTGATTAGTAGACATGCTTATATTCACTGGTGCTTGTTTTCCTCAGTGGCTATCAAAGGCAAAATGATAGTGCAACTTTTAGAAGAATTGCATTTTACAGTAGCATTTGGGGAAAGCACAGCATGAAGTTTCATACTAAGTCACACAGTGGTGACGAATCCTTTTTGTGTCCTGCTTCCTTGAGAAGCTGTGGTGCTGCTCCTTAACTCTAATATGGCATTAATATCAGCTAGTGACAGTAATGCTAGCACTGGTAGGTTTGTAGATGCTGAGATGTGATTATAGATGTAAAACCTAATATTTTTCTTTCCTCACTCTGGATGCTCAATACTTTTTGAAGTAATATTGAAACACCCATCTCCATGTCTCTTTCGATCTGATGGGAATTTAGTGGGCAATTACATGGGACCATAGAGATGAAAAATGTGGTTATTATTTCAGTTGAATTTATAGCATGTTCCAAGTACCTTTAGAGTGATAAAAATAAGTTGAATACAATTTTCAAGACTGAGATATCACTAAGCCACTTACTTGAAAAATACCACTTTCACTTGAAAAATTGCCTAATTTTTTTCATTTCATTGTTCATCTAATGTTAAGTTGCATCAAAGCTAAGAAAATATATGAAGATAACTCAATAATTTGCATCTAACAGCAATTGTATGTGCTCAGCATCAAGAATTAAATGAAGAGTGTTGATTATCTTTGTGTAGTTTGCTTTGAATAAGTGTAGAGTTAAAACTAAACCATACTATGTTGAGTGATTTAGGAAATGAGTGGTCTAGGCTAAAGTCCTAGAGACCCTTTTGGGGTTTTTTGTTGCTAGCTCTACTTCAAGTTATATGGTTAAATAGCATTTGTAACTAATAAATGGGGTTTTTTTACAAAATTAAATAAAATCTGGTCCTACCCTAACTCTTGGTAAGTACTCAAACGTGGCACAATCAAAACAGAAGCAAAGACTGAGCAGATGGAGCAATCATACCACTTCACTAATCCTATAGTATACTCCTGTTTCATGACTGAAACTAATGTGCAGTATACTTTAGGAGATCATGTTCATTTTTCCTCGTGGGAAATACTTAGTCTTCCTATCTGCAGCAGAACATGCTGGCATCTTGCTCAACAATTACGGAATTAAAAAGCAACTCACTGTTTCTTCGGGATAAATGGAAACAAAATAACTTGTGCCGTTATTGCTATGATATGAGTTCTGTCCCAGGGGCCAGGCTGAGGGTGAGCACTTAGTTGTGAAGAGAGTGAGGAGACAGCTGAGGTATTTCCTTATATTTGATTGCTTGGCTTTCAGCACTAGTACTGACATTTTAATGTAATTTTGTTTATAATATAAAGAAAATGTACTATTTAACTTGTCTATGGGTCTATTAGCTATCTTTTAGAGGCTGAGAATCAAATCAGAATCAAACTCCTTTTATTTGTTTTCCCTCTTTTTTCTCTAGAGTGCTGTAGCATTCCTGTTTATTTTATATGTCAGCTATTTCCTTCAGTAATGTTTAACTTGCTTCTGGCATCTCAATTCTGATGGCTTAAAATTTCAGATCTGATTTCCTTATCATCATTTGTCCAGTACTTAGCTTCAAATGTAAGTAACTATTACACTCTATGTGATCTTTCATTTCTTTACCTGAGTAGGGAGTGTTGAGTTGAAGGTCATTGATCATACCAGAGTTGTTGTACATGCCAAGGTTGTATTCCAGTTTTAATTTCAAGTATTCTTTTCATTTACAACAAGTGTTTGAATGAAACGTATTTTTATCACTTTTTAAAATTTTCTAGGGATAAATCTCGCTAATTCTTTTACAGCTATTGCTATATAGAATGAATAATACTGAAAGAGATGGAAGAAAGTGCTATAAAATATATATTTAATATAGGTTTCTGTGGACAAAAGTATAATATGTTTCTAAAAGTAAACAGCTATATATACATGCATACATACATACGTACATATATATTTATAGCCCACTGTTAAACTGAATAGAATAATAATTTGATTCAAAGCCAGATAAAGCTTGGTTTCATAACTGTATGGTATCACAGTTAAAAAACCACACACATATTTAGCATGTCAAGTGTTTTCTGTTACAGATTATTATTATTCTGTTACAGATTATTCTGTTACAAACTTTCCTCTGTACAATTGTAAAAATTTTATGCTTTAGTAAGTGACTTTCCTTCTAGAAGCAGTTATTTTATTGTCTCTTGTGAGAGTCTCCTCAGATTTAATGAAGTTTATATAACATTAAATATGTTTTTTCCCCTTTCTCTCTCATATTCCTTCAAGACTTCCTGCCAAAACCACTGAATGTTCCCAAGCTAGACTCTTGCCATGGAGACATAGTGGACATAGTGTGGGGTCACTGAATACTTTGTTGTCACAAAGCCTTTATGTGAAGAAGTAGAAACAAACCCTTCCTCCCCAAGAGAGCTCTGTGGAGCTGAATTCCTCCCAGCCCATAAGATGATGACAGAGACAGTCATTCTGGATTTCTTTCTTTCAAAACAACTTTCATACAGGCAAGACACTCTCAGACATTAGTGATGGGAATGAAGGGGGAAAGGACAGATTCATCAGGAAATATTAGATCAAGACATGACTCTGAAACTGCTTGTCATGTAGAAATTAGATAGGCAACACAGCCTATGTATAAGGTGAACACAACAATGGCATTACATAGAGGGAAAAAAGAAAAATCTTTCATAACAAGAAAACTTTCATTGCAATTCTGTGCCTTGATTCAGTAGTCTAGATAGAATATCCCAGAGAAATGATACCAGCATAAAGAGATTAAAACACAGTCCCAGTACACATCTTAGTAGAATTCAGTTTTGTATTCTCCTGTCATAAAACACAGTAAATATTTCTGTGAGCCATATTGATATTTTTTACAACTAGATTGTTAAGGGCAATGACCCAGTATCTTAATTACAGATGGTGGCAGTTTTGAATTATGTAAGATTCTTCTGCTGTATTGGTAATTTCTCTCTGAGATTTTACAAAACTTTTTATTTGGATGCTTTTTGTTGAATTACATTAGTATTCCATAGGAAAGATAAAGTGTACAAAGGAGTCTGGAGTAATGCTTGTCACTGAAATGACTGAAAGAATCACAGTCTATTTCAGCATTTTTCATAAGAAATTTGGACAATTATGTACTATGGCTTTGAATGATAGATAATTTACTCAATTTTTCTGATATGTTTGTTTTAATAGACTGCATTCTGAAACCCTTTCACTAAAAATTTGCAAAACATCCAACACAGAATATATGTAATTAAACATTAACTTTGAAAGCATTGAAAAACAAGAGCTTTTTATCTTGAATTCCATCTCCTATTTTTTAATAAGTGTATATGCATATACAAAACTCATATATGATGCATATGTATATGCATAATTTAATGCATATGTACATATTTAACTGCACCAGAATAAATTTTAAAATAAACTAAAAACTAAAAGTGTCTTTAAACAAAGTGAAAGTTAAAAAGAAAAACTTTTAGGTTTGCTTTACAAAATCCACCTAGTCATCCTATTGTTAGTTTGACCACGACCTTTTAATTCCCCCAGCAACTTTAAGGAATAGTGATTCTATATTTTTCTATAGAAATAGAAATATCTATAAACTTGAATATTCAATATTTTGTGTTGATTCATATGCTTGGAAGGGGTCTTAAGGGTTTCATTTCACAAAATGTTGTCACCTAACTACTTTTGAGAGCAACGTTCTGCTCAGAAATGGTATTGAAAGCCTAAAGGTTACAGTAGGAGCCTGCATACCCTCTAACTGCCATGACCACAAATATTTCTCCTGTGAGGCTTAGAGCTTCTGATTGCTTGCAGAGCTCTGACCCTTGATCAACATAACTTTCCAAAAAATGGATTTAACAGAGACAAAAAGCACAAGTTTTAAAGGTGATAATAGGTGAAGAAGGATTTTTTTCCTTACAGTTATATCTGGCAGCTTTATTTAAGTTAGTTGCATCTGTAATTTGAGGTGCAGCTGGAAGTATCTGAGAATTTTCTCTTAATAAATCCATCCAGAGTTGCAGCAGGCTGACCAGTGCCTTTGATCTTCCCCCACTTCCTCTTAAGGAAGTTTATATTCCCATTCTGTGAACTTCTGCCCTGTAAATCTAAGTTTTCTAAGATAGAAGAAGTGCTTTCTGACCCACAGAGAAAGTGAAGCTGTTTGTGGATTCTTTTAGATATCATACCTGCTGTATGGTTGTAAAGCATTAGGTCAACAACCCAGAGGATTCCTTTAAAACCTTGGTTACTCTGGAATTGGGAAGCAGAGTAAAGTGTCTTGACCCGGCTGACATGGATTATCTGTAGGCAATAACGGTTGAACTCAGTTTTCCCAAGACAGGTATCAGCTCTGAGAGTTTGCTGTCTTATTATTAAAAGAATGTCTATCTAATAAAAATACTCAGGTTTAAGAGTCATATATATTTTCTTTAATGTAAACACATGAGAGATTTTTAGATTATGTATAGAAATGATGTCTCCTCCTTTTCCGTAGAGAAAGTCATCAAAAAGCCTTCATTTTTTTTACTGTTAATACTACCAATTTTTGATTGTATTAACATCTTTTTCCATCAATTATTTAGCTCTTGGTTTTAAATATTCAACTAAAATGGATAATAGTCCACTGTGGACTCCTAACATGAAGCTCTGTGATGCACATTAAAGGACTTATACAAAAAAAAAGTATATATTTCAGTGATTTTTACCTAATGATGAAATAACTTTTGACTTACAATTTCCATCAATCATAGCATTGCTTTCATTATTTTCTGAATTTAATAATGCAATTGTAAAGCTATCTCACAATGGTAGTGAGATCTATCTACAATCAGTAAGCATTTAGCATTTTGACTTTCTAAATATATAAATATTCATACTTAGAAATTAGTGGAAAGCTTTTAGGTCATTATGCTGTTCACTGAGAGTCATTTGGAACTGCAAGACTCTACATGATTCTCATTAAGTGAAATATCTGCAATGATAATATATTATTGTGTCATCTGCTTAAGAAATTGGTATAAATTACACTTTAATATCTGACCTAATATTAATCAGTACAATATAAACTATGTGCAAATTAGGTATATCAGGATTATTGTATTTTCCAGTCTTGTCTGAAATTAAATTTGAAAGTACTCTGAAAGAATATTTTAGTCAAAAGTCTTCAACATATAGATCTGCATTGTGGTACCCAGTCCTAGCCACAGGATCCAGCTGGATATTGACACACAGGGATACTGTCTCTCCGTGCCTCTCTCCTTGGGCACTGCAGGATGAATCAGAATATGAAACACAGAGCAATGCTTGCCAGCTCTTGTGCATGTTAATAGGCTTTATTCAGGAGTCTGTCTGACTTTAATGAACTTCATGATGCACTTATGTATCAGTGATGTCAGAAGGACTAATCTGAAGGCATTTCTGGAGCAGCCATTGGCTCTGCTGTTTATCCTAATGACACTATTTCTAATAAGCCTGCAGGCTTGAAGTCCTTTCCAGCTTTAATTGTGGTCTTGCTTTTCTTGACATTGAGACAGAAGTGGCACTGGATTGAGAGCCTTTGTGTTGGTCTCTGCAGCAATGACCTCAGTAATCGTGTCCACTAGGGCAGTGACAGGAGTCTCAGGAATAAAGGCTTCCTTACCGGTGTCCTGCCTGGGACAATAAGAGAGGCTTCTTTATGAGAAGATGAGGATTTGGTTCAGTTGCTAGGCCCACTAAAAAGACTATGTATCAGCACAATGTGATCCACTGTGTTTCTTCTTGGAGCTGCTGGGGTCACAAAGGTGTAAAGGTGACTCAGGAAGATGCCTGGGGAGCCAGGGTTCTCCACCCTAAGAAGTTTGTATTGGACAGAGACATTTAAGTCTGTTTTACTGGGTTGAGAGAAAGAAGGTTAATGAAGATAGTGAACATTTAAATTTTGCTAATGCTTGAAGGTAGACTCCCAAATGTGCTTTCTTCTTGCTGTGTGCTGGTGCAGGGCAGTCTGAGGTGCTGGATGTGCAGGGTTCTGAAGGCAAGAAAAGACCAGAAGTGACATGCTGAACTTTCCATAAAGGAAATGTGGAATTTGTGCTCCTGGCCTGCTGGTATGTACATATGCATGCTAATCAGAATCCGTAGTTATAGTTTCTTTCATTAACATATCTTTTGGAAAAGAGAAAGGTAGGAGACACACAGCTGCCAAGTACCTTTTCCAGAGAAGATGATAACATTTTCAGTGAGGAAATATTTCTTAATACTCAATCAAAATCTCCCCTGGAGCAACCTGATACTCTTTCCTCTTCTGTGTCTTGCTACTTAGAAGAGCCAGGCACCCAACTGGCTACACCCTCCTTTCAGGCGGTTGTAGAGAGTGATAATGTCTCTCCTGAGCCTATTTTCTCAAGGCTAAACACCCTCAGCTCCACCACCACCTCCTCATCAGACTTGTGCTGCAGACCCTTTGCCAGCATCATTGTCATTTGATGGACATGCTCTTCCATCTCAATGCCCTTGTAGTGAGAAGCCCAAACTGGAGGTGAAAGAAGAACCCCAACCTGTGCCTATAGAGACCGAAAAATCTAAGTGACTGCCCTCTGTGGACATGTTGTGCAACTCCCAGAGGCCATTCAGTGTGTGTCATGTTTGCCAGCTCCTTATCTTAGCTGTATTTCTCCCTCTTTCCTATTCTGCACCGTATCCACTGTGCTTTGCCTTCCGAGCCCTTCCACCTTTGCTGTGTCGGGAGAGAAGCTTTGCAGCGTGAGGACAGGAATGAACAACTCACCATGTAAGAGGAGCTGCAAGCCAGTCTCACAGAGCAAGCTGGCAGTATGGGATGTGCCCGGTGCAAAGCCTCCCAAAGAGTCAGTCCTCTCAAGGAAGTGGGATTTTGCAGAGCAGTATCCTTCAGCAGTTCTCCTTGCTGGGGACAAGGATGCCTCTCCATCTTCTCTTTTATATGAAGCGGCTGAGGGAAAATTCACTGAGAGAGTGTCAGTACTGTTCTCAGTGTCTGATATTCCATGGGGATCTAGAAAATGAACAAATATCAGGTTTCAAAAGTTTTCCTGGAGACAGAATAATCAAGGTTGTGAGGAAGGGAACATGGTGGAAAGATGCATGTCTGGTGTCAGTTGCTTAAACGTGTGTAGATGTATGGCACTGCAGAGCACTATAGCTGTTCACTTGGCTCTAAGTATTAGCTTTGAAAAAAATTATTAAGGAAAGGTTTTGGTGAAAATGTCTCAAAGATGGTAACCTGTATAAGAGATCCAATCATAGCTACCTTTAAGCTAAATCTTTGGGCAGCTATCTGGGGACTGCACAGTGGGGAGAAGTATTTAAAAGAAGAATGAATTGCCTACAAATAGAAAAATGCCAAGAATTTTATTTGAAGCCTTACCAACTGTTCGAAAGAGGCTCATCAGTAGCCAGTAAAAATTTATATTTTGCACAATATACTCTTTTGTCAAGGGATGCATTAAATGTCCAGCTGGTTAAGGCAGCAAAAAATTACATAGTTTTGCATATATTCCTACTTCAAGAGTTTAACAGAAAGTAGCATAAGAGAACACAAAGAAAACATTTCTTACCAAGCCGCCTCACTTTCCTTCTGTGATAATGTAAAAATGATGCATTGGTCATTTTCTTGAGTGCTTAGTGTTTATATGTGAAAGAATTTTAGTCAAAAAAGGCAAAAGATTATAAGAAACACTTTCTTTTATGAGTTTCTGAAAACCAAGATTGCTTTAAAACTGTTAGAAATTATTTTTTATTACAACCTGTAAGCTTTCAACACATCTTCTGGAGGTTAATAAAGTATTAAAAAGGAAGTCATTAATCTTTTATATGAGCTGTATTTTATTCTTAGTATGTCCTCACATTGTTATAGATTTCTTACAATCTACTAAAGCCAAAAAATTGAAAGAACACTTTCAATTTCTAGAAGTTCAGTTCAAAAGTCTTTATGCACTAGTACTGAAAAGCTTTTCATCTATTTAAGCTGTATATCATAATTATGCCACAAATATATAACTAAATAAAGCATCAAATTAAATTATTTTTATAATGCTAAAATTTAGCTATAACAATAGCTCTAAAATTCTAACACATGCAAAAATTCTCCTATTCTATGAATAGTACTTCTAACTTTCATTTGCCTGTCTTTATTGTGACAAAATTATTTTCACTTTTATCTTTATGAGGACTATAAAAATGAAACATAAAAATAATTTATAAACAAAGGAAGCTGAACTTTAAGTGCTATCATTCAGTAAAAGAATTTTTAGTGACATTTTGTCAATGTAAATATGTTTACTACTTTAATTGATGTGACTAAGAGCTTTTCTTTAAGAACCAAATGGAAAATATTACAATATCTTTAAAGTTACACAGTAAAGTGTGAAAATGTGAAAAACCATTTCAGATATTCAGTAACACTAAATTAATTTCTCTTCAGTTATAATATCATAAGTACTGAGAATTATCTGAATTGTCTTGTAATATGTTCTTTCATATTTAATTGTTTTTAAAATTAATTATTGTCTTATCTGAATAGATACTGTAATACTATAGTATGCAACTTTGTAAGGGAAGAATATGAAGCTATTCCACTCTGCCATTAAATATTTTAAAAACATAATTATATGCAGAGCATATACTTCTTCCATGCTTGATATAAATTTGCTTTTATTTTTTATGGTGGTAAGCTAGCGCCCAAAGGCTTATTTTTAGGTTTTGCTTACCATGAATTCAAGATTTATAAATTCTTGGTTTCGTTTCTCTTCTACTCCCAGCCTTAGTGGAGCATTATTTGTTGTCATAGTGATCTCAGTGTAAGTGGAATTAAGTAAAACCCTAGTATATTTCTACCATTCTATGAACTTTAAATGTTCTTTCCCTTTTCCTTCCCTCTGCTATTCTTTTCAGACATGAAAACTTCTCTATTGCTGTGAAAAAACAATCAAAGCTGATATTGGTTGCTAAATTTAAAGAAAAAATCTGTATAAAATAATATGTTTTTTTACCTCTTTGTATTATTTTCCTGGACTTATACAGATTCATAGATTTCACTAGGCAAATTTAATTTAACGTTTTCAGAAAAGCTAATATAAATTCCTGTAACAATTGTACTTAATCTCTCTGGAAAATGTCCCCCTCTTTACACTTCAGAAACTGCATTTGCTAAAAGAGATGAGTCTGTATAAAACCAACCCTTTTCCATCCCCTGTTTTCCTTCCTTACATCCTTAGGCAGCCCTCGAGGTGCACACTGGGCACAAGAGCAGTGGTGCCCAGTACAAATACCAGCTGACTTGGCACAGTGTCCCTCAGTCTAGCAGAGCTTTACTCTAGGAATGGTGCAGGTTCACTGAATGGCCTTCAGAGCAGCTGCCAGCAGTCATTTCTGGCACATGACAAAAGGAGATGTGTGCCATGCAAAAGCCTTTTGCTATGTTTCAAGGGATTAAAGAATAAGGACTGGAAGAATGTGGCACAGGGACAGACTTGCCTATGAAAGAGAAAAATCTCATTTATGATTATTTAATAGATTAGAAAGAACACTGGTGTGACTTCCCTTCCAGCACTGTTCTAGAATGACATAATATGTCAATCATAATATCCTGCCCTTAGCACAAAGAAATATGGGGACAATATATTATAGATATGCAAAATATGGAAATCGAAGCCATTTGAAAAATTATTTAAAAATAATTTCCAGGAATTATTCTGAATCACTATTTTCAGTAGCTTATAGACATCAAAAAAGAATCAGCAACAGCTTTCGATCTGTAACTGGAGAGAAATTAAAAAAGAGCAAAAGAGCATTAATGATTTACCTGCCTTTTCTTTGTCTATTGATATGAAAAATTACTCTGGGGGAGAGAAACTTAAACTGAAGAAAAATTTCTGAGAGGGCAGAAAAAGGTGATTTCAATTTCAGTACATTTGTGGCAATTTGCATAAAGCAGGGATCTTTCTTTCAGCCTTCTCAAAAAAAAAAAAAAAAAAAAGGGGAGACAAAGTAATTTTTGTCTATTCATTATTTGATCAGTTTGGTTTGTATTGTTCCCACTCCTGTATCACAAGCAGAAACTCTTCAGTAAGAAATCACTTCTTTCTAAGAGATGAGACAAGAACTAGAATTGTTATTATCTGAGGAGAATATTATTTTTCATATAGTGTAAGCAATGCAATATATAAATGTCAAACATTAAAACCAAATTATATATTTATTATTTTTCAATGACTAGGATGAGACTTCTGTAGATTTGTAATATTTTGAGCTTTTTTTCCCTTTTTCCCTTTTTTTTTTTTTAGTGTGCACTGGCACAGCCTCATGATAAATGGCCAGACATGAGGCTATTACTAGCTGATACTGTAAGAATCTTTACTCCCTACAATGCTTAGTGCTGAGATGATTTTCCTTGCTGGAAGCCTGAGGATGCATCAATTTAGACATGAGTTCTGCTTTTCCAAATTATTCTCTGATTTTGTTTCTTTTGGCAGTTTGACATGGTCTCTTTGTTGTGCAATTATTATTGTTATTATAATATAATTGTAATCATCATCATCATTTATAATTTAACAGCTTTATTATAGCTGTGTTAAATTCCCCACAGTCTAAGCAAATACACCACTGACCATCATTTATGTCTACAATAATAAAAGAAGTTATCATTTCAGCAATTTTCTTGCCTATTTGTAAATGGAGTTTTATGCTATCTACTCAGGTTTCATTTTGTCCTGAAGACTATAGTGTGCTTTAGTATGTGGAGGAATCACAGAAGCAATCTATCTGTCTATTCAAATTTTGTATTTAACAGGTAACATCACTAAGGATTTAATGGCTTTAAGGATTCAAAAGACAGGCTGAATCATTTGTCTTGTTACTGCATCCCTATGCTGTTTTCATTCTAAGATAGGGACATTATAAAAATATAATTTTATGTGAGACTATCATTTCTCATTTCAGCATAGGATAAAAATTTATTGTTTCATTTTATCAGCAGAAGTATAGTGATGTTAATGAGTAGGAAACTGTATGTTATAGGATTGTCCAGGGTTAAGGGATCAACAATTTGCCAAAGGTACTGTGTTCTCTACTCACCTGAAGTTATATCTGTTGGCTCCTGAACCAATGTACTTCCCTTCCCTTCCCTTCCCTTCCCTTCCCTTCCCTTCCCTTCCCTTCCCTTCCCTTCCCTTCCCTTCCCTTCCCTTCCCTTCCCTTCCCTTCCCTTCCCTTCCCTTCCCTTCCCTTCCCTTCCCTTCCCTTCCCTTCCCTTCCCTTCCCTTCCCTTCCCTTCCCTTCCCTTCCCTTCCCTTCCCTTCCCTTCCCTTCCCTTCCCTTCCCTTCCCTTCCCTTCCCTTCCCTTCCCTTCCCTTCCCTTCCCTTCCCTTCCCTTCCCTTCCCTTCCCTTCCCTTCCCTTCCCTTCCCTTCCCTTCCCTTCCCTTCCCTTCCCTTCCCTTCCCTTCCCTTCCCTTCCCTTCCCTTCCCTTCCCTTCCCTTCCCTTCCCTTCCCTTCCCTTCCCTTCCCTTCCCTTCCCTTCCCTTCCCTTCCCTTCCCTTCCCTTTCCTTTTAAAGCATTTTCTTCTGCAGTTTGTAGAACAGCTGCTGGGACAGTAAGAAATATGTTCTCATATTCCTAATATGCCACTTATTGTAGCACTCTCCCCTTCTTATATTTGTTCAATAATACTTTGGGAATTAGGGTAATCTGATTTACTTTTGATGAAAACATTGCTGATTCATTGGAGATTCACAGGCAGATTTTCAGCTGGCTATATTCATTCAAATAAGGCATCTTAAGAGATAACACACTTCAAGCTGTGATTTGCCTTCCTTCTATCTGCTCCTTTGCACTTCTTATTTTTTCCCAGATATGAATTTTGATCTACTGTTGAGGGTGTGCTATGAGGATGTGGGTTTACTTGAACATTGGTAACACTGACTAGTAACTATCAGATTCTAAAATACAGATGACTGAATATCATCTTCATTTTAATTGTTGTACAGATAATAGAATAATTTTCCCATTGATCTACACTGGTAGTAATTACCACAGGTATTACTAATAAAGTTGGTGAGATTTGAAAACTGTATTTTCATTTCTTGTCTTTCAGTTTCTCATTTGGATCTCTACTAGGCTTTCTACTAGGAGAATTTTCTTGTCTTTCTTATGAGCCGTTGTGAGATGACTTTGCACTGAAGTTTTCAGTTTCTGCATCTGGTGGCGCAAATGAAAAGTTGTAAGTGTTTTTATTACTTTTTTCATTTCTATTTTTCATATTTAATATTAGGTAATGCAATTGTAGCTTTAGTTCTCTACCGATGTCAGAGATTACATCCAGAGAGTTTCAAATTAGACACCTGGGCAAGAAAAATCTACTGGAAGGGCAGGACAGCACTGGAACAGGGTACCCAAAAAGGTTATGGAATATCCTTGGAGATTTTCAAACTTTGGCTAGACAAAACCACAGCTGACCTCTCCTAATGTTAGTTATAGCCCAATTCCATGTAGGAATTGACCTGCATGAATCCCATTGACCACCACCTCAACCAGCACTTCTATCTTGGAAGTGGAAATGCTGTGACTCCATAAAACAGCCACCATCACAAAGGGCTGTACATAAGAATAACCTTCCTGGAGAATTAGTGCGTTTGGACTTGATGATTTTCAGGAACTGCTCAATATCACACCAACACCCTGTGATTTAAAGGGATGATAAAGAAGCTGGTCACTTTTCTTATGTAATTGACACTGTATAGAAAAGCGTATTACAAAATTAGAGCCTCATTTTCATAGCTTATTTTAGTCTGACAAGGAGTTGCACCTATTTTTGCTCTGGACTGTTTGCAAATTACATAGTTGCATCCTTGTGACCTGAGTCACACAGCACAGTCTAGGCAGGACAAACAAGGAATTCAACCTAGGTGTTTTTCAGGCAGTCTTTAAACCTCATACATCACTCCATTATCATCAAATGATGGTTCATGGTCAGCCTTTTGTTACTGGCATGTATTAATTGAATTATAACCAGTATCTTTTTCTATGTAAATTCATTGTTTCCTCTTTGCCATAGGCAAATGTGTTACTCTTGCTACACCTCATCATAACTGAATAGGTTATTACAGAGTACAGTACAGTTCTTCTGTTCTTGTATTTTCATATTTCACTAAGGCAAACTGACTCACTAACAAAATTATTTTAACTGTATGGTCTCCTCAAATTTCTTTACCAGTCAGTGGTCCTTGATGTCTTATTGCGGTTCATCAGTGAATGTAGAAAAAGAATAATTTCCTTTTTATATTTTTCTAATGCTGTTAAATCAAAAATGTTGACAGGCTAAACTTGAAATACTTCTTACAGTAATCTGCAGCAAACGGTGTGGTTGTTAATTTATAGAATGACTGTATAAAATGAAGATGTGTGGGAAGTGATCATGCCCTCTTCCTTTCCAATATTTATTTTAACCTATGTGTTTGGGACTTGCTTACATTAAATTAAATGGTATCAAAACTTCTGTCCCAAATATCGAGGACTGAGTGAACCTTTTCTTTGGTTAAGAGATATTTTCTTTTTATCTTCCATGTTACACTGCCTTGTATTTCTTGGATTATTTTTTATTTAGTTAGCTACTATTAACATGGGTTAATTAAATAGAAATAACTCTAAGGCTGAAGAGGCAGCCAGTTTTTTCAAATTAATGTTAGCCTCTGCCAGGTAGATTTTAATGAATTATCCATAAAGCAGCATAAATGGAAATGGGTATCCTGACTCTGCAATGAACGATAGAAGTCATTACACAAGAATAGGTCATGCTAAAGGTCCTTGAAAGACAATAAGCTGTCTCTAATTAATAGTCTGTGACAATGTGGACTTTTACATCCTTGGAAAATTAATTGTATAGCACTAGGAATATTTTGCATTTTTCCTCCTACTTGTCTCATGATGCTTGTCATGCATTTGGTATTTCCATTTTTCTACTGTGATAGGATTCTACCAATCTGCTTCAAATAAAATTTGGATAAAATGACTATATATTTCTAGACTTCTCAAAATCTACAACAATATCTTGACAGGAGTTATCTTACCAAACTTTATTATTGAAAAAATGGAGTAAATGGAAAGAGTTTACCTATTCAGAGTACCTTTGTAAAACACTTAGCATAGATTTGATTACTCTATAATGAGTACCTGTGTAAGCACCATGGATTATATGACTAATGCTTAGGTGACTAAAACCAGAGGATTTATTCTTTCCCAGCAGTTGAAAGTGTTGCTGTTTCTGCTCACAGCACTATCAACCAGCTTCAAGGTACTGTCTTCAGAGCTCAAAATGTGGGAGACAGTGACACAATATTTTATTCTTTGCTTTATGCCTTGTCTAGGTCTGGTACTACATTACTAATCCCAGACTGTCTTTTTGATTACCCTATAAAAACTTTCCCCATCAAAATTCCTCATTAAATATTTGCATCCACCAACAACGGGGTCTCAAATCTCATGATCTCTGTCCCAGACCCCCTCAAATTCACTATCCAATATTTTGTCCCTTCTGTCCATTTCTATAACTCCTTGTAAATCAGGAATTTGTCAGTCCTTCAGTCCTTGAGGTACATCCAGGAGATGCCAAATTTGATGATGTTTCTGGCCTCCGCATACATTTTGTTTGTTGTCAGTACCTTCACATGTGTGCTGCTGATGGTTTGCTTAGAATATTTCCAAAAGTCATAAGGAGTGAGGAGTTTCTGGTGAGACATAAGAAGGACAGTCTGGCGCTCCACTGGAAGTTCCATTGTTGTGAAATACTTTTAGCATTATAGTTTCCATTCTTATGAGAACACTTTCTCCAACATGTTAGAAAAGGAATGTAAGTTTCAAGAGTTGCTGCTTCCTGGAAGACACCATAATATTATTCTTGAGGACACCAAAAACACTGCTGTACAGAACAGTTCTGTCTTGTGTCCAATGTGCTTAACAGATCAGAGCTAAGGTGACAGTGGTGGGTAGGAACACTAATCCTATATAATTATTACTATATTCCTATATATTTTATATATATTATAGTAGGAGGAGGAGTAGGAGTAGTATATATAATTATATAATTATAATCCTATATAATTATATAACTATATAATTGTTGTCATCCCTAGCAAAGTCTCATTTTTTAACCTTGTCTTTCATAGATTAAAAAAATAAAGAAAAAAAGAAAAGCAGCTTTCTTTTAGTCCAGACTAGAATGAAACACCAAGTAATATATTTCACAAACACAAGAAGAATGAAGAAGTTTATTACATCATGTTGGCCTTTTTCACAGTGTTAAATTAAATCACACATTGCTCAGACTTTCTAATTAATAGCATGCTATGTGGAGGAAGTCTTTCAGTAATTAACCTTTCAGTTAATCAAAGCAGGTTTTCTGCTTCTCTTCATCTTAAATCTATTTGATGTTTTTTTTCTCCCTTTATTTCTTAACATTTATTTTGTGGTCTAGATCTTGCCTTTGAAATACTAAGATCAAGTCCCTGATTCACAGCTACCAAAATTTTGAGCTATACTGAAAACTGAGCTCACATATCACCTGCAGATTTTCTTTTCCTTTTCCACAATGTTTCAAATTCTTAAGCATTTCATAGGTAGTATTTTTTTTCATTGTATTCTATAAAAATATGGAGTTATTTACAAAGAAAGTGCTGTACAAATAGGAGGTTTACAAGCCAATATAAAAGTATTTGAAAGTATAAAGAAGGCAGGTAAAAATCTGTGAAAGAATTGTCTGTTTAATAAAGTTATTTTTAAAAGTGCAAACTCTGTGAAAAATATCGCTTTCTCCAGCAAAGAGCAATTTTTTTTTCTCTCTTGTATCCACTTAAGGAAGTAGAAAAATGTATTTCAACTTGACTACATGGAAGAGACTAATTGCAAAACAGTCAGCCTAAGTGATCTGTTAGTTGATGTTTTATCAATATTTTTGCTGAATTATTTAGATATTCATGCATGTGTGTTTCCATATTTTTAGCTTACATAAACTTAGAAAAGACTACAAATAATCTTCTAAAGAGAGAGTGTGTAGTGACAGGAGTAGGGGAAATGGATTCAAACTGAAATAGGGAAAGTTTTAGATTAGATATTAGGAAGAAATTCTTTACTGTAAAGTTGGTGAGGCATTGGATGAGATTGACAGAGAAGCTGTGGATGCCCCATCCCTGGAAATGTTCAAAGCCATATTGGATGGAACTCTGAGTAGCCTAGTCTACTGGAAGGTATGCCTTCCCATGGTACACCGCCATGGGAGCTTGGGACTAGATGATTTCTAAGCCATTCTGTGATCTAATTACTGAAATATTTTACATTTGTGCACTTCTTTATAAGCCATTGCACACTCTAAGCCAGTATAAAAACACAAATTGCATTGTCATGTAGTTTAACAGAAACAACAAGCAATACAAAATCACTGTGTACTTACTGAGCTACAGAACAAGAAACACTCATGCAAAATAAAAAACAGAAAAATGCAGGTAATGTATAATATGCAATTTATTTCTAATCATCTTCATTTCTGTAGCTAGACTAAAAAATAACTAGGCTCTTTAGTGCACACAAACTTGCTGGAATACCCTTATTTTAGGCAGCAAACCAACTTTTCAAGTATCATGTTAAAATATTGACAGAGCTCAGTGGAATCACAGAGAGATGCTATTTCATTTAATGATATTACAAGGTTATATCATGTTGATGTTATAGGATTTGTACAGTCAGAGGTTGACAGAATATTAAAAGCCTAGGCTGATATCTACAGTCCAGATATATTAGAAAGTGAAGCAGAAAATGTTAGTTTTATAGTACAGTCTCAATGGTGATTAGAGCTTCGATAGTATAAAAATGTTATTAATATTGAAAATCTTATATTTCTCCTAAGTCCAAGTATAAAAATTATACTGCATACGTCCTGAGCAGCTATTAGATACTATGTCATACTGAGAGCTGATGGCACCTAAAAAGCATTCTGGCTTTTTGTTTCATGTTCTGGAAGTCACCAGGAAGAATGAAAAGCAATCACATCTTTTTCCATGTAACTTCACAGCTGTTCTTGAAGTGTCTACTTCTAAAACTCATGGTGAAGCATTAAAAATATCCCAAGCACAAACATGCAGAAATTTTGCCAGCAAAGAATTCTAAAAATGTTCTAGTACATAATCCCCTCTTACTACCATATTAATTTCAATCAAGGATTGACAACTATGAAAGCCAGAATTTTAGGCTTTTCCCCTTCATTATTCTTCCTGTTCTTATTATCTGCATTAAGGATTCATATAAAATTAACAACTGTAAACTTAAAACAAAAGAAGCCAACTATCTGCCTGATTTTCCACTTACAGTCAATTCAGTCATTTTCCTCTAATTTACTACCGTTATATATTTGAGTCTCATATTGGCAATATACAAACAGCAAGTTGCTCTATGCTTGCTTGGCTTCATTTGCAGATATGTTTAGTCCCACTTCCCTAATCCACAGACAGAAGAACCCGTGATAAAAGTTCGTTGCTAAATATTTACATTTGAAAAATATTGATCATCAGCAATACTGTGAATAATTTATTTCCCAAGGACATTGTGCCTGCAGTTGATGAAGATGCATCTATGGTCTTTAGAGCTTCCATTAAAAAGCATATTCTCACACAGCTTGCAGCCAGAAAGCAGGGCTTCAGCATGCAGGAACATATCACTTGTTCCAGAAGGCAAACATTGTAAATAATGAATGCTCCCCTTCTTCCTCCTTTCCTTACCTTTTATATCTGACCTGACATCATATGGTACAGAGTATCCCTTTGATCAGTTTGGGTCAGCTGGCCTATTTGTGTCCTTTCCCAGCATTTTTCCCACCCCCATCCTACTGAATGTTGAGAGACAGCCTTGGTGCTGTGCCAGTGCTGCTCAGCAGTAGCCAAAAGGAAAAAAAACAAAATCTGGTGTATTATCAGCACCTTTCTAGCTACCAATGCAAAAAACAGTACTGTGAGAGCTGCTGTGGGAAGATGAACTCCATCTCAGCCAGACCCAGTACGTAGGTTGAATACCCCATAATGCGTGGAAATGAAACAGCTCTCTGACTTACTGTCCTGCTATTCATAAAACTTATTCCACCTAAAATAAGTTCCCCCATTAACACAATTTAAAGGCATGGGTCCACTGTGACTGTTAAGCTCTTCAATGGGTATCTCTTTCAACTTACATATATCCTGCAGTAATGCAATAGGTACCTACTGTGTGGCATGCAGCTAATAGTCTGTCTGCTGTGTGCTGTACTGTGATGAATCTATTGAATGGACACTCCAGAAACAGCAAAACCATGTTCTGGATAAAGCCAGGGGGGGAAGCTGCAGAGTCAGATACCTGGAGTCAGAGAACTGATTTGTGAAATACACAAAGGGAGCTATCTTGGGATAGACAACCACACTTGAGATTTTAATGGAGGGAAACTTGTAGCAGTCTACTGCAGACAAGATGTACCAGCTATAGTGCCATAGACGGGCATGATGGAGAATGTGGCCTTGTGTTATTGTAGAATTAAGACATTTCTGAGGATAGGTGTAAGTCTGTACTATAGTTTCATGTTTTGGAGATAGAGACGGTGGCTTATTGATTGTGTGCTGTGCTTTAAAAGGAAGCAAAAAGAAATTACTAAGGTAATGTTAAAGGAATTCCTCCCTTTGTGTAACTGGGTATGATATCTCAGGCTGTTTTTGTAGCCAGTGAATAGAAATGAGCATTTTAGGGGCACAGCTCATCTGATGTACTTTAGAAAATAGTATTTTAGTGAGATGAATCAGGGTTTAGAAATACTTTTCTTCATTGGCTACAAAGGAGACTAAGTGTGACTAGCTTAGGTGTCTGTGTTTGGCCAAGAAATATAATTTTAAAAAAACAATGAAGCACAACTCCAAGTAGTTCTCAAACAATGGGACATTGATATATCCAATAGATATATCACCCAACAATCAGTAGTGGAGCAGTGGCCTGAAAGTATCACCTCAGGAACTTTGTGCATCTGTCAATAAAGTTATTATGTGTTCTTCTGTTGTAGTCATTCCTAAAAGTCTTATTTGAAAAGATGCCATGTCCCTTTTCCTTGAGGTTCACTAAATCTATTCACATTGTAATTCATTAGAAAAACATAAGGTACTGAGATTTTATGAGCATTTCCAACAGTTTTTCTTGCCAATGTTGAGTTAGACTTTTGCTTTCACCGAGCTCTCACTGGTGGTGAGAAGCCTCTACAAAAGGTGATTCAGAAGGATATGGCAAGGTTGGTGTTCTAAAGGAACCAGTCTGAGCAAAGTGGAACACGTCATTACATAAGACTCACCATTAAAATTATTTCTGCATTTCAGAGGTATTTAAAAATAAGAGAGCTAGTGTACCTACAAGGGGCAAATCTAAGAAGTGATGAAAAATATAAAATAAACAGGAAATTATTTTTAACTTTCCATGGAGATTTTATTTCTGTTCTTTTTATTTTTACTTTAAGATACTCTGGATATTCTGCTTGCTTTTCTTCTTACTAAAAATGCTACACTTTGTTCCTAGTACCCAGGTCCAACTAAAAGTTTAATTTATTAGTTGGTCTTGTTTGAACTTCACTTGCAAAGAAATGTATTTTCTAGTGAGAAACAATTTTATAGTACTTTCTTTTCCCCAAACTCTAAAATTCTCTTTTCTTTCCAAACAAAACTGTAGCTGCTGGCATTACAATGCTGGCATTGTAAAAATGAGATCAAACAGATGTTGAAAGTGCACATTTAGATTTATTGATCTTATTTTTGACCATATAGTGAGAAATTCCTTCCTGTCCATGTATTGAATTTAATTGAAATAACAGGTTTATTTATTAATCTTATTTTTATATATTGATATTATTTAAGATACATGAAAGAGTCTTCAGTCACTAATGTGAAAAAATATTTCAGAGCTTCTTCAGAGGAAAAGTGGATTGGAAGTTTACCTTAAAACACTCAAGAAGAAGCCATCAAATATATTTATTAAAGATTTATTCACCCTCTGCTACTAGGCTTTGATTATTTAATAATTTATTTGGAAAAATAAGGAATTTAGAAATATATTTTTGTATTAGAAACCTTGATAACTAGTAGTATTTTATTGCCATGACTTGAGTTTATTTATAATAACTGAAATATAGATTAGTGGAAAAAGTAATTCAAGCCTTTATTGATCATCAGGTTTGACACGTGGTAAGGATAAAAAATCTATTTGGCACACCTGATAAGCTGGTTATATCATCCAGCTATTTTGTTGATGTTTTTTTCTTCAGTTTTGCCCTGTTTCATTTTCAAGAAAGACAAGGGGGAAAGTTTTTTGTTTAGGTTACAAAATTATCCCTGTCACAACCTAACACATACCACCAAACATAATGCTACAAAAACATAAATTTAACCTAGAAGTAAAATGAATTAAACATCTCCTAGAAAAATGGGAAACCAATCTGCTGCAAGACAGAGGTAGTAACACCTTCTCCTCCTCCACTATCCCTTTGAATAATGGTGCATCATTTCAATGAAATCAGGCTTCAGCTGCTCACTGAATAGTAGAGATTTCCACAGGCACAGGATTTGGAAAGATGTTCCCTTCTCAAATTGAACTAGTTTTACTTGACAGGTCGCAGAGATAAAGGGTAGCATGGCCGTGCTCACTGAAGGCAGCTTTAGATAAGTCAGTGTGCTTGCAGAGATCCCATGCTACTCAGCTTCATGGATCTGAAATGCCTGTTAGCTTGGCATGAAGCTATTCATCCAAGGTCTCTTTTCACTCTGCCTAGAGCCACTTTTATGAAGTCTGTGGAAAATTTGATCATTAAAGTTGAATTCATCATCCTTGCAGTTGGATGCTGCTAGTGCACCTGGTCTACCCCTCTTTTTTGAAGGATTTATGCACAAGGTCTCTAAACTAATATTAACTCAGAAGGCAAAAGCAGTGCTGATACTGACAACAGAGTTATTTATCCCTCCCACTACATATCCTGCTTAGGATCAAATTGCATTAGTCTACAAGATAACCTTGCAGATTTTAGGTACCTCTAAAATCATCTTCCTTCCTTACACAGTCAACATCAATTAATGTAATTGATCAAGGCCAGATTATTCCATAAATAACCCAGTCCACTCAACAGCAAAAATAATTTTAGTTCTTTCTTGTTAAAAAACAAACTAATGCAATCAAGCCTACCAGGTTTTGAACTCGTGAACAGTTTTGGAAGTATAGGTTGGGTTTCTGCTAGTTAGTCTGGCTGCAAAATCAAAGGAGAAGATGACAAATTTTGGATGCATTTTGTCCACACATTGGATTGCTTCTGTTGAAAAAAAATTATTAAAAAAGTATATTTTGGATGTGGCAATAGATGTAGACACAAAACATTAAAAGAAAAGACTAACAAATACAGCATTTTGTAAAGAATTTTTTTTTCATCTTATATATATATATTATTCATCAAAATTTACTGAAGTATTGTTGGTCCCACACATACACATAGTTTTCTAAGCCTTCTCTAAAAACGAGTTATTTTATTGACCAGGAAGTTGATGTCTGGGTGCTCGTTGGAAAGTCTTAATGAAAATTTTGTCTTATAAACAAATTAGTAATATGGCCAGTGAAAAAAAAATTCTTGGCATTTAATTTTCTAATCTATTTTACTTTATTTCCCAGGGGCACCATGACCTTCACAGATACATGGCTTTGTGCAAATATCCAATTATATGGTAGAATCTCACGAGTTGGACAGTTGGTCCTTAAAAGTTAGCCAACTTTCTAAATGGACTTTTTTTCCTCTTCTGAAAAAGTTAAACCTAGTCTTCTGAGTAGATGTTAAAGGACTCAACCATGCCATTAATTTAAAAAATGTAATAAAAATATTTGGAAGTTACCATATTAAAAAAATTACTTTTTTGATCTTTGCAGTGTTCCCCAGATTCATATCATTATCTAAGCTTTGTGAAGCAAATATGTAAGGAAGACAGGTAAAACCATATTTCAATACTTGACATAGATCCTTTATATCCGACACCAAGGGTATCTCCTCAGAAGTGAATACTTATCACAAAAAATGGCACTCATTCCTAATCAGATAAAATCTCTCAGGGTTGTGTATCTCTGGTGCTGCCTTCTTACAAGCCACAAACACTGTAAAGGAAGATAAGGATGGAGAATTATTGTCAGAACTCGGTAAGAACCCCCCTTTAGGGTTAATGTTACATTAAATAATAGGTTGAAATTAGTCACATATATATGCAAATGTATGGAGGCTCTTCGGGTTTTTTTAGGTGAGGCCTTTTGCTCCACATCAGGTTTACAAATGACTAAATGATTGTAGATGACACAAAACTGGGAGGAGTGGCTGATATGACACACAACCGTGCTGCAACTGAAAGGGACCTTGACAGGCTGGAGAATTGGGCTGACAGGAACCTCAGGTGTCAACAAGGAGAAGTTCAAAATCCTGCACTAATAACAACCCCTTATACCAATATATGCTGGGCACCACCCAGCTGGAAAGCAGCTTAACAGAAGAGGACCTGGCAGCCACAGCTGACATGAATTTGAAGAAGAGCCAGTAATGTGCCCTTGCAGCAAAGACTGTGGGGAAATAACAAAATTGGCAAGGAGTATTGTAAACACGCACAAGTGACTTACAGCTGGGGTGTCAAAGAACACATATATCATATTAATTGCTTTTTAGCCTTGTGTGTTTGACAAGCAGAACATCTGTGTTTAGATAATATAGGCCTGTGATAGGCTTAGAGACACCCTATCAAACACTCTGGAGATTTATTCTCTGCTGCAAGAAAGATCAAGCAGTGTGGTAAATTATGCCTGTGCAAACCCCTGATACACAGGCAAAACCAGCAGGTTCAGGGACCCTCTAGCATGGACCAAGCTCTACAGTGCCTGCATCTCTCTTTGTGTTCCTGGGTGCTGTTTTGAGGATCCCCAGTTGGTGGATAACAAAAATTAATGTACTCTGTGCATCTTGTTGATAATTTTATGTTTGTTCCTGCATCCTGCCTGTGCTGACTCACATAAAGGTAAAAGGCATCCTGGGCTCCTCAGACAAAGCACTGCCAGCAGGTCAAGGGTTGTGCTGTACTTGGCTCTGGTGAGGCCACTCCTAGAGTGTTGTACTCTGTTCCCAGCTCCCCGGTACAGGAGAGACATGGACATGCCAAACAGTCCAAGGAAGGGACCTGAGGATGTTTAAGGAATTGGAGCATCTTTGCTGTAGGAAAATATTGAGACAGCTGGGACAGTTAAGTCTGGAGAAGATGAGGCTCAGAAGGAATCTTACACTGTATGTGAATATCTGAATGGACAATACAAAGAAAACAGAGCCAGCAGTGCCCAGTGACAGGACAGAGTTAATGGGCACAAATTGTAACACAGGAGGTTCTTCTGAACATCATTTACTGTGAGGATGACAGAATACTGGCACATGCTGCCCAGAGAATGTGTGGGTCTCACTCCTTGCCTATATTCAAAAGCTGTCTGGACACGACCGAGGGCACCTGGTTCCAGGTGGCACTACACAGATGCAGAGAGTGGAACAGATGACTTCTAAAGGTTCCTTTCAGCCTCAACCTTTCTGTAATTTTGCAGTTCTCTGAAAAAGCCACTGACCTCTCTATTGTGTGAGGCTACAGAGTGTGCTGATGAGAAAACCATGAACTGATTTCATCAGAATCTCTTTTCATCAGATGAAACTCTTTTAATCAAGATTAGTCAGCTTTGGTAAAACATTTCTGTTCATTTTCTTTATCCCCAAAAGATGTTTGTCTCTGTCTCAGTGCAATTCTATTAAAAAAGGGTTGTCTGTGGCACTTGACAAGCCCTTAGCTCTAAACCTCGAAGGCTGTGGGACATTGAGGTATAAGTTAACACATGGAGGAAGTGTTGCTGAGACATTAGCTCATATGGTCTCTGACCTGGGTGAAGGGACTGAGAGCTGAAGTATCTTCACATCAGGATGTCCCTCTAGTTTATTCTTGCTGGTCCCTAATAGAATCAAGGAATTTAGTTTATCTGATAGCCTGTATCTTCTCATAAACCCAGTACTCTCATACTGTATAAATGCACTGTGTGACAGCTATTCATTTAAGTTTTGTCTTCTTTTGAATCTATCAATACTTGTGTTCATGTATTCCTTTCATTAATTAATGAGTCAATGGATAAAATCTACTGGGTATATATGTGACTTAATGTCTATCCTCACCTTTCTAAAAAGTCTCTTCTCTGAATGATGCCCAGCACTATTTTCAATGGACTGGATTTCTCCCTGTATTTCTGATGCAGACTTATACCCCACTCCTGTATCTCTAAAAGCTTCTAATCTCAACCTCCCTGGATGTCACAGTTACCTGTTTCTTCCCTCTTCATGCCAGTGCCATTTTTACTCTGCTTTGTCTCTGTAGAGCAGAAATTCAGGGTTATTTCATGTTTCTTCGTTATGTTTTTCTTATCTTCCAGCCTTTTTCCACATGCCATTAACTCTCTGTCTATATCATTTTTCTAAACCTCATATTTTACACTACAATTTACTTGATAAAATATATCCAGTGGTATACAGCCATCCATCCAATGATGGATTAGATAGTGCTCTACCATCTAAGTCAATGCAACATCATATTTCTTAGTCATCTCTTCCCCTTGATTAGACTTGACTCTTCCATGCCAGAAGAAATGCTCTACATTTTGCTCAGACTGTTACAGCCAGAGTTTTGTGACTCCATTTTATATCACTCTAAAGCTGTCAGACAGGAAAGACACTTCATCCACCAACACCTGCTTTGAATTTAAGCTCTTGACTTTTCTGCATTGTTCAGTAACTTGCCTCAGCTGAATCATCAGTTTCCTCCCAAACTCTGATCCCTTTTCCAAAACTGTTTGGATCTGTATGCTACATTAGTGTTTGAAATAATCTCTCACTTTCTGTGAATCAAGGATAATGACACCTTTCAAATTCTTTTCTAAAACCTACTTCTTTTGCCCATCCTTTTATCAGTGTCACTTTTGAGTAATCTGCCTATTAATACATCTTCATTTTTTAACCTCCTGTATCTAGAACTCGGATTTCAGACGATGTAATAATCTTTAAACCATTTATTTGAGCATGTGGAGCCACACAATCTGCTTATGGCTAGTTTAAAACCTGAGCTCCTCTGGATTTCTTAGCTTCATTCTGAGTTAAACTTTCCTTTTCTTCAAACTAGTTTTTATTCCCCTGCTGCCAGTGGCAGTGAACATCCTGCCTGTCAGCCTTAAACATTTTATGTGTACATTCAGGCTTTCAGTAAGGCAGTGAATCTGCCTGGGGTCTATCTGAGCCCCCTGGAACAGCCTATTGTTTACAATTCTCTAGTACAATGCCCTCTGTAGCTCAATTCTACATCACAATTTAGGATTTGTTTTTGTTACTCTTGCATAAGAAAATCATGGTACATGCAAAATGTAATAATAACCATGTAAAAAAATCTGGATTGTTTTGGGGCTTTTCCTTTTTTTTTTGGACCTGTTTCCTTTGTGACTTTATAAAGATAACTGAATGCAATTCTTGAGATAATGTGTGCAGCCTTCCAAAAAACAATGATAATGAAAAAATGAAAAAAAAAGAAATGCCTCGTTTGAAACTATTGAAATAATTTAGTTGCTATTTCTCACAGCCATCAATGCCTCTCTAAATAAGCAACTTTTTTTTTTGAGATGCTGGGGCACAGCACTCAAGCAGACCAGAATATAATACAAAGATGACCTTGTTGCTCCTCCCCTGTACAGCTGTAGATACAAGCAGATTAACTGTACTGGTTAGGTAAATCTAAATCCCTAACTTGTGCAGGCATCCTTAAGGGTAAAGTAACACCACAGGGCCTTTTCATCTGTTTATGGAGGAAATATGTAAAGAAAATAAGTGATAATCTCTAAAAGCAGGACAAAGCACAGATCCCTAGTATTATCAGAATGTGATGAAGAACTAGAATGGATCATATATGAAATGGTTTACCAGAGTGAGTGTACATGAATGTGACCTAGAGAAATGATTCTTCGGATGGCAAAAAAAAAGTATTTTCCCCTGAAAAAAGGAAAATAAGGAAAAAAAAATCTTTATGTCATTTTTTCCTTTTGGGAATCACCATATTGAAATCCAAATTGAAATTTGTTTTAAAATTTTAATAAATTTAAATATTTTAATTTCAATTTTTGGTCTCTTTCATTTGGGATTTACTTTTTTAAAAAAGAAATTTAAAATTCTTCTGAGTGTTGCAAATTCTGCAAGAGAAAACCTCCCAGTATCATGTGAAAATCAATTCTTGACCTTTAACAGAGATTTCACATCTTTGTAGATCCTATAAAGAACAGCATCTACCTACTGTAAAGGCATATCATTGTATTTTTTGGCTCACCACCTCTTCACTGTTTATTGTTTTAAAAAGTCAAAGGAATTACAATTACATATTACCATGTAAAACTGCACATGTAGGTCTGATAGCAGCACATACATGTACATGCAGATCTGTGGTCTTACAAGTTCCCTCTCTAGAGACTGAGGAAAGCAACATATCTCATCTGAAAAGGAAAATATTTATAATTTATGCATGTTTATTAATTATTTTGTTTAACTGTTTAATGCCAGCTTTATGGAACAAATTGCATTTATACCATTCTAATAGCTACTTAATTGTGCATGAATAATGAAGGCATAAAATCTTCAAACAAAGCTGTGCCTTCAGAATTGAATTATGAATTGAAGACATAACCAAAAAAAAAAAAAAGAAAAAAAAAAAGAAAAAAAAAAGGTAAGATTTTCTTTTTTTTTTTTTTTTTTTTTTTTTTTTCTGTTCAAAATGTATGGTTCTGGGCGCGTTCTTAGCCAAAGGCTCACGGCGTAAGGCGGTCAGGCAGCAGCTCCAGCGGAGCCTGGCCGGGGACAGCGGCGAGCAGCAGGCGGGGCTGGCACGGGCGGGGCTGCGCTGCCACCTGGTGCCACCCGCGGTGTCACAGCCTCCGCCGGGACCGCATCCGCCCAGACCGCCGCCTTGGGGCGTTCCTCCCTTCCCTGCCTTTAGCTGATATGGACCTACCAAGAGATCGGATGAACAAACAGCCCCCGCTGGCACGATGTTGTGCTTCCAGATGTTTCCATGTGCAAGCCAGTGATGCAATGGCTTCGTGTGCGACCAGCGCTAGCAGTGAGCGTGACTGTGCTGTGCCCTCCTCTCTCTGTGTACATCAGTTTTAGTCATGACAGCTCCTCTAGCTTCACCTATATAATCCCCTCTATATTTATTCCTAAACCAACACGGGAACGATCTAATACAGTATGTCCAGGAAATACAGTTCTAAGCCCTTCCTCACCCTTGGGGACTTCAGACAGGTGGCTCAGGGCAAAGATGGGGGCCCTGTGTAACACCACAGTCCAGCCAGCAAATATGTCACATACATTCATCCTGTGACTGAGAAAACCACATTTATTTCTTTGTTTCCGAGTTTGTTTGGGGTTTTTTTGTTTGTTTGTTCATTTTTTAAACCCAAGGGAAATGTGATATGCTGACAATGACTGCAAGCACCCTAACCCAGACTAACTGCATTTTCAATAGCCAGGATAGTTAATGCCACTAATATGAGAAGTGTCAGTATTTAAACCATCCAGTCATCCTCTGATTGGTTTTTAAAAGAGTGTAGTGGATTGAAAATCAGTAATTGTACTGTGAGAAGAAGAAGGGAGGGGGCAGGGGAGAAGGGGACCAAAAAAAGAGAATGAAATAAAAATGAAATCCAAATTGTATGTGTAACACAGTCTTTTCTAAAACAGGGGCAACCTCTCGTTTCCACAGCAGCTTGCTGGAATCCTCAGACAACTAGCAACCACTGTGCTGTCACAGTGAGTTGCAGGGGTACAGGGAGGCTTTATGTTTTTAGGCATTCATGCCCCCAGCACCTCCTTCCTCAGGTTTATTTCCAATGTCCTTAGATATTAAGAAAAATTAAATCTTTGGTGTAACTTAAAAAAATATCTACACTAGAGTTTTCAGCTTCAAAATAATCAGGTTTTTGTAATTCAACCCACCCTAAATAAAGACAGACAAAAATGTGTATTGTTACTGTTTCCTTTTTTTTCTTCATGCAACCTGTAAATTGGTTTTATTCTCAACATAGTGAATATAAAAACATTCTCTGCACAATCAGCCCCATTTACTGCAGTTCATTTCAAATCTATAGATTCCTTGCAATTACTAATTGCATTACAAATATTTTATGTACTTACCTCCTGGTTCTCTAGAGTCTAATGGATTCATATTTTATATTGTTAAATGTGTTTATTCAGTTTGGCAAAACAAATATACATTGGATTTTGTGCTTGGTAGGTTTTTTGTTATTAGGACAGAAAATTTTGTATGTGACATGACAAATCATTTATGGAACTCCTAATATGTCCTATTTTGTATCAGTGTAGATGTACACTTTCAAAAATGAAGGCATTTAAGTGCAGGGTTTAACCATTGCATGTGTAGTGGTTTTTAGTGCTTTACACAGGCTAGCTTTAAATTCTTTATTTGTATTTAACTTCTACACATTAAATTCAATTAAAAATCATAAACTGCTGTGGAAAATAATCAAAATATGAGTAAGAACATAATACATAAATAATAAGTTCATAGTCTGGTGTTTTGCTAATAATCCCTCAGAGTTTGGGCAGTGAGATCTTTAATTTAGGGCCAAATCTTTTTCAAACACATACAGTCCTACACAGATTAGTGCTTACAATTTGGTGGACAAGAACAGTATTCATCTTGTTTTCCAGAGTAAAATGACTAAAATGAATATGCAGCATTATGATATGACTAGACAGTCCTCTTTCTTGATCTTGACCAGAAATACTGAGGGGCTTCATGATCTCTGTGTCACCCTTATTTGATTTATCGAATTGGGTTGGTAAGGATTTCCCAATACTCTGCTTAGATGTGTCTGGTTTAAGGTAGACACCCACCTTTCTTCTGAAGACGGAAATAATGCCTCCACTTAGCCTTGGGCCTCTGCACTAGGATACAAAGGTTATACTAAGGGATGTTATGCATTGCTAGTGCTTTTTTGCTTCAGAGAAGGTACTTTATTTGTGCCTGACGGACAGAATTCTTCTATTGGTAACAACACTGAGTAACACAGTAATTTCCTCCTTGCCTGTTGACCTGGCCTGTCATTGAGCGGAGACACAGACACATGGGGGAGCAATGCCCAGAATCATCTCTAGCCACCAAGCTGGGATCTGACAGTGAAGCATATCAAATTAAACTGTTGATGCACTCCTGCCACAGCATGCCCACTTTAAAATGGATATGACAGGGGCTATGTGTTTTTTTCTTTACTGACACCAAAAAAAAAAAAAGAAGGAAGCTTAGTTTATAGTTAAAATTGTATATTAAACCTGAAGATGACAATCATTACGTGAAATTAATTCTGCCTAAAAGTTCAGTCTATGTATGTTTGAAGGGATTTGATAACATCTGAAGGTAAGTTTAGTTGTTGCCATGCTTATCAGGTGGAGCATTCTTGTAATACTGTGGTTTTATTCATAGGTGACACTACCGTATGCAGTTCTTCACGAGACACAACTTGAAATATTGTGATAAAATGAGATGCTTGCGGAAACGATCAGCAGTGTCGTTCTTAGGAATCCTTGTTGTTTGCTTGCTGTTCATGAACTTGTACATTGAGGATAGTTATGTTTTGGTAAGTTGTGAAGAAGTGATCCTGGAACAACACAACAGTAAAACACCCCTAGTAAAATGGTGAATTGTTGAGGATAAACAACATCTGAACTATTTGTGTGAGCTGGGAGCTTGTTTTTCAGTATATACTGCAAATCTCACCTCTGAATACTGCATTAAATGCTATTATAGAAATAAAACTATTTTTAAAAATTACACCCATTCTATCTACTTTAAGCACCTTGGATAAATAATTTTGTTTTAGTGAGTTTATTTTGTGTTTTTCCTACTTTTTGTAACTCAGATTTTATTCTGATAGGTTCAGTGCTACAGCATTAAAATTAGACAAATGAAGCCTAATGTAAGTTTTTGATTTTGAAAAAAGTTGTGGAAATATTTACATTAGGAATTTCAACAAATAAACTACTGACAACATAGCATAACTCTACAGTTTATGTGTAACCTAGAGGTGTTTCAGTGCTGAATGCCAAGTGAGCCCTGGAGACTTGATTAATGGATTGAATTTCCAGTTCTTTGGAGATTGGACTGGGCCCAGTAAAAAACATAATGGTTGAAAATTGAATCTTGCAAATAGTGAAATGACTAAACAGAATTTGTTATATTGTGATATGACTAGATAGTCTGTCTTTATCTTGAATTGAATAGGAACAGTGTGGATTTTCCAATATTTTGAATGGTGAATTCTGATCTCATTTGCATCTGAAAAGAAAGATAATAGTACGTCAAAAAGTGTAATACACAAATAGTAAAATCCTTACATTATTTATCAGAACCATATATACAGTCATAATTATTTTAATTTAAAATATTATAATTATAAAGTTACTTATAACAGTACTTTAAAGATTTAAAATATTAAAATTATGCTAGCACCTTTTTCAGCCATTGAAATGACAGCCCATTCTTGTAGCATGTTACTCCATTACAGACATATTTCTTTGTCTGACACAAAGGCTTTACAGTTTTTTATTTATTTAACATTTCTTGGTTATGATTAAATTTGACCTGGCTTATCACTTTTTTTTTCTAGTGGCATTTTCCCTAACATTTCTTCTCTGTTCACTAATTGCTTCAAAGTCCCCCAGATGTTTCTGAAAGTGCTTTTATTATCACTGCTAATGGTGTTCCTCTTGGCTTGTTTTTGAAATCTAGTCCTGTCCTATTTTCCAGCTCCCCAGATGGCTCCATGTCTTATTCTTAATTTCTCTTTCCCTGCCCACCACCCCCTCCACCCCACTTTTATAAATTCACTGTCTTTCATTGCTTCTCTCATCACAGTTCTGGCATGTTTGCATTCATGCAGCTCTCAGCCAAGTCTCTTGCCAAGTCTCCTGAGAGTTCTTCCCAGGTCTCTTGATACCTTTATGGTCCATCAAGTGTTTTTCAAGTGTGTTAGGATGTTGACTTTTCAGCTTATTTATTTAGTTTTATTCTCAAACTTCCTGACCCTGTCTGACAGCTCCAAACACACCATGTCTAGTGTATTTTCTCTGCTGAGGTAAAAGATGAGCAATTTCACTGTTTGTGGTGAAGAGAAATATACTTGGGAAAAGCTTTTGAGCACAGCAGGCTAACCAGTTTCCCTCAGGGAATGAAAATCTGAAAGTCCTCAGAGCCCCAAAAGCTCTCTGAACTGCAGCCAATCTTCTGCTGGATTAAGGTAATTGGTAGAGGGAAGACAACTGACCTGGAGTTCCTCCTCCCAGTGGCAGGCAGCAGGCTGTGTGGTGCTGGTGTCTCTGGCACCAGATGTAACACATGTGGTGTTTTCCAAAAAATTAGAGTATTAAAATTACATTCATTTTGGTAAACCTTAAGAAGGGAGAAAAGAAACTTTCTGGTTTTGCTCAAAGGGTCTCACATATCCAGAGAATCCTTTCACTGTTTTCTCCAGGGCATTTGCTGAAGAAATGGAAAGTAAGGGTCCATGTGGCAAAATAGCTAAAGTATATTGGGTGGAGGTTAGGCAGTTATGCAGTGCTGATGTACATGTATTAGAAAAGTAGTTTAAGGTGCTTAATCTGCAATGTATGAACTGCATTTGATCAAGCATTTTGAAGACATACTAATCTAAAATATACCAGATATCACAATATACACAAGGGGGTCTTTTACCTATTCTGAGTTGTAAGTGGATTGTAAGTGAAGCATGTGTTCTGCACTCTCCTATGAATACTAATCAGTATTTTGGGCACTATGCAAAGAATTACACTATTGTAGTTGACGCAGCATCTTTAACAGAGCAAGGTATCTTCATAAAGGGTGAAAACTGTGGCGCTTTGTCCTATGGCACCAGCAAAGACTGGAAAGCAAGTTAGATGTTAGTTAACAGATGAAAGCCAAAACCATTCTAGAAAACCCTAGAGAAGAAAACCAAGGAGAGTTAATCAAGCTCCTCAACTTCACTGACCTCTGTGTAGTCAGAGATAGAAGAAATAGATTTTAATCTTTTGAAAAAATCCAGATTTCAGTTTTGCCCATCATTCAACAAAAGAATGAAAGAGCAGCTATTAAAAAGAAATGTAAGCCACGGAGGCGTTTGTTAAAGAGGGGCGGGGGGGGGGGGAAGGAAAATTGTTGTGGTCAGTTTAGATATTTTGCTTGTTAAATCAAAACATTTTCTTCTGACATTGTCTATTTCTAAATATTTTATGTAGCAAAACCTCAGCAGAATAAGTTTCCATTCCAAGACCTTATGAAACAAGGAATTTTGGTGCTCCATTCTGGAACCCATGACACAATGTTTTGTTTGCTTCTCAGATATTAAAGAAAGGGTTTTGAAAAAAGGAAGGTTTTGGACCAGCCTTTTTTCTTTTCCACCTGAAGTTTTGGTGTATTTTCTTTCTAGATCATTAAGTTACATTTTAATCCTGAACTTGATCATTAAACTTCCTCTCATAATTTATGAATAAATGCAAAGTGGCACATAAGCACTTGAGAGAAATTACACAAGAAACACTGAAGATCAAGAGAGCATAACATTGCAGGTAGATGACCCTGGATGGCTGCCAAATATCTTTACTAAGCCCAGAAGTGGATTATTTACTACTTCTATGCAAGAAAGACAATGAGCTATAAATGAATGTAAGATCAGTTTACAGAAAGATTTATTTGTGCTATAAAATATAGCTTTGAAACATTTTTTAATATTCATGCCATTAAATATGAGCACTGTTTACTCTTTCTGTGGTTGTTTCTGTAAGCATCAGTACTATTACTGCACAATGCTCCCATTTAGTGACAGATCCTGAAGTTTAGTGCATAACATATTGCATACATCAAAAGAAACAAACTCATTCATACGTGTGCCTGTCATCAGACAAAAATCAAACCAGATAAATTAAATGAGCATTCTTACTTTTAAATTCAGTCTTCATGACCTGTTAAGAATTTTCCCTTTTCTTAAGGGCTGAAGAACAGATTTTCCCTGAGGCCCAAGTGACCGTATGGGTAGGGCACTACTGATGAAGCCACTCTTTCCCTTCTCTGCCTTTACTATGACTAGGAAAGCCTCTTGGAAGGAAAGGGCTGAAGAAGGAGGAAGGAAGAGGAGGTGTGGTGATAAATGTACCTTTTGACTATGACATCAAAAAGTGTTCTCCAAATTCAGAGAAACTTTAACTGTCTGCATGATCACATGCATTTCCTCTTAAAGAAAACCTGAGTCAAATCTTCTCAGAAAAATGTCAAAACAAGCCAGGTGCCAGGGTCTAGGTTTGTCTTTCATTGGCAGAAATTTTGGTAGATTTTTTTAATCACTAGAAAATTTTTTAAAATCTTCTGTGTTTCTACATCTATGAAAATTATCTTAGCTGTTGCTGAGTGATATTTTCTTTTCCCTCTTTTGAATACCACAGAATTTTTTGGCCAATAATTTAATTTTTGCTACCTTTCCAGAATTTTATACAAAGTACTTTTTCTTTTACTTTTACTCTAATCTGAAGGTTTATAGTAGATTTTCTGTAGCCAAAATGTATGATATTCAGTAATGCTTGTTTGTCTGGGGAGGGGGGGTGTTTGTTTGGTTTTGTTTTAAATGAGGTGACATCTACATACTTTCGTGAAAGCTGAAACTGAAAAATATTATTCTTGGAAACCTGCCTGTCCATGTTTCCTCTCTAACTGGCATTCACAAATGTGTTTCTCTCTCTCTCCTTTTTTGTTATTTTTGTTTTCCCACTAATAGGAAGGGGACAAGCAATTAATCAGAGAAACAGCCACGCACCAGCTCAACCCAGAGCGTTATGTTCACAGTTTTAAAGATTTGTCTAATTTCTCAGGATCTATAAACATTTCCTATCGCTACCTAGCTGGCACACCTTTGCCAAGGAAAAGTAAGTAACTGCAATTTGAATATTGCAAAATGAGGTAATTTAAAAAGGCGTGAAATCCATATAGTCCCTGTGGTATTTCTATGCAAGAGGGGCTGAGTTAAGCCGTGATAGTCTCAAGAGAGTTAGTGGCCAATCTTGAGTGGCCTCTAGTCCAGACCTAGCAGTAATTGCCCCACAGCCTGATTACCTTCTGACCCACTGCCTGACTTGTAGATGTCCTGCAGGCAGCCCCTGGATGTCTGTGGGAGCATAATTCCATGGATCTCCTCCCAGACAAAGGAAAGATGATTTAGAAAGTAGAAGCAAGGCACATCCTGGTGGTATTCTGCAACCACCCTTTGAGACCATACTGTCAATCTCCATATAAGTGGCAAATCCAATCTTAAGTATGCTTGGCATCACACGGATGCACACATCAGGTCCACAATTCTGCCACTCCAGGAGCTGCAAATGGACCTCCTTGCTCCTTTAGCTGTGCTAAAAAGGGAGCTGAATTGTGCTATTATTAGGAGAGTAAAGGAGAATTCTTCACCCAGCCATCAGCAGATGGACTATGTAGTTATTCTTACTTCACACATGGTTCAAGACTTCCCTCTAAAAGTGAAATATGGCCATACCTAGCCTTTAGGCAGGTGTCCTTTGGGTTCCAAATCAACCATTTCACATACATAAACAAGGCTGTGAAGTCCAAGCACAGAAGGGAAAATAAAATAATATGTGAATTGTAGAAAGCTATAAAGTCTGTTCTAATTAGATTTGGAAAATCTGGGGCTCTGTATGCAGTGTAAATGACTTCTGGGGGCTGTACTTCACTGTACCACTTCATTTTGAGCAGACTTAAGCTTCAAGGGGAAACTCTGAATCACTATCAGAGCAGTCTTTTACAAATGACTATATTTTAAGAAAGCTGGGGTAGGTTCAACTTAAGTACACCCAGTCAATTACAAAGTCTTACCATTTTTTACATCAGTAGTTAGAAAAATAGAGATATATTAACAAATATCTGAAAAAATCCTGATTTGGAATGCTGGTAAAAATGCAAGGCAGCAGCTACAAAACAGCAGAAATTACATTTCTTGTTTTATAAGATATATCTCTGTCTAGAAAGAATGTAACAGCATTAAAAATTATTTGTACAAGAAAGGAGACAAGTTGACTTCTACTTTAAAATAATGTCTGAATTGCAGGGTATTCCCTGTAAAATGTTCCCTTTAAATGTTCCCTTATCAGGACTTGATGAGTTGTGAAAAAGGGTTAGAAGAAAAACTACTAGCAAGGGAAAAGTAGACAAATTCACCTAAAAATGAACACACTAGAAATCTTTATCCATACAAAATTCATAAAACTGTAAAATTATGCATAGATGTAACTAGACTTTTAGATGTCTTAAAAAGATAGAAGTGCTGCATTTGGTAGTTCCTTGCTTTCAAAATATGGTGTGAATAATCCCCTCATAATCCCCTTTCTTTTGGCAGATTTACAGCCTTATCATTGTATATGTGGTTTTGTCTAGAAGGCATAAATGTACACACTGCTTTGGCATTTGTCCCCATCCACTACTTCTTCCAGTAAACAAGTGAATGTTTAACACAATAGTCTCTATATGTCTATTTGCTTGCAATATCATACCTCTTAATGAAAAGGCCATAAAGGTCCTTTGTTGCATGCAGCTTCACATAGCAAATTTCTCAATCTTCACCATTCGCGAGGTTTATTTAATATAAACACAGCATAATATCTTTGTGATAAAATTGCTTCCAATATCAGATACTCAGCTCTTGTTTGAATTGTCTTCTGTACAGGGTATCTTACAATTGGTCTATCCTCTGTAAAACGAAAAAAGGGAAACTACTTGCTTGAGACCATCAAGTCTATATTTGAACAGTCAAGCTATGAGGAACTCAAAGAAATTGCAGTGGTAGTACAACTGGCAGATTTTGACTCAGCCTGGTGTGAAGGGATGGTCCAAGATATTTCGCAGAAATTTGCACATCACATAATTGCGGGCAGATTAATAGTTATTCACGTCCCTGAGGATTACTATCCTGTACTGGATGGCCTTAAGAGAAATTACAATGACCCCGAGGACCGTGTGAAGTTTCGATCAAAACAAAATGTAGATTATGCTTTCCTTCTAAACTTTTGTGCTAATCTTTCTGACTATTATGTGATGCTGGAAGATGACGTTCGCTGCTCAAAGAATTTTTTGACTGCTGTTAAGAAAGTAATTACCTCACGAGAAGGATCCTATTGGGTGACGTTGGAATTCTCCAAGCTGGGGTACATTGGAAAGCTTTACCATTCCCATGACCTACCACGCCTGGCCCATTTTCTATTGATGTTTTACCAAGAAATGCCTTGCGATTGGTTGCTCATCCACTTTCGTGGGCTGTTAGCTCAAAAGGAAGTAATACGTTTTAAGCCATCTCTCTTCCAGCACATGGGATACTACTCGTCTTACAAAGGAGCTGAAAATAAGTTAAAGGATGATGATTTTGAAGAGGAATCCTTTGATATCCCTGACAACCCACCTGCAAACTTGCACACCAATATGAATGTATTTGAAAACTATGAGGCGAGCAAGGCTTACAGCAGCATTGATGAGTATTTCTGGGGCAAAGCCCCCTCTACTGGAGACTTCTATGGAATTGTATTTGAAAAGCCCATTAAAATCAGCAAAATTAAAGTTGTCACTGGAACTGAAGATCGGCAAAATGACATTTTACACCATGGGGCCGTAGAAGTAGGTGAAAAGATTATAGGCAGTAAAAAAGGAAGACAATGTACAACTTACTTGAGACTAGGGGAGTTCAAAAATGGGAATTTTGAAATAACAGATTTAGAGCACAAAGTTCTGTTTGATATTAACTGCATGAGAATACTTGTTACTAAAAGTCAAAAAGAATGGCTGATCATTAAGAGCATTAGTGTCTGGACTTCTCAAACACCAAATCAATAAAGCAAGGCCACCTGAGAAGGTACAGAGTGCATACAATCAACTGGGTCACAACTGGTGCCACTCCCCAGAAAAACAGACACTTCAGCTCTTCACTAGAGACACAGAATATCTGGGGAAAACACAAAACAAGTAAAGCAATTTATTTTTTACCAGTTTGGTCAGGCAATATACAAACATTAATTTGTTGAAAATTTTGAATTTTATAGAAAACAAAAGGTTCTCAAACCTCTCTTGAGATCTTTAAACTCTTTTTTATTATTATTTCTCTGTAAGAGAGATCATGTGGACTATACAGAACAAAAAAAAAAAAATCTGTCTTATAACTGCCAAAAAGTTTAAATCTATGACCATTATGTTGTGAAAAGAAATTGGATTGCACCTTATGCACATAAAAATTTAAAATCTCATGGTAGTATGCGTTTGTCCTGTAGTTGGTAATGTGTTTCTTTTCCGGGCAGTTCTGACAAGGAGATCTGTCCTGAAACTGGCAGTTTACTTCTGAGCACTGTAAGAAAATAATGTGGCTAGTCATTGCAACTTCTTGTCAAAAAGGGAATGTATAAAATTATAAATCTGACATGACAATTATGTAAAAAATAGATAATTGCATCTGGTTTTCTGTCTCAACAAATATCCTTTATTCTTTTTCCTGGCTCTTTTCACTGAAATGAGCATTGCTTGGATTCTCTATTGCCTAAGGGACCAATTTATTCTCCTTACTTGTTCAAATTGCCTCACACCAAGCAAGCTTTCTGCTTGAGTACCAATGTCAGTATCAAACCCAGGTACCTCAAGAGCAGCATTGCTCTCTTAGAGAGGCGTCTTAACAGACCTCAGTTTCAACATTTTTGTTCATGATATGGAGAGCTCCCCCTGAGAAATTTGCAGATAGCAGAATACTACAGCATGGTTTCCAAGGATTGTCATACCTTCCATATCTACCTGTCCAGTTCATGATGATACAAATGCAAAATGTACTGGGTTAATCAGTTGGGGGCAAATGTAATCTCCAGCCTGTCCTGGATGACCTGCAGTCAATAGAAGAGACACAAAATGAAGACTCCTAATACAATGAGAAATTAATATGTTTCTTAATTAGGGGTGTTTTGGGTGTTTTGGGTTTTTTTTAGTTTTCTAATTCTGTTTGTATTAATGTTGTAGACATCTTCCCACTGCCTCTGGTTATTTCCTATAAACATATCTTGCCTGACTTTAGACAATAAGCAGAAAAGTTCCTCCAGTCTATATGACTTCAGTGTTAGCTCTGGGCTTCTAATGCATCACACAGGGAAGCTGTATAGCATATGATTTACACTATATGCATAGATTTAGATTAAGAGATTCTATGGGGCTTTTTCCTCTAAGAAATTCCCTAGATTGTGTCAGTAGACACACTAAGAAATACGTGAGTAGCAAGTGTGACAGAGATGAACATTTTATTGTCAATCTCATTAATACTGTGCTTATCATCTGATTACATTTAGGGGGTTTAGTTAAATCTGGAAGGCAAGAATTAAATTTCAAGAATGCTTGCACTGACTAGCGTTCAGTCTAGGATGAGTACATACAAGCCTAACATGGCTATTTCAGAAGGATAAATTATTTTTAAAATCTACACAAAACATCAATGCAATTGATCTTCCTGGTTCATAAAGCTGGATAAATTCGAGCCCAGCTTTGGCAAATCACCCAATACAGAGGTAAGGTATGTTGTCAAATAAATCTTCTGGTATATGTTTCTACCTAATTCAGAAAAACATCTTTTTTTCAAAGAAAATCTTTGCTTCTTTGTTCCTTAATATACACCTAGATCTCTGTTTTTTTACATACATATCTTCAGTAAAATACATTAAAAGTGCCATACATGTTCAATTTGAAAAGGAAAATTGAAGCTCTCTTAAAAAAAAAGGCAAATACATGCTAGTCTTAAATTATTATAAATACTTATGAAGGACTTGCTTTTTAATATTGATATTCCACATTTCAAAAATAATTAGCTGGTAATTAGTCAATCTTCTTTTTTTTTTTTTTTTTTTTTTTTTTTTTTTTTTTTTTTTTAATAAGCTGTCAGTCTTCTATTTTTCTTTTATAGAATCACAGAATGGTTTGGGTATAATAGGACCTTAAAGATCATCTAGTTCCAGCCCTCCTGCTATGGACAGAGATTTCTTCCATTGGATCAGATTGCACAGAGCCACATCAGACCAGCATTGAACACCTTCAGGGATGGGGCATTTACAACTCCTCTGAGCAACTTGTTGCAGTGCCTTGTTGTCGCCACAGTAAAGAATTTCTTCCCAATATCTATTCTAAACCTACTTTTAGCTTCAAGCCATTCCCCCTTATCCTGACACTACATGCCCCAGTAAAAAGCCCTTTGCCAGCTCTCTTTAGGTGCTATAAGGTCTCCATGGAGCCTTCTGTTCTGTAGCTGAACAACCCCAACTCTAAGCCTTTACTCATAGCAGAAGTGCTCCTGCCTTCCAATCATTTTTGTAGCTTTTCTTTGTATCCACTTGATCTTTTATTTGTAATTCTTTATTTTTCCTTGATCTCTAACTATTAGGGCCAAAACAAATGTTACTAGGTTAAGCAGGAACCTTTATTTTTATTCAGAAATGCAATATGTCTGAAGCAATTTTCTAAATTAGAATTGAAAATACACTCAATCCCAAGATTTCAAATACTCTTGAAATATATACTCTTGATTTCAAATGCTCTCTCAAATAATCAAAACCATAGACAATGTGAATGGCTAGTACAAATTAAATGACATAAGCCTAAGCAATCTAAATGGTATTTTTTAATTCCAAGCTGGATAAAACTGCTTTCCTTTTCAAAATAGCACTAGTATTGGATATCATCATTGGCACAATGGCTTAGCATCAAGATCTCTCATCTGATTGTTACCAGTCTTAAGAGATCTAACCCACAGATGCCCTCAGAGAAAGTTTTCCTTGGCTGTGAATACTGGTAAGTGCTAAGAATGAGAGGCATGCACTATTCTTACTTGAAGGTGAATTTGACCTGACTTTGAAGAAATAATTAACAATACATTTATTCCAGGAGATTCTAGAATTCAGTTATGAAAGCTAATGTTTTGAGCACTCACTGTAGGGCATCCAGCTTCTCCTTCACTAAACACATATTTTATTCATCACATTCACACAAAAAAGGCTACCAGATTCTGGAAGAAAAAAAACCAAAAAAACAAAAAAGAAAAAAGAAGACATAAAATTGATGATAACTGGTTTTCAGGCAGATTTCAAAAATATATATTTGAAGACATGATTTTTATTCTTATGCTAGGAAAAGTGATTGTCTTCTGCAAGAAAAATATTTAATCAGAGATTTATACCTTCACCAATGCTTTGCAAAGCTTGAATTTTCTTCTTTTTTTGCACTAATTAGCAGCTTACAAAGCTCTGTTCTTTGTGTATACACTTGATTCTGTTAGAGTATGTTTCCTGGCTTCATTTGTGGACTGAACATCAATATTTTCATACCAAAATGAATCACAGAATAAGCCGTGTTTGAAGAGACCCAAAAGGATCACCTTTTCTAGCCCCTAACCCTGCACAGGATACCCCAAGGATCACACCCTGTGCCTGGAAGCATTGTTCAAATGCTACTTGAACTCTGTCAGGCTTGGTGCTGTGACCACTTCCCTGGGGAATCTGCTCCCTCTGGGGGAAGAAGCTTTCCTAATGTCCAACGTAAACCTTCTCAGACACAATTTTAGGCCATTCCCTCCTGTTCTGTTACTGATCACCGCAGAGAAGAGATCAGTCCTGCCCCTCCTATTCCTCTCCACAAGGAAGTTATAGACAGCAGTGAGGTGCCCCCTCAGTCTCCTCTTTTCCAGGCTGAACAGGCCAGATGATCTCAGCTACTCCTCATATGGCTACTCATCAAGACCCTTCACCAGCTTTGCTGCCATCCTTTGAATGCTCTCTAAGAGCTTAATATCTTTTTTATATTGTGGCACACAAAACTGTCCCCAACACCCAAGGTGAGGCCACCCCGGTGCAGAGCAGAGTGAGACAATCCTCTCCCTTGCTTGGCTGGTGATGTTTTTCCTGATGCCCCCCAGGATATGGTTGGCTCTCCTGGCTACCAGGGCACTGCAGACTCATGTTCAACTTGTCATTGACCATAACCCCCAGGTCCTTTACCACAGCTCTGCTTTCCAGCATCTCATTCCCCAGTCTGTCCATACATCCAGGGTTGCCCCATCCCAGGTGCAGAATCCTGCATTTGCCCTTGTTGAACTTCTTATGATTGTCATTGCCCACCTCTCTGTAGGGCCTTTCTGGGAGTTGACAGATCCTCACAGTTTTGTATAATCTGCAAACTCACTTAGTATCCCTTCCAGTCCTGCATTTTGAATAATTTCTGAAGATGCTGAAGAGCACTAGGTCGAGAATGGAACCCTGTGGATTCCCACTAATGACAGGACCCCAGTCCAATGTCACCTCTTTCACTGTAACTCTTTGCGCCTGACCTGTGAGCCAGTTGCTATCCCAGCACATGATGTGTTTATCCAGCTGTGTGTTGGATATTTTTTCCAGAAGGATCCTGTGAGAGCGACTATCAAAAACTTTGCTGAAATCCAAAAAGATCACATCAACCACCTTCCCTTGATCAGCTAGGGATCAGCTTATCATAAAGGGAGATCAGGTTTATTAAGCTGGACTTCCCTCTCATGAAGCCGTACTGGCTGTGTCCAATGACTGAGTTGTCTTTCAGGTGTTTTTCACCTGAATAATCATCATAACATTATGAGGCACTGAAGTGAGACTGAGACTTTCCATAAATACTGAAAATATTGCACTGTGGTCTGGACAGTGATTCATCTGTTCTGAACTTTCCTACATATATTGTTCCTACTAACACCTTTTGGGATTGCTGATAGTATAGAACGGGGAATTCTTGGGAAGTAAAATATTATTCACTTCAAATTAAAAGAAGAAATTAGCTCTTTCTGCAGAATAAACAAACCCAGGGCATGACAATTTTCAGGACAACCAATTTTAGAATATTTAATAAAACTACTATGATAAGGGTAATTCACTAAGATTCTATACAAATGTGATATTTTTTAGATCAATCTTCTAACATGGTGCTCTGTTTTACTGTCTGCTCAGTATTCTCCTATATAAGACATGAATGTTTTCGCTTTTATAAAAGGACATTGGAAACTTGTTCTTTATTGAATTATTACAAGTTAATAAAAGAGCAAACTATGACACCTTAGAGAAGATTTCATTCTGGAAACTTATTAAAGTAACAAACCCAATATCTAACTCTCTTAAAACCTGCAGATGACATCAGTTTTCATTGTGAAGCATTTCAGAGAACCTGATGGAAATTATAGCTCTTACTGCTCTCTGTTTAAATTTGCAGCTCTGTTAGGCTACATTTAAATAAGTATTAAATTATGAGTTGTAATGCAGATCATGTGTCATGAGCTCTAGCAGTGTCATACCCTCAAATGGTAAAGTATAATATTTTGTAAAAACAAGTGGAAAATACAGATGTATCATAATGAAAACAGATTATTTTTATGTCATATGCTATATACAAAGACAAATTAATTGGAGCATCTCCACCACTCCATCAGCTTTTCAGATGAAGCAAAATAAAGGGCTTAATCTTTGTTTTTCAATCCTTAGTCCTTGGAGACAAAAAATATAAATTTTCCCTTTAATCCAAACTGTGTTGACCTCCATATCATAGAAAATTAAAAGAGTGATTTTACAAAATAATTATATATATATGCATCTACAGAGCTATTTGTCTTATTTTGTCTTTGTTTTAGTTTTAGCAACCCTGGAAGACTGAAATGAAGGTATTCTCCATATAGGTGTATTTTGGTATCTTCAGATGGCATTTTCCAATACCTTGCCTCTTTTACTAGCTTTGCCACAGGAAATACATACTGTGTCACCTAGATATGCATGCCCTTTGGCAGAACAGTCAGTCATGTAAAGCAAGGATATATTGCTGTTTCTGCTGTAAAAGAAATGGGACCATGTCCAGAGTCATCCCACTGTACAACACTTGTCTAAGATCTGATTTCTTCTACTTGAAAAGAATCCTGCATGATGATGGGAGACCATGCAAGAGATTTGTCCTGCACATTCATCTCCTAGATAATTAGAGATATAGATCTTTTTTGTATGAGTACATATAATACAGATAAATCTAGATAAAACTACGTGATTCATAGTAATTCTCTTTTAGAGATAATTTCCTATCAGCAGCACCATTCTTCCCAGAAAGGGTGTTCAATGTCTTCCTCATAAATACTATCTTGCAATGAGAATAATTTTTTGAACTTTAAAAAAAGGAATATGTATCTCCACCTCAATCCAAAGAATTATTTATTGCATGTTAGTTTAACAATTAAATTAAATACAGAGAAAGATTACTTTCAATACCATAACCATAATAGTAGTCTGCTGTTAAATTGCCATGAAATTGAACTGGCAGCTGGGCAGATATTAGACTATTTTTCAGACACATTTCTAGATGTTTTTCAACTGTCGTGCTACCTACTACTGTTCTTGAATAAAATTCCACTTTGCTCTGATAGTTGTAAAAAGGTTCTTAAAATTCCATGTAGAACTTAAAAATACTTTAAGTAGGATTATATTGCTGATTAAACCCTTTGTCAGCCCTTTGCTGGGCTTACCTAAGAATTTCACATTTAACAAGTAAAGCTGAACATCAAAAGCTGATGTTCATTTCCTCTGTTCAGACAGTTAAATAGCTGCCTTCCTTCTTTATGGTATTTACCCATTAATGTTGGTTTTACTTTTGCCAGACTGAAGTTGGGAGCAAAAATTTAAAGTATTCTGGCTTTTTTTTCTTTAGTATACCATGCACCACTAAGAGCAGAGATCTAAAAGTGCAAGTTAAACCCTTTCACCAGCCTTTGCTGCTACTGAAAAGTCTCTTGCTGTGCACTCATGCCACCTGGAATATTTTGGTTCATTTGCAAATTTAGAATCTATTCTACTTTCATGTTACATTTTCACCAGCACACAAAGCCGTTCCCTTCTTCTCTCTTAAATTTCAATACTGCATAAATGAACAGCACCTTGTGTGAACATTGCCAAGCCACTTTCACCTTCATTCAGGAAACTGGGATGGTTAGTGCCATTTATTTCTCAGAATTACTTCCTGCTTTTGGCCATTGCTCGCTACATTTAAATGCAACATCTGCTAAGAAGACAATAAGCATGCTCTAATGAGATACCCTTTTAAAAGAGCCATACTAATTCTTTTTCTTTATTTTTTTTTTTTTTGCCATAATACTCTGAGTGAACTATCTGATTGCGTCAAAATCATATGCATACCTTTTTACCTCCATGGAAATCCCATAAAGCAAACAGGCTTTATTAATCACTCCTGCAAATTGTTCCTGGCAGCAGTCTGGCTTTGCATTTGCAAAATAAGTCAGGTTTCTCTCTTCCAAAGAGCTGAATAGCAAATTTCAAGGAAGGAGAAAAGAAAAAAAAAATCCCAAACAGATCTTCTTTCTAGTGGTTGTCTGCTACCTTTCAAAGATACAATTTCTTCCCTATATTTCCTCTCTTCTCACTGAAAATTGTATATTAAAATCAACATGAGGTCCTCTTCCCAATACCTCACTCCCTTCCGTACATTCATAATTTTCTTTTGGAAAGCAGTAGTTGTAGTTCTAGTTTATGCAGAAATTCTTAAAATTTAAGGAATAAATGACACAACACAACCAACATAAAAGGTCCATGTTCATTTTTTTAAATGGTCAAAGTGTGATATGCAATATGTTCATTCAAAGTAGAAAATATGTTTACTCAAGCATATTTGTGGTAACTGCTCCTCACATGAAAACAAACAAAGAAAAAAGTCAGGTAAGGCTTTTTAGGTAAGTAAGCATGGCATGTGCATACACATAAGTGCATTAATAAAAATATTGCAATCCCCCTCATCTACTGTCTTCTGTACCAAAAACTTTAAACTTTCTGGTTTAGGAGAAAAGCCAGTGTGTCAGAAGTAATTTGGATATTAACTTTTATATCATTAATCACTCTTTCTTCTGATCCTAAGCCAATTCCATAGAATATAATCTCTTGAGTTATATTACTTGCCAAGTTGCTTTTTAAACAGATGTTACTTTTCTTGAATATAGTTTATATTTAATATATTTACTTTGTCCACAAACTATTGATTATATTTTTTCTTGGTTTGGTTTATCTGAAAACTCATTTTTTTCTGTTTTAAACTGAACAAATATATTTGGTTTTTTTCAATAGCTTTCTCATAAACATTATAGAACAAGGGAATAGGAGTCATATATTTAATCTGGTATGAAGCTGAAATCAACTGTTTTCCTAATATATTTCATAAAAGTTATCTAAGCCATAAAAGTATATTTAAGCGTTTATCTGTTTTAAGAAAACATAGAATATCTTTGTTTCAGGACTTTGTGATAAAAAATTTCCCATCTAAGACCATATGATTGGAAAATTTCTATTTCCCACATTTTCAAGGCATCTCATTTCTTCAGTTCTGCTTCATGGTTAGATCCCAACTAGGATTGTATGTATTTAGTTAATCAACATTTATCTCTTTAGGCTTATTAAAGATTGAACATCTATCTTACTGTCCTAAAGAAAAAATATTGCAAAATTCTGGTTAATATTTGCTTTTATTTATTTATCTTCATAGACATAGCTTTCTTGAAGAGCGAAAATGGTTGCATTTCTGCATCACCTATTTCTGTCATCACCTTCTTCACATCCCAATTTCACTACTCACTTTCTCATCAAAGACACAAGTTCACCCAGTGAAAACACAAATAAATGTAAAGGCATTATAAGCAATAGGTTTCTGGTAGAGAGGGGAGCATGAGAGAGAGTTAGAAGCTGTCTGAGTTATTTAAAGTTCAGTACAAGGAACACTAAAGAACATTTTCTTCTGCTGCCATGCCTTTTGACTGTGACAATTCTTCTGTTTCATGTGTCTCTGTGGATATGGGATCTGAAGCTCACTGCACTTGGAAATTTTCTAATAACTTTGCACCTCTTTGCTATTCTACTTCAGCTATAAATCTTTTTCCATGTAAGCCAGCTTACTTTTTCCTTGAGCTACACCGTGCGGTGTCAATGTACCCTCTAGCTGTCTATGTGGTTTTAAATCTGGGACAAATTACTAACCCAGAAAACATTTTTGCAGCTGTTTAAGTTAGAGAGGTCTGTGCTCCTGCTGAGGCTGGGTTCTGGAGCCAAGCCTGGCATGCTACATCACCCAGAGGACTGCTTGGGCATGCATTATTGCACCATAGGCCTGCTCCTCTCATCCAGCCAGCCGACAGCTGGAGCAGTTTAAATCTCACCACCAGCCAGCTTTTGTGGTATTCCCCTCTCCTTGCTTTGCTTCAACTTACAGGCCCACCAGCACAGCCAGAAGAAGAAAAGTGCTCAATGCAATGTCTTTGCTAAATGACTGTCCATTAATATTTCAACTATTCCGAGAGGATGAGGACCTGGTGTGCCAGAGGCATTACCCCACTCTGCCCTCTGCTCCTGCCCAGCAAGTGAGAATGGGTGCAAGGAGCTGATTGTATGAAACCTTCAGCTGGCCCTTAAAAACAGACTTTTTGGGGTTTTTTTTGTCCCATATATCCTTCCCTATAAAAACTATTTTGCTTGACATTTTTAGTGGGGCTAACACATTTTACAGCAGAAGGGTTTTTTTGTTTGTTTGTTTGGGGTTTTTTTTGATAGCAAAGTAACAAAGATGTTAAGGAAATAAAAGAAAAAAAAATTAAAGAAAGATGTCAACCTTAAAGTTTCTGAAATTAATCATTAAACATATGTCATATACAGTAAAAATTATAAGATATTTATCTTTTTTTCAACTCAAATTAGCTTTGTTTTGTGGTTTGGGTTTTGTTTTTTGGGTTTTTTTTCCTCTTGTGTTTATGAGTTGCAGGGGCAGCTAAAACTGAAAAACAACAGCAAACTTTTCCCACCCTTACTTCGCAGTTTGCACAGATTTAGAATTTTTTTAATATTTACCCACATGGAAACATCTATCATCTGGTGAGCATACTTTGGTCAGATGTTCTTCTCCCAGTAGTCAGGACATCTTGGAAAAATTCCTAGTTCTGGAAAAAGAAAACAAACCTTTGTCTGTGCCAGCATAGTCTGTGGGCCAGATGCTTATCTGAATTACACTGCTGTGAATAAGCACTTTCAATACTAATGAAAAATCAAAAGTTTGGTTGGGTTTTTTCATTCTTTATTTTCTCTTCTTCAATTTAATACTGTAATTTAATAGACCGAGATTATTAAAGTAGCCTCAAACATCTTTTAAGGGTAAAAAGACCTTTTTAAGGGTAAAAAGATCTTACTCCAATTAAACTTGGAGTAAGAAGTCAGCAGCTTACGGTTCATTGTCTCTCACAAAAGGGAGTGATACAGCAGATTTTCCATGAATTGGAACTTTTCAATCACAGGAACAAACAGAGGGATTCTTTCCTCTTTCCTTACCTCAGTATGAGCTATAGAAAAGTACCTTTTTTCCAAAAGAGTCTATATTCCAAAGGATAAAATTAATAATTTCATAAATGGGGAGTACATGTACTAGACCACTTACGGAAGCTTCTCCTGCTTGTCCCACTGTTCTAAAATACTGCATTTGCAGTAGCTTAACTGTCCTCACTGCACTTGCATTAGTAGACTCAGTTTTCACGTTTCAGTCTTTAATGACATAAAATTTAAAAATCAGGAATTATTTCTTACTTTCTCTTCAGTTCACTGCAGTTTTCAGACAAAAATGTGAGAGACACAAAGAAACAGAAAAAATATTTATAGCCTTCAGAAGAATTATTTATTTTTAATCTCTTTTGTTGGAAAACAGGTATATTTTTCTATATAGCACCTCAGAACAAAACTAATATGTATTCCAAAATGCTAATGCAGCTGATTTTTTTAGTTTTCTCTAGTGCCTAAGTAATCATTTTCTGTTATGAACCCAAGGTGACCTTTTGTGTTTGGTTTTTTTTTTTTTTTCCTTTTTTCAGCTGTACTGGAATTCAGATAAGGACATCCTAATAGCTTCTTTTTGATTTTTTTTTTAATTATTTTATTTTTAGACATAATAGGTACTATTTGTAAGAAACAAGTCATTGGGTAAATTTAGCTTTTTTTTTTTTTTTCCTCTTTTACTACTACAAAAGAAAGGATACAGCAGGAAGTGGGGCTAAATTTCTGAGCTCTCCTACACTTCTCTTTTGGAATGCCCTACCATGCTTTGGCAGTGAGCATGCAGGGCGGCACCCTGGATACCATCTAATCAGAAAAAGCAGAGAAATTGTTTTAGCTTGAAACTGTTTCTTGAGGCTGAAGATAGAAATTCAATAGTTACTGAAAAGGAATCAGATGTAAGAAGTGGACAGATAGTAACAAAGCAAAGGATGACTTGGATGTTTCTAGTGATCCCATCCCAAAATATTCTGTAACTAAAAATATTCCAAAAAATCCAATGATCACTGATGGGATGCATGTCTTTCAACAGCTTTGATCACATCCTAATTTAGAAATTATTTCTCATCATTCAACTAGTCTTAGTGAAGGCACTTTGAGACAATTGCCATGAAAACGAACAACTGTTGGTGTTGAAGTTTTTTAATAAATTGTCTTCAGAGTTACACAGAATTTAATTAAAATTTATTCACCATTATTTCCACTGCACTTAAAATAGGGGTTTAGTGGTGCTGCTCCTCTTCTGTCCTGCATTTCCACCCACTCCATGCTGGTACAAGTACCCAGTGAAACATACAGTGAATCAAATAGAGAAATATAATATGGACTATAATCAAGAAGGAAATAAAAACTGTGATATTAGTTCAGTCACCATTGGGCCATATCTGCATTTGTACTGGCATAGTTGAGGGACTGGAGCTAAGACGATTCAGTTACATGGAAAGAAGGCACCGTGCAGTTAATGACTGAGCAGCTGTTTGCAGACACAGATATTTCTAAACCCTTTCCTTTAGTGTCTGTATTAGCACATACAATAATCTTCTTATTGTCTCAGATCTGAAGACTTTGAAATTATGAAATAAAGGAGAAAAATAAAAATTAATTAATCCAAGAAGATGAACTAAAGCAGACAAATACTGAGTTACCAAGACCCTAAAGTAAAATTATTTCAGAGCCACAAACTGGGCCCAGACCTCAATGTGTTCTCATTGTTTGGCTGCAAATATGTTGTTCTGATTTTAGTTCTTTGGCCTAATTTTGTGTAAAATATAATCTCATGACCACAAAAAAAGCCTTCTAAATATAATAATTGCCTATTAGATTATCAAACTCAAAAATCAATTCCTGAAAATAAATTCTCTGAAATTTAATTAATAATTCCTTTTACATTTTTGCTAAGTATTGTAATATATATAAATATTTTAAACACTGTAAAGTCATACTTATTTAACGGCTCCTTAAAATCCATAAATAAGGATTATTTGAATAACAGATATGTGTTTAAATCTCTGTAGCCAAGGAGGTGAATGCTGTTGCTAGCAGACTGGTGAAGACAACTGAGTATAAACCAAGAGCTTAAAGAATAATAAAGAAATTATAAGAAAGCTAAAACCATAAAACCTAGGAATAATTTTCTGGTTGCATTAAAAATCTTCAAATTGGAGCTGATATATCTGTCAATTCTTTTTCAAAATCCATAAGCTTATGCATATTTTTAATACATGATAACAGCATAAATGTAATTAAATGTGCATGGATGTCACTGATAATTGTCAGTAAAGTGCATGAGGTTGCAGGGAACAGGTGCTGTTGCTACTGCAGGACCTCAGAGTTATCCCAGTGTTTACCAGATATCTACCTTCAGCATACCTCACAGCTCCCACTGCTGTGTGAAGGTTCCTACTTCACCCAAGACACCAAAGGGTTCAATCAGAAGACAACTGTGGAAGCAGAATTCATTGCCAGTAAACAAATTTCACAGCAAGAACATGCAAATTCAGGGCACTGTGGAAGGAATGTTGTGGGAATAAAAAAAAAAAAAGAGGTGTGGAGGATTGGTTTTTTGGCATAGTTTTAAACTAAGGGATCGAAAACAGAAGTCTAATTGAATTGTCTTGTATAATTTTCTAATGTAATTTCCACAATCACTTGATTTTTTTATTAAGATTGAAAAGGACATTTGGAGTTGCATGGTTTTGTAAAATAACATTTTTTGTTTGCAAGATGAAAAGGATCTTTCAGCTTTTGAAATAATGATATTGGAAAAATTTTATTATAGTATGAGAGAGGAATTCTAAGGCTGGAAAGGATAAAACTATAACAATCCCTCTCATTTCATACAGGGTTTGACACATGACTCATGACCTTTGGTAAAGCATTTTTTGAAAAGTTACAAGGGTGGAAAAAAAGGGTTCTAGTGCAGCCAGGCCCATTGGGAAGTGAGAGGAGACAGAGATATCAGAGAATCATAGCATAGACCAATATTGGATGGATACTGGAGGAAGATACAGGAGGGCAGAAGAAAAATACAGAAAATAAAAATTAAGACTAAGAACCAATAAAATTTGTGCTCACATGAATAATTTTTCCAGAGCTGTCACTTTAAGAAGCCAACAATTCAGACAAAATTATATTTCCTGGAGTTTTTTTCTCTTTTGGTGTTTGGTTTGGTTTAGTGCTGAATAGAAAATAATGAACTTAGATTTGGACATGCCAAATTTCTTCTAGCATTAATTGCATATTTGTTTGGGTCAGAAGATATTTTCTATTGAAGCTGGTCTCTTTGGGTGTTATGAGCATACTGCCCCTTTTTTAAATTAAGATTTCTTATATATCTTTTTCAGATAAGTTTAAAAATTTCAGAAGTTTTTGGACTCACAATATCTAATATTTCCAATGCTTCTGGTTTAAATTAAAAGTTAAGAAAATTAAAGAGAAGGTAGAGGAAAAAAAGAAAAGAAAAGGTAACATTTCATCATTTTCAAGTGAATTCAACTTGGTTGTAGTTGTATAACTGGGAATAAGAGATGGTAAATATTGTAATTGTTTGCAATTGTTATCTTCAGGTCTATTGATGTTCAGTTCCATTTTAGGCATTATTAGGTATTGGAGACATCTGAAATCCAGACTTAATCAATAGGGTAAGGGATGTTACCTTCCAAACAGCCTTCCAAAGTGACAACTGATGGCCACATATTTATCAAAATAAAAATCAGTAATAGAAATCAGTGTGAAGCAACCAAAGGCAGAGGTATCTGGCTTAAGGTAATCAGTTTAGGGGCATCTATCGTCAGGACAGAAACAGGGGCTCTCCAGAGGGCAGTTCACTTAACTAGTTTAAGTGCCAAAGAGAGGTGGTACCTCTCAGAGTACTCCTGTCACAAGAGGATGTAACGGGAAGAGGATGACCAGCTTAGACAAGACTTTCAGTGCACTGATGGAGAGATATTTATGTAGTGGTTTTGCCTGTTAGTTTAATCTCCTCCTGCACCTCCACCCCAAAGAGTATTCAGGCTGATATTTCAAACTGAAGATGGTTGTGTCTATACTTGAAAAAAAAAAAAAAAAAAAAAAAAAAAAAAAAAAAAAAGAGCTATTCCTGCAACAACTTGTTATACTAATTTCAATTAACGGTACAAAAACTTCAGGATCAGTTTGAAAGGATTTCCATTCCACTGTTCCACTGTAACAGCTTGCAACTGGTTTTATTTCCCAAGCACTGATGTTTCACTGTAATTAAATTTAAATGTATATATCTTTAAGGAACAGTACATCAACTAATTAATCTTAGAAACATTGGATCATTTAGGTTGAAAAGATCTTTAAGACCATCAAGTCCAACCATTAACCCAGCACTGCCAAATACAACACTAAAGCACGAGCCTAAATGCTGCACCTATACATTTAAATACCTGCACAGGTGGTGACTCAACTACTTCCCTGGGAAATTTCTTCCAGCTTGACAGACCTTTAAATAAAGAAATATTTCCTATGCTATGGAAGATAATTTTGTTCATAACATCCTTCCACACTCTAAGAATTGCTTAAACTAGTAAACAAGCTTGCTTCAGAAAAAAAGAAAAAAAAAAAGTTGCAATGTTCTCACAAACTAAACAACAAGTTTAAGACATATTTTAGCATTATTGAGTTAATTATATTAATCAGTGGTACAACCTGTGGGTCAGAGGTTTATGTACTAATTGTGAATATCAAGTTCTTAAATGCATAAAAGCTTGATTACAAGGTGGTTAAAGTATTCTGTGTGGAAAACTACAGTGTCTAATTCCAGCAATACAAAACCGTTGATGACAGGATCTGACCCTTTCACAGTTCACTTACAGGTGCCTTGCCCAAATTCTCATTAAGCTTCCCCAATGATCTTTACAGTGTGTATGCTGGAGTCTGAAGTGGCTAATAGGGGAGGAAAATATTCACAATACTGAGCTAAATATCAGCTATTTGGTTTTATCCCTTCTGCCCCACCTCCTGCTTTGTTTGTTATCTGGAATAAGGATACCACCTACTGGCCATCAGGTTTTTTGTAATTATCTGAACATATCTTTTTCTTCTGCTCAGTGGCACTTATTCCTACCCTGTTGATTAAAATAACCTAATTTCCCATAATTGTGTTCCATTCTGGGCATGTGGATTTGAAAAAATATTATTTTTGCTTTATATATATATATATATATATATATATATATTATATATATATTTTTATATATTTATATAATATATATATTTTTATATATTTATATATATAAAATTACATGCAGGAGGCCAACTGTTCTTGCCTTAGTGTATAGTTTTATAGTGCAGGCAAACAGTCATATATAAAGTAACAGCTGGATTTCTTTAGTATGAGAGACAACAGCCTCCAGAATCACATGCTTTCCTACAAAGAAATGCAAAAAGATATGCTCTTACCTCTCTCTCTCTTTTAAGGATATGGGAGATAATAAAATCTTCTTACTTGTGATTTTCAGCCCAGGGGTCTGACCCCATTAGGCACATTTTCTGCCTCTGAAGACTTCATTTCCTGCCAGCATCTGAAGCAGAAAAGAGAGGAGAAAGTTGTGGAGCTCCATTTAGGGGCAGCAAGGGTCCACACATAGACAATGAAATCCTGAGCATGTCAAGAGCAGGGTGATCTAAGCTGGTTCAGGAGAAACTCTGCGGTCACTTTTCTCACTCAGCACATCCACACTACTCATGAAAAACCACTGATCTTTTCCAGTCTCACATCTAAGGCCAAATTTCTGAAAGTTCTCTTTTACATGTCTTAGTCCAGGCCACCCAGAATTTGGGGTATTGCGCTTGTGTTTGTAGGGTTTTATTCTCAATAAAACTTGTGGACTGCTAAGTATATTTACTACTTTTGTGACCTTAAGCAGGGGAAAACTAAACCTTGGCTTTAAAATAAGACAAATAAAATCATCGTTGTAGAAGTGACAAAGGAGACTGCAGACTAAGTGTGCACTCCCTTCAGGTCAAGAACAGAACAGAATGTGTCATGTCTTCTCAAATAAATTTTTATTGTGGTGAAGGCTGTGTATGAAAGTGCTTTTGATGCTGTATGTAGTACAGAAGTTTTGGGGAGTATCATTAATATCCAACACAAATGGCCCGACTTTCCTCATAACAGCTCAATCAGTGCTACAGTTTATATTTGTGATCAAAACAATACTGATGACACATTGATATCATAAGTATTGATGAAGAGTGTCTGCACAGCACCAAGGCCACCTCTGCTTCTCACTCTACCTGAGTAATTAGGTTGGAGGTGAAATAGTTAAAGAAGGAAAGGCAGACAACCCAAACTAACCAGAGATATTCCATGTCATATAGCATCATGGTCAGCCAAAAAAAAAGGGAAAAGAGAAATTGGTTGAACATTAGTCTACCTGAGGGAAATAGTGAGTGATTGCCTTTGCACCACTTGTTTTATTTTCTTTCTCTCTTCTTCCATTTATTCTTCAATTTATTTTTAATGAATGGTTAGACACAGAGATTTTGTTTTGTTTTGTTTTAATGTTCCTTTTTTGTTGCCCTATCTCACTTCAGTAGGGAATGAATGAGGGCTGCTTGGTGCTTAGCTGCCTACCAATGTTAAACCACAACACAGGGAGAGAACTGAAGAAGGTGATAATTTTAGAAGTATTGTGGGGCCCAGGAATCTCTTAGAGAAAGAAAGCATTTCTCTGGTGCAAGAGAGCTTAAGGTAATGGAGCACTGTAATGCAGCCATGTTATGATAGTTTGAGAAACAAAAAGAAGGACTTGTTAAAATGTAGAATATTTGTTTAAAAAGCCCATCACTTAAACAACGATGCTGTTTTTCACTCCTTAAAAGTTAACATAGGTTGAAAACAAAAATTAAATCTAAACTGCTTAAAAAATATCCAGAATAGATTCATGTTGCAAGGCACAATTAACCTGTGGCACTTATCATCAAGTGATTGAAAAAGAATGAACAGCTCCTTACAAAACTGGCAATATCTATTGTAACAAAGACATTCAAAATTACTATAAGTATGATAGGTCTCATCTTGTGGTCATAAATACCTGTGGCATTAAAATGGTACAGTCTTCTGAGTCATTTTAGCTGCACTTTCCTCTGGACCTAGGTTTCCCATTTTTTCATTCAGCAATATGGCTTAAACATGAACTTGTGTCCCCAGCAAATTGGAGTCCTTGTCCCACATGCTTAATTGCACTATGAAAATTATACCTGTTTGATATAGTACAATTAAATTATTCTAGTTATGTGCTTAAAAATTAAATTGAAATTACAAAAAATAAATTCTTAATAATTCCCACTTACAATCTATACAAAATAATTATTTTACAGAAACACAGTCCCAATTTTTTTAAGTTATATCTGACTCCATCCAGAATGTCTCAGGTAGGACAAGAGCTGTGGATATTGAACCATGTTTAGCATTCCCCTATTTATGCAAAGGGCAGCAGCCAGGTATCTGCAGCTATGCATTGTGTCATCCTGAACACCACCTCACTGGAAATAGCAGAAAAGACAAAGCAATCCTCTCCCACCACATATGCGTGGCAGCCACTATGAACGTCTGCCACATTCAATGTGTTTTCCTGATACCACTGTTGAGAACTCTTTCTCCCTGGCACGCTGGAAGGGCTCAGCAGCTCTGCACCATCAAAGGTGCCAGAGCACCTGCCAGCTGTATTCCCTCTGGCTTTCTAGAGATCAGAGAGAATCCTTCTATCAAGTACATGAAAAGCTGCTGTTACAATGCCAATGCCACAGTTATGTCCACGGTGTGCTATTAGGGCTGGTTAAAATGTGATAGGAAAACACTTTCCCATTTTAAAAAATGATGGCTGTCTGGCCTGGCCCACTCCTGTGGGCTGGCTGATCTTGCCAAATCTCCAGCAGAAACTAGCAGACAGGCTGACCCTTGGCTGTGATTGTGTCACTGAGCTCAGCAAGATTTAATTCCCTGGAAAGTTTTTGTTGACTTGCTGGTGGCCAAGACTGCATAAGACACCTGTCTTGAAGTTTGCTTAGGTCCTTCTGCTGCAAATTCCCCAATATCTGGTGGTAGGTGGTGTATCTCAATTGCCAAAATATTGTCCAGTGGACATTTGGGATGCCTGAGTATTTATGTTGTGAGCCTAGCAGGTGGCAAAAAAATAGGGGAGACACTGAGGATCCTGGCAAACATCTCTAGAGCAGAATATTTAATTCTAATGTAAAACAACTACCAATATAGTTGTTAGGTCTATATTTTTCTAGAAAGATTTTTTTTTTAACAGATATGTATTTTATTTCCAATTTTGTTGCACTCACAATATTTAACAACATTTATTAGTGACCACAGAGAGAGCACAGATACTATCAGCATATATTGCAAACTCTGGTAACTCATGAATTTTCAATGCAGTGTAAAATAATTTAGCTCCCTAAGTGCATAGGCAATAAGATTACAACTTTTCCCCTAAGATTATAATCAAAAATTTGTGGGGAAAAAAAAAAGAAAGTAATCTTGCTAACAATTTTTTTGAAAGAGAACAAAATTAAATTTTATCAATATCTAAAAAACATACAGCAGTAGTGTATAGCTTATATGATAAATCTTTCCTGATATTTAGAAAAATATTTTGAATCATTTTATATCACCATATGGAAAATTCTGTCTTGAATTACCAATCAGATGTATTAGGAAATACTGAAGTGTGTATTTAGTTTTAAGACTATCCTTGGGGCCCTTAAAAGTAAATATCTGAAGCAAATAAACTGAATAGAGAAATGTGAAAATTACATGGTTTAAAGTGATTTGGTGCTCTAAATCCTCAAGAGCCCATTGAAGACAGACAGGGTAACAAACTTCTCAATTATCAAGACGGGTTAACCATCAAAATCTTTGTCTTTCTCTTTACTTCCACCAGATGGTGGTATATTGCAAAAAAAAAAAAATCAACTCGAGGACTATTTTTTCCTTTCAAAGCTTAAAAGCAAGGGAAAATCATCAGTTAAAAAGAACACATTGAATCTCTATGAGACAATACAGATTTTACAGAAACAAAGTCCTAATTTTTTTAAAGTTATATCTGACTCCATCCAGATTTTTGTCGGTAGGAGGAGTATGACTTTTCTTCTAGTCTCTTCTTTATTCTTTAAGCTGTCAGACAGCTTTATTTTCAATAGCTGGAGCAGGAGAGATAGTTATTCAGAGCTATTATATTTTAATCAAATATTTTAATGTTTTTCTATTCCACTTCAGCAGTGATTCCTCACCACACTCTTTTCATGTATTTTTTCCTAGAATTTGCTAATTGCATTTTGCTCTCTGTCTCCCTGCAATACCAGTGCATCTTTCTGGTGGATTAAGTGCAAGGCCCTGGGCACTCCAAAGCAAATACTTAAACCTTAGTAAGATATCATGATGCAACTCTTAAATGTTCCAAACACTTTGACATCAGGTCAAGGAAGATTTAACTTTGGCTTAAAGATTGTCCTTGGCTTCAACACAAGAAGATTCCCACTAATTCTGAAACCATTGCCTCAGCTAACAAATGGGCATGTGCAAAAAGCCACATCAGCATTCCTACTACCTCCTCCAACTACAGAGTAACTCTGTAGAAACACTGGATTTTGAAGTTCTTACAGGGTATGAAGGTTTTTGCAATGCAAGTGCTATGGATATTGGTGGCAGGGAGTGATGTGACCTGTGATGTTTCAATATTTATTCTAGATAATTAATACTCTTACACTTCTTCTCCAAGTATTGTGGTATTGCATTAGAATCTATATATATGGACATTTAGGCACTTAAAAGCAAAAAAAAAAAATTGCTACAGGTTAAAAACTTTTTTATTTGCTTCTGAGACTAGAGAAACATTTTCTTCTATTGAGAAATTTTTATTTCAGCATCTGAACTGAATGGAGGCTCTCTGTTACTGGTTTAAACAAAGGAAAAACTTAAAAGGCAAAATATAATGCTGTTGTCTGTGCTTTATTCACTGTGTCTCTCCAGGCAGTGCCTTGATATTCATTCATGAGCAAAAGGGTTCAATTTGCTAATCCTTAAGTTCCAGAGGCTGAGCTTGGGGCCCCTGGGAATATAATGTTCAACGCAAGTCCTGACACTCCACTCTAAGCTGTGTGGATTTGAAAAGCAGGCTTCAAGCCTCGAGCAGGACTGTTTTCTAATTATCATCTGTTCATGTGAAAGTCAAAGCCTCAGAAGCTAAATGTAATTAAAACAGTTTTTCCACCCCTTGGTACCAAACATGAAGCAGCCCAAATTCCCAGCTCTGTCATCCATACTCTGCCAAGTTATTCTCTACCATGTTGACTGCTGTGTCCTTATCTATGTGCTCACCAATAATGCAGAAACTCATAAGATCACTGATTATGAACAATAGTTATTCATTTAGTCTCCTTACTTTGCATTACAAATTGTCTGTTATGCTATGGTATGGCTGAACACATAGCATTCTCTACAAAACTTCTGAGTGTTATAATACATCTTCTGCTGCCTTAGAAGACTTAAGCTTCTCCATCACCAGATCATTTCCTCTTCTCTCACTTCAAATTGTGTGTGTTCACTTCAGGATAGTGTAACTGTACAGGACACAGAATCGATTTTCTGAATGTTGGAAGGTGACCATCAGGCATACATCTCACAACCAAACCAGACAATATGAGCTATGGGTCATTGTTTTGGCCAGATCTGATAACACAAACAAGAATTATGAAATAGTAACCTTTTTTTAGTTTGTTTTTTTTTTACTCAAAACAAGCATAAACATTCATTTTTCTGGACATGAAAATCAAGTAACATCCCTATAAAGCTCTTCTTTTGATGAGATGCATCCTAAGAGAGATAAGGCAAGAGAACAGTGTCTCCATATACAATTGTGAGCTGGTGTGTATCAAATGAATGAATATCATATAATGGTTTGTGTTGGAAAGGGCCTTAAGGAGCATCTAGTTACAAATGTCCTTGCCATGGACAGGGACATCTTCCACTAGACCTCAATGCTCAGCCTGGTCTTGAACCCTTACAAGGATGGAGCACCCACAACTTCTCTGGGCCATCTGTTCCAGTGTCTCCCCATCCTCACAATAAGGAATTTATTCCTGTGTGTATGTGTACCTGCATATAAGCAAAATAAGTACTGTCCATTTATTTGACTTTTTCCCTGTTTATCCAAAGTGTTTCAACCAGTTGTACAAAGCTAGACTGTTTAAATAACACTTAGCTTTATATATTATCAATCTCAAGGACTATCTGTAATGGTGAATTTGAGCAATCCTTTCTTATTCTCACCTGTTGCCAAAGGAGCAGATGCACTCCTAGCAGAAAAGCACTGAAGTGTTTAAGGGAACAGAAATCAGCTTTTTAATCACCATGCTACAGATATTTTAACACTCTCTCTATCTAAATAAAGACTTACCACAGTACACGTCAGCTCCTTTCACATCAAGATATGCCTTGGAAAGTGTTGCAAATAGTACATTATGTTTCTTCACACACTACTGAAAGCTGCTAATAAGGCATCAAAAATCTTTTAGCACAGCATTACTTCTTATGCCTTCTGCCTCGCTGAATGCTCAGAAGAGATCTTATTTATAATCTCTCCATCCGTCCATTTCACAGAAACCTGGATTTCAGGTCCAGGTCAGTGTACCACGCATTGAAGTAGAATGTTTGATTTGTCACAACTATGCTAGATACATGAAGGAAATATAATTTTTTAAAGACCAGTTCCAGATTACTTTCTAAGAATATAAATTTCTGGAGTTTATCTCTGAACTTGTATCTGAGAAAAAAATGAAAAAAAGATACCTACAAATGTAGGTTTCTTATTACATTTCAATACTAAAATGAGCTTCTGCTTTATGATAAGGCTTTCGCTTTGGATCTAAATTTTCCTCTATTCTTTTTTTCCTCTCCCCTTAAAAGGTAGTCCTCTTGTATGCACACTGGGATGTCTTCTAATTCAGAGACCAGTGCGACAAAATAGTGTTAACTTACCTGAGACATGGATTCAAATAAAAAAGTTTCTCAAGCCTGTACAGATTGGTGTTGATTATCCCAAGCTATGAATAACAATCTGTATTTCTGTCTTGTACTGACAGTGTAGGTTTACTGAATGATTCAGCTGACCCTGATTTGTGTATTTCTTGACCCTTGTCATACACTCCCTCCTCTTCCTGATCAGCCTTCTTTAGTTGTTCCAGTTTCTGCTTAAAACCTTTCAGTTTTAAACATCTCAGCTCTGTTTTTCTTGATTCAAGGGAAGTACTGGGAATGCCAGGCAGATGATTGCCCTTCCCATACACTGATAGGAGCACACCTACTTTTTCAGAATATGCATCTTCTAGTTTATACTAACTTACCTACACTTTAATTCTTAACCAACACTACAAAAGCAAGACTTAACTCAGTATTATATTCCCTTTCCTCTTTTTCCCTGACTTTCCCCTCCCTTTTTTCATCCCTCCAAATACATATAATCCATGTCTCAACCAGCTCTGACAGTCTTTGATTGGAGCCAGACAGACGGAATATCCAGTTAACATCTTTGCACCTTTTTTCATTGTTCCCTACATATTTGCATTTTGCTTCCCATTCATCTGTTCCCTTACAGCACATTTCGAGTCAACACTGTAACGCAGGAACCTAAAACCACAGAGGTAAAGTGGAAGGGCATGGGATATTTATAAAAAACCTCAAATTTTAAATTTCACAACTCCCTCATTCTAATAGTAACTCTTCACTTCAGTATAAAAAAAAAATTGAAAAATCTGCCATCAGTCCATCAGTAAATGAACTTTTGAGAAGACCGGAAATATTTGCCAAGGATTTCATCTTCAAAACAGCTGCAGTTTTAGGACTTCAGTGCCTTTGCATATTAAAAGCAATAATTTAGAAATTAGTGTTATTGTTGTCTATTTCTGGAGCAATCAGATGTAGAATACTATAAGACCATGGTACTATAGTATTCTGCAGTTAGATATTCCACAAAGTTATACTTAATATGCTACAAAATTCAGAATAATTTGATTGAACCCTTCATTTGTGGGTATATAAACATATACTTTTGCTCTGTGTGGCATTATTTTTTTATCCCTTCTTTTAAACAGAACAAAAGGCAAATTGTCTTTTCCAAACAGCTCTTTATTTAAAAGATCATTAAATAAGATTAACACAGCAACTTCTACAGTATATGATTATACAACTGCCTAAAGGATTTGGTAGTACACAAAAATAATCAGAGATTTCATTCATGAAAGAGTTACTGAATACACTATTTCTAAGATTGCTATATGTGTTATAAAGTAGTTTGTTTTGTTTTTTTTTTTTTCTTTTAGGACAAGAATGGTTGAGTTTTAAGCATAGAGTTTATTCATTCAAAAAATTTGTCTTTCTGCATCCAGATAAAAGGCTTTAAAATATTAGATTAGAGGAACAGTTGTTTTTAAAGAAATACAAACAATAGGTTTGAAAAAGAAAATTGGAGGAACAGCGCTACTCATTCCAGACAAAATGATTCCATACTCATATTGCTCTGTAAAAACTTTAAGAAAATAAAGATAGCACAATATAGCAATACTAGTTTCTTTTTCTTTTTCTTTCTTTCTTTCTTTCTTTCTTTCTTTCTTTCTTTCTTTCTTTCTTTCTTTCTTTCTTTCTTTCTTTCTTTCTTTCTTTCTTTCTTTTTCTTTCTTTCTTTCTTTCTTTCTTTCTTTCTTTCTTTCTTTCTTTCTTTCTTTCTTTCTTTCTTTCTTTCTTTCTTTCTTTCTTTCTTTTTTTCTTTCTTTCCTTCTTTCCTTCTTTCCTTCTTTCCTTCTTTCCTTCTTTCTTCCTTTCCTTCTTTCTTCCTTTCCTTCTTTCTTCCTTTCTTTCCTTTTTTCTTTCTTTCTTTCTTTCTTTCTTTCTTTCTTTCTTTCTTTCTTTCTTTCTTTCTTTCTTTCTTTCTTTCTTTCTTTCTTTCTTTCTTTCTTTCTTTCTTTCTTTCTTTCTTTCTTTTCTTTTCTTTTCTTTTCTTTTCTTTCTTTTCTTACTTTTCTTTTCTTTCTTTTCTTTCCTACATTTTTTTAGACCTTGAGTTAAATGCCTACAGGGGATAAAATAATCTTAAATTCTAGAATACTACATTACAAAAGTCTGTTAACAATTTGGATTTTTAAATCATTAATCTAAAAAAGCTGCAATGATGATGTCAAGATAGCAATTTAGGATGGCTCCAGTGTATTAGATTCACTGGTGTACAAATCCACTCATAATGTTAACACTTTATTAAGCATCTGGGACACTGCACCTGGACAGAGGTCTTCATGTTGCTCCCAGTCATTTAAAAAGTAATGTGTAGATCACCTGAGTAGCCCTTTATGTATCCATAAGAGAACTATATCCTGCAAAAGCTTCCTACAACTGATTTGCAAAAGCAAAATAGAAAATGGTTCCAGACAAACAGTGCACTGTCACTTCTGTGGCAAAACAGACTGGTACTTGGCACATTGGGAGCTCAAACAGAAAAAAAATATTATTCCTTGGTAATTCAAGTCCAGTTTTGCATAGTCCCTCTTTTCCTTCTGTACAATGGAATGTGGTATAATTCCTGAGATATGAGCTGTACACTCTCTGCTTTGAAAAACCAAGTATTCATTGGGCAACCAGGAGTTCCTGAAGGCTTTACTTCTTAATAGCTGACACCCTCCAAAAATTACTGAGAGGCTCCCATGTCATTTCCTCATATTGCTACCTCAGAGGAATCATTCAGTCAGACAAAGTTTGCCTGCTAATGAGGTACCACAAAGTCTTTCATTCCACTGATTGATTAGTCTGAGACCTATCCAAGTATCCTGGATTTGGAGATTTTGAAATCTGGTCATGAATATTGTACTTTTATGTGTGCTGTAATATGATACGTGATGGATTCAAGAGGCTGGATGAGAATGTGAAATTTCAGTATAAATTAATATTAACAAGCAAATATGTTTAAGCTCTTCTTGTTGACAAAACTTTGATATATGATTCTATGCTCCCTGACAGTCTGGTAAATGGAAAGAAACAAAAATAATTTGACGGATATTACTTCATTTAGGTCTCAGGGATATTTACTTATCTATCTATCTATCTATCTATCTATCTATCTATCTATCTATCTATCTATCTATCTATTTATCTTTTTTCAGGGGTTTGCAGCCTCCCTTGTGAATTCTTGCATTTGGCAGCAATTAAAATATCAATTTCCAAGTTTCATTGTAGAGGTCAACCCCTTTCTTCCACTTTTTTTTTTTACTTCCTGGAGAGTGAGATCCAGGTGCTGACTATTTCATTATACCACAGATGTCAGCACAGCTTATTTTCAGGATTTTGGATGTTGAGAATATCAATGATCCATCTGGAACACTGGGGAATTTAAGAAAAACCTGCTCTTCTTTCTGCCCTCCAACATGAAATTATTGTAGTGGTAGCTTGTATCTTCCATTTGAAACTTCACAGTGCAGATTGATAACTGATCTTGGGGGAAAAGAATAAAGTTCAAGACCAATTTTGTCTATGTGTTGTGTTCACTAGGAGTCAGGTATGAGACATAGCCAATATCATACATTTCAAAATTAAATCTCTCTTAATGTGAAAACTTAACATTTCATCCACTCTGTTTACAGCACATCCATCAAACTCTTACCTAAAACATAAAACAAAATTTTAACTTATAATAGAAAATGCAGAAAAGATCAAAACTTGTACTACAAACAAGACTTAAGAACCAAAGACTTTTTTTGTCAGCATTGCCTTTAACCTTGATAATAGCAACTATTCTGTTAAAATGTTTCTTTTAAAGAAAAAGTAACAACTATATGCTTTAGAGATGAAAAAATTATTCATTTCTCTGTGTATACTTTTCCTGTATAGGGCATTTGAAATATTATGGATGATAACTTAAAAATATATAAAATTAAAGTAATTAAATTCCATTTAATTCCTTATTAGAAAGTACTGACAGGTTTCTGCAATAACTGTATGACTATATCCAATATTTTAGGAGTCTAAGAAATAGTTAAGTATGAAGTTTCTGAATAATTGGTACAATTCTTCATCTATGAACTTAATTAAAAAGTCAGCAACAGAATTTATAAGAAAAACATGCTCCTCTGAAGACATAGAAAAAGACGGAACATCTCTCAATAATTGCTTTTATTTAAAAAAATGCCTGTATCAAAAGGGGTTCTTTAAGAAAAGGTAGCAGTCTCTAAATTAATGGTCTTCAAAATAATGGGAAGGGAAGGGAAGGGAAGGGAAGGGAAGGGAAGGGAAGGGAAGGGAAGGGAAGGGAAGGGAAGGGAAGGGAAGGGAAGGGAAGGGAAGGGAAGGGAAGGGAAGGGAAGGGAAGGGAAGGGAAGGGAAGGGAAGGGAAGGGAAGGGAAGGGAAGGGAAGGGAAGGGAAGGGAAGGGAAGGGAAGGGAAGGGAAGGGAAGGGAAGGGAAGGGAAGGGAAGGGAAGGGAAGGGAAGGGAAGGGAAGGGACTGTCATCCAAAAATGAAGGCTAAAGAAAGGCTGCAATTCCACAGCAGCAAGGCCATCAGGAGGTAGCAACAGCTAGAAGAGAGGAGATTCCAAGCAAGGAAGTCTCCCAGACTTAAAAATTTCCTTCAACAGCTCTGAGCACCTGGCATAATTCTATGGTTTGTGTTTTATAGTATTTTAATACTTCTATGCTTGTTTTTCATGAATGACCAATAAACTGAAAGCCAGCACTGGATTTTTTAGCTTAAGTGACCATATTGCAATCACAGGTTTTTTTCTCCTCATCTAGTTCATACTATCACACTGAATGACATTCCTCTGTCACCTCTATCAGAGACTAGGGACAACTGACAAGGTGTACTTTCCAGCCATACTTTAAGCTGTCTCCACCAGTGGCACACAGTAGCTGGCTGTGTGAGGATTCACAGTCTGCTGAAAGGAAATGGCTTATTTAATGCTATTTCCAACCATTCTGACTAATCTGTTAGCTCTGCACTGCAAAGAACAAGTACATGGTCACAAGGTAGTGTGGAACACTAGATGGGGATGGAACAGTGAGTATCATCATTTGAGGTCATATTTAATTACTGTGAGTGTCTAAATTACCTCCAGTATGAGACAGAGAAGGGTGTTTGTTTCTGAAAAAATTACATTCTCTATCAGATGACAACCACATTACCTAACCCTATTTTTTATTAGCTTTTATATTGTTAAACTTAACATAAGAGAAAAATATAATGACGATTTTTTTTTCTCTTATTCTTCTGTTTTTCCCATGAAAAAGTGATAAGTGATCTTAAGTTACTTTTTTTTTTTCCCCTCATTTACTGCAAACAACAAATTTTGAAACAAACAGCTCTGCTTTGTCATTTCAGAGCCAAAGATGTTTTAGAATGCAAATATCCATAATAGGACTTGTGATGTTACAGGTTTGCTGGAAATAAGTTGTTTCTTAACCACTTGAAAGCATACTGGGTCTCCAGTCTAATTCAATGTGTTTCGTAAAAAAAGTAAGGGGTGTGAGTTTACTTATTTAAGTAAAGCCCTTAAGCACATTAAGCATTTAAAACATTGAGACTGAACATACTTAATTGCTTTGGTGTATTTGAGTCATAATGATTATTGCAATAATTAATGTATGCTCAGTTATTTCTTGTCAGTGCATGCATTTAAGGGTTATTGAATGAATAAACTGATTAATAATATTTGCAGTGAGAAAAGGAAATATAATTAGTTTTAATATAGTTAAAATGCATTTTACTTTAGAAACTCCATCCCTTTCCATGAAACAAAGTTAAGAAACTTGTGTGAGGATTTGAAAATTATCCAAGTGTTCGGGTTTTCTGTTGTGTTCTTGATTGTTTGGGGGCGTCTGTGAATGTGGAAGGTGAAGGGGCTATTTCTTTGTTTGGTTTGTTTTTTTGTTTGTGAGGGGGTGATGATGTGGCTAGTAGCTGGAGAACTGCTTTGAGGAAACACCTCAAACAGGAAACAGGCAAGTTTTCAAAAACAATGTCTGTCCCACTTTTGCCTTCTGGTCTGAGCGCCCTGGCCTCACAGGACTTGGACTAGCCCTAAAATTTTGATGGTTGTGGCCCCCAGTCCTTTCAGACTGTTTTCCTTCTAACTGCAACCCAAAATCATTGAGATCCCAAATCTCATGCACACATCACGAACACAGAACTGGAAAATGTGCAACAGGCAGCAGTTGATTCCTCATGGCTTAAAAATAATCTTTCCTATGCTGTGACGTTCCCTCTCTGTAAGTTTCCAAAACTGTTTCCAACTCCAAAACTTCCTGTTTTCTACACATTTGTGGAGGGAGGGAAAGGAAATGCTTTTTAATAGTAATTTTAAGATGTTCTAATTTTAATTAGTCTTTCAAACACTTCACCAAGTTTCTCATGTAACCAGATTGCTATTTTGATTTTTTACAGTAGCAGCACTGAGACATGAAGCAGCTTTTTGTTGTTTATATTTTCAATTACAAGCAAGCTATTTAAAACATTCATTTTGAAATTGCCACATAATAGTTAATCCTTTTCTTCCTTAGACTTATTCCTAAAAAATTAATTTAGTCAAAGCATAAAATACTGTGGCACTTCTTACTACTATATTATTCAAGAAATTTGGAAACATTTATATGTTTGAGGTGTTGCATTAAGAAGCTGTAAGATTCTCAGTAGGATTTATGGACAATATAAATTTACTTGGTGTTATGTTGGTGTGCTTTATAAAACTGGAAAAGACTACAAGGTTTTTTGAAAGCATGTTGAAATCTCAGCTTTGTACAATATATCATGCTTAAAAACTAGTTTTATTCACAAATGTATTAGTCAAATTAATCTCAAGTAGGAAAAATTCACAATCAAGAAACAGCAATTGCAAAAAAGACACAGCTATGTTATCATCTTGAATTTCCAGAGTATATTTTCACACAAGTATGATTTCAGATTTAGATAAGATAACCGTAATGCACAGTTACCTATGAACTAAATATACATTGTTTTCTTCTGCTGCATCAGTAATATGAACTTCTCTTGAGTATGTATGGTCTTCTAGCTTTGTTCACATGTAGCTGCCGTTTCAGAATATAGGGATTTTTTCTCTTCATGATTTCTTTTTCTTGGCTTGAGTTCTCTAGATCAAGAGCATCTTGCTGAAGTAACTGTAGGATGCAAGAGACACACTGTTATCTTTTTTTTTGTTTTTTGGTAATGAAGATTATAATCTCCTCAAAATTTTAATAAAATAATAAAATATTTTACTGCCATCAATAAAAATCTTTACTATATTAGCTGCAGCATTAATTAAAAAAAATACAAAACTCAAGGCACAAAACTAAAATCAGGCTAAAGAGGATCTGAGCCCTACAGAAGTGATATTTAAATTCCACTTCAACAAATGAGATAATTGGTTTTGACTAGAGAGGAAAGCTGGTATATCCTCCTTAGACCAAAACTCAAATAGACTGAAGGTTTTCTAACGGCTATCACTCTGTTATCACACATTTAGGTTAAACACCTGCTCGCTGGTTTCATCTTTTGAGAAATCTTTTATTCTACAACTTCCTGCAAAGCAAGGAACTGTGATTAAGACATATGGGTAATTTGGTTCTAGGGTAGCTCCTTTCCGGCAAGAAATGAACTGATGAAGGGAGTCTTCAGAAAACTCTGTATCTCAAAGAGGTTGCAGTTCTTTGTATAGACCACCCCACCTAATATGGAGATTGGGAATACAAGGAGTTATGACTCAGCAAAGTACAACAAAACAAACAAACAAAAAGCAACCAACCAACCAACCAACCAACCAACCAACCAAAAAGATATCTGGATTAAGCTAGACTGTACATGAAGCTGAGCTAGATGAAGAAATTTGCTTTACTGGAAAGTGGGTAGTGACACTGAGTTGTCTTTTTTTGCTATACAAAGCAGCTTTTAGCTTAATATCTAAAAATGCAAGTGGATTGTGCCCAGTGTGCTTCTGTGTAATCACTGTAATCATTGTACAAAAATAAATATCACAAATGGACTATGAACAATTACTATTTAAGAGCAGCAATCTTCATACAATCACACTGTCAACTTCCAGGGCCATCTTTACATGTAGGGGAAAAAAAAAAGCAGGAGTTACCTTGCCGTCAGTTTCCTAGCAATGATAAGAAAACCAGAGTACCTAGTAAAATGGTATGTACACATGGGCATGTATCTCTGCATTTTGAATCCAGTTTGCCTTAGGGTCTTCAAACAGAAACAGTGGGTACATTTATTTATGCTTCAATAGATCTATAGATCTGTAATTACTTCATGTCTGTTAAGCAGATATTAATTATGTTTTCTGGCATAGTGATGACTTTCACATGTTTGTTTGGTTACCTGGAATGGCTACAAAGAGTGGAAAAAGTATGTAGTTAAGAAAAGTTCTCACTTATCCATGGGTTTTTGTAAGAAACATACACTCAGGTCATCAAAAACTGCACTAATTCACTACTCATACCGAAAGAGTCATATTAGAAGTATTAAAGAATATAAAAAAAGGGAAGGAAAGCTCAGATAATCTGATGGAGACGACATGGATATGGATTTTTACAACATCACTACAAACAGAGCCTGAGAGTTTAACAGCAGTAGAAACATGCATTTGTGATCGTTTTTGTTACCTCCCAATGCTGAAAGGCTCTGCTGTGGCAAACTTTTTGGAGTTGATATACTGTCAGCATTGCTTCCAAGCTGAAGCCATCCAGAGCTGCAGGGAACTGTCGTCCTGGAACCAGATCCTCCTCATCTACCTCTACTGTTTCCCCCATTTGGTTGTTTATGTTGTTGACAAGATTGCAGACATTTAGCAGGGTCATTTTCCAGTAAGGAAGTTTTGCTCTATTAATCTGAAAATAAAAACACCCACAATTTAACGTATTTTGGGTCCTTTGTATTCATGTGCTACATTCAAACGTTTTGTTAGAAATAAGTTTATGTTTCTGAAGTGCTTTTCATCTGGTCAACTTTTAGACAATAATTAGAGTGCTGAACTTAGGACAACTTATTTATTACACACGCCAAGTCTGCTTCCTTGCAGCCTTGCCCCCCAGGTAGATATAAATGATGAAAAAGCTAAACTGCTACCAAACCAGAATGGCAGCATTTCATAGTCATTCTGCACAGGTGCAAACAAAAACACAGATGGAAATTAATATAATATAAATTCACAGGTGTAAATAAGGATAATGAACCAAACCCACTGGATAAATTCCCAGCTCAGGAATCCAAGCTGGATGCCTGTGGTTAACTAGACACTCCTCCCTAGTTCAGTACAAATACCAGTCATCCCAAAATTCCCTGAGAAAAGGAATGGAGTCCCTGCTTCAGAACAAACTGTCTGATGAGTCCGGGTCTGAAGTTACAGATAAGCCCCAGGAGTTCTGGGCTGGAAAGTGAAGAGCCTGGGAGATGTTAATTGAAGGTCTGTAGGCTTAGGAAGATGGAGCAAAGATAAAATATAGCTGTGAAAAATAAAGTACTCCTGATTTGATAACTGGACTGAAAAACCAAGGCCAATTGTATCTTGCTTGTTCCAGTATCTTGCATTATGTATGAGCTCTTTAACCATTTTAAAGAAATGCTGATACGCATGGTTTTTACTTTTCTACTTGTATTGTTTTTTCCAAGCAATTGCAGCAAATAGCAGTTTGCTATTTGGCTTTTGATTATCAATAGCAAAAAAGTAAGCTTAAAACTCAATTCCTATCTCATTTACTGCTTTTCATGATTTTGCCGTTTTCTTCATTCTCACACTACTAATTACTTCTTCTGCACTGTATTCTTTTCAGTGCTGAGTATAGAATTTTGTTTCCTTCAACTAGAACTGGTGACATAGCAATCTCCAATCAAAAGCCAAATAGCAAATTCCTATTTATTCCTGGCAAGGTGTTCCTTGCTGTGCACATTAGGATTAGACACTACCTATGAAGTGAAATGTAGTTGCTTCTTTTCCTGTATGTACAAGTTAAATACAGGTATGACACTAACACAGACATTGCCTTTCACACATACTTGGCAGCACTAATTGAGAGTGTGGAGTGTTTATTTGGCTGAACACCAGGTAATCATATAACCTTTTTCTTTAGAGCACCTTACTAATAAAGGGGCCTTGCCTGCAAGATTGATGCATATTCATCACACTTGACTATTTTTTGAGGGAAAAGAAAGAAAATTTAGAGAAATGAGGAAGAAACAAGAAAAGTTGGCATCACTCTTAGCATTAGTTACAGAAAGTTTTCTTTTGGCCATGATCATTACTCCAACATACATCTGATACATGTGCCCCTGAAAATGAGAATGATTTTGTCTTTTAATGAAACTGCTGTACATTCTCAGATTCCTGACAACATCTAAAAAAATATATTTTATTTTGAGGCTAACAAAACAAATCTGAAATCTTATTTGGAAGCCTGTAATTGGTTCTGCACTCTTTACTTTGAGCTCATCTGTTTTCTCACTGAAGTAGCCTAGTTAGTTTATCAAATTATTTAAAAAGATGTGACAGTTTCAAGATAAAATTATTCTCTGCAGAATATTTAATTTTATTAACAAAAGTTAAGCTAGGAAAAAGACCAAGTGCCCTATGCAATTTCAAAATATTCTTTGGTCTGTTTTAACCTATTTTTGCAATATAAAAATATGGAGCTTTCCATGACAAATGAGAGGTTGCTCCAGTTCACTGTTCTCTCCTGGGTATGCGAAAGAAATGTGATCTGGCATTTCAACAGCTAAATTGCAATGGAGCATGGAAACTAGAGGCAGTGCTACACGAACAAGTGATGTTTCTGAGTTAAGAACCAAAAATATTCCAGTGGATAGAAACAGAAGATAGGGTAATTTTTCATGCCTTCTTGCATAATTTATAGAATCTTTTTGATCTGAAGTTACTACTTCATGTCAGTCTGGTGCACATATATATATAAAGGAACTTTCTTGTGTATTTGTAAAATCAAATTTGCAGTGCTGTCTGCAAGCTTCTAACTAATATTTCATTTGTTAAGGGAGTCTCATTCCTATTAATGCCATGCATATATCACACCAAAGTCTTTTCATTTGGGTACACCTGCTTCTGACTTACTGCTACCATTAACAATTCAGTCAGAGTGAATTTTGGGTTATTTTAATTGAACATTGAGTTTTCCAGGTCATGTCCAGTCACTGAACAGAGAAGTCATATTATTTTTCTGCTCCACTATTACAGTAAGTATGAAAATCAGACCACTTTGCTTTTTGGGTTATGGAAAATATCTGAGGCAGTTATCCTTACAGGTATATGCAAAAAAAAAACCAGTTTAAGATGATGATAATCCAAATTTTCAGGTTAATTTATAATATGGGATATATTTTATATTTTACACTTTTATATATTTTTTCCAAACAGATCTAAGCAATATCGAGTACAGTATCTCAACATGTTTTGGAAAACACTTACACAATGAAACAAGGAACCCTAATCTGACAAGGTAAAACTAATTTTTTTAAGAGTAACTTGGAAAATATCTGGGAATAATCTGAAGAAAGAAAGGAGATTGAAGTACAAACTAGAATTTAAAATGTATAAGAATACTGAAGTGAATATGATGTATGTATTTCCATTGTTGAAAATACTTGTAAAATAAGAATCAGATATATAATTTCTCACACTTCATGGATCTGGAAAGAGATTTTAAGAAAATCTAAGAAACTGAAATAAGCTTATTTCCTTCTTTGACAAGAGGCTTGTTCTATGCAAGACAAAGGAGATTCGCAAGTTATAATTTATATATTTTATTTCTATATCTGGTTGAATGATACCCCTGATAGTTTGTCTAAGATACTTCTTTTGTTACAGTCCACCCAGACATCCCAAATTCTATTTTTCATTAGGAAAAATGATATCTGCTTTTAAAATCCTTGTCTTTATCTAGCAAAAGCAGATAAAAAGCAAAGTCATTACAAAGATAGTGTAGGATCTCTATGGTTCTTTTCTATAATAACAGTTGAATTTCGGTCAGATTGTAACCATAGAAATATATCTTTAATCAGATATAGCTTTGAGTTTTGTTAAAGAAGACGTCCTCCCATGGTGCATATTAGTGCCTGTAAACCTATTTAATTTTTATGTAATGACTGAGTCAGGAAGTCACTAGCTCCTAGATAGATGTAGGTTCCTCCTACTTCTAGGCAGCTCCTCAGACAAGGAGGCTAAACTCTCTGGGCAAATGCAGTCATAAATAGGCATCCTACAACAAATACTTTCTTTTTACTTTTTTTTTTCCTCTCTAAATAACATAGTCTCAATATTTTAGAGGTCAAAAAAGTTTCTTCGTGCAACTAGTGGTTGGTTTCAGGCAAGCATTTAGGAAGCTGGAAATAGAGTTATCTCTTTGGTATGAATAGAGTTTTCTATTTCAAACAAAAGAGAGACAGGAGATAATTGTCCATGTATTTTGACATGTCAGATTTTGTTGTTTTACCTGGTCTTCCAAATGGCTTTTTGGATTTTATCTTAGGAAGAAGACAGAGCAGTTTAAGGACTTGTTTGATCCTTGTATCTTGGTTCAGATGTAACAGCAGGGAAGGGTGGCAAACTGTATTAAGTGCTGAAGACAGGTTGCAATAAGCATGATCTTTAAGGATGGAGAGTGATTCAACATATAGGTGACTTTAAAGAGCAACTTGAAAAGGGGCAGCAGACACTGGACAGCAGTCTGTGAAGTTAAAGGCATAAGGCAATTCCTCCCATAATATAGACAGACTACTGATTTTTGCAAAAGATATGCTTAAGTCCTGGCTGTAGTCTTGATACTATAGTCCACAAGCACCTACTTAGGTAGATTTTTGTTCTATCAAATACTAAACCCACAAGTGATAATTCATTTTGCTGCACTTTTAGATCTCAGCTTTCATAAACAGTAATTTTTTTCCCATCTTAACACGTTTAAAATTGTTAGGATGTTTAAATTGTTAGGATTTCCTTTGCTGGTTACCAAGTCAGTGCCAAATACAGTCTGTGTAATTTAGCAGTAATTGCCATAAAATTGAACCAGATCTCAGGCACAACACAAGACAATTATTACACATACAATCTTCAAATTTGTCTATCACACCAGAACCATAATTTGTTGTAATGAGAGTTAAAATCTGGCAGTGGACAACAGAAAAAAAAAAAAAAAAGCAATTTCAGTAATGAATGGGATAGTGATATTACTCTTGTAGAAGATTTGACACACGGTTTTTAGTGTTTCCACCATGTCTTGCTTTGATGTCAAGAGACAACATAAATTCATCTAATGAACTTTAGATGGTGATTTAAGGCAGTAAAATGTAGAATTAAAGGAATGTCTCCAACATGAATCTACTGCTTCTGTTAACTTCAAGGGTCAGTTGACTGTGGTAAATACTCTAAGGAAGCTAAATAGCAAGCTACATGAAATCAAAAAATGTAAGAGTATTACTGCAATCATCATGACATTTTTAACTGGTGCAATATATTTGTGCATTTAGAGTTACCTCAGCTTGTGTTCTGTGGTGAAAGGGAGGAAAAGATGGATGTTCACAGATCTACTAAAATCAGTAGCAGAAACATCAATAGCTGCAGGGTTTTATTCCAGGGCATGCTGTGCTTTACCACACAGCAAAAAAATCTGTTTTTGTAAGCCCCCTACATTTAAATATGCGTCAGAAAAGAAGAAGTTATTAAATCTTTCTGTACCTTACAAAAGTGAGTGGCCAATAGGTTTATTTGTAATCCAAGGTTAGCTATCATGCCAGTAAAGAATATTGAGATCTAAGAAATGCCAGACCAATTAAAGAAAATGCATTTTCTGGCCTCATACTTCTAGTCTATCCAATGATCCTGTGAAAAAGGCCACATATACCTAAATACAATATATGCAGAAGACATCCTAGCAGGTTTTGTCTTTAACCTTCAACTAGTCATTGGTTTATGAAAATTTATTTTTTGGGGGAGAAATTTTTCTTCTCATTTTATTTTCCATTACATTTAAGTACCACTTAAACTTTATTGGAATAACAAATTAAAATATTCACCCTTAAACTCATAGTACTTGTTTCAGAGTTTGTTATTCATATGTTGTTGAAGATATATCACACACATACATTTCTTAGAATATTTATGGAAGATAATTGTGTTGAGAAAGTGTCTATCAGCCTGTCCAATACATACGTGCAACACTTTCTGCTTGTCAGTATGAGGTTTTCACTGAATTTTTATATATTCATATTAATAACATAAACATTATTCACAGTCTGGAAACCTGTAAAGGAAATGCCATTTACAAAGTTAGTATTTTCACAGTCATGTCCCCATGTTCCTGTACTGGCAGTATGATCAAAATCCTAAACCAAAATTGCAATATGTATTAACTGGCTTTGCTTTATGACTGTCTTAATTTTATATGCATATAGGAAGGGTTCTGCATAAAAATAGCACTTACAGATTTGACTCAAGGTTAATTTAGCTTTCATCGGGCATAATCTTATTGGAAACACATTTCCTCACATAAATTTACAGCTCTGTACATAACACAGTTTTGACAGTTTAATGAAAGTACCAGTGTTACAGCTGAGGAACATGTTTAGTGTGTCACATCGACACCTTTACATTTCCTTTGAACTGGAGAAAATCTTGCACCAAAGTAAAACCTAACACTGAACTTTTCTGTCTAGACCATAGGTTATTACTTTGTGCAAAGACTTTTGGGTTTGTAATGAGAATTCATTTGCTCCCTCCCTGTCAGGTAAAGGAAGAAAAATAATTACCTTTGATGTGTACATATTGGTCAATAAATCTGCTTCTAATGCTTTCATTTCCTCTTCTGAATCTGGGAATAAACCAGAAACACATGTTTATTATTTGATCATAAATCATGGACATTTCAATTCAGTATAGAGAACTTAGATATTTAAATGATATTTAAATGTTTGTGTTTAACACAAACACCAGCGACCTAGAGGGACTGTGAGGAGTCTTCAGTTAACAGCAACATTATACAAAAACAAATACTCAAAATACTCAGGCTTATTGAACTGGATGGAACTGTTCATTTATCTCAGCTTCGTAGCAGAAAGGCACATTAAACTTTAATTCCTTCAGTATAAAAAAACTGCTGTGTTAGTCTTCTTTATTTTCATATTAAATATTTGTCACTTTGCTTACTTTGGAAGAAAATTTTGAATATTTATTTTCAAATAATATTTATTTCAGTAGTAATTATTTATGTAAATTGAAGTTATGATTACTTGATTTAAAATCAATATTTTTGATTATTCTTAATTAAATTAAGGCTATTTTTACTGGTATGAGGGAACCGAGCTTGACCAGTTTGACACAAGCTCTTAACAATGTATGTACAAAAAGAAAGTATTCTGACTGGAAATCTAGGGTTTTCTTTACTGATTTGATCGACCTTTGATAGCTCAGTAGACTTGTAAGACTTGTGATTTGGTAAATAGAGTAAAAATTGCTGCAGAAGGAAAATACACAGCCACATTCTACACACAGCATTACAAGATGAAGATGAGAATCACAACGAAGATCCCGTGCCTTGGTAGCAGCAATCACAGCTCACAGAGAAAAAAAATGTAAGGAATCAGTAAAACTTTTAGGTGAAATACAGTTCCACATAGCTTTTACCTTTCCTGGAATACCAACACTCCAAAACCAAACAATATTTCAAAACTAATCTTTCAAAACATACTAAATCAAAATATATTCCATATTCATACAGGTAATATCTCACTTTCATTAATCAATACTGTTGGCATAGAAGACCCTACTACTGAATCAGTGGATAGATTCTGCCCATGCCTTCATTTCAGATCCTCACCATGTCGTGTCACTACCTTTCACAGAACATGAGACTGTAAGGGACCAAAAGCATGTGCTAATGTGTTATAAGTTTCTATCAGCACAGAAGCCACTCATTACAATGCCCTTAAAAATCAGTCAAGGTAAATCTCAATAAATCTCACAAATACTGTTACTTTAATTCTTCTTTAGGAAATGCTTCTAAATATCAGTACATATTCACTTGCTTCTGATTTCAAGTCTAATTTATTTCTAATTGCAAATGTATCCAAGGTTTGCAAATAAATTCTTACACTGTAAATAAAACCTTTCTATTTGCAATATTTACCCATCATGTATTTGAGAGGAATCATTGCTCTTCCCAGCTTAGTGTTTTCGTGTGTCCTTACAAGTAAACAAGTGCAAGATCACTGTTTCCTTTTGGTCAGAAACCATTGTCCTGGAAATCCCATAAATGCTTAATTGAAAGGCTATGCCCAGATTTATTGCGCTCTCACCAATTCTCCTTCCTTGCAAAAGCCTTGTATTCCCAACTCATCAGAGCAGCCCTCTCCTGTCCCTGAAGTGTTCTCAAGAGAGAACAGTATAGCACAGTTTGGTTCAGCAGCTTCAACACTTAATCACCTTAATGCTTGCCATTAGCTACAGAGGGCAGCTGTCTGACATGTCTTTTAGTTTTGTTTGTCTTTTGTGGCTGAAAAACCCCAAAACCCAGGTTAGATAACAAGATAATGTCTTTTATTCCTCAGATTTCAACAGTTTTGCTTTGGTTGAAAAGGAGCTTTTAACAGGAATTTCTATAATTTCCCAAGCCACTGCATTTTGTATTGCTGCACTGCTTCTTATTCCTATTATTTAGGTCATCAAAAACTTCCGTGTGTCACGCATATCCCCTTCCTCTGTAGAGATGCTCCTGTTCACCTTTGCATTACCAACACAATAGATTCATTCATTATTTTTAGCATTGAAGCAATTGCATTTAAGTGACTTGCTGTAATGCTGATCTACAACCATCTTATTCAATGTTCAAAATTTTCATATTAAATAGGACTAGTTGTAGACCAGTCAGCAAGTCTCTAGCAACTGATCTCCAACCTAATGCCTTTCAACCCTTTCAGCAGGAACGGCAGTCAGTCTTGCCAGCTTTACATTAGCCAAAGTTCTGGTGGCAGCACAAGATCACTTCAGCATAATTTCTATCAATGATAGCATCTCCTGTGAGCAGGAGAGGACAGCATCATGATTTGTGGGGTCCTGGACCACGCCAGCTGAGAACAATTAAAGGACTTGTGCCTGTTTAGCACCTGGTTTTTGTTTCTATAAAGGATGGAAGGTAGCTTCTACACATCAAGGCTGGAAGATAGCTGCAGGCTTGAAAGATGGGGAGGAAGGTATTAAGAAGCATTTGGATTGGAAAAAAGAAAGCTAGAGGACATTATTTAGGAGTCAAGATTCCTTGGGTGAAGAAAAAGGAAGGCTTGGAGGGAGAGAAAGAAGCATGTTCAGGTAATTCAGGACTCAAAAGAGATGGATGAGGAGCAAAAGCATAAAAAGAACAGACTCTCAGAGAACAATGTATAAAAAGCCTTGTTATATATTATTGTTAAAATCAGAGAGAAATTCACACAGTTTGATGTATTCTTGATTCCACTGACAAGAAAAATAGTTTCTACTCATATATTCACATTTTACAGGAATAATTACATTCTACAGGTACATACTTATGCCTGAGGGCAAACATTTTCAGAGAAAATTTAAATTTTCTTATGGTATAAGTGTCCATATTAGTTACAGATTATTTGTGCCCCTTCACATAAGCTTCTCTGTGTTGTTTCTCATTTACAAATAATTTCAAAATTTCAAGCAAATAAACCATTGTATTATTTCCCCACACAATTTGTCTTCTGGGGTTTTTTTAATGAACCTATTTTAATTCCCACTTATTGTCTTTTACTTTAGTGGTTTTTCATTAAGGCTCTATAATGAGTTGAATTTGAAATTGCTTCACTGAAAATACTAGTGAGGAATATGTTTAAAAAGCTTAGAAATATATGGGGAGAAAAAAAAATGCTAAGCTTTGTCACTGAGATATGTTCTCTATAATACACAGAACAATTATATTTAAACTGTAATAAAATGAAGGTATTATGTGGTTTACATTTTTCTTCTGCAGGGGAATATAAATTGTAAACATCTATCTAAAGTGAGAATTAGGAACTCTGAGTCCCTCTGAACACTAAAGTTGAAAAATGAAGTTGCCTGTAATTTAGTGGAGTTAAAAATTAATTTTCAAGTTACTTAAGACTGGATTTTGCAGGCTATTTTATTTCTACTATATATATGCGCATACACCTGTTTAACTATCATCATACCTATGTGGTCATAAACCTTAGACATAAATGGCAGATGCTTAAGATGTGTAATTTTTCAAAGAAGCAAGAAGTGCATTTTAATATATTGTCTTCCTTTTGAGCTTTTTAAAGCAGTTGCTCTTGGAGAAGAAATGAATTTACATCAATCTTCTTGCTGTGTGATCTGCCAGAGCTTCAGCATTTTTGCATTTTTTGTGGTTTTTTTTTTTTTGTCATAATTTCAGATTTGTTGTTAGCAACTTTTTCTCCAGATAATAAAACTATGCTTCTCTTTCTAAAAAGCAACTGAAGGGCATACATATTCATTGATTTGGATTACAGCAGCTATTAATGAGTTGCAGAAATTACTATTTGTATCTTAATTTGGAAATACATGATATTCAATAAACCACAGCAGATGGTCTACACTGATTTGTATTTCCAATGACTAGTCTGCACTAATTGCCATGGTATGGATGCTGTGAGGAGGCATGGGTTGGTTATGCGAAGAGAGAAAGTTAGAGGAGTGATATAAAAAACCATGGTGCTGTCCAGAGCCCGTTATCAGAGGCGGCTCCCGGGCGCCTGATGGGGACAGCCGGCGGAGCCCGAAGCGACTTCCCTTCCTTGCCTTAGTCCGTCTGACGGCGCGGCAGCGGCTCCGTGCCGGGCGGCCAGAGGGGCTCCGGGGCCGGGCGGTGCGGGGCGCGCCCGGCGGAGGCGGCGGGCACTTACCTGAGCAGAGGCTGCAGGAGGCCAGGGCCAGCAACACCACGCACACCAGCTGGGCTCTCATCCTTGCCGCGCCGCTCTCTAGAAAGTAAAGTCCATAAATCCTAGGGAGAGACGGAGAGAGAGACAGAAAGACAGAGAGACAGAGACAGACAGAGCCCCGCCGCTCCTCGCCCTCCGCACGCGTGCTGACGGGCGGCTGCAGGCACCAGACGGGGGACCCAGACCCTTCCCCAACTATATAAGCCGCGGGGTGATGTCACGGCGGTACCGCCATCGCCTCCTGACGAAGCTCCCTCCCTCCCTCTCCCCCCTCTCCTCCCGCTGCCCCCTCCCCGCCGCTCCGCGCCCGCTGACGCCACTCGCGCCTGACGCACGCGGAGCCCCGCAGGGCGCGCAGCGAACCCCGCACCCACGGCCGCGGGGCGAGCCCGGCGCGGCTTTTCCCGAAAGGGAACCATCCTGGGATTTTATTGTCATTATAATTATTGTTTTTTAAAAAAAGTTTCCACAGGTGCTCTGTACCCCGGTGCGGGGCCAGGGGTGGGGAGCGACCGCACCGCCGTCGTCGTGCGGTTGACGCCCTTTGTCTTTCGTCTGTAGAACCTTTCCCTACATCAAGGGAAGGATCTGCGCACCGGTGACGGCAGGGATGTTTAACCGGGGATGGGCAGGGAATGCCTGACATGGGGCACGGCGGGAATATAACCCTGGCCATGGGTATGAGTGTTGCATCGGACACGCATAGCAGGATAAAAAGGGAAGAAATAAAGTCTGAATGTGTGAGAGATGGAACAAGATAACGGGAAAAGCCACTTGACAGAGTGCTTCATAGATGCGCAAAAAATTGAGACCGACCAGCCTAGAGCCTCCCTGTTACCTCTGAAGAGCGCTTGACACAGCCACCCGCTGCGGTTTCAAAAAAGCGAGCTTTCCTCAGAGACATTTCTCTCAGGATGCACTTTTCTCTTTGATTTTTCCACTAGGTATCCTTCCTCAACGATTAGCACAGACCAGGCTCCGTGCCAGCACCCCGAGGTCGGAAGGGAGCAGGACACAGCGGGACTTCAGGCGGAGGCGGGGCGGCGGCGGGACGGGCGCGCTCTGCCCCGCATGCCCTGCCCTCCGCGGCTGCCCGGGGCCCCGTCCCTGCCCCGCATGCCCTGCCCTCCGCGGCTGCCCGGGGCCCCGTCCCTGCCCCGCATGCCCTGCCCTCCGCGGCTGCCCGGGGCCCCGTCCCTGCCCCGCATGCCCTGCCCTCCGCGGCTGCCCGGGGCCCCGTCCCTGCCCCGCATGCCCTGCCCCCCGCGGCTGCCCGGGAGCCCGTCTCTGCTCCGGGCTCTCTTTCCGCCTCCCAGCTCTCACAGCTCCTGAGCCGCAAAGCCCAGAAAAATGACCCGAAGGTGAGGAGGGTAGGGTGACCTCCAACGTGTGAGTATAAAAACGTAAAGCTGAAGACTGGCGTCAGCCTCCACCGCGCTACTGCTTTTGCAGTGAGGTTTTTTTTTTGTTGTTTTTCTCTTCTCAGATACAGACGAATGCTCCATATGTTGAATACAGACACAGATACAATGCAGAACATTTCTGTCTCTCTGAATACATTTAAGGACAGATACACGTGTCACACGTAGCAGGAACACACACTGCGAGTAGATTCTTCTGTCGTGGATTTTCCCTTCTCCTCAGAAAAGTTCGTCTAAAATGCAAAGAGCAGAGATGAATGTTGTTTTCCTCCCATACCCTTTGCAACTTAATAGGTGTCGCAGAAACATGTAAAATTTTCTAAATCCTGCCACAATGAACACCTGGTGAAAAAAGTTTAATTAACTGAATTCTTTCTTCCCTGAAACAACTTTTGCAGCACAAAAGACTTTAAATTCAAATGTTTCTTTGGTTTATGTTGAAATAAATAAACACAGAAATAAAATAGAGTGCACTGCAGTGGTATTAGATGTTTTAAGAGCACGATTTTTTGCATACGGTTGGGAACGCATACTTCTGTACTACTGAGAGAGAAAATAAAAATAAACAAAACCCCCAAATTACTGAAACACATTTATCACATTTTATGTGCTGTGCTAGTCTACCAGAAAGTTTCAGCTGTCATTCATATGCCTGAGAACCCAGGTTAGATGAGGTAGACACTCACACTTCCCTCTAGTCTTATTTTCTATTATTTCCATGATATAGAAAGACCAATCTTCAGCTAATTTCGCTCTGTGGGTGTTCAATAGTTCAGAAATCTCTATGAATGAGAATCATATTTCTTAGATATTTTCTAGTGCCCAATTTCTGTCACAGAGTTCTTCAATAGTTTAATTACCCATATTCTTATGTAACTGGAATTTAAAGGAATGATTATTTTTTTTCCTCAGGAAGAGACTAATTGCCATTTTTCCTGCCATTAAAATCTGTGATTGCCTAATTACTGCTTTTCTTTTTTTTTTTTTTTTTTTCCAGAGGTAATATTTGCTAGTGATTTGAAAGGGTCAGATATATGGTATGTTGAACCATATTTTTTTGCCATTGGTCTGTTTCCATTTTCTTTTTCTTAGAAACTGACAAGGCAGAAACTTCAGTGTTAAAATTCTTCTTTGCTCTCTGTCGTGGTTTGACACGTTCTTACCATTTTTTATGTTCCTGATGCATAATCTTCAAGTTCCCTGGATGAGGCTCAACTGAGCTTGGACAATTATATTTTTTTTTCAGTAGAACTCAGCTGTCATCTATTTCTCAAATACTGCTTTACTTACTTTTTCTACCTCCTTCATATGTCCGTACTTTGTACTGCTTCACAAAGAATTGTATAATAGCAATTTTAACCCTTTCAACAGTTAATTTCCTAAATCACCTCAACTTCTAGTCATCTTGATATCACATTTCTCCTAATGAAGAGAAGTTGTTATAAGGAAAAAAGTCAACCTTTTTGCAGATCTCTCTCTCTCTCTTTTATTTTTAAATATTCTTAGCTAAAGAAAATATTTATAACTATTCATTAGTGTCAGTCAATTTCGGAAGCTCAGTTTATCTTTACTTGCTCTCAGCATGTGATTTAGACAGCCTGTCCAGGCCTATAAATCAGGTCAACTCACAACTGTGAGGCACTGGAGATAATGATTCAATCAGGTAAATGGCAGATTCACGGAAGAACAGATACATAAACCTCTATTTACTTTGTCATAAAACTACCATCGTAGCATATGGATAACACGAAACACAAAAGCTGTAATCACCAAACAGAAGGAGAGTATCATTCTGCTAATGTTCCTGCAGTAGAAGGTACTGTGGATTATAGTAAGGAACTCTCAATATTGCAGTTACCAGTCTTATATCTTTGGAATAGAAATTAACACAGAATGAATGGAAGAAAATTCAAGATGTTCAATCTTGCTATTAAATATATTTAGGTCTCAACATTTTTAAATGGGTTTTTTTTGCGGTTTTTTTTTTTTTCTAAAACTAGCAGTAGTTATACGAGAAAACTCCAAGGAGAATCATGCTGGGGGTGGTAATATAGAAAATATTTCATACAGCAAACTGGCTATAAGATACTCAAAATCTTAAAGCTGATTTTAGTTGTGGTGATTAACCTGCTTTGTCCCTACAATAGTTTGGCCATCAGCAGTTTAGGTTAACATTCTGGGCAGAAAACTGATGACTCAAATTAATTTCTATCATGTCAGGTCAAGGGACAAGCTCAAGCAAAGCAACAGGACATACAGGCAAGGGCATTCAAAGCACATTTAAATCATTAATGTAATCAGAGACTGCAGTAGAATTTCCTAGGCATTGTGAATTCTCAGCATCTCTTTTTCTAAGCTTAAAAATAAGTCAAGAGTATTTATTGTGTCTGGTCAGCAAAGTAATACTCAAAACTTGATGCTGATTCAATTGTTGAAAATCTTGGAGACCACCTCTGCTGCAAAGAATATCAGAAAATAATTCCAAAGTAAAAGGCAGATGGTGCTTTTTACATTAGATCATTTTTATTAAGTAAAACATTGTGCATCCTCTCTACTTCAAAGCTAATCTTTAGTCGTTCTACAACTCAATTTTTTAGATTTATGATGTTGCGCACTTTAAGGAATCCTTGAGAATCTTACTGATACAGAAAAAAACCCAAGCACATAAACGACCACCTCTGAATCAGAAGAATTTCTTAATATGCAGCGAATTTCTGCCACATTTTAAGGAGCCACAAATCCGTAGAAACTTCCTGGATGTCAAATGAGCTCACCCTTTGTGTTTTCAAGTTCTGGGGTCTAAAACTGTGAAAGTGGCACACTGTGTAGCTTCTCCATATGAGGTATACCTGCATGGCGGAGCTTTTTTAGATGCTTTGGAGTTTCAAACAGCAATACCATCTCAGCACCCCAGGGTACTCAAATCACAAAAAGCTTAAAAGTATCATTTCAACAAAATAATCTGAAGTATAATTTCTCTTTTTTTTTTTTTTTTCCAATTAAAGCACAGCCGTTACATTCCCAGAACTTTGGGATTCTCTTAACCCTTCTCATGAAAAAATAGATTCTATATTTACATTACTATAAAGTAAACACAATGTGTATGCATCAACACACCAACAGTTAAAACAACTGAAAATACGAAATTTTAGGACATACACACACACATATCTATAACTATTTGGAAATTGTTTAATAGAAGACAGTTTGGATAAAAAAAGGCCATAAGAAGACAATCTTCACTCCTACTCCTAATTTCCATTTCCTTTTAATTTTTTCCCCTTTTGCTAAAATTCTTTTATATGAGAAAGCAAACAGTGCAGTTAGAAGTGCCACCACAGTGTGTCATGGGAGTTATGCTTCGGGCACCTCCTCCTTGCTCTCACTTCTCAGCAATTCATTCCCAGGCTAGATTGAATCTTTCTCATTTCCCTGATTACACATTTTCCCCAAATACCTAAGTTAATCAATTTTTCATTTCTCTCCAGTGAGCTATGAATATTTTAATTTAGGTTTGAGGATATAATATATACAAGAGACATGGGTGAAAAGCCTGATATAACTTTGTTGAGTATTGAATATTCATGTAATCCACTGTTCATCAGATTGATCATGCTTTGAAATTTTGTGTTAAATTGATGCAATAGTTAAAAACTGCAAAATTATTGTCTTAATACTGTTACTGTTGGACTGATAATAATGACTACTGACAATTCCTAAAAGAGCAAAATGAAATTTATTTCAGATGGTTGACTCTCTTTTTCCCATGATATTCAGTTTTTGTCAGCAATTATTCTTCAGCATTCTGTGGAACATGGTAACCGAAGACATAAGTATGCACTATTATATTACACTGGTTCAATTATGCCATATAAATAGGAATTGGACTCTGAAACTTTTGAAATCATCTCTCCTGCCTCCTTCACAAATTTCTCAAAGAATTATGCCTTTCCCTTGTACCCAAAAGAGAATTTATTTTAACTAGTTATTTAAAATCACACAGCCATTAAGAGATTTTTGAATTAAAAATACTGAGGAGTATTTCCTCTGTGCACAGTAAAGAGGCAATATATTATTAGTACCATAAATCACTGAGATTATGCTGAGACCTTCTGCTTGATCAGACAAGAGTTCTTCCCCAGGAGTCCTTAAGATTTACAAACAACCAGTAGCCTTTCCTTTTTATTCTCTTTTTTATTCTTTTTCTTTTCTTTTTTTTTTTTTTTTTAATAAAGGAAGCCTCAAAGAGTCATAGACATCCTTCCACAGTTCTTCCACTGCAACATAAAAAAATACAAAGAATCACTTAGAAGTGTTTTTTTCCTTTTTTAGTTAGTTAATTTTCTTCTTCAGAAAATTTTATTAAGCAGAGCCAAAGCATGAGTTTTAAATTAATTCTTAATATGCAAGTTTTTTTGCTTGACCATTCATGAGTAAATAATTTATAAATCATTAAATGTAATCGTTCTGGATTTAGAAGTGATAGTCAGAAACAAAATATGGATTTAAAGAACTGTGCTTTCAGGACTGTGCCAGCACGCACATACCAAGTATATACCACTTCTGCAACTTCCAGCTTTTCTACCTAAGAGGGATGGAAAGCATTTATGTAATTTGCACATCTGTGAACTGAAATTTGCATGCATAGTATTTAAGAAATTCCTTGGAGATTGAAAAGCAGACATGCCAATAAAGACAAACAAAGTGGTAATAAGAATACAAGTTACAACAGCAAACACAGGCAACCAATCATTTACAACATAAGCAAAAACATCACTGACAAATAAAGAAAGCACCCTTTCTGAAAAATAAAAAGAGGCTTTTCATCTGAAGAATATTTTGCATTTGCATAACACCTTTCCATTTCAGTGCTTCATAAACATGAATTAACTATATCCATGTCTAAACTAGAATGCAGCTTATAAATATACACTCCTCTAGAAAGAAAAGTTTGTCATCTGTGGCAGCCTACAGCAGCCTAGATTGTAGTGTTATCACAGGCAACGCTGAAGAGTTGCAGTTTTTATCCCTTATCAAAGCCATCCAGAGCAGTGCATGCTCCTGGGTGTATGTCCTGACAGTAATTCCACATCTATGATCACCATCCAGATCCTAATGGCATCAAGCCTCGGTGCACTCACTCCTCTCTCCCCCTGCCCCCTCCCAGCAGAAATATGTTATACTGGCAAGAGAACAGTTACACTGTTGTAACTGCAGGTAAACAAAGGGATTCAGAGAGCACAGAGCGCTCACACCCCAGATTAACACGCTGATGTCAGCCATGCCTTGTGCTGTAGACATGATCTCAGCTTCAAATCACTATCCCCGTGCATTGATTTGTGCTGCTGGAGCCATGTTTAATTGACACCCAGAGGGGACTCTTTTCTAATCACTCGATGATGTAGCCCCAATCCTGAAAACACCTTTATACATGCCTAATTTTAAGAAGATGAGCAGCATGACTCAAATGCTAAAACTCAAGCTTGTCTGTATCTGTAAATTTCATGTACCCACACCAAAGTGAACATGGATTGGTGATTTAAACAGTGAAGCCTGAATTCCAGCTCTTAATTTTTGTTGAGATACCTATGGAATACTTTGGGCTTCAGCTGAAAATATTCAGCAGTCGAAGATTACAAGCAGGTTTGAAAAACATTATACTGACCTGAAGGTACCCTGTAGCATTTCATGCTGTTGGTTTAGGTAAAACTAAAATTTTTTTCAAAATCAGGAATAAATACTTAGTGCAGACACAAACTTCAGTTTCTTCCAGCTTTTCTCCTCATTGTCACCAGTCTTCCTTGGATGAACATGTGGTCCAGCTGTATTCATGGTAACTGATGAGACAGCTTGACATTGACTGTTACAGCTAACAAGTAAATGGTACTTTTGTATTCATGTACCTACAGTGGTCTCTCTCCATAGGGCTATAACTTTAGGACTAAGGTAAAACATGGGAAGTGAACATCTCTGACCCTATTTCAGTGACTATCACAAAAAGAAAAAGGTTTATTTACCCTTTTGCTGTGTGAATAGCCAGCTGAGGCCTTGATGCAGAAAAAATAATGTTAGAGACCACTTCATCATACCTAAATGGATTTAGAAGGTGTGAAGGAGTTAAAAAAAAATGAGCAGATATGGTGTATAGCCTCTGTCAGGTTTACACAGGTCCATCAAACAGCAGTAACTCCCTACAGTCTAAAGCTTCAGAAGGGGGCTGTACATCACAGAACAATGCCTCGCTTCAGAGATTCAGCTCTTACTAGAATCCTGGAACTTTTAGGTTGGAATATCTTCAGGTCATCAAGTCAAGACATTATCAAGTCCAACCATCAGCCTAGAACTTCTATGTTAGCCACTAAGCCATGTCCCATACCCACACACCTTTTAAATACCCCCTGGGACAGTGACCCCATCACTTCTCTGGGCAACATGTTTCAATGGTTGAGAATCTTTTCCATGAAGAAATTTTTGCTAATATCTAACCTAAATCTTCCATGGCACAACTTGAGGCTGTTTCCTTTCATCCTGATACTTGTTACCTGAGACAAGAGGCTGACACTCACCTGGCTACAACCTCCTTTCAGGTGGTTGTAGAGAGCAATGAGTCCTATTTTCTCAAGGCTAAACAGCCCCACCTCCCTCAGCTGCTTCTCATAACACTTGTGTTCCAGACCCTTCATCAGCTTTGTTGCCCTTCTCCCAGTATGCTGCAGCATCTCAATGTCTTTTGGTAGTGAGGGGCCCAAAAACTAAACACATTTGGTGTGTGCTAAGTACAGGACAACACTGACAGAGTTTACCGTTCAACAAAGTTTCTCAGAAACCTGGTGTCATGGTTTAAGCACAACCAGCAGTCAATCCCCTTCCAGCCCCTCACTCACTCCCCTACCACTGAGACCAGGGAGAGAATCAAAAGGGAAAATGATAGGAAACCCATAGATTAAGATAAGGGCAGCTTAATAGGGAAAGCAAAGGCCACACATGCAAGCAAAGCAAAACAAGAACTTAATTCACTGCTTCCCATGGGCAGGCAGGTGTTCAGCCATTCCCAGGAGAGCAGGGCCCCATCACACATAACTTGAGGAAAAAAAAGCCTTCACTCCAAATGTCCCCCTCCTTCCCCCACTTTATATACCTTAATATATGGTCTGGAATAACCCTTTAGTTAATTGGGGTCATCTGTTCTGGCAGTGTCTCCTCTCAGCCTCCCAAGCACCCCCAACTTCCTCCTTAACATGGCAGTACAGAAAGCAGAAAAATCCTTGGTTCTATGTAAGCCCTGCTCAGCAGTAACAACACACTTATATTATTCACCCTCTGTTCAACACAAATCCAAAACAGTCCCTTACCAGCCTGTGAAGAAAGTTCTTTCTGTGAAGAAAACTAACCCTATGCCAGCCAACACCATCACACCTAGAGATAGGGAATTATTTACACATTTGTTAATAACATCTAGTTTTGATATAATAGGGATTTCATCTGATAGCTTGTGCTGGGTGATCCTGCTCACTATCTTTTTGTGTGATAGGACAGTTGTGTTTTGAAATTCTTACAGTGTGCAGACACCTGCATCATCCCAAGACAGCCTACTGCCCTGGTACCAGGGTGAGACTGTGTGTGTTTCTAACAGCAATTGAGGCAAGAAGAGAATAGTACATTTCTCTGTCATGCACAGCAACCATTCCATTTCCCCCTTCCACAACACATTACTGCTAGCTATCATCCATATTTGCAATGCAGAATGTGTCCTTTTGCATATAAAATCTATTAGCAGCAGTTTTCTTCCAGATCATAATCTTTGTGATTATATAGTTGATTTTATAGTAGTCCTGATCATAGGTTTATGTTCCCAACCAACTACGTCCTTTTGGAGTAAGGCCTTGAAGCCACCACACAAGCCTGCACAATAAACCACAGCCACAGTCAGGAACTTCCTGGCTTCCAGCCAGTGCTGCATCTTTTAGCACAGGGGAGGCTAGGCTTAAATATTAAAATCAGTGGGAGTTAATTATCTAAACAACTTTGTGCATTTGGACTGAGTCAGTCTTATGCCAAGAGTCTTTATGCTTTTAACTAAATAACTCTCCTTCCTTTGCACTGCTTCAGGAATTAGGATACCATCAGCTAGCAGAACAGAGAAGAAAACAGTGGAGTACATTCTTTTTATTCTCCAGAGTTTAGGTGCCTAGGCCTCAGGGAATAGCCTTGCTGAAGTAATAATTAACAATTTAGTGGTGAAAAAACATGTGCTTGACCAAGAGGTGCAGAAGAGTTTCACAGGAGCAAGTATCCTTCACTCCGAGGCATTATACCCCAGTTCAACACAGGAGAATATCTTCAGAAGACATATGTCTTGGCATGCATACCTCTGCTGAGTAAACTGTCTCATTCTCCTGCTTTGTGTTGGTCTGTCAGATGCAAACATGCAGCCCACATAGTTTTCTGCCCTTTGAAAATATTTCTGATTATAGTTGTTCTGAAATGTCATCTGTTGCATCTGTGTCGGAAACATTCAGTCATTTGAAATCCACCTAAAACTTTCATTCCTTAATGGAACTAAAGTTAAATCTGCGAAAGAGCATATTTCTGAAGTACTCAGATTTGATTGTATCATTGTATTTGAAATAGACAAGGATGCTCGAAAATGGTATATAAAATCCTAAAACCAGCAAGGTAGGAATCTGCACATGATGTAATACCTGGAGACAATTTATCAATTGCCAATCAATACCTAGAATTTATCATATGTTGTGTATTAGAAGATTCCTTCATGATGCCCTTATCACCTTTAAAAGTAATTAATGATCTGTTATAATGCCAGTATGAGATTAGGAAACAGCAGCATTTTGCCACTGAGGAATTTTCAGTGATGTTTCCACACTTTCCTAGAAGAGAAAAGATAAGTGGAGTACAAAATTTGTTTCTGTTCCTCTGAAAAACAGGCTGGAGGGATGGATTAATTCTACCATTTAAGTAGGGTTTGAGTATTTTCCACGCATGGCTGGAATCTATCAAAGGAAGAGGGCTCATGTTTTAATGTGTGCCTGGCCCATTTGAGAGACGACATGTGGAGATGTCTGTCTCTCTGTGCAGGAAGACGAGAACAGGCATGCTGGAAGCTTACACAGGAAAACAATATCAAGGATTTTGGTGTAAAGTTGCAAAGTGATAGGCTTAATGGGTGCAGGTACTGACAGGATCCCAGGGACTGGTATTAAATAAGAACATGAGTACTCCCTCTGTAATGACTGGAATAGTGTACACCTCCAGGGGACATTTGTTTCAGATATTTGTCTCTAAAAGATTTTCTCTTTTAACAGATGAGCACACTCAGGCTTGTTTCTTTCTGAAAAACATTTTCAATTGAAAAGGTCAGTTCCTCTAAATACTGTAATATCTACTTAAATTACCTAAAAATTAGTTCCTCTTGTGAAAGATTAAATAATGACCCAAAGTTAAATAATAAATCAATGGATCCAGCTCAATTGGGCAAAAGCTTCCGTAACAAAGCCACAAGAAAAATGTTTCCTCTGTATATGTGTGTATTTGAGGAATCATATCTGACCCCGAGTGTGTCAAGAGTTTATCTTTAATTCCAGTGATAATGATAAGAAGCAATTTAAAAATATATCTTTCAAGAAGAGAAGTAAATTCTATACATGAAGTATGAAGGCTCCTTATCTTGGAGGTTGTCTGGTGGATAGAGGGTTCTAGTCCTTCTTAAAGCTTGCTTATCTACAAATCCCCTGTGATCATATTCCTCTAATGCTGCAAGAACTCAGATTGATTATCTTTGGATGTAGGTAGCATAAGTGTTGGGTTTTTTTTCAGTAGGTTATAGCACATTTTGCAAATTTAGATTACGTCTTTTTAAATAAGAATATTTTTTATATAGAAAAAGCTTTATTAAAGATATTCAGAACTCTACCAGGAAAGTATTTTTGTCACAATTCTGAAAAATGGAAAACTATTTTCTTTGTGTATCTTCGACTTTTAAAACTTTCCATTCATAGAAAGTTTCTTTGATGTAGCCAGTATGTTTTCAATGTGTCCTTTTCAATGGATGCAGCTGGAGCTAGGGCTTTTGGAAGTGTACTCAGATCAGTTTTAGGTTTGGTGCTAAATCCTCTACATCAAGAATTGCTGACCCGGGTATGGCAGTTTGGGACACAGAAGTTCTTTTAAACTGCTCTCTTTGACTTAGATGCCACAAGTCAAGCTCTTAACACCAAAGAATACAGCCACAAAATACTATTGCAACATGCTGCAAAAACTATTACAACAAGTAATAGTACAATATATGATCACAGGAGGATTAAAAAAAAAAATAAAACAGAGTATTAGGTAAATAATTTAACCACAACTGCTGTTTCCAAGATAAATGTGCAAATCTGTAGGAGATGAGAATTTGGTTGATGTCTCTTAGCATATTTTTATCAAATTTACAGTCAGGAAAAAGGATCTGCTGGAGAGTTAGAGAAAGGACAAAAGGATAATTAATTTTCATGTTAATTTTCACATTACATCCAATCATTAACAGAAAAGTTGCTCTAGGAGATCATCTCAAGTACCTTGCTGGCATTGTGTCCTGTCTCTGATAGGTGGGCATAGCACATGTTTAGAGAAGAGTGCAAAAGCAAGGCAAATATCAGGTAGGTATTTTACTCCCAGCATCAGGTATCAGGGATTCAAAGACGTGGAGATCTGAAAGCTTATTTGGACCATTATATTTAACAAACTCCAAAACAGACAGAAGGATGCTCTGCTCACTTAATTTCCTCCAGCCTTTTATTGCAGACTCTTCTAGTACCTAACTGACAAAAATTTGCACCATTACAGAAAGAGTAGGAATACATAAGGGAGGAGAATTTTGGAAATGGAAAAATGATAAATCCAGTCACAGGGCATTGTTCCAGCACCTATTAAAAACAAAGAGATTTGGGGCTGGATAAAGAATGGGTCTACTATGATTGTGCAGACAACTTGACTCGATATCTGGGGGTGCTCTCTTTACTATTCTTAGGAGTACTTGGGGCTTGAGGAATACAAAAAAACTAGTTCTGTATCTACAACAATTAATAAAAACCTGCTTACAGGGAATCAAGCTGACTGTTATGCTCACTGTTTTATTAAAGCACAGGAAAATCCTTACATGGAAGTCATCTACAAGAGGGCACAGCAGCCAAGGTGGTGCTTCATGTGGACCCAGTCTGCAAGTCAAAAGTAAACTGTGAAGTTTACTTTACTTTAGGCCATGCCAGTAGCTAGTGATCTGTAGGGAAATGAAGGGAAAAGAAAAAGGTTTGAGATACAGCTGGACTGAGGTGATAAAGACACAGAATACAGTGATTTTTCTAACTTCTCTTTGTCATAAGATCCATGATTTTGCCTAATCTCTCTTTTTAACTATTCCTACCTTTTTCCTTCCCAAAATTTGCAGTCAGATGGCAGTTCTGCCATTATTTGTAGTCAGATAGCACCCCTATCTTCAAGTCATTAACTTAAAAGTAAAATATTTTTATGTGTATTTATTTTAACTTTGCTTTGATTGTTTCTTTCAGCAGGTCCTTATATTTACACTGTGAGAAATTGTTTCATGTTTATTTTCTGCATCATGTAGATTATCATAGAGCTCTTTTAAATTAATCAGATATTCACCTTCCTTCTGAGCCAAGAGTCTTATCTTGCTATTTAAGTTTCTCCTCACATATGAAACTATTCTGTATGTCAAGACTCTCCTCCTGCCATGTACTCCACATCCTCCTTCAGACGGGCTACCTCTGTTATTCAAAATGTAGACTCAGAGCGAAAGTTTACACTGGCATAACAACCTTTTCCAATTCATTCTGCATTCCTTTCTCATTAATTGTTAACTCTCTCTTTTTGTTTGTTTCGGTTTAGTTTTGCTTTTAAGAGTATAGAACATTAACCTAAGGCTTTTCATGAACTGTTCCAGATAGAGTACATTTACAAGATGTGACAGTTAAAGTTTGTTTAGATTTTCTTCTGAGTATATTGCTCCACACTCATCAACATGACCCTCACATGCCATTTTATTATCAGCCACTGGTCCTTCTGAGTTCCTTATGCAAATCTTCTCAAGTAAGTTGAGCAGGGCAAATCATCAACCTCTCTGAATACTGATCGCCAGCTTTTCTAACTTTCAGTGGATTGTAATCCCAATATTGACCTTTCCCTCTTACACTACTGGACCGTTTGGTCTAGTGTCTTTCATTCATATATTTGGCTGACTCAAGCAGACACAATATTTATGAGGTTTAAAATGAGGAAGCCAAAGTACCTGAATCAGCCTATGCACTGAACAAGGAATGGGCAATTGTCCTATTCCTAAGGCACCTTTTGCTGTCTCCATTACTCACTGCTGCAGCCAGAATGAAGTTACACAATGTGGCTGAGCCAATCCAGCTGCTCAGGGCTGCTCAGACAAGACATCTTCCTCCCACATCTCTCTTCCCACATTCTTGGCCTCATCGTCCTGTGTCTCTCCTCACATACCAGATCTGCCAATTGTCTGATACCTCAAAAAGCCAATTTAACTACCTAGCCTACAAAAAGTTGTTTATTTACTTCCCTGTGTCAAGTCCATTTTTCAACCATTTAAAAAGTTGAATGGTGTGAGCACAAAGCCTGTTGAAAACCAGATTTGGCACAAGGAAAGGGTATGGAGTCTGTGACTGGAGAAAGTAGTAAGACCTCCTCACTTTTAAAGACAGTGAGCCATCAGATGAGATGAAGTCCTTTCTTGTGAAGCCGCTCTTAGAACAGGTTAAGCTGCCAAGCTACCTTACTGCTCAGCCAAGGGACGTCTTGCTCTTTCCCCATATTTCCAAGTTCTCTTTTGCTTCCTCTCTTTTTTCTCTTAGTATCCCTTCTTTATATCAGCTCTGGAAATCACACTGCCTGACTGAACTTTTCTGATCCTGAGGTAAATCAACTCATCTCAGCAATCAGCCAAAGCAGAATAAACAAAACTTTTTTGCTGGGTTCGAATTTGCATAGATTGCATCAGTTTACAAGGAGATCAGATGAGATCCTGGAGACTGTTTAAGATAAGCACTGGAGCAGAGTGGTGGGTAAGAGAGGTGAGAAAGGGCAAGAGGGAGCGCAAGAACACCCATTCCTTGTTGCATTTAAGAAGTTATTTTGAAACTATACCCAAAGACTGATATGGTTAAAGCTGGGTTCTAAATCTGAATTAAAGATAGAGTTTAAAGAATTTCTGTGTTGCAGTATTTTTGCAGAGAAGAATAACATACTCAGAATGATCTGCTTAGGAAGATGGCAAGTAATACACTAGCGCTTATAATTCCCTTTCCTTCTACTTTAAATACAAGAATGAATTGTTGACATGTCTTTTTGAAGATTTCAAAATCCGTACATATGTTTGTTTTTTTGGGTTTTTTTTTTCAAAAAATGAGTACTGCAAAACAGACCCTGAAATTCATTAATTACTTCTCCAAGAGGGAAGATACTGTGATGGAGAACAATTTGGTGAGCTTGTGGGTGAAAAATGTGATGCTACCAGCTAGCCACCTTTTAGCTTTTTGCATGCAGAAAGTATGATTAAAAGGTGATCATACTCAAAACTTGAGTGGTTGTTGCTTTTTATGTCAACATGGCATGCTGGGAAGTTCCAGGGTCCTGGTCTAGAATGTTAGTACAATATTCCTGGAAGATCAGAGCTGCAGTTTAAAGAAAACTAAGGACATGCACATACAGATACAGATAATTTGAGGCACTTAAGAAGTTTAAGGACAAGCTAACTGAACTGTTGTGTCAACACTGCCTACAAAATTAACCTGCCTCTCTGCAAAGTTTTGCTACTATTTCTACTGTATCCAGAAACTAGCTTATGTGCTAAGGAATGGAAATTCAAGCTCCTTCTTTTAATAAGAGCAATATCCACTCATTTTTATATGTGGTTTTGTATGTTTTTCTATAAACTAAGTAGGTCTTTTTGCCCCTTATGTTACTTCTCTTTGCGTTCTACAGATTAATTGAATATTGGAAGAAAGTGCATGTAGTCATTCCTTTATGGTGTACTAAACATCCTTTGCTTTTGTTTTTAGGAAAGGGCTATGTTCCTCATGCTTAAGATTCTCTCCTTTATTACTTTGTAAGACTTTATCATACACTCACGTACTTTCTACCTGATTCTGGCTTGCCTAATTGTGAAAGTACATAGACTGAAAGGCCTCTTTTTTCCCCCTCAGTTGTGGGGAAAATGTCTGCTTATTATGCTGGAGTCTCTTTGCATAGCTACATGAATGCAACAAACATTTTGATTTACTTGTGTAGAGGGACCCATATTGCATATATTTGGTTGAAATTGATTTTGCATTTGCTAGAGGAAGAGGAACAATTTACATGGTATTTTAATTTTGAATAAATTAAAATTGTGAGATGACTCTTCAGAAGTAATAAAAGCAGCTACAAATATCTTTGAGTTCCCATTTATTTGCATAATTAAAAGTGAATATTATTTTGTAGATAAAGCTATTTCATTTTAACTTCACAATATAAATAGTTTCTTGAATATTAATTATTCTCTAGGAAGTTCTACATTGATTTGATTTTTATGCCAAATATACCTTGAACTTCTCTTAGGTACTGAAAAATTTTCCCAGTCCTTTGGATATAAGAAAATTCCGTCTTTTTGCCACATATAACTTCATTCAAAGCAAAAACAAAGACTTCTATGGGCATAATGTGTGCTTAGCTTCATAATACTGAAACAAGACTATTTCAAACCTACCCTGGCATCAGGATAAGAAATCTGTAAGTTATTCTATTTAAGGTTCCCTAATTTTTTGTGTTATTTGAATGAATACGCAAATATTCAAGGCTTTTAAGAGGCTCCGATCCCTCTCTTTGTAGTTACAGTTCAGAGAACTCAGAGGCGTGGGACTGAACTGAAAATATGTGGGGTATTCCTAGAGCTGCCAGTAATAGGTAAACCATGAAACGGGCCTTTGCTTTGTTTTCTTCAGGAAAATTGAATTCTTGAACAAGGGAGGAAAGGGGAAATTTAGAAAAATACTTTTTTTTCAGATAAGCTCTTACTCTGTTAAGCTCCTATTTAATCATTGCCCCTGGCTGATAAAACAATTCCCTATTGTGTTGTACCTTTGGGCAGCCACATAAAGAATCTGCCCTGTGAGGGAAAAAAAAAAAAAAAAAAAAAAAAGAATTACTTACATCTAATATGTACCTGTTAAATTACTGCAGAAATGAGAGGGCTACGGTGTGCTAGGGCTGTGCACAGGACTTTCCACCTGCCCTGGGACCTTCACCTGCTGGCATCAGCCTTTTAGGCACAATGGCTCCTCTTTCCCCTGCTCTACTCCAGTTTGGGGAGGGGTTGGGTGGGAGTTTTTTCCGCCTGAAGCTCTACTCCAAATCTCTCATTCCCAGAGGGTTTCTGTGAACAGGAACCATGGTGTGCGTTCACTTCCCTTCTGGCAAAGCCAGTTTAAAATAATAACAAAAAAGGTCGTGAAACAGCTTAGTACGAATCCAGTCTTTCATGTTGCTGCCTCACTTGTTCTCTTCTAGGCCACATTTTCGAAGGTACATTTAGTCTATAAGGGCTTCCATGCAAATAGCTCGTTTACTTAAAAGTCCAGGGAGAGCAGAGGGGCCACAGCGGTCTTTTTCCCTTCATCTTCCCCGTACTCGTTCAACACCTTATGAAGAAGTACTGAGGTACTGAAAAGGCAGGTTATTATGCATTGAGAACTGGTGTGGCAACTGTAGCTCGCCCTTCATTAACGTGCGTTTAAGCTGAGCGACTTGACCTGAAGTGGCTGGAGCCTCCCGGGGAAAGTTTTCAGTGCTTTTGTGTGTGTGCGCGCCTTTACGGAGTTCCACACGGGAGCAAAACCCCCTCTTTCCCATTTGCTGCCTGCTGCCCTGAGGGTGACAAGGCTGAAAGTTTAGCAAGTTCTGTGCATAACTCCACATCACAGGAGCAAGAGCGTATTCCCCCCCTCCCCTTTCTTTTTCCTGCTTCTAAACACCTCCTTCAAGTTCGCAGCTGGGCAGGACTCCAAAGGTGCAGCAGCAGCAACAAGCTGGAGTTCAAAGTTAGCAGTAAATTGCACAACTTCCAGCTCATCGCTACGCTCGGTGACTATTAACAAGCTGGAAGGCGCTCAGGCAAAAAAATAGGGGAGAAGGGAACACCCTCGAATTGTTTGGGGATCGCTGATGTTATGCCGCTGGGATCATGGCTCCTTTTGGAAGGAATTTATTAAAAGCCCGGCATAAAAACAGGTAAAATGCGTGGGTATGCGGAGGAAAGGCAGGGCTCTATGGGATGAATTATTTTTTATACTTTTTGTTTGGTTCTGGGGGCAGGATGTGTTACCCGGACCGTGCCGTTCCCGGCAGCTGAACTCCGGGGCTCACCTGCGAGCGGCAGCCGGGCAGGGGGAACGGAGGGGAGCGGGCCGGCGTGTGCCAAGGGAAGGGGCTTTTGCCTTGCTCCCTTCCCCGGACCTGTCGTGCCCCTCTTCGCTCTGGCCCTTTTGACTAGTGGGCAATATTTTCCGTGAGCGGGAGGCAGCCCTTCCGGACTTGGAGCCTTCCCCGGCTGAACCGATGTGCCCCGCGCAGGGAAGGTGACGCTCGCTGGGGCCGGGAGAACCGGCTGCAAGCCCGACCTTCGCGTCCCGTAGGCGGCCAGGGGCAACCCGGAGCTCTTCCCCCGCCCCGGGACAAAACTCCCCGAGTTTCTCACGGGAGGGCCGGGCTCCGGGCCCCGCGCCTTAGCCCCGTTGCCCTGGGAGGTTGACCGGCAGCCTGCATTCCCGTCGGATCAAACCCGTCCCTTCTCTCGTCCGCTGGCTGTCAGCCTGGGAGGTAGGAGAGCATCGAGCTCTCAGCGTGGGGAGACGGAGCGGGAGGGAACGATTTTTGGGGTTTTTGTTTGTTTGTTTAGCCTTTAGTCCAGGATGGACTTGTACTGTATATACTTTTCTTTTTTTTTTTTTTTTTTTTTTTTTTTTTTTTTAAATTCTTCAGCGGGACTGCTGTGGTCCTTGTGTCAGCTACAGCGAAGTTTCTTTATGGGGACTTTGCCCCTTACGCTCTACATGCTTCCACATGCCCCACACGCGGGCTGCAGAAAGGAGAAGGAGGGTTATGTAATCATGTTAGGCACTAGGGTGGTACTAGGTTTTTTTTAAGAGTGAATTTGCTTGGACCCTATGGAATGTACAGTGGCTGAGCCCATATAGCTTAAGCTGATCAGAAACAGATTACTGAAATTTTGCCTCACTGAGAAACTCTAAAATCACTTGTAATCCCATCCCCGTTTTGCCTAGTGCTCTTCACTGAAATTTAGTTTTTATTTAAAGGAATGCAGAGGATGATCTTTTCAATGGGGAATATAATTGAACTCTAAAGAGTCTTGTAAAAATGTCCCATTTCTCTTCCATGTTTGGCTTTTGGTTTTCACATTTGAAAGTTATTTGGGGGGCCTTGTATTTTCTCGGATTGTGTAAAAGTATTAAGTTAGCATATTGTGTAAAAATATTAAGTTAGCATAATGTTGAATATTAATTAGAAAGATTGAAATGGTCAATGTTTTAAAATTGGATACTATTTTAGAATTATTAATAATGTAGTTCATGGATTAAACAGCGTATTTTGGTAATGTGTCTGAAATGAGTAAAAATTTTATATAATTCTCATGGGGCCATTTTTTGTTTAGAAGATCAAGAAAGATGGACATGAACTTTTCTATGAAATTGCTTTCACACAGAGCTGGAAATTTATTGCTCTTAAATTGAAAGTTTTGTTCCTGCTATTACCTACCTGAATAAGGATTAAATCACAAAGCACATTTCCACTGTGTTCAATGGTGAAATTGTTTCTCTTTTGGGTATTTACAATGTCTTTGCACTAATTGCATCAATCTCATTATGTTTGCTGATGTGACATTTTGTTCCTCAGGAAAAGAAAGTCATAATCCAAAGCTTTAAATAGGCAATAAAAATTAAAATACCAAAAGAACCATTACTGGTTCATCTAGGACTTTCTATTCATTTTATCCTCACATCCCCATAAATAAATAAATGCCTCTAATGGCTGAGAGCTTTGTGGCAATAAGAAGGGGCTGTGTGACCAGAGAAGTGTAGGGGGAGAGGGTCAAGAACAAAACAAACTATATACTTCTTAAGATGTGTCATTATCTATTCAGATATTTAAATTTTTGCATATTTAATGTTAGCTTTGATAATGAATTCTGAGAATTAAACTTTGTTTATGCAGTTAGTAAAATTGTTTTGCAGCATGATTGAAGAGCTATGTAATAATTATTTCTCATTTTAATTGTATCTTAGTGAATTCATTGAAACCTTGAGAACTGGGCTTAAAATCCCTGTGTTTAGGCCAGTATCTGGAGAGTCAGAACTTGTGGCTCACTACTTTGTCTAACTACCTGAAAAGAAGGACCAAAAAGGGACATACACAAATGTATATCTTTAACCTGCTGCTGCTTTGTAAAATAAGCTTAGTGCTCATTCACATTTCTGGGAAACCGAGCTTTTTCCCTTTTCTCTGGAAGTTCTTCATGACCATTTGCTACATGAAAACATAACTCCTGAAAGTTATAAGATAAGCAAATGAGGAATAAAATCTATGTTTACATGAGGACATAAAGCTAAGTTGAGGTAACAAAGGTAGGTGGAAGGAGAGCCAGAAGGAAAATGAAGGCGTTACAGTCATTTGCTCAGATAACAAGATGACACCACTGTAATTAGTGCTTGTCTTGCAGCATCGCCCAGAGGTTCCAGATCAGGTCCATGTTTAATAGTAGGCTCTTCACATCCAGATTGTAAATTGTCAGTCTCTGCCCCTAAGACCTCAGAGTTTAAACAAAGAGGTTACACTGAGTCTGTGTCTAAGCAAGAGGCGAGGGACATTGTCCATTATGCCACAAGTCTTTAGAGAAAGAAACTGAGATTAAACCTCAGGAAGACAAAACCTGTGCTGAACTACTGTTAGTATTTGAAAGATCTTCAGTCAGTATTACTCTCTTGGGCTTCTGAAATGTCACTAGTACAGATACAGCACAAAGCCCCTGTAGCCAGGAGATCACTCAAGCCCTGGTTTGATTTCAGGGGAGTGGCCTCTAGGATTCTGACTCCAGCATATGTTTCTTGGCAAGAAGGACAATGATATCTTTTTCAAGAGCTATAAGTAGTTTTTACAGCATTCCTTGTCTTTCTGTGACAACCAGAAGTAATCACAGTCCCCAGAATGTTTATGTGCTTGTCACTATGTCCCCAGGAGAACAATACTTCCAAGACGCCCCACCCACTTACAAACCCAAATGTGCACAGCAGGGACAGGTTGTACCCTCTAAGGCAACAAAGGAAAAACGAAAGTTTCCTTCAGGACTAAGGCTCTGAAACATGAATAAACTCAAAGGGATTTTTTTTTTTTTTTTTAATGCAGATCTCTTAAATTTGCTTTCCTGGAGAGTGAGAGGAATGCTCAGCTCACATCACACTTCAGAAGTGTAGTGAGAGCAGGAAGTGCTTAGCTGAAGGTGGAGGAAGAGAAAAGGCACTGAGTTCTTTGCTCAGAAAGTCTAGTATTAATCTAACACATTGCTCTACACAGAGACAAAACAGTTCCCTATCTAAATATGAGAAATACAGAACATAGATACTTGCAGTGTTTAGATACCAGGGTTTCACATTGTATTCAATTTCCTGATTGCTCAGCAGAACAGGAATTTATGCTGCACTTATTTTCAGTAGGATTAAGACTTCTCCACTGTTGGGTGCTAGATTTGATCACTTTTGAAAATGGGTTTTAGGTATATTTAAATATTTCATGGATATCTGGATATATGTCATAGTAGGAAAACTGACCTAATTGCTATTTCTTTCATCTAGACACTTCCTTGGGTTTTGCAAATAAGCCTTAGATTAAATTGTTGAATATCTACTGTTTCATTTGCGTTGTAGATGGGATACTGAAAGGGAGAGGGTACAGATGAACCATCTTAATGCTGTAGGGCTGTCCTGTTATGTTCAACACCTCGAGAAATACATTTTGCCAGTGTAGTTCATGCTGGTCCTATGTTTACTACTAATGTTTGTACGGTCTGTTGGCTTGCAACAATTCTGAACCCAGAGTAGTGTTTCATGATTAAACAAATGTGTTACAAATCTGTTAATATTTAAATTTGTTTGCTGGTTTTGCTTTTCCTTCCTGTATTTTTTTCTATTTTTTACTGTTTGCTATTTTCCACTGTTTTCCACTTTTATTCACTGCCACAGTAGTTAATGTTTTTCTGTAGGAGGACTTACTTTGCCTACTCTTTAGTTCTGCCTTTCTTTATTCAGCTCATCTCTGGTTCAGAGGTAGAAAGAAAGACCATGTATCTTCATTCAATGTTATAGGTATAAGAGGGAGTTCTTCCTGGCCTGACAGTCAGAGGCCCCTCCCCAGCGAGAGACACATTCAATTATTCTCTCAGTTTATATATTACAGTGCAGGGTAGTGAGTTAAATTAGAGACTTCATCTATCTGATACTGGCTTAGTATTTCCATGATCCCTCCCTTTCTCCCTCCCTCCAGTAGTTTCTTATTGCATCTAGTTAGCACAGTGATTTGTGTATTGCTCTGAACATCTCTTCTTCTCTACCTGCGGTTGAGTATACTGCTGTACATTTTAAACCTTTATGAAGTAAAACTGAAAATGCTCAGCATTGAGGTTTGGACTGGTAAAGCCCTTGGAGATCAGCTGCTTGTCTGAATGAACTGTGTATGATCCACAATGTAAGTCTCATGAGATCATGTGAGATGTCTAATATTTCTTTTGGATGAGCACATCTGGATAAATGTCTATATGAAGCTATAAAGGTGCTTTCTGATACAAGACTACAAGGTATTTGGTATGTATGTTGGAGAGGGTAGATAAAAGTTTTACAATCAGTTAACCTGTGTTAAATTTTTAGATTGAAAATATGGTGCTTGTTTTGTAATGGCAGAATGAATTATTTTTACATATTTTTTTAAGTTTTCCCTGAGTGTGAGATGTATTAGTGAACTATCAAAGAAGTTGTTCCTTTTTGAGCCAGACTTCATACATTATAATTTATTTTCTGGTCTGCTTTGGAAGCTTTGTCTCAGGGGTCAAAATGGTTGCACAGATTTTCTAATAATCTTTGTACATATTTGTTCACTTCACTTTCAGGAAGAGCTTTATGTCTAGCAAAACACTAACCTTATTTCTAAAGAGTTAATTATCTACTATTCCAGGAGGGCAGGCAGCAATTTCATCCTGAAGGAGTAAATAAAACGAGTAATAGAAGTGTAATACTACACCATCTAAGAACATGACTTTGGTTAAGTTGAAGCTAATCTGAAACACTAATATAGTGTAGAGTCAGGCTGAGAGATACATTTCAGACAAAACTCCCATTTTGTTTAGATTAAAAGATTAAAGAGGAACATATTAAAAAGAGGAAAAATTTTGCTGGTTAGTTGTCATTTCCTATTTTACTGTTGAAAAACTAATATTGTGCATGAAGAAAGACACATTGCTAAATATGTAATTAATTCAGTAGACAGAAATAAAGTTTCCGAGTTGGGCATATTTAAAATTCTATTAACTTTAATGAAAGTCAGTGATAATCACAGAGTAGTACATCCTGATTTACCTATACTCAGAAAAAAGAGTTTTTGTTTGTTTTATATGAGTAATAATAGCAATTTAAAACTCTGGTCTGAAGCACTATTATTTGAAAACATTAACATCTCATATGCTGTGCAAGCCTTAATTAGTTCGTCCAGCTTCTATATTTAGTATGTTGGTAAATCCTTATTAATAGTGATAGAAAGGATGATGCAATGTAAAAATGTTAAGACCACGCATTGTGTGAAGCATAGGCCTGAATGTTGGACATGCTGGTACCCAGTCATGTGTATAGGTAACTGGTCTGTTATTGTTGCTTCTATTGTTTCCCTTACATGTTATGATACTCTCGAGATGATGACTTTCTGTCTTCTGAACAGTGTTTCCATGCTAGCAGTTCCTCAAGTATCACACAAGACAAAATAGATAAGAGAGTTTCAGGAAGCCTTGTCCAAAAGAATACTTTTTTGAGCACGTTTCTGGAACTTGACTCAAATAGGCCACATTGTCTTTTCCTGGTTTGACCTAGCCAGAAATAAACTTAGGGTGCAGGTGTTGCAATAGGGAAATGATACCAATTTTTTGTGACCTCAAACACCCGATAAGCTTACATAATTTTTCTTAGTAGTAATTTGGGTGTTAATATTTACAGGCCTCGGGAAAATAAGTAGGACATGACTAGATAGTGTAAAATGTATAGAAGTTCAGACTGTGAAAGCCAGTAAGTGGGAGAGGTAAGAATTAGATGTGTGAGTTCTTTTATTGCAGTCCTTATGCAGTCCACTAAACATAGATAGTCATACAGGAAAGTGACAATACACTTGTATTGTTTAAGTTTGATTTTATGTGATTTTTCTGAGGAATTTTTCATCAGTTTAAAATTTTACATAATGTTAAAAATGTCTTGTAAGGAAGATTTTAATATCCCGGACAGAAAAATAAATAAAGAAATTCCATGAGCATCTTAATATAATTTGAGGTGGTTTTGTGAAGTGAACAAAAGAAATTACCTGCAGAAACTAAAAAAATAAACCAAAAAACAGAAAGGAAGGTTCTTGATGGTAATGATAATAAATTGTCATGTAATTGTATTTTTAATGCTATGAAATCCAAGTTGTGATGCCATGTGGTAATGAGGGAAAGACATCAAACTTGAAAGAAAAAATTCTATTGCATGTTTGGTATATCTCTCATGCACTTTATTTATACCCTTTATTTAAAGATGTGTTTCTCTTTCACCAGCTTTCTCGTTTCATTCTCACTCCTGTCTGCCTGAGTGCATTTTTCCCTGTGTCAGTTTGAGACATTTAAATTGTATTTTTGATGGTTCCTAGACATGCATTTTTAAGCATAAGCATTAGAAGAAGCCAGGCTATGTTGTAATCTTGGAGGTGAAGTAAACCTCTGTTTTTCTGGGTTGTGGTTGTTTTTTTATGATTTTTTCCAAATTAATTAGTAAGTTGCAGAATAATCATAGGAGAAAAACATGTTTATAGAGATGATCTTTGCTTTGAATATAGCATATAATCTCTTTATATCAAGGGTCAAAATCATGAACCTGATAAAGTTGCTTTCTTTATTCTTCACCCCTATTTGCTCTCTTTCATTGATGCAAAGAGTTCCAAATTACAAATTTCCTATCATAATGGTAAATACAATCATCTCTATTAAAAAGCAGAAGATTTTGGTTTTTTCCTCCTTTTAAAATACAAAAATATTGAAGCTTAAAATAAATATGCAAAAGCTTATTATTGTCATGTTCAAGGACAAAATCAGGTTGTTGAAAATTTAATAATCTATTAGACTTTTGTTTTGGTAAGGTACAAATATGTTTACCTTACTTTAGCTTCTAAGGGTGTATGACCTCACTGGAATAATGCAGTTGAGTGAAGACTACTAATTTTTAAGAGAGTCTGCCCTTGGGTCTTGAGCATGCAATTTGCTTTGTGTTAATAGATTCCATCATCCATGTAGAACATCTTACTTTGCTTTCCCCAACTTCTTTCAATTCAAAGGAATTCTTTCTACAGAGGGTATTTTCCACTGTGAAAGCACTTTGAAGCTACAACATTTTTCAGAGCAACAGCTGGGACACTGTTTTGATGATCTAAAGTATACCTCATTTACCATAGGAAGTTATCAGATTTTTCTCACTGATCAAAGAGTGATTTAGTGATATTTATAAATGTGGGATCTTGTGCTGATCTTGTTCGGCTGCTGGTGTTTTGGTTGATAAGCTGATGTTCTGAACTGCTGTTTTGTTTGGACATTAGCTGTTGACAGACTTCCTCTGGACTGATTGCTAAGGTCCTGGGTATACTTTTTTAACTTGATTATTGCCTGTATCTCTCAGGCCACTTTGTTGTTAATATCCTGCTTTACTTAAAAGTCTTGCACAAATTCAGTTTTCTAAGAGTCTATGACTGGTATTGACTTTACTGCACTTTCCTAGACTTGTGGTACTTTAAGGATTAGGTAGATAACTAATAATGTTTGTTTACCCATGGAAGTCCCTACAAGTGTCTGACAAAGATCTAAGTTATTTTTGGAACTGCAGTTGTAAATGGTCACAGTACTTTTGCTGACACTCATACTGCTCCTGAGATTCAAGTACACAGTGAAACACAAATGTCAAGCTCTTCTTACTCTACTTAAGCCACTGAAAATTTAGGTATCTTGTCATCTAGGTACTCTTTGTAGTTAATGGATACATCTAAACACTTCTGGAGGGCAATTCGTTTAGTCTTAGACAGGCTGTCAGTATGGGATTAGTCACCCTTTTGGAGGTGCCTATTTTATGCCACTGATTACAGAGGAAGGTCAGAAAATTATCTTTGCACATCTATATTTTTAAATAGCTTAAGGTAGATGATAGGAGCACCACCCAATCACTTTTCATGGAGCATGCTCAGATTTGTAGAGCAGGTTATTAACCATCTTTTGCACCACTTATTTTAGAAATTAAAAAGGGAAACATGAACGGAGAGGTGAATTACAGGTAGATTATGTATGATTAAGGGAGAACCATCCTAATAGCATGGATGTCTTCCCTGACCCTGCCACAAAATTCCTACCTAGTTTTGGGCAAGATGCATAAACCACAGTTTACAGAACTGTTTATTCACTGTGTGTTCCTCATTTGCTAATTCAGTGTTCTGTAAACTCTTTTAAATAATGGCTGAGCAAAGGAAGCTTATGGATATCTTACTTTGCACATGTCTGTAGATATCAATTCGGTTAGAGTGGGAATTTAAATGAGTAGATAGATTTGGTTTGTAAAAGGGAGTTCTTTCCCTATGAGAGTTATGTGGAGATAAATTCCTTAATGTCAGCCTGAAAAGCAATTAAATATCTGATAGTAATGGACATATATCAAAAGTTTAAATTTTGAAAAGTGTCCTCTAAAAGGGTTGTACCATACCTAGGAGAAAAGATACAAATAAAATTGCACACATATTGAAGAAATGTAAGTAATAAGGGCTAATTTTATGAAGGTGCCTAAATGTAATTCATGACACCTAAGACAATTTTTAAGCACTTTGAATGTTTAAATTCTGACTGGTCGCACTCCCCATCTACCTGTGCTTCTATCATGTCTTACACTGGTCCTGAACACTGTGGAGTTTGTGCTTCCCTCATTATGCATTTTTCAGGAAAGTCTTGTGAAGTTACTCTAAACTGAAATTCTCTCAGTATTTCATGTTGAAGCTGCTTCATTTTCTGCTGGCTTAAATTACAGTAAGGCAGACAAGGACAAGGATTAGTGTTGAAAGCTTCAGGGAGAGAAGGGAATCAGGTTTTGGGTTGTTTTACTAATTAATATTTCTTTTTTTTTTTAATACAATGAACATTTGAACATGATCTAACAGCATCCAAGTCTTGTCCTTTTGTTCATGTTTCTGATTGCTTTAGGTCAGTTCCTGCTGAACTTGCTAGTGTCAGCAAGCCCCATTGTTAGAAGTTCACCTCTTTTGTAGTACTTTCTGTGGAAGTTGAGATGTCCAAGTGAGCATTATGAACTTCAGCAGTGAGGAAGATACTTGAAAGTTATAATATTTGGTGTCTGCAATGCCTCAGGACCTTCTGTGTCTTGACAAAACTAAGTACTGTCTCTTATACTCATTTAAGTGAGGCAAGTGACCAGTGTAGCAGAGAATGAATCTTTCTATGGATACAAATCAAACTACTAAGTAACAAAAAGAAAGTAGCATGGAAATCTTTAACAACATATGAAAATTTTCAGTATTTGGCTGTGTGCTAAACATATTTCTTTGTGCTAAAGCATTTGTGCCTGGTAGGCATATATTCAGTATAAAAATGCATTTATGACAGCTTGTGTGGGATATGATCACAGAATGCATATGTATAGCTCATGTACTGTCACATATGTACAATAAAATATAACCCCCAAATCATTGTATATATAAATAATACATGCAAAAATAGCCACTTCTGTAGATTGCACATTTATGCATCTACATATTACAAACCTGAGTACACAAAAGCCTGTCAGAAGTGACAAACAGAATGTGCATATGTCACAGAAGGAAGCTAAATGTGTATTTCTTCCAATATGACAGAGCTGTTCACGTGGCAGAGGGAAGCATGCCTTCATCCACCTGTCACTGTGGTAACCACTCAGCTTATGAAGTACCTTGTTAAAAGGCCTTTTTATCCTCCCTGAGCTATGAAGCCATCTGAGTTGCTCATATGTTGAAAGAATCCCCACCTGCAAAGACATTTGGATATGTGAAGTAAAGAAACATAGGATTAATTTGAATGTTGACTCAGTCTGACTTTCTGTGAACTAATGACAAGTCGTTTGCAGTGTCTTTCTGGTGTCACAGCCTGCTTTGGATAATCACTATCCTGCCATAGATGCATCTCACAAAATCAGCACCATTATTTCTTGGGTCTGCCTTGGTCTTTGGTCCAGTCACGTAGCCGTGCTTGGCTTCAGCTGTGCCCACTGTAGATTTTTGGTCTGTATCAACTCGCCCTGTTCATCACAGTTCTCTTGCCAGGAGTTACCACTTTTTCAGCTGCATAAAATTTTTGAAGTTTCTTCCTAAACTGTTCAGTCACATTTGGATGGCTATCCTAGATGGTTTAACAAGGCTTTTATCTTTATGGCTTAATTCATCATGACTCGCTGGAGATCAGACAAGAAGCTCAGCTCCAGTGGGAGGGTTGTGATGGACAGCTGACATGGTTATGAGCGTCTTCATATAGACTCAGATGGAAACACATTATCTGAACCCATTATGTCTGTCATAGAACAGGTTTTGGGCTTAAGTCACAATTGTTCAAATATTTTAGGATTCACATGGCTTTTTATCTGAATCACATGGAATGTCGCTCCTCTGCAGACATCTTCCTTCATCTTTTTACAGCTAAAATTGTGGGGAGGGGTTATTAGACACCATTCTCTGTATCTCTCTCTTGTCTATACCTTTCTTTTTGCATTAATTTCATAAATTTCCCATTACTCTTGGTAATCATTATGATCCAGCTTTAAACTTGCTTCCAGACAGCAATTCATCCATTTTTGCCTTTCCTCTCTGTATTACTCAGATGGCTAGAGCTAGTTTTGCAATCTCCTGTGCCCTCTTAATGCATATCCATTGCTTGGGAAGAGCACAGTTGGTGAGGTTAATAATTTATTTCATTTGTTCAGTAGCTTCTTTAGAGAAGATGTGGTTATATTTCAGAGAGCCTATCAGCTTGTGGCTGACTAACTGCATATTGAAGCATTCATTGATAGGCAATTTTAGAAAATTACTTGAAAGCATAAACTGCACAAATCTCTCAGTCTGACAATGGACAGTAAAAATGCTTCAGGCTTCTTTTTAAAAAATTATGTCCACTCTTCTTGTTAGCATAATTATTTATCTAGTACTCAATTTATCTCTTTATAATGAACATTTATATAAGAGTCCACTTCATTATCTCATCATTTTTTTCCCTTTAGCTCTTCAAATACCTTAAGTAATGGAACACATTTGCCACTGAATTGTCTTTCAGAAAGTTTGATGCAGAAATTTAAAAGAAAAAAAGAAGAGAAAGATTTGATTGTAAATTAAGTGTTGACAGAACATCCTTTGAGGTGATTTTCAAAATTATTTAATGAAAGCAAATAAAATGGGAAAGATCATACAATGTTTCAGAATGGGGTGGTTCACTCTGTAAAATTGATTGCAATATATACAGGAGAATATTAAAGCCCATCCTGTCTTTCTCACTCCTAGAAAGCTGTAGAGAGATACTCAGACTGGGTTTTATGATATACAAAAAAATATGTGTTGACAAATCGTTAGATTTTAAGAAGTTAGGAAAGAGTAATGATAGTTGAAGTTGTTGAACAGCCCTACAGGCTTGCTGTAGCACAAAGAGCAGCCCTAAGCCCCCTTTCCAGGCTCCTGGCCATTCTCTACCATTCCCTTTGCGTTGCTGCTATTCTCACTTGATACCATAGAACCCAAATGAGTATTTTTCTTATTTTGTTTCCTAAGCCTTAGTTTAACCTTAGGATTGGGAAAAAAAAGCCACGTCCATCTGGACATTGCATTATGAATGAGAAGAGCATTTGTCTCACATGGTGCCACTAGGAGCAGAGAAGAGGTGCAAAACAGGCACAGCTTATAAGGATTCATAAGAAGGTAACCATCTCAGGCTCCTTCAGATCAGAGTTGGAAATCAGTATTGGAAAAGTAGCTTTAAGTCTTATTATTTCCTTGTCTGTACCTCATTCCATTATTTAACTTGCCTTATTATCATCTGTCTACATATATTGCAATTTGTTCATGTTTTGGCAGCTCAGACCCAACCTCAGAATACTTTGTGTTTGTTTCTTCACTGGGCAAAATGTCAACAAAGGCAGGGGAGGGAAACAGTACACTTTTGCCTTTCAACAAAAGCTGAACTGAATTTCATGGAACCACAAAAAAAGGAAAAAGACAAAACAACCAAAAAACAAACAAAAAAACCAAGCCAAACAAAAACCCTTCATACTCTCAATGCTTGGAATTCCCCTCACTTCTTTGATCTCAAGAGCTCATAAACAACCAGGGTGCTTCTAAAAGGCTGTTATAAAAATTATAATGGGAGAAGTTAGATAACAAAATTTCTATTAACTATAACAGCAACTCTATCATTTAGAAGTCTGTGTTCCAAATGAGCTGTAAATTATTCTGCTAGTTCTATGCTACTGAAAGTGACAGAGTTTTAAACACATTCTGTACATTACTAATAGGAGCTCCATAAAGTTTGTAGAATGTAACCAGTGCTTAAATATGCATAGGCACTTAAATTAAACACAGGAACAATTTAAAGAATTGTATTTTTGCAAGGTAGCAAAGTTCTTGTGGTAGATGAAAAGTACCATGGGCATTTTCATGTGTTCACTAGTGAGAACTACTCACTGTTCAAAATTAAGATGTAGCATTTACTGTATTGATATTTCTAAACTTCTCATGTTGCTCATTAACATTGAGGAATTTGAAAATGCCCATCTTCACATCCCTCCCATCATGATCTAAAGAATTAATATCACTGAATATGTCAGTGTTTGTTTTGGCTCTGGAATTTTTCCTGGATCTTCCATTCCTGTATAACAGCTGCTTCCTCAGTAGCAGTTGCGATATACACATCAAAGCATGTTTTCCCAGTAAAGTAAATTGTTGATATTACTGTTACTCATCTTGGAAAATATTTTGGTGGACATCTAGTTCTCCTCTTCTTTTCTCAAACCTCCCCCTCCACTGTGTTATGCTACTCCAAACACAGGCATGGTATGATAAATGTGTTACCTGTCATGACATTTTGTGCACACACCACACTTGCTGAAATTCCAAACATTTTTTTGACTAATATCTACTTACCAACCTTATGACTTTGACTATACAATGGAGAAATGATGATTAGTCTGACAGGAAGGCAGATTTAAAGCAGATGTAATTTATAGAGAATGTGTACCCTTAGGGGCAGAGGAAAATTTCAGAGGGAAGACAGGAGGAAAGGGCAGGGGCAAATGTAGCTTCCACTGTAGCCTTTGCACTTGCCTGTAGGTTAAGTGATTGGAAGTGTAAACATGTAATAAGTGAAGGGGAGAACCTAGTAAAGTTTTGGTCAGCTTTGCTGAACATATGCACTTGGCCCTTGCAAATGAGGTTTTGCAAAATGATATTGACCACTGTAGCAAAGACAGAGAGTCCTGTCATTATTAAAAAGAGCAGACGGGAGCCTTCAGGTTAATCCATCATAACTATCACTCTAGTGAACAAGGTGTATAATTCCTCTTACACTATCTCTTACTTCTGTCTTTCTGTTAGTGCAATATCCTGATTTAGTGCAATTGCTTGGCTTATTTTCTATGTAGTACAAACTCTGCTATCCATCCACTTAATGGATGATAGAATTGTTACCGTCAGCCCTTGTTGGCCTTTCTTGTTGGCTGCTTTAGTTTCTTATTTATCTCTTTTAAGCACTGTCAGGGCTTTTTTCCTTTTTTGATTTTTCTTAACAGTTTGTTCCTTTTCAGACACCTGTTTTGAAGCAGTACAGTTATTAAAATGAAGCACATGATTTCCCATGGGATTTTTACCAAAGTCTGAAGTTTCAAGTCAGCAGCAGTCTGGTGTGAATGAGTTTTTTGTAGTAAAATAATTATCAGAATTATTTTATTTAAACTGTCATACCTTTCATGTTTTTATTCCACAAAAATAATGTTATCCCATTGCAATTCAAAGTTATTCAACTGAAATTCATCCTAGAGCACCAACAGAGTATAAAGTGTTAGGTGAACAGAAATTTCAACCATAGATCATTGCTGAATTATAATGTATGCAATTTTGTACAGTAGCTAAGGTGATGACATTTGTCTGCAGAAGAGATGAAGGATCTACTTATAGTTTTAAGTATATAAATTTTAATTCATACAGGACATAATTTTCAACAGCTGTTGCTGATTAAAATGCTTCATAGAGCCTTCCTGACAGTATGTGTATCTTGTTGAATTAAAAATTTATGCCATTAAAAAAGGAACAGAAAAATTAACATTAAATTTATACCAGGACAAAAAGTGTTGTAACTAGCTGGTTAAAAAATAGACTTATTTTAATTTTTTTTCAAATATCTGGAATATTTCAATTTGAGCATCCAAACTACTGTATATATGTGTATGTTTGAAAAATATCACATGGCTCACAAGATGCCTAATTTTCTTTTATTTTTAATAAATGCCTATGTACATTTCTGTATAGGAGGGAGTTTTAGCATAGAGCAAGATTAAATGGATACAGAAGCAGATGGTAGGGAGAAATTTATTTCTCTCTATAAATAATAATTATCTTGTTTTCAGAAATTCTGTGGTGTTCTTTCCAAGTCCTCCTGTAGCATTGGGACTACACTGATTATCTGTATTGAGAGCTTTATTCTCACAGTTAAAGTACCAGTTCTGTCTTGCCATGATACCTTTCAGGTGACCTTTTCCCTGACTTTCATATGATGCAAAAGGAAGGAAGAATTAAGTTTCTGACATGTCATGTATGGAATTTCTGTGTCCTACATGACATGGATATTAACTGTGCCTCCATTAGTATTGTTTTTAGGGACTTGTGAAGGGGAATGGTTCTGTGGTTAGTTTATAGGCTCATTTGAATCCCTAAGGCTTTGGAGTAATTCCAGTTTCTTTGGGTAGTGAGAGAGTAGCTACTTCCTCATTGCTGCCCTTAGGAAACTCAGAAGCGTGTAATGTACTTAGGTGGGAGGCATACCAAGTATAAGACTTGGCCTTTATTGCTTTTTGAATATCTTCACAGAAAGGGACAGAAAGTTAAGAGAAAAGGTGGTTCAAATGTGGATAGTCTGAATAAACATAATAAGGACTTTCAACATGAGCCATTTATTCCTGGAAGATTAACATACTTCTGACCCTAGCTTTCATATGGACTGTGTATTCTCTATACCTTTAATGTTTAAACTCACTTTCAAAAATCTCTTTGGATCAAATTTAGTTTCTTCTGCACAAGAGCTGCAACACATGGGCCAAACTGGTTTACCTTTTTGCAAATTGCACAGATAAAAATCACAAATTTCACAGATAAAGAGCCAAAATATATTTTGATCTTTGTTTTCATAATGCTCATATATGCATATATATATACATACACATATATACATAGTAACATGCTGGGATTTTGAAAAAGAAACAACAAAAGCAATGCAATAAAAGCAATAAATACAATAAAAGCAATAATACAATAAAAACAATAAAAGCAGTGTTATCTAAATGGTATGTGATGATGTATGTGTTTTCCATGCTTTGACTTCATATTTGGTTATTGACTTCATATTAGGTCAGAGGTCTGGTAGAAACAGCATTCTCACACCATTTGCACAAAATCATTGGACATTAGGAAAAGGGTTCTTCACTGAGGGTGGGGCTGGATATGTGAACAGTCTCTCCAAGGACTTGGTCATGGAACCAAACCTGTCAGAGCACAAGGGGCTTCTGGATGATGTTCTTAGTTATATGGTTTAATCTTATGTAGTTCTGTGAGGAGCAGGGTGTTGGAGTCGATGATCCCTTTGAGTCTCTTTCAATTTGAGATATTCTGTTGTTGATATTAGCCCTTATATATCCTGGCATGTAAGAGTCACTGGTATCAGAAGCTCTCAAATTACAGGTAGCATATGCCCTATGCTACAAATATAGGTCGTTTGTGTCAACTAGGTAATATTGTAATATTGGCTGCTTATTTCCAGCAAGTAGATATATAATTAAGAATCATCACGTTTTTGATCAATATCTTATCTTTGATGATAGTTATAGCTCAGATCTAAGAGATAATAGAGATTAATAATCTTGGCACTGAGATAACAATGTTTCTAGAAATGGCAGGAAAACAAGGCAAGTTTTCTCTAGGCCGTTGCACATGGAAGAAACATCTGTGGGTGTTGAACAAAGATCATAGCACAAATACATACTTCCCAACAGGCATATTTATGTGCCCCAGCAGCATGCTCAAAGACCAGCCCCTTGAAAACACTAGATTATTAAATGCTTAGTTTGTCTTGTTTTCCCAGGATGATATGTGCCACTATGTCACAACATTTTCAAAGGAGAGCAAGTGGCTCAGCCACTGAGCAGGCGCGGCTGGGAGGTTGTTCCCCCCTGTGTGGCACGGCAGGTGGGAGATGCAGCACAGAACCGCTTGTTGAGGATCTGGGAGCGTACGGCTTAAGCAAGAACGGAGGGACTGCTGAGCAGCATGGGGAACACAGCCCTGCCTGGGTCTCCCTGAAAGTGTTATGTTTCTAGGTGGATTCTAGGAAAGCACCTAGATGGCAGACCCTAAATCTCTTGGCAAGGACTGCACTGCAAGGATGCAGTAGGCAACAGCAAGATTGTCTCTTAGAGCCTTTTTGTCTTCTCCATTGAAGAAAGTGAATTGTTCTGGGTGGTATCTTGGCATAATGTAGGGGTTTGCTTAAAGTTCAGAAGCATTTTGATCTTACTTTGGGAAGGTCAGCGCAGCAGTATACCTACATACTCTGGTCAGCTGAGGACTCCACCACAGCAGTCTGTCAATTATAAAACATTATTATAATCTGATTTGTTGTAGATTAGACTGCATGTGCTATTTTAGAAGTCTTAGGCTGTCATAGAATAAAACATGATTTTCCCCAAACCTTGGTGAAAAAATGACGAAGATATTATACACAAACAACTTTCTAGCATGAGCTCTTTGATGTAAAAATCTATAAATGATTAGGAGTTCTATGCATTTGCAAGGAAAAGGTTAATGTATTGTTTGGTCTGTGATCTATTTTCATCAACTGACATGTATTCCATATCAATTATTTCAATGACTGGGAGGAGGCAACTAGTAAAATTTTTGGTCATAAACATAATCTCAGGTTTGAATTCCTTTCCTAAGTATTTAAAAATCAGTTAATCAGTTTGATTTATCTTTACAGAGGGCATGTCAAGAAATATGGTAATACTGAAAAAGGAGTTGATTTTTTTGGGAGGGGGGAAGTCAATAAATAATTTATTTCAGTGAAGGGAGAGAAGCTTTTTATCTGTGCTTTTTTTCAACAAAGGCAAGGTATTCTTTTAGTGTCCATTATATTTCAGAAACACTGCATTAAGTAGCTAACAATATGATATGGAAGTGATCTAGTTCCAATAGAATGTTTGCAGAAATTAGTCTAGAAAAAGAAGCATCTTGTACACGTGAAGGTGAAATTCTAAAAAGTAGTGGGATGCCTTTATTTGATTGCCATGATTGATTGCAAAACTGATACATTGTATTTTTAGGGAGACTGTTTCAGGAAGGCAAACAATTATGTTTGATATGTATATATTATAAATTTATACCTTAAAGTTAGTGAATATCAAAAGTGCACCTTCCAGCACTTGAGCTATCTCATATTTTTACTTTGTGTGACATAAGTAAATGGTTTTGTTTTGTCTGTATGTTGCTGGAATGTATTACCTTCCCCTAGGCCTGAAGAATAAATTAACAAATTGTATATCTGACACACAACACTTAGTTTGTGCTGGTGTAATCAAGACTGTGTGAGGTCTAGAGTATGAATTGGGATGGAGTTTTGGGTCATCTTGAAGAGAAACAAGGACCAGAAGACATTAAAAAAGCAATCAAACCAAGCAAACAAAAAGATGAGAAATATACTTTTGACCATTATTAAGTTTAAATTCCCATCTGGTCTAAGTAATTAGTGGCTTTGTAAAAAAAATATAGATTTGCATGTCGTTAGCATCAAGACTTTATAATCTTAGATGTATAAGTAGAACACTTCAGTGTTCAATTCAAAGACACAGACTTCAAAACAGAACTGAAAGCTTCAAAACCTGCAGCATTATATTAAAAAAATATATAAGTTGCCTAGCTAGTTTTGATGAAATTGTTATTGTGGTCATCAGGAAACTCAGACATTTAAACTGGAAAAACACTTTCGCTATTACACTCCTATTAACGGCTATTTTATTAAAAATGCTAGTTCTTTTGCGTCCTTTACAAAACTGCAAGACAGGAACCTGTAAATATGAGAAGGTTGCCTCTGTGTTAAAGTGACTGTTTTAAAGCAGATCTTGTTCCTGAAGATTTTAACTTTTAGTGTTGCAGCTAAGGAAAAAAAATAAAAGAATTCCTGTCAATTACCAAAAATTATTCAAGACCTCTTTCTTAGTATTGAAATGAATTAATGCATTTCCTTATAATTTACTGGCTAAATTGAACAGTCAAGGTCTAAACTAAGTTGTAAAGTTATGATGTGTAGGTCCCACATTTAGTTGTCTGTACTAAATCAACTGCTGCTGCAACCATTCTTGCTACATTTATCTTAGATATACCAGAATCTGGATTAATCTCACCTAAATGAATCTGATTGGATTAATCTCACCTGATTTCAGCTACCTGAAAGTGAGCTATTTGGTTGAAGGTGGCCACATAGGTCTCTTGTAGTTAATGAAAGAGAGAAATAGCTTCCTCTGAAAATTATTCTCAATGATCAAAGATGGACTAGGCAGTAGGGATTCTTGTAAGTTTTCTCTCTTCTCCTGATGAGGAGGAACTTTTAAGATACTGAAATCTTAACTTTCAGATTAATTCCACTTCATAAATGCAGAATTTGCTCTTCACTTTCTATGAGGAATGCAGTTTAACAAAAGGTATTTCCTAGTACTGGCATCTTCTTGCGTCCTGAAAGCAAATTTTTTAGTGATTGTTATTCTGTGACTGACACAACAATGCTTCATTTTTGTTTGTAACTACCTGAATTGACTATGAAGAAAAAATTATACAATACATTTAACTTAAAAGGTCCATGGTAAGGTTCCAATTTACCATTTTGAGCGGAAGATAATAAAAAACCACTTTTGCTATTTTAGAATATATTACAATTCCATGACAATGTAAGATTATAAATGTCTGTCTAATTCTTTTTGCTTAGAAGTAAAGATCCAAAATTGAGTGGAGTGACTGAATAAAAATTAAGATAATATATGCTGGGACAAACACATAGAAAAATTAAGGAAAGAATTTGTACTTTACCATGTAGCTTTGATACAAGAATTACAGAGATGTTCAGAAATTCTTTTAATTTCTTCTCTCATTTTCTGTAAAATATGACAATATAATTAAAAGATGTTGGTATCTACATTATATACATATATATTTAAAAGTTCTTTTTTTCATGTATAAGCTACTTGATTTCTTTGTGTACCTGCATGTGCATATATTATCCAATTGTGTTACTAAGTTATATTTTATAGGCAAAATAAAGAACAATCTTTCCTCAAGAAAGCTGAATGTAAAGTCTGGGCAGACAGGTGAATAATAACTGAAAAAGTTACAGGGGGTGATAAACAGCTAGAAAAGTTGAAAACAGTAATTTTAAGATGTTATTTTTACATCCTTATTGTTTTCAGGGGTCCTGTAGAGATTGCTTTACAATATATATATATATGTTTTACAATATATATATATATATATATTGCTTTACTATATATATATATGCTTTACATATATATATATATATGTTTCCATCAGAAGTTTGTTTAACTCCTGCTGAACTCTGTGGGAATTCTGTATAAGAAAGTATAGTGAAAGTATTTTGCAGTACAATAATGATGGGATGTCTAGATGTTCTAGATCTGAAGATTTGCTAATAGCCCAGAGAGAAACTAGCTTCATGAGAAAACTTTAAAGTTAGGCTTTACAGTAGGCTTCTGCTTAATCCACATAATCAATTACGTACTGGAAATATTAACTAGGAGAAAATACGCCTATCAAACAAAAACAAGAAAAAAAATAGGAAGACTTTTGCTTTGAAAACAAATTGCATAAGACACTCAGAAGAATGCTAGAAGAGACTACACTCATTTCCTGGAATATATTTCCTAACTGCAAAAGAAATCAGGAAAGATACAGCCTGAATTTACTGCCTCAGAGTCTCCAGTATGGTATTTTTTATATTTTTATGCATTTTTTTTTTATTTTCAGTATTTCTATAAATTTAAATTCAATAACTGCTAATACACCTATATTTGTAAATCAATTATTTAGGTATCAGTAGTGAACATGGTTTGACGCACTGTATTTTTCATGATTCATTTTGTGTAATTTTATGCATAATAAATTATTTGTTGCCTTTTTTTCTTTTCATATCTGTAGTGTAAAGCAAATACTGAGTTATTTTTAGTCACAGCTGACTTATGTTGCAACTGGCTATTTACCTGAATTTCACTAACTGCCAATCTATTAACAGCAAAAAATATAGCATCCGGCATACTGTAAATCTCAGAGAACTTACAGATTCTGATTTTTCAGTGTGTGATATACTTCACCATAATGCCATTTAATCTAATATCATCCTCCATTCCTTCCCTACCACTTAAGCTTGAATATAACTCTTTCTTTGTGCCACTTAGCCATTTTCTCTGTTTGTGATATGTGCTTTCTTCTCTTGAGAAATAGTCTATGAAAACATTATTAACTTTTTGAGCACCAGTTTCAAAAAATAATTACCGTAAAATGCTGGTCTGTGAGGGGGAGCTATTGGAGAGGGAAAATGATGCTATTACTCAGAGTCATCTACCAAAACACACATTTTACAGAGAATGTTCCAAGATCTGAAGCAATGTAGTTGGACAGAGCTCTCCTTTGCAATAATACTAATAAACTCAGACTTGTCAGTTTTATTAGTATTCATTTGCAGTTTCCTTTTGTTTCAGGATTTTTGCCTCCTGGTCAGAGTGGCTCCTAGAGATGAGTCAATCACAGTTCAATTTATTGGATTGCAGTGTGCCTGTCATGTTGTGTAATAATTAAGAAAAAAGGACAAACTGGATTGCTTTACTAATCATAGGGTGTAACTGTAATTAATCCAAATAAAATTCCATGCTTACTACAACTCAGAAGACTAAAAAAGTTCTGTGATAAGTAATCCTAGATGAAAACAAATGCTCTATTTCACTCTTTGAATATGGTCTGAATAGTTATTTTCCTTTTCAAGCTTTCTCTCTCAGACTAGGTTAAACTCCTTAATTCAAATTAACTGCAAGAGATACTTGAAAATCCAAAGACATTTTTTCCTCAGGGAATTTACTGTTTTATCATTTTATGCAAGAGGTCAAATCATCAGGTCTGGGCAAGAATAAAACTATACATTAAATAATATTCAAGTGGACTCTTGAAGACAGGAATATCCAGGCAACTCTGCCAACACAGGCCTACAACAGTCCAGAACCAGATGGGGGCAAACTGAAAAATTAGCTGTAAAGTCAACTTCAACCTTTGGTCTACTGAATTGCTGTCTAGGCACTAGTGATTGTACTGGAGCTACAGGAAGCATAATGGGATCTCAGACATCTGGAGTTAGGTATCTCAGTGTATAACGAGCTACCAGGTTAATAGCAAATTCATTGTAATTCATAAAAAAACAAGTAAATAAATGACTGACTAAAATATTTTTTCCTTTTCTTGCATTTCTGTATCAGTTTAAATAACAAAAAAAAAAATCAGACTCATGTATGTATTCTCTTGTAGCTGGTATTCTCTCACAACTCACTGGACTTCAGGCTATTCGGTACTTCAGGAAGAGCAACAAATTTCTTGACACTTATTAGTGAAAAAGAAAGGAAAATAATTGGTTTTATGCTTGTGTGGGTGCAGTTGTGGCAGAAGAGCTATAGATTTATCCTGTTGTCAGATTCATTGGTGCTGTTCGGTCATCTTTCCTCAGTCCATCTATGTTCAGTGTATTCTCCCCTTCAGAAGCCATTTCTAATAGCTTAGAAATGTCTGTGCAGTCTTTGTAATGAGAACAAACATGAAGATCCAAAAGCTATGCTGTCCTAGGTCAGTCTGAAAGTGTAATGCAGATTGCCAAACTTTAATAACTCTTATTATGTATAGAAAACCAAGATTTGATAAAGGACATTTTGTGAGATTCTCATTCAGCTGGACTAGTAATAATATCAAAGCAGTAGTAAATTAAAGCTGTTACTTAATCCAAAGATATTTCTTCATGCAATTTAAGCAAGTATATTGTCTTGTACAACAATACAGGAGTTTTTAAATGTGTTATTCATATCAGAATTACAGCAATTATTCATACTGTCTCTGCCATTGATATGTAATTTATACTTGGTCTCTTCTTGTTTTCCAGATCTCCCAGCAAGGACATGGCTTCAAATGAAAGAGAGATTGTGGTTTGGGTTTGCCAAGAGGAGAAGATTGTATGTGGCCTGACAAAGCGCACAACTTGCTCAGAAGTGATTCAAGCACTGCTTGAGGAACATCAGACAACATTTGGAGAGAAAAAGGTCCTTTTTGGAAAACCTAGTGATTACTGCATTGTAGAAAAATGGAGAGGCTCAGAGAGAGTACTGCCCCCCTTGACAAAGATTCTGAGACTTTGGAAGGCCTGGGGGGAAGAGCAGGCTAATTTGCATTTTGTATTGGTAAAGTCAGATGCTTTCCTCTCATTTCCATTGTGGAAGACAGCTGAAGCCAAGGTAGTACAAAATGTAGAAAAGCAGTGGGACCTCAGTCCAGCAAACTACATGAAGATGTTGCCAATAGACAAGCAAAAGAAAATTGTGAGGAAGACTTTCCGGAAACTGGCCAAGCTTAAGCAGGACAGTGTTCAGCAAGAGAGAGATAATATGGAGACACTGATTCATCTGATCATTTCTCAGGATCATACCATTCATCAACAAGTCCTTAGAATGAAGGAACTAGATATGGAAATTGAAAAATGTGAAGCAAAATTCCATCTAGATCGTGTGGCAAATGATGGAGAAAATTATGTGCAGGACTCCTATTTAATGATCGGTACAAGTGAGGCTGAGCATCAAGGGAGTAGGCCAGATGATCAAAAAGAGATGCATGACTATTTGAGCAAAAGTGAGGGAATTTTACAGGTTGAAGAGAGACTGAAACATCACAAACAATTAATAGAGAATTTGTGTGCTGAAATTGAAAGAGAAGTACACGGTATTTGCATGGGAAAAAAGGGAGAGTCTGTTCACACAGAAGGAGCTGCTAATGCTGAACTGGAAACCTCAGATTTGGAAAGTGTAAAATATGAGCTGGAAAAAAGCATGAAAGATGGTCTGAGAATCAACTCATACCTGAGCTGCATCCAGAAAGAACTTACATACAGGGACTCACTGCTTCAAAAGAAGGAAAAAGAATATGAACTTCTTACAGAAGAATTTAATTTACTGCATGTTAAGGACAACATTGAAACTGGGCTTCAATCAAATGAAGAGCCATCTAAGGGCAGTGGCATCTCCAGTACCAGCATTGCTGTTCCAGACTTTGTTCATAGAGTGACTAATCTGGACATAAACGATACAGACTCTGACACTGGAATCAGCTCTACACACAGTCAGGACTCTGAAATAACTGCAGGGGACATGGTACTGCTGTCAACATAGTTGAAAACGGTTGTGCATTTTTTAAAATTTTATTTTAGAGGATATTTATAAGAATTAGTAAACCTGTTGTCTTGAAAGTTTAGCTCTTCAAGGTATTAAAGCTGTGGCACTGCTTTAGCAAAGTAAAGCGTGTCTATTTATATCCTTAATAGTGTGCTTGTGCTAGAATGCTATGTGCTAGAATGGGTTAACTGGTAATAGGTGAAAAGTTGTTGATTTTGCTACATCAAGACAGACTATTTAGACTTTGTAATGTTGCTACACAGTGAAATGGGAGCATTCTGACTGGCTTGGACCAAAAGTTTGGAGATTTCATATCCTTTGGTCTTTGTGTCTGCTCCTGCATCTCCCTAATTTTTTAGGAATGTGAAGTAGAGACCAGAGAAAACTAGACCAAGAGCTTGATTTTCTGTTCTATTACATTAGCTTTATGCAGATGGAGTTTCCTTGCTGTAAAAGATGAAGCTGCTGTAAAAGATTATATAATTAAGCATTTAATCTGTTAAAAAATAGTTTTTATGATAATGTAGAACAGAAGAAATATAATTGCATTTATGCTGTATTTTTTAATTTAGTTTATATGTAATATCAGGATGATAGTTTTAAAAACTCCTAAGTCCCATTGTAAAAATTACCTTCCACATATGGGTTTTTAATTTTGATTCTCTTTCAGCAGTTTTTATCTGCTTTTAAGATCCTTAAACCCCCTACTTATCTGCTGTTACCCTGTAGTTGCCCTAGTGATGTTTTAAATCCACAGAGTTTCTGCCAGCAGGCATGTCAGGACTGCTTAGGTCCTCCTTGTGCGAGACGCTCAAATCCCAGGTTCACACCTAACCCTAGGGGCATTTTCAGCAAGACTTTCTCCTGCCTATCTCACCGGTTGGATCCAGTGTCTTAAGCCTCCTGAAATCATGACTATCAAAAAAAAGCATAGCAGAAGCAACAGGTAGGAACCAGTCATTTTAGTCTCTGGCTAGACACTGTTTCCCAATAGCCAGCTAGCAACTATTTTCATATAGCAAGTAGGTTTTCAAATCCCATCTTGTACTGTTTTGAAGCAGGAACCTATAAATCCTTCTTCCTCAGTGAGGACTTTGGGATATAGCTAAAACTGATCCACTTTATATAGTTAATAAAATATTGGGCTCCAGGTAAAATAAAAAAAAAAAAAAGAAAAAGAAGGAATGCAAAACATGAGAATTTTGCAACTGTGGTTAAGTCCATGTTTTTTTTTCATTTAGGATTTGTAGTTTATCGCAAACCCTTCTCCAGCATATTGCTGTAGGTCCAAAACAAAGCCATAGAATTGAATTGCCTCAGTCACCAAATAAGATTTATAACTGTGCTAGAGGCTCTGTTAACGAAGAGCACGTGCATAATTTCTAGATTGCCATGTTCATTTTACAAATCAATCTGTTTAATACTTCTGATTAAAATAACTAACTGGGGAAATAATTACAATATATCTGAATAAAGTTCAGTTCTGCAAAATTCAAAAGAATCATGGAATTAACAGCCTACAAAGTGAACAAATGGACAGTACCTAGAAGGTATAAATGTAAAATTCTTTCAGATACACTGCTTTCTTTAATTTTCTTAAGTGTCTGTCAACCATGTGTTTTCTAAAATGGCCAAAGTGCTAGGATTGCTGATTAGCCCATATTTAATGCAGGAAAACAAAAAACAAAACAAAACAAAACAACCCCAAACCAAAACAAAAAAAAAACCAAAGAACCCCAAAAATCAAAAAAAGAAAAAGAGACTTTTCTAAAAAGAAAATTGAAAATTGTTGTGGTTTATTTGTTATGGGTTTTTTCCTAATCCTGGCTATTATAAATAGTTTCTGTTTCACCAAAGTGTGCTAGTTGCCTTAATATATTTTGTTGTATTTTTTTCATACTATGTTATTTGAATGCTTCAGTGATACTGTGTAATATTTAGACTCATCAGCTCCTGATGGAAACACTTGTATGAAATATATTATCTTTGTAATAATTTATTAACGCAACTCTGCATCTTTTGACCTCTGTGGTATCACTCATAAAAGTAGTTAAGCCCAGAGCTCTGAATGCTGAGAATAGATTAATGTATTCTATGAATTCTTATGAGTTTAGTTACCAATAGCTACAATTTCTATTGTCATTTTTTATATATAACTACTTAGAGGATAGAGAATTGAAACAGTAATATACACAGCTGTGCAGGCTAGTAAAAGACCCATGGGGGAAAAATTAATTTCCACTCATACTCTACCAGATTTATTTTGCTCATAGAACTTGTGTGGGTTCTCTCAACTGATCTTTATCCACACTTGGTGGTTGATTGTACCTCCCCTGCAACTTCTAGGTCTTAAGACTATCCCTGTGTTTTAAGAAGAAAATAGGTAAAATAGGCTGAGAGAGAGCATTTCTAAAAAATAAAATAATATCAAAAATCCAGTGTTTTGAAGCATTTATTTGAAGTTTGTACTTTGATATCTCAAATAAACACTTTCTTTCAGAATTTAGAATGTTCAAGATGATTAAGGACTTTGTGCACTCTTTGCTGCTTATCTGCTTCTATACTTTCCATATATTTGTTTGATCTGATTTTAGGATGCTAAAAGTATTCTTTATTGTCATGGTTTGACACTGACACAATGCCAGTGCCCCCATGAAAATGCAATCTTCCAACCGAATGCTGTGAAATGTGATTGAGAACAGAGCAAAGCAGGCCCAAGCTTAATAACAAGGAAAAAAAAAAAACTTTATTAAGCTACTACTATTATACTACTATAAAAGGAAAAAGAAAGAAAAAAAACACACACAAAATTCAAAATTAAAACCTTCCAAAGCATTCCTCCTCCCACCACCCAACTCCAACAAACCACAGTGAGACACAACCCAGACCCCCATCAGGTTTCCACCCATCAGACAATTGATACTCAGTCCATCGAGGGAGAGAGGAGCCCCTCCTGTGCCACAGACCCCCCAAGAAACACAGCTGCCACATCCTGTGCTTCCATGTCACACATGGCACCGCCCGGAGAAAAAAGTTGGCCAATGGTGACCCTCTCCTTTCCATGCACAGTGCTCTCACCAGCAATGCACAGATGGACAGACTGCTTTTAGGATTTTTCCTTTCAAGGATGCCCTGCCAAAAGGGGAAAAATACAACAGTTCAGTTTTTCATTTTTGGGACCACAGACCCCCCCTGGGGGGCCGAGGATCCAAGAACAGAGATCTTCTTCTCTTCTTTTTCTCTGAAGACAGGGGGCACCACCACAAACCTCCCTAACTTTTCTCTGTTCGCTCCACTTCTGTCTTTTTCCCAGCCGAAGCAGGTCTCTTTGGCTCACCGGCATCCTCCTAAAATACAGTCTCTCTTGGAGGAGAAGATTGGTTCAGTCTGTGGCTACCAAGAAAAGAGTCCAGCCAAAAGCCACTCCATCATCTCCTCCCACCTAGAATTTCTCCTTCTAACATCCCAGGGTCCAAGCTGTCTCTCTTCCTCTCATTCAAACCGAGGAGGAGAAAAATTTCACAAAGCTTTCATTTCTCAAGGAAGGGTTAAAAGTCCCGACTCCCAGGGATGGCTCCCTGCCCAGGCTCCAGCTCCCAGAGGCGGCTGGGCACCTTGCGGCCCTCCCGCTCTTCTCCTTCCCCGCGGTATATTGCTAACAAAACTGCCACTGTCTCTTTCTCGAGAGAGAGACTCTGTGGGGGGGGGAACGGAGACATCCCAGATTTCTCCACCCTTCCATCTGCAGGGGGCCAGGCCCAGTTCCAGCCCCTCCACCCTTGGGCCTACCTCCAAAGGCCACATGGCTCTCCCCTCCCCCACCCAGCTTATCACCGGGCAGGGGAGAGTCTGCATTGCACGCTGACCAGAACCAAAAAGAGAGCGAGTTCTCCTGGGAATTCTGTTTTTAACCCCTCTGTGTTCTCAGAGGCGTGTCCACCTTCAGTTGGTCAATATCCAAATTGGCCTCTTCCTTCCGAGAAAATTCTTTTTCCATGTCAAACCACAACATTTATGAACCTTTATGCTCCTTACTTCCTCCTTTTCACACCTATCTGCATTTTATTTTAGTTGAAAATTTGCATAATTTAAAATACACAATAAAAGTCTTTGTATCATTGCCTGTCATTCCATTAAGCCAGTTGGCATATCCATCTTCAAATTTGGTTTTATTTTATAAAGTTTTACATGGACTATGTAACACTTACTGACAAAAGGCAGATCGAGTAAATCGAGTAAATAAGAGGAGAGATAAATTTTACCCAGGGAGTGGAAATGTGAAATTTCAAAGTAAAATGAAGCAAAAATCAGAAGGGCAGTTATTTCATAGAAGCATAACATTATTTGGCTTGGAAGGGACATTAAAGATCATCTTATTCAACCCTCTACCATGAAAAAGGATGCCTTTCAGTATACCAGGTAGCACAAAGGTTGCATCCAGCTTGGTCTTGAATATTTCCAGGGATGGGGTATCCACAGATTCTCTGGACAACCTATTCCAGTGTCTCACCACTATCACAGTAAAGAATTTCTTTGTAATCTCTAATGGAAACCTACCTTCTTACAGTTTGAATCCATACCTCCTTATGCTGTCACTACATGCCCTTGTAAAAAGTGTCTCTGCAGTCCTCTAGCCATTAGGTTCTGGAAGGTGTTATAGGGTCTCCCCAGAGCCTTCTCTTCCCCAGGATGAACATTCCCAACTCTTAGCCTGCCTTCAGCCCAGAGCTGGATGCAGCACACTAAGTGGGATGTCACAAGAGCAAATGAGAAAAATCCCCTCCCTTTACCTGCTGGTCACCGCTTTTTTGATGCAGCCCAGGATGTGGTTGGCTTTCTGGGCTATGATCGCACATTGCCAGGTGAAGTTGAGCATCTCATCTGCCATCCCCAAGAAATCCTTCTTTCCAGCTAGTCTTGATCCATTCTTTGCCAAGCCTCTATTTGTGCTTGGGATTGACCCAGCTTGGATGTAGGACCTTGCGCACTTGTCCTTGTTCATCTTGATGAGAGTCACATGAGCCCAGCTCTCCAGTCTGTCAAGGCCCCTCTAGATGTCGTTCCTTCCCTCCAGCATGTGCACTGCACCGCAGAATTTGGTGTCTCTTGGTCAGCTTCTCATCTGTCCAAGGGCAGTCAGAGCTCCATGAACTGCAGCTGGTCACTGACATAGAGCACGGCATCCCCTCCTTGTTTCCCTTGACAGTCCTTCCTAAAGAGCCTGTATCATTCCATCCCAATGGACCAGTCATTAAAGCCAGCCATCATGTCTTATTGATGCCAATAAGGTCATAGCACACATCTCTAGCTCTTCATATTTCCCACTCTACATGCACTTGCATACAGGCATTTAAGCTGAGCTCTAAATGAAGCCTATTTTCTCACTGAAGAGGCAAGAATTCCTTTGTGCTGTTCACGTGCCCAACCTGTGATTCCTTTCCAGGCTCTGAGCATCTCTTTCTGGCACTGGCATGCAAACTGGTGAGGGTGGAGTGGGTTGAGGTTCCTCTCCCTCCAGAACTTTAGTTTAAAGCCCAGCTTCACCAGTTTGGCAAGCTTACAACCAAAGGTGATCTTTCACGTCTCTGACAAATGTTCCCCATCAGCCCTCAGTAGCTCAGTTTTCTCAAAGTTGGTGCCATGGTATAAGTGGCTGAGCCCTGGTTATGGTGCCAGTCCTCTAGCATTGCTGGTTCACCACATTTGACCATCCCTTTAACACCCTTGCCCTCTGACTGGGAGGACAGAGGACAAAAGTGCCTGTACTCCAGATTCCCTTACCACCACTCCCAGAGCTCTCTAATCCCTCTTGATTGATACTTAGAGCACTCCAGGTTGTACCACTGGTGAAGCAACAGTCCCCCACCTGGGCACAGTTTTTGCAAGCAGGTCTGCTGCCAGTCCCCAGTCCAGCAGAAGGGTTGAGACACTTCATAAAATCTGAGATCTCCAATGCAGCCTCTCCTTTCAGCAGCTCCGTCTGAGGGCAGGCATCGGCCACCACCAGGGGGACAGTGCAGCCCTTCCAGCCAGAGCACAGCCTAAAGGGTTAGGTAGTGCCCTTGGCCTGTGCAGATGGTTACAGAAGGGTGCCCATTTGCTGGGTTATGTGGACTTCAAGTCTGTCCACAGAGCTAGTGAAATGCTTCTTCTTCAAAGAAATGTCCTTCCACACGCACCACTGTGCTACACTACACCTCTTTTGTTTGCCCTGGTCACAGTGTTCCTGCCTTTCTTCAGCATTAGAGGAATATTGTGGTGAAAGGTGCCAGACTCAGCCTGTGTTATGACTGGTTTGGGGTGGGATAGGCTAGTCCGTCATATAAACCTAGGCAGAGACTTTAAATGACTGTCATCTGGGCTAACATTACTGAAATGAATGGACTTGCCTAATACAAAGTTCTCTGGATTCTGCAAACCTGAATAGTCCCACATATGTATTTATAAAAAATGTAATTTCAGCAATTTCCAGGGAACAATGTATACCCCAAATTAATGTTTCTGACTGACTTTATTATGTAGTTTTACAAATTTGATGAAAGCAGATGAGTCAATTTAATTACCTGCTTTAGCTGATGACTATTTCAAATATAAAACATAATTGTCATTTGGTCATAGAGAAATTTGCAGTATTTACTATCCATTTATGTTCATAAAAATTACTGTATAATTAGAAAATTATTGTCTTTCTTTTCCTGCAAAAGTGAGCACTCCCTAAGAGCTTTTATCACTTCAGACTCTTGACTATATATTTATCTTCAGATTGTGCATTCAGCAGTTGTTCTTCTGGCTGACTTGTGTTCTATACATACGTACATACATACATACATACCTATTACTAACACAGATTCAATTGTATGATACTGACAGATTGAAATTCGCAGGTTTGAGCTTCAACTTGCAACTTTAGATTACTAAGATAGGTTAGAATGCTCAGAATCATTATTTTCTGCATATTTCCAACTGTGTAAGCATATAAATAAATGTAATTTTACAAATCAGTATTTCAAAATAATTTAATTTCTATTTCTGATTGCCTAATCTTTACTTTGGAGAAAGACTCAGATCCATGCACCTAATGTGCAAAGTACTGCTATATCTAGTGTTAAGCAAAGAGTAGTTTGAATAATTTTTGTGTGATTGCATTAAGTTTACTTTGGAAAACTTTGGCAATGGTGGGACTACAAGGGTGGCTTCCGTGAAAAACTGCAAGAAGCTTCCCCTTGGTTCAACAAGGCCTATTCCAGCTGTAACCAAGATTGCTACAAGGTCATGGCTGCCAAGGCTTCTGGGATAACATTTAAGAAGGGGGGGAAAAACTGCTAGGCAACAACGGCTGGAGAGAGGAATGAGAATATATGAGAGAAACATGCCTGCAGACACCAAGGTCAGGGAAGAAAGAGGGGAAGGACAAGCTCCAGGTACTGGAGCACATATTCCCCTGCAGCCTGTGGGAGGGTCCATAGTGGAGCAGATACTCCCCTGATGGAGGATCCTGCTAGAGAGTAAGCAGATGCATCCAAAGAAGGCAGTGTCTCCCTGGTGTGTCTGGATCAGGCATCTGGCAGGACCTTGGCCCTGTGGAGAGAGAAACCTGTGCTGGTAAGACTTGGGACTCCACGGTCGACCCATGCTGCAGCAGGCTGTTTCTGAATGACTGCAACCTATGGACGGTTGTGACTAAACTGGAGAAGTTTGTGGAGGAGTCTCCCATGGGAGAGACCCCATGATGAAGCAGGGGAAGAATGAGAGAAGGAAAGACAAACAGAAACAACGTGTGATAATAAACTGCCTGCAACACCCATTCCCTGACCCCTTGCACTGCTGGGACAGGAGGTAGAGCCAAATCAGGAGTGACGTTGGGCCTGGGAAGGGAGGGTGGGAGGGAGGTGTTTTAAGGTTTAGGTTTTACTTCTCATTACCCTCCAAGGATTTTATTAATATATTAGTGTTTTACTTGATAAATTAAATTAATTTCCATGAGTTGACTCTGTATGGTACACAACAGAAAGCTCTTCTTGTCCTTCTCCCAACCCAAGAACCTTTGGCTGTGATTTCTCTTGCCAGCTCAGCTGAGGAGAGGAGGGCTGGAGAAACTTTAGGCAATTAATGTCCAGCCAAGATCAACACAACACAGTGTAGCATATCTTTTCTTTAATCTTATCTGAGCATTCCTTGTTAAATTTCTAGTATTCTTGTGACTGGCCATTCTGCTAAAAACAAACAATCAAACAAACAAAAACCAACAGAAAAAAACACAAAAAATTCTTAATTTCAATTTTCATCCCATGAAACTCTGGATTTGTAAAAAAAAAGATGGCAATGATAAGGATTTTCATTTACAGTGCAAGTCAAACATGCATTTTAGAACAGAAATCTCAAATCCAAAGAACTTTTTCTCTAAACTTACCTTAGACCATCTCTTCCTGTCTCACCAGTTTAATTACCTTGAATATAAATGACTATTTTTCTAACAGTGGTATGCTCAAAATTATTACACACAGTGTATTTTTCTTTTCCTAGAGCTGTGCTGTTTATCCTTCTGGGTATTTTACTATATCATTTAAAAGACATCTACACTATTTTCTCCTTTATAACTTCCAAAAAGAAATTGCTACTTGCTATCTTTCTCAGGGCTCTATCTGACAACATAAACACAGTTCAAAACAAATACTACCAAATTTTCAATATCTATAATAGATTGGTTTTTCCATATATTAAACCCATTGATTTTACGTGAAAGGATTTGAAATCAGTATAAGGGTTATGTTATACTGCCTTTGTCATATATAATTTTGTAAAATGTAATAGTCTCATTCTGAAGTTTGCTATTGATGTTTGTTTTTTCTTCCTTTTAAATGTAATAAGCAACACCGAATATATTATACTGTGTCAAAATCTCAAACAAAACTGTCCATGACTGAAGTTATTATCTTCCAAACAGAAGACTGCCAGTGTTTAAAGTACAAACATCAAGATTTTCTTCCTAATACTTAACAGATTCTAATATATAGTTAATATGCCTTACATCAAATATAGCATTTCAGACAGATGATTACAGACTGATTTTCTGACATTAGATTTGAAGCTGCCTTGCATTGCTGGCAGATCAAGTCCAACTGGAATCCAGTCACTAATTTTAATGGGAGCTGTGCATATGTTTTACAAACCTCCAGGTTTAGTTCAAGAAACCTTCATAAGAACCTTGAGCCATGTATGTCTGGGTACTGTGTTTTTTTTGAAGTATGAATTATATGCTTACATTTTTTGATACATATATTTTTAAGGTTAAAAAAATCTGACTAATATTCCAGTCAGTTTTCTATGATTCATTTGGAATTTCAGGGGATTTTAATCAATTATTTGTTAAAAAAAATTTTAAAAATATTTACAGCAAAAATTTGGAATTTGCTATTCTTGTCAGCTGAATCCACATGAGTGGGAAAATATAATCTTTGTGCATGCAAATGAAGGGTTTTGCTTATGTAATGACTATATACATGTTTTGCTCTACTAGCGTTTTGGTTGAAATTTTAAAATATTTGAAAACTTGTGGTGTGCAATCTATTCCTCAACATCCATTTTTCAGGAGATAATAATTCTGGGTAGAGGGGAATTATTTTGTCAAGAACAGCACAATGATTGTCTTGCTAGGATGCACTTAAAATAAATTTAAAACCTTAGCTGGTACAAGAAGTTAAGTTTAATCTGTAAATACAGTGTAATTCCAAGTATTGAGGCTGGATAAATCATATGATATTAACTATGGAGAAAGCAATACAGTCATTTTCTGTAATTGTTCCACAACATAAAACTGTTCCGCAATGCAAAAAGTTAGAGTATACAAGATCCAAAAGTAACTGAGCCCTTTACCAGTGCATTCCTAGGAATAATATCTGCCTGCAACTCTGTTATAGATCACAGGGGGAGAGAGAGCTATTTAGGAAGTTATTTACTATAAGAAAGTAGTTATTAGTACCTTTCTATCTGTATTCACAAGTTTTGCTAGGCACAGAGAAGGACCTTCTGATTTAGAGAGATTTTGTCATTCATGACCTAGAAGTAATGGGGATTCCTTTTGTATTAGACTATAGTGGCAGAAAAATACACATGGTAATTTTAATTCTTTTTTTCAAATTGCCACTGATTGTATGAATGTAAACCTAATTTGCCCATTTTCCCATTCTGATTTGATTTCTCTCCATAAATTAACCTAAATAATTGCCTATCTTATGTATTTCCAGCTCCACACAACATTTCATCATGTTCATGTCTAAAATTTTTTGAGTTATTCAGTGGTCAGATCAGATTTTATTAATAATGTCTTCCAGTATCAAATATCATGCACTTTTATGTTACGTCCATTCTTATTTTGCTTCAGAACAGCTGTATTTCAAGTTCTTGTTTCTGAGTTCATACATTTGTTTTAAACTGTAGATTAAATAGCTTCATATTTTATTTTGCTCAAATGGTCACAAAATAGATGTACATACTATCTTGGAAAGGGAGATTGCTACTTAAATCTCAATTCACCAACGTGATTAACATTTTAATAGTTTGTATATGGTAAATTGCCCTAACTTTTGCTCTTCTTTATGTATGAAAAAAATAATGTGAATCAGAAGATGATTTTAGGTAACATAGGAATGTCTTCATTAAAATATTTCCAACGTTATCTATATTTATGTAATAATGAATTCTGAAAGCAGAGGAGTTCTATGAAAAAAAAAAGTGAACTGCTATTTCTTTTCTTGTATTTTCATGTCAAACAGGGCCAGGTCAATCATAAACCCAGGACTGTATTGCAGTCACACATTTCTAGAATAATAGATTAGCAATACAGTTTGGCTAAAGTTCACTAAACTGTTTTGGTATCCTTACAGCTGAGAGTTTGTAAGAGTTGTTATGAAACTGTTACTGATGATGACCTCAAGAAACATAGCCTGCATCTTAACATTTACTATTTTCAGGGTGGGTTGTTTTTGCCATCTGGATGATTCTTTTACTATGCAAAAAATTCGGTTCCCCCTTTCTTCAGGAAGGATTTAGCATTAACAAACAGATCTCGAGTTGGTTTTAATTTCTCTTTTTTTGAAAAAGCAAAATTATAGAAATGAATTTAACTCAAGTATTCTTTAGAAATATTATTATTCTTTCTGTACAGAACAGTCACTTATGTACTATTGCTGCCTTCAGTATTCTTTTCCAAGACATATTACACATATCTGGTTTTGATGTCTAAAATTACAGGCTGAGGGTGTTCATAGTTAAGTCAATATTTGAGCTATGCAACATAGGCATTTAGAGAAAGGCCAAGTCCTTTGCTTGTGTAACTGTTTCATTGCTGTAAATTCCTCAGTAAGTGTTGCACTCCATATATTGAAAGAGTGATGCAGTAGTTCACATTTCTGCTATAAAAAAAATTCAGTGGACTAAAAGAAGGAAAGAATATTTTCATCTGTTTTCTAAGAGTAGATTAATATTACAATATTCCTGCATAAAAGCACAACAGTTAGTTGTGATTCCCTGTAAATTTTCCACAATTTAATAGCATTAGCTACCTTACTTCCATTTTCTTTTTTAAAGCATAATATGGGATTTTATACACTATATATTGACTAATATTTATGTTGGTAAGTAATAATCTTACCATTTGTTTCAATATGTGCTTTTTTAATTAACATTTGGTTTTTCTTCTTTTCTGTTTAGACTTTGACTCTCCCAAAATACTTTTCTGACTCTCATCAGTGCACACAGATTTAGACATCTTGGTTTGTTAATGCAGCTACTACACTACTGAGATAGACTTTGTAGCAATACTTTCAAACATCTATTTCTAAGGCAAGTACATTATTTTGGCAATTACAGATAGATTAATAATGAAAAAGGAAAATTGCCAACTCATAAAGAGAATAAAGAAACCCTATCTGTAGGATTTAATTGTGGGAGGTGTTAGGGGATTAGTTCCTTTCTTTCTTAAGGGTCAAAAGAGTATGGAAATACATTGGGAACTAACTTGTTGTGACTGTTGCATTTGGATGTATCTTTTCAATTTGAAGTTTCCCTGTTAGGACACTAATATTTCTGGAATCCACCATGTTGAGACAGTGCTGCTCTGTGATCCCCTGTGTCTGATTCAGTCAGGCAGGCTCAGAAATGACCAGTTGTACCTGGGAGTTGAAGTCCCAGTGCTTTATGCAGAAGTCAGTAAGTTTATGTTTGGCAGATGCTTGGCTCACAAGGGACATAGCTGCCTTGTGCTACCATGCCTTTTCTCCTAACACATAATCTTCTATCAGTAAAAAGCACCATCATCACACAGTGCACTGTCTGTTGCATCCCATAACATACCAGATAATTCCTGCATTCTTTTTTCTGTGATCTGGGACCACTTTTGTGAGGCCTGAGACAGGAATGGATTTAAGTGTGGTTTAGCATTAAAAAGGAAAAAGTAAAGTAAGGGTTGAACTGGAGCCAACTATAGCATAAAACCCTTAAAACATGGTTACAAAAGGCCAGCAGACAAAAGACATATGCAAAGATAGAAAGCAGATTATTCTGTTCCTTGTTGTGGGTGTGACAAACTCTCAGGCCATACTCACCAGTATCATATGGCAGTCCTGTATTTGGTCTTGGTTCAGAACAGTGATTAGAAACAACTGGTTTGCAGTGACAGTAATCATCCATTGCCAAGGAATAAGGAAATTCATCATCTCCGGGATTCCTTAAATTGAGACAGGATGTTTTTATGCTCTAGTAAACCACAAGTTATTGGGCTTGACAATATTCACTTACAATTTAAGGGAAGATGATATGTTCCACTACAGGAATTATTGGTGAAATTTTATGGCCTATGTTAGGCAAAGATGAAACCAGATGATCCTTATGTCTTAAAAATATGTCCTTAAAATTCACAGCTGCTCAAAAAACCCCCTATAAGCAAAATAATGAAGAGAAAGAGGAGGACTTAAACAATCTGAAATGTTTTTCTTATAATAAAGCACCATTGTTTCCAAGAACATAGGACATTTATTTCTGTTTGGAACTATTACATCCCCAGACTTGTTCATAGACAGGGACTAACCAAAAGTTTTATCAACACTAAAAACGCAAATTGTGAGTTCTCTACTACTTTCTCTTCTGGCAGTTGAAAGAAATATTACCTACACCTCCACAGTGTGCATCACTCATGTCAAGCCATGTAGACATTTACCTGCCTGTGCAATGACTGTCTGTGCAGACAAAGAAATAGTGTCTTACATATAAGAAACTACTTTCCAGATGACTGAGTCATTCAGAGTTGTGAAGTTTCTGTCAGAGCCAGGGCATAAATAGAACTAGGCATGAATCTATCATGCTACTAGTGTTCAGGCATTCCCTTCTATCCAGTTTATGCCTTTCTGTCTCCCATCATGGAGCATTTTAAGAGAGGAAAAGAAGAAAAAAAGTCCTAGGGAACTAGACTATCAAAGTCCTGGCACACAGTAAATCTTTTCTGTTTCCTCTTGCTGGAACTGTGATACTACACAGGGCTCAGAGAGTGGAAGTATACTGTGTGCTACACTTTAAAACAGACAAAAAGAATGGATAAATGCAAAGGGAAAATAATTTATCACATGAAATAAGAGAAGGGAAGAAATTTCTACCTCTTTCCTCAACCAGTGCAAAAGATAGAGAAGGCAAATACCAATTAATAGCAAAAAGCTATTAATTCTATCTTCTGCTTTAGCTTTTAGCTGTACACCACATACTTTTTAGAATGAATTATAAATTTTCAAACTATTTAAATTTTAATTTTTAATTCTCCATTTGTTATTTCTGTTTAGGTTTGGGACAGTTCTGCTGCTTTGTTTTATTTTATTAGGGTTAAAATCTGACCTGATTCAGTCCATTTAACCTTTGTCTCATACAATCATGGTCAAGTTGCTTTAACTTATAAAACTGGCTTATACAAAGATGGCTTTGCATTTTTTCCTTTATGCATTCACTTTAAGTCATGAAGCACACAAACAGAAATGGGGGAGTTATGTTTGACTTGAACTTCCAGTTACATAGATTAGTAAAGTCTCAGAATTTGTTTGTAATGTTATGGAATAAGAAGTACATCACATGTACTTGGAACAAATGTCATAAACATAAGAACACACTGTCACAGTATTGTCATATACCCTTTTATATCACAAAATGTTGATCTACTCTCTTGAGCTTGCAGAGAAAAAAATAAACCTTGTGTCAGCAAGGGAAAATTAGTTCTTAATCCTTTTCATCATATTTCCAGAAATTCATTCCTTCATATGACCCCACCACAGAAAACTGTAGGAAAAACATCTTTCTGTTCCTTGTTCCTTTCAACTCTCTCTACATCCCACACTGGTCATGGCTAGAAAAGGATCAAAGGTATTTCTCAGAGAATAGCATGTGAAAACTTATCCCTGAATAAGAAAAGTGTCAGATCAGAAAATGTAAAGATATATATGACCTAATACCTGGGTATGGTAAAACATTTGAAAAAGTAGTATAGGATGAGAAATCTGGGATGTTTTATTATCTCTAGTCACCAATCATGAAATTTTAACAACCACAAAATCATGTTTTAAGGTGCCTGATGGGACTGTGGACAGTGTGCATTAGCCAGTAAAAGGAAAAGATTAAGAAAGATTGATCTCTCAATTTATTTTAACAGAAATATTCCCACTTAGGAGGGAATATTCCTCACTCATGGTTTGCAAAGCATTTTGTGAGAATTATTTCACCAGCAGTTACTTAACTGAAACTCATTTAGCATCAATACCTGATCTCACTCTCTTTGTCTTATATACTGATACTTCTAACATCTGTATTGGAAAAAAAAAAAGAGCATTTAGTTAAAAGAATCAAAGTGAAGCAAAAGAAAGCAAAAGCTTTTCCATAAAAGTACAACTTTTTTGAGCTCAAAAACCATGTGTTACTAGAGCCTATCCATCTTTAAACTATCTACAGAACTTCATTGGGACGGCAGGTTCAGGTGCACTGAACTGCAGTTCATCATGGATTGTTCAGGTTTTAACACATGATGGACTCAATACAATGACACTTCAATCTCAGAAAGTTCAGTATAATTGTGTTCACTCTGATTGACAAAAGATTAAGGATCTCATTTAAGGTGTGAGGTCACAATAAGTAGGAATGCTCCTGTGAATTTTTCTGCTTTAGTTTCAGCAAAGATAACAGCTAATAAAATTCACATTGTCCCATATGAGACATCCTCTAATTGCTGCACTCCATCAGTTGTAATGGAAATTGGATAATTTACTATATAACAAAATCAAAATTGTTAGCTTATTGGTGCAAGTGTGCTTTTTTGATAGCACCCTCTGGAAAGTAATTTTTCAAATAGCCTTTTATTAAATAAACTCTTTTGAAAACAGCCTGCTTTCCTGCAGAACTGTGGATCTCTGAATATACACACCCATGCTGAGAAGCAAATTACACGTGAAAGCAGAAGAACATCCGCAATTTAAGCTCAATTCATTACTTACAGAATAGCTATTTCATACAGAGTTTTATGACTTTTCTCGCTATTTAAATATACCTTTCCTTATCCATCTTGGCAAATGATACATCATTCTTGGCAAAAGAGAAGTAAAGACCAAAAGAAGAAGTAGGATTGCTGCTTTGATAGTCTCTCAAAGCCTAGATGTACTTAGAAACTGTACCATGAAGCCTGCAAAAGCCATGAGACATTGAAAACAAAGAAAGGCTTGCTCAGGAGTTGTCAGTGTGGAAACATGATTTAACTTCATGCAACTGGCAGGGAACTTGGTACACTTACTTCTAAAATAGGCAGGACTGACATTTCAGCAAAGATTATGTTGAATGTTCAAGAAATTCCAAGGCTGATACAGCAAATATGGTAATGATGAAATGCTATATGGTGCTACAAGCACCAAGAAGCTATTTCTCTGCTATTCTGGTAGAAAGTAGCATGTGTTTATACAGGAGGCAACATAATGCTCTCCCAGTTTAGGATGCAAGTAGCCCGGAGGAAGTAATTTATGAAAATGTGTAGGCCTATGCTATGGATCCTTTACTAAAAATGGAATTTCTGATAGCTTCCCCCAAACACCCTTTTTTTTTTTTTTTTTTTTTTTTTTTTTTTTAATAATAATGATATAATGATCTCCTTCTCTTTGCATAGGTTGTTGGGGTTTTTAAATAAATCTCAGAAAATTTGCATGTGACTTAGAAGTGTAAAATTTTGCAGGAACATTGACAGTGAAGTAATTTGTAGCAAACTATTTCTGTCAGGGGAAAGAATTAAGGAGCATAAGGTATTTTATAAATACCTCAGAGGAAGAAAGTGCAAGAGAGAAAACTGATCCAGGAATAACTATTCAAACTAGTTATGGCAATGCAGATTTCTAAGAAAACAACATTTCATAAGGGTGAGAAGAAAAAATGGTAAGATAATGAAAAATACTCAGTCTTAAAGTCTGCCTAATCTCCTCAGCTGCTACTCACTTTAGACATATCAATCTCAAACCACAGAAGGAATTTTTTTAATAAGAAGGTACTGTGCAAAGTTTTACACTACAAAATCTGGGTCAGTTGCAATCTAGGCATCCAACAGAACAGGTCTTCTTTGAACTCTTTGAGAATGGATTTTGTACAAAGAAATTAGTAGAAATAAAGTTGCACCAGTACTGAAATTCCCTCCATACTCTCTTGATAGCAATGGGATTGGGAGAAGAAGTGTGAAAAGAACTCTCTCAGCTCACAAGAGGGTGAAAAACCGTGTAATGTGTCTGGCAGTGCCAATGACCAGGAAGAATATCACTCTATGGTCTGGTTTCCTTCTAGAGCTCAAGCTGGCATTTCTCCTTCTGTGGAGACTTGTACTTGCTCCATGGCTGATCACGGTAAGCTGAACATCAAGTATTGATTATGTACAGAATTAAACAGCTCTCATATTTACAGCCAGTTGTTGCTTGTTCATGTGGAGATCTCTGTTGCACAAAAATTCTCAGTGTTTACCAACTGTCGTTTTCCAAACACAATAGCAGATTTTTGCCAAGAGCACAGGGGTTATGAAACAGCCTCTCTACTACATTTGTAGTACTGTTTAGTTTTATACTGAAAAGAAGCTGTGGGTATTGAGTAGGAAGAGCATGTAGGATTACTTTAAATTTTCTGCCTTATGATGTATCATCTGAGGCATGGTCGGGAGTTTCCTGCTGTGGCAACAAATGACATAGAATCTACCATTGCTTTCAAACATACTAGGTTCTCATGGCATTTGTTATCAAGATAGCATCACATATTGAAACATTTTCAAATCAAAAGCAAGACAGAAAGTACTAACATCAGAGTCATTGACAATAGTGACCATGACTTGGGTCTATTAAGCAGTGACTAAGTTCTGAAAACTTCCCTTCTTTATAAGCTAGGTGAACAGAAAATCCATGTTCAAGTTCCTGTTGAGAGGGCTGAGATCTTTTGCAGGTACACACTGGGACCCATAGTGGACCCACAGGAGTGTGGGATAGATTCACAAGTATGGTTTTAGACACACAAAAATCATGCGTGGGTGTGTACTGGGGACGATGAATAAGGAAAAAAAAAAGGTAAAAAATGAGAATGTCTGAATTTCATAACACGCAGCAGTGTTTTAATTACATCTGACCATTTCAGTGACAGCTTTTAGGAAAGCATAGCTCTTCTAGTGGTTTTCATTTTGAAGCCTTACAACACTGTGTGGAACTGTATGGAACATTACCATTTCCTAGGAAAAGCTAGGGAGAAGAAGAAAATAGACTTGACCAGGATCACTTAGTCATTCAGTCAATGGGGAGAATTGGGATTTTTAAAAGGAGCACTTAGTTCCAGAAGAGTCTTCTGTGCATTATTCTCTGCCCATTCCCATTTAGATGAATGAAAAAATCCTCAGTAATAGTTATTGCTAGGACCAGCAGTTTTTAACTCTGCCTTCTTTCAGGAAGATTTTCTTCTATATAATCCAGAAAACACAGTAAATGGCAAATAGAAAAACATGTTTTGGAGATTTCTGGGGTTGTGTAAAATAGCAAACAATTACTTGTACAGAAACCCAGAATTTCAAAGCTAAAACTTCCTTTTTTGTAAATAATAAAATTACTTTATCCATTTTTAGCAACAAACCTATGTTAAATGATAATTTATAACATTTATATGGAAAAAGATACAGCACTATCTTTCCATTTTGTCAGTTTGCAGATACTGTATATGAAAGAAGATTTATAAATTTTCAAGTAAGGTAAAAAAATAGATCAATCATTAACATTTGGTAGATTTAAATAGTTTCCTATTTTTTTCATATTTGTGTTATATCTGCATAGGGATTATGGAGGCATAATTTTTATTTTAAAATAAACTATTCAAGAAAAGTATTTAAAACAATGTAATTTTACTGAAAAATTGAGCATTCTAGGTTTAGTTTCCTTTACAAGATGAATTCACTTCCTTTGTCTTCTTCCACTGTAATATGCAAGCACCAATCACATTAACATACTATTTTCAGCAGGACCTTCCTTTATGCAGTTCAGGTAACGTTCTTACTACATAATGTACCCCTGTTTTAGGTATTATTCTCTAGTCTTCCATGTGTAGCTGCCTGCTGTATGCATTGGACACTATGCAGTTAGAAATAGAATTAGAAAACTTATTCATTTCCCTTTCCCTTTCATTGTGGGAAGCATCCATCAAAGACACATAATAATCCCAAAAATGTACAAATTTCTTCTTAAAAGTCGCTCTTGAAAGAGGGGAAGCTGATGCAGAACGAGCTTAAGACCAAATATTTCTACTAGTATGGCATGTTGAACATGAGTTCAGCACTTAATTCATAGCAGTAATGCACAGCCCTCAATGATACAAGGTCAAAGATACAAGGTACAAGTTCAAAATCCTGACCTCCAGTGATTTAATTTACATTTCACTGAGTCTCAGACATTAGGTTGTCAGGAGCAAAAATGGTCCAGCTGGAGAGGGAGGGAAGGAATGCAGCTTCAGCACTACAACCACATGTGATGCACAGCACAGGGACGACATGGGATGGTACTGTTTGTCAGAAGAACAGAAGACATATCAAGCTTCCTCCTATGGAATCTGTCTGTTTAGGAGTCAAGGAATGCAAGATCACTAATTGGCCCTGAAACATCTATTTAATCATCATGTCAGAAACCCAGATTTTCTTATATTTCAGGCAATGGCTTAGATCATTTGCTTATGGTAAGCAACCCAAGGTTTTTATAGTGAAAAGAAAAATACCTAACCAAAACAAATCTATCAAAGCAACCCCATCAAATCTGTAGCCAAATTTGGATTAGACATTACAATGCAGTTAAAAAGAATTAGAAAAAGAATAGCAATGAAAAAAAGTCACACTTCCTTGTCCATTGTGTCCCTAAAGACAGGTCCTGGCTGTCTGCCAGTCAATCATGCAGTAAATGACACAGTCCTGCTGGTCCCTAGGTATTTTCTCCTATCATCTTAGCGACATCCATTCTCTGATCTTTAATCGTGGTTTATGCACCCAGCTCATTTCTGTTATTCATTCTGCTTTTCTCTGCAGTCTCCTTCACCCTCTACAATAGGGAAGAAGGCATGCAAATTGGAAGAAAATATATAATACAGTCTTTTCTTCAGTCTTGTCAGAACTTTTCAGAATAATCTGGCTGATCTCTAAAATTTCAATTTTCTGTAGTTTTCCTGAGTTTTCCTGTATGGTTTGCAAAAAGTCTCTTATATTGTTTTTTATTGTTGGTCTCTGATTAGTATACAATTCCTGTTCCTCACCAGAAAAAGTTTAGATGGCAGTAGGAATTGCACGGTCAAAAGGGAACAGTTTCCAAGATCTGCCACTGAATCTGATATTTCACAGGAGAAATAATGTTCTTTTTATCAAAGGAGTCAGGAGGACAGTGAAAATTTTTTGAAGAAGAAATTGGGGGAAATGAGTTCTGTGATGTGGTTTCCTATTGATACATGTATGGGTCACTCAAGTTGAAATATTTATATCCCTTATTTTAAACAATGGAATAAGAAACAGGTTTTAAGCTTACTAAAGCTTACCAAATTTCTTCATTGGCAAATCACAGAGGAGAATGAGAAATTCTGCTCACGGCTTTGATGACCATTTGCCCACAAGAGGAATGAACAATAAGTTTATGGAGCTCAGGGCTCTGCTCCAAGCTCCAGAGAAGGTGGTGCTGCAAAAGTACAGGTGGTTCCAGCATTATAGTCTATCCTCATGTCCCAGCTTCTCTCTTTCCCAGTCTTTCCCACTCATGGTTTCTTGTACCAGTCATATTGTCCTATCCATAATATTTTATCTCCAGCTCCTCAGGCTTGTCCTTTTTTAAGGACATAAATGTCTTGACTCTCTCTCTCAGCTTTTCTTTGTAGCCCAAGATTACACTTCCACTCTGAGTTTTCTTTTCCAGGCATTCCCAGTCCCACTCACAATCCCTGGTTTACTTGTCCCAGTCTTCTTGCCAAGTCAGTCCTCACTCTTGAAAAGAACTAAATAGTTTTTTTTTTATTTTTCCAGAAGAATTCAGCCTGAGGCAGCTATGAGGCATACAGAATTTCAGCCTAAATGGTTAAAATCTGGCAAAGTTTTATTCAACATGAAAGAAGGGGTTTAATAACAAGCAGCACCACTAGCCAAATCTGTATAAATCCTAATCTGTTTCCCTTTGAAGTCAATGTCAAAAAACCCCAATGAGACCATTAATTTTAAAACTTTAATACTGTAATCAAGTAAGCACATGCTTAAAATGCTTTTGTGGATTGGACAGCAATTAAAAATGAGAATGCACTTCAAGTTACTATGAACATTAATACATTATTTGCATTTACTACTTTCACTTCCGTTTTATGAATGTAACCAATGAAATCTGTAAACTTGCTTCTTGAAATTAATCATTGAATAATGTAGTCACAGAGGTTGGAACTTCGAAGCTCACGGAAAATTAAGAAAATTGATAAATTGATGTTTCTGCATCATTTCTGTAAGTGTTCCACTACAGCTCTTTGTTGTGGCTGCTTTGGGTAGCAGTATTTCAGTTTGTTAGCATTTTGAGCATATGTTCAAAGTAGCATGGGAGAGAAGAGCATGGTCTTTTCCTTTGTTTTCGTTTATTATTCCAAAGAACATGAAGGACTCTTTCATGTTCTCCTATGGAGTACAATGCTTTGAAATTCTTATGCAGGGCATGTTACAGTCTAGTAGCCTTTGGCAATATGGCCAGGATACAAGACCTCACAGGAAAAAAAAAAAACAAACAAATGTGAAGAAAATAACTGATGAGGATGGGGGAAAATAAAAAGGGCATTGGCAACATGTCATAAAGAGTTCAAAACAATGAAGGAGATCTGCGTGTGTCTCATGTATTATGAAGATGCAGTCTTCTTTTGATGATAAATCGCGCAAAACCCTAGAGTGGCCTCTACACATCATATTTCCCAAACTAACATGTATAATAACAGTGAAAATTATTTCTATTTTTTTAATAGAGTTATGAGATGTCTAGCTGTGCTATCTATGCAGTTTGGCTATATTACCTGGAAAATCATCCTGAGTCACATCACTTCAGGCTGTTTTGGACCTTTCCAATTTAAAAAAAAAATTAGTAAAACAAACAGCATCTTAATTTTGATTCTATCACATTTACCTCAGACATAATTTTATTGTTTATGAAAGTTAACATGTCATAATCAAGGTAACCATGAGAAATACATTATGTGAACACAGAAACAGTGCAAGTAGTATCTAATCCTTTTTTAAATTTTTCCCTGCTAGGAAATTCAGTTTCTCTGCTGCCATTTGGAAATAATGAAATGTCTTTATTCCTTATTCCAAATTCTGTAGTGATTCTTCTAAGTAGCATAATATGTAAGTGTAAGTAATTTTCTTTACTGTTCATGGCTGACTTCTTCCAGGTAGATCTTGAAGGTTGAATGACTTGTTTGTGATGTAACTTTCTTTCTGGAAAATGCATTAGAAAGATTAGTCTTATTTATATTGGTGTAATTAAAATCATAACTAGATCCTTGCTGCTTGTTGAGTGTCTCCGTTTCTCATTAATCAGAATCCAATTCTCTTCAGAGCTCTCAATAAAATATTGGTTCATTCTTTCCTCCCAAAAGGAATTACTTCCAGGTTAAGTTGACCTAATTATAATGGACAAATTGTTAATTCATTTTCTTATTCTGGTTTCTCAAGTATCAGGGTAAAAATTCAATTACTACCTACCTTCTCTAAACTGACCATCTGATTTCTGATATTTGCATTTTTTAAATATATGTAAGTTTCCTTCTTGCTTTATTTAAAGGACTGTTTTCTTTGTTCTGGTTTGAGGTTGTTTTTTGGTTTTTTTTTTTTTTTTATTGCCAGTACTTTCATATTCCCACAAACAATTGCTTTCTCATTCTATAATAGGCTTCAAATTATTTTCCTAGCCATGTAGTAGCTCCCCTCCTAATATATCTGGTCCAATGTTGCACAACGTTATTTTCTTCTTTGGAAAGGCCTTATTGAGATTCAAAAGTGTTCACTTTCAACATTGTTCCCAACAGTGTTCAGACAGCAGTAGATTTTCGGCAAGACTTTTCAGTCATCATTTGCCTCTGCGGTAGAATTAAATGAAGTAGTTTAAAAAAGCCCAAACCAAAACCCTAGAGCCATCCCAGTTAATTTCTTTGCTCCTTCCTCTCTCCACCCTTTTTTTTGCCCTGAAGCTTTTTCCCAGTCCTCATGATCATCTCATATTGCTGTGATTCTGCATATATCTTATCCTGAATAGGAAGAGGCCTGCCTTCCTTACATTTTTGTCTTGCAGGGATAATGCTGCCTTCTGACTAAATGATTCATCATGGAAACAGCATATGGGGGAAACATAAGTGCTTCTTACAACTTTTAAGGAAAGTTTGTCCAAGCAACAAATAAAAACAATCAATTAATTCACATGACAATTTTAAATGAAAATCTTTAATCACATTATAAAATATTACACAAGAACTCATGAAGGAAACATTAATATTAAAATGTAGTAAGACAAATGCAGTCAAATATATAGAAATGTATTTCATATGTAGTGTCCCATTAATTTTCAGGACATTTATTGCAGTGCCAATAGGCAGAGAATATGTGCTTTGGGATACATATTGTGGAGGCACCTTCAGTTTGGCTTGCTGTACATACACATTAGTTCTAGCATCTAATGAAGCCAACCAGGGCGCTTAAATTCACTTCTCTAGAAGCAAAAGGCCAACATGACACATATTGATCACTCAAAGACTGTATTTAATGTTAGAACTTTAGAGAGATAGAAAATAATGTAAATCTCCTAGTAAGTTACTTTAGTAAAAGTACTTATTGGTTGTAAGAACAGAAAACTTGATCTCACAGTAGCACACAACTGAAATTTTTAAGAAAGTAAGCAAAACAAATTTGAAGTCGTCAAAACCCAGATCCTGAAAGATATTTAGAGAGTTAAACTGATGGAAGTTAGGCCCTGAAATACTGTTTAGGCCAACTACTATGTGCTTACATACCCAGCTGCCTCCAGTTTCAATACTATATCTCTAAGGAAGGACTATAAGTTTGTTAGACACATATCCTACATTTCCAAACAGTTTGCAGCTGTATACATAATAAGGTACATGCAGACTCGTCAGACAGGCAGAGCTAGGAAGCACAGGCTGAGAGAAAAGCACATCCTTTGGAATTTCCCAGTGTTAGCAGGATAACACTGTGAAGATGAGTGCTGAAAACATCAAAGTAATGTCATTCAGGTGAAAACAGAAACACCTGCATAATTCTTCTTTTTTTCTCAATGGGAAATACAGTTGAAATACCATCAGATTTTAATATGTGTTTGAGCACATTCCTTATTAGAGATATTTTCCAGTGAGGAAAAACAAAATACCCCAGGAAAAACAAACCAGGAAAGAAACAAACAAAAAAACCCCTCACATTGTTTCTGTTAGTTAGCTGAGCTTTAAAAATATTTTTTCCCACTTTAAATTTGTCAATTAAGAAGACAGTTTAATGATAAAATTAAAATTTACTATATAGAGAGGATATAAATTTGGGTCTGTACCTTTTTTGATCTTTGCTGTATCTCAGGAATAAAAAGGAGTACAGACTGAAAAATAAGTATATAACTATTCTAAAAACATTGTATGAGGTGCCATGGACAGAAAGCCAAAGCAAAAAAAATGGAATAAAGTTTAAAATTCTTCAGTGAGAATGGGTGATGGGTTTATATGTGTATTCTGTCCTCAGAGACTGAATCCTTTTCTACCTGTAGAGCCCCTGTACTCCTGACTTTTGCAGCCTCTATTCAGCTCATTTACCTGGCAAGTCTGAGATTTTTTTAAATGTTCTATAAGCCAGTCATTGGAATGTTGTTTAAAAAACATATATATACATACACACACGCATATATATATATATATATATATATATATATATATATTTATATATATATATATATATATTTATATATACACTTCTTAGTCTCTTGTTAAAAAAAATCTTGGCAATAAAGCTCTTTATTGTGTGCCAATAACAGCGTATCGCCAGCCCTTGGTGTTATATTCTGTGGTTATACTGCATTGTCTGAAGTTCAAACAGTTGAAAGGGAGAGGAATATACTAAAGGAAAGTGTCACAAATGTCAATATCTAAAGAGAAAAGAGAGAACTGCAAAAAAGAAGAAAAAGCTGAAGCAATAAGAAATCTATACCTCAATAAAAATGGGCTTTCAAATGAATTATTTTAGCACGTTATATAAAATAAAACAGGAATTGGCAATATGCATTTTAATGTTTCAATAACTATTTCAATTATTGGCCAAGTGAATCCTTAAATATGCATCTCAACTTAAAAACAGCGTCATGAGATTCTAGTTTTCTTGAGTTATCATATAACATTATAAATGTAAGTTATAATATCATTATAACGTTATAAATGACTGCAGGACCTAAAAAAAAAAAAAAAAAGGAAAAAACGTGGTTTAGAATTGTGTTTTCAGCTGTGTTACAGCTGAAGAATTCCTGGAAAGTCAGTAGATTAAATTCAGACCACTCTGGCATTGTTTTGCCCTTCCTGAGACATTCATGTATCAAAGAGTGAGAAGTAGAACATGCAATTTTCTAATGCAAGGTTACAAGATTTCTATTATCTGTACAAATATGGAGAAAAAGTCAATGCTTCCTCTTCCAGAAAAGTTAGTGTAAATATATATATTAATATACAATATATAGAATGCATAATATATCTTATATATGTACATTTTCTTAATATATTAATAAATTGTTGGTTTTATTATTATTATTATGAATTATTACTATTGATGAGGTGTTGGTATATGTGGCCTTTTCCATGGGACAAAGCAGCCTGGGTACAGCTCTCTTGGTGCTTTCCCACATGAGCTGTAAGCTGATGGACTCAGGGGAGCTGCACAGAGCCAGGGAACTGCAGCACTCTGAGTGAGCTGGGAACTCTCCAGCCTTTGCAAACTCTCCTCCTTGCAGATTAATAGTTTCAGGAGCACTTGAGGAAATCTGCCAAAAATTACTGTCGTTAAAACTCTGTCCAACCTTAGAAACTCTCTGGAATATTTCAATCAGATCTCAATCCAGATATCAGGGAAAGGAGCTTCCTTTGATTAACAATGGTTGGACTTTACATAATATACAGCAGGAAACTCTGTCCTTTATTTCAATGCACAAGTAAACAGAGCAGCAGTTGCTGTTATCAGCAGCTCATGGGGCGAATTTTTCAACAGTCTTTTAACCCAAAACTTTCCAAACACAGCTTCAGTCATACAACAATAATAAGGAAAATAGTACTGTGTGAAAAAATGTAATGTTACCAAAAGGAAAATCAATGTAATTACTGTTTTCTGCTCTGTTTTAAATTTTCTTCAGTTCTCACAACATGGATGGTTAGAAGTTTTTCTCTGTGGACTAGCTTGTATTCATTAATTGCATTTTGAGAAGTGTGCGTGTTTTAGGATATTTTTTTATTACAAATTCTAGCTCTTCTATGTGGTGGTGTGTTTTTTCTTTAATTTGATATTTGTTCAATGTCTGTTCATCCCCCCCCCCCCTTCCTAATCTCCTCCTCTCTCCAGCTGTCAATCTTTCTAAACTCTTCCCTAACCCCCTCCTCTCTAAATTGTCAATCCTCCCTTTCCCTCCCCTTTTCCTGGAACATTCCCTGTCATTCCTTGTAGCCCCCTCCCCTGTTTCCAGAGCATTCCCTGTCCATTTAGTGAGGCTCAACACCCTATTGGTTACTTTGTGTTACTCCACTCCCCTGTTTCCTCTGGTAGGTTTGTGCTATGTTAGTCCTTCCTTAGACTCCTCCCCAGCCCTACCCTCATTGGTTGCTGTTCCTATACTCCTCCTCTTGAGTTACTGTATAAAATCTTTGTTCGCCTTCCCCCGAGTGTCTTGGGGCTCGCTGAATAAATCCATCCTGTTCGCCCCAAGTCCCGTGTCGCCTCCATCTGTTCCCGCGTTGACAACTGGGACCGCAGAACTTCACAGGGGGAGTGGCCACCCGTTCTCTTTCCTTGCTGCCCAGCACGCCACCGCTCGGGGTATCATGGCGAGAGGAGCTGCCCACGGTACAACACTTCTAAACAGACTGATTCTTGGATAAGGTTCTTCAACCCATAGAGCTCTAACATCCTGCAATGTGGTTGCATTTCACCAATAAGTTTTATTGCCCTTACAAGTTCAAGTTTCAATACAATAAATGTCTTCTCTTAGTTCTACACTTTTAGTAACTTCTTCCAAGAGATATTTTATTAGTAATTTGCTGTATCAAAATTATCTCCAAGTGAAATAACCAGGTTAAAGGATGAGAATAATTAGTGTGTTTGCACATTTTACTGTTGCAAAGTCCATTTAGTTTTAGGTCTAACAAGCAGTATTTATTTTAATAGTTAATACTGAAGCACTTCTAAATTCTACACAAGTTTGAAACAGTACTCAGGAGCTGACAACACAGTCAAAGATGAAAATAAGTAGAACTAGACATGCTAAAGCCAGTTGAAATTGAATACTAGTCAAAATGTGTGTTAGGGACAATCTGTTTGGAGTCACTGGAAAAGAAAACCTACATGTAACACAGCAAAATAACTCTCAGGTAAAGAGCAGTGGACAGTGTAACTTATAATTTTCTACACTTAGTAAGGAAAATGTACAAGTTTTTTTCTGCAGTATTTTGATTACCAGAAAAACAAAGGCAGAAAAAATGAAGTAGAATGGCTGTCCACCTCTAATTTCAAAATTTAATATGAGCTGGTTATAGATGGAAAGATTCAAATCACAGAGCACTGGAGAACAACCACAGGAGAAATGCCTGCCATTAGCAAAAAGGTTTCAGTTTAGGCTCCATCTGCAAACTGTTTTCATGGAAAAATGTCGACATACATTTGAAAAAGCAGCCATGTGGAAACTTAAAATCCTTTATAGGTCCTCCTAATTATTAGTAATTATTTTAAAGGGAAAGGCCTTGCTAATTCCCTAACAGAAACATTAAAAAGCTACCTTACTGTCTAAGAAGAGAGGAATTCTTCAGTTAGTGCTGAGGAGAATGGGATTAATGAGACTAATGGTCCATGCATGGATGCTAATTTCTTGCTGCCAGAAGCCAAACTGATTTCAAATATAGCATTCCTTCACTGGGTGATTCTGGCCCAAAGCCCAGCAAGCAGCCAGGAACCAGCTCCACTGGCCTCTCACAAAAAGAGCCTTTAGATCAATTCCTGGCCCAGGGGTTTGCTAGAGAAAGCTAGGAGTTGTTAATATTCTCCAGCCTGGCCTTAGTAAGTTCTGGAAGGTAAATGGGCTATGGACAGTCAGTCAGTGACTTCAGACCTGACAGTGGAGACACAGTGACTTCATCCTCCTACTCCCAGTCATTCCTGAATAGCTTTCATGTGTCCTTACTCACAGTTCAGGTGCAGGAAATATCACAAGAGCCCCGAGGCTCTTCTGTGAAACTTTTCCAGGAGTGAATTTGTTCTGGTATCTCAGAATTTGTTCCTGTCACAGAGGAGAGGCTGATTTAGGATTTAAATGAAGCCTGCAAGATGTCAGCAGCGGCTTTGCCCTTTGGCTTCTCTGTTCAAGAAAAAATTCACAGGCTGTAAAAAGTCTGGCACAATGCTGAAATTTTTCTGCCTGTTGTGCTTTCCATTTTATTTTCATTTTCTAAAAATAGATTCTTATACAGAAAGCAAAAAAGCAGAAATAATATTTAAAATCTCATTCATAATTTTGTGTTTAAAAAGAATACAATAGATGTTGCATCACATAAACTGGCAATGGTTACTCTTTTTATAATGGATTATGAGCAAAATTAATCTTAACATTCTGTATTTTTGCTTTTTTTCTCTATTTATCCTAGTTCAGAGATCGCAGGCATTATTTTATCAAGGCATAATATTGTAAATTACCTACAAATTAATAACTACTTTTATTCTAGTAAATCTGCTGGGTTTATGGTTTTGGGACATTTTTGACCCCATCTCTCCAGTCCCCTTTGGATGATGAGTTGCTCACCTGTCAGTTTTGCTGACGACAGGACATGCTCAACCTGCTATTATACAGCATTAATGATCTGTCTGTCCATTCCAGGCAGAATGGAAAGTAATGCTGTTTTCTTCTGAGATGACAACCTACATTCTGTGTGACAGCAAAATAGTAATGGAAGAAGAAAAAAAAAACCACTCTTGGGAGTCTATGGGGATTAACTAGGAGAATGCAGGTTAAAAGAAATCAGCTATTTTACTGGATCTCCCAGGAGTTGTAGCACTATTTGTCTTTGAAGCTAATGAAGGTCCCTTGTGAATCATGCTGTTTGAACTATGTGGGGCATATCTTGATTAGCATATGTTTCTTCTAAAAATACATTTTGAAACCCCCGGAACTTGCCATTTGTTTGAAAGTCATACTAGACTTTCAACTTCGCATCACTGATTAGAGGACAAAAAACTTTACTTTTAATCCTTATGGAAGGACATCTGGCTCTGTCTGCAATTCCTCTCCCCAGTGAAAATTTAGCCCAATAATTCCCTCCAGAACACAGTAAAAAAAAAAAAAAAAAAAAAAAAAAAGTTTCTCAATGTGAAAGTGAAATAGAAAACTTTGAGCTAATACTTACTTTAATACAGTCTAATTTAGGAATTCCCAGGGAGCTGAAATTTTTACTAGAATTCTCAGTTTATGTTTTTGGATTTATTTTTTTATATTCAGGTCTCTTTATTAGGGTGTCTATGCTCCTGTTCTTAAGGACATAAGGGTTACCATGTCAGCCCTGGGCCTAAGAAGAATATCATCAGGGAACACTGCCAGATCCTGTTCTTACAGATTTACTGTGTGCGTTGTCAATACCCCATCCCTATTTGAACACCAGGTTAAATGGACATCTAGGCATGTGTTGTGCCTAACACTACATTCTCACTTTAGGATTTCAAAGTATAAAGAAGAGTCCTGAACTGTGACCTCCATTCCTAATTATCCTGAAATCTGTATATCCTGTGAAAGTGTGGCTACCTGTACTTCTCCCCAGAAAGATCTTCAGCGTGATTTCCACTGGTTGAGAACAAGCATGTTCTGGTCACTGGTCATCCTTGGCAGAGGGGCCATTCCCAAGAAAGCACACGGTGCTTACCCTGGAGGTGGCTCAGTGAAGGCAGCTCCCAGGGTTGCTGCCAGTGAAAGCTGTGTATGTCACAACTGAACATATTCTATCTCCCTTTAGCACCCTGACCTGCCTTTATTCCTCAGCCAAGTCACTGTGAGGCAAGAATGTAAACACAGAAGACATTGTCTCTTGACATGACTCTTTTTCCTTTTGTCCTAATCTAAACAGCTTTTCACCCTACCTGATGCATCTTTTACATGCCCTTAAAAAGGAAGAAATTTATTTTCTTACACTGCACGTAGATTAGAACTTTGGGAACTTGACTAAAATGATACTGCAACAATGTCTATATTTCAAACAATATTTGCTGATGGTTTTGTTGCAATTGTATTTTTGAATAGTTTATTTACATATATATAAATAAAATACGTTGTGAAACATAATTGTCTTTGACCTATATACTATATATTAACAAATTTTAATGTAAAATGATACACAGGAAAGTATTACCCAAGATAATTGATGTATTAAACCATGGCCTTAATCTTGTAGCAAAACAAGACATGAGTCTTCTTTTTCCTTAATAAGATATAAAGCATATACTGCAGTTTCATCATCTGTCTTTCAAGGAGGTGAACTGTAATGGAAGATGAAAGTCAAGCTTGCTAATACTGTTTATAAGAATTATCTAATTATCACCCTTCAGTGATTTGGTTAATGCATGAAGCTTCTCATATGTTCTATTGTTTCTTTTAATCAAAAATTCTCCCTTTTTTTTTCAATTAGATTACTTTCAAAGGTAATCATAGATGCTGAAAATCCCTCTCTTCTCCACAATGCCTGATTTTATTCCAGCATTTTCTGATTATATGGACTAGGGTTGCAGTCAACAGTTTCTTGATACCAGCCACTGTGAAACGGCCATATTTAGCTGTCTAGGGCATGTTATGTAATGTTTGCACACCTCAGTTTCCTTCAAAGTATCTCATTTTCCTTCACATGTTTAAAGCACATCAGCACTCTCTTATAACTGTTCATGTGACCACAGCCTGCCAGATGCTTAAGGATCATGGTTTGTTTTCCTGTGCTGAGGAGCAAGGGAGATTGGTCATGTCTCAAAACTGCATTTATAATTATGTTACAGTATTTTTTTGCTGAACAGTTACAAAAAGATACTTTTTGTCAGACTGATTTTATGCAATCCTTTGTAAAAAATTTTGCAAATTTTCAAAATAGGTCTTTCATGTGAAGCATTTGCAAAAATTAAAAACTGAAACTAACATAGAATTATGTGGGCAAACAAAGGATCAGTGCTGTGCTGCTGTGCTGCTGGCAACTTTCCTTCAGGCTGGAAAACCAAGAGGTCTCAATGAGCTGACTTTTTTTAAAAGGTAGTTACTCCTATCTTCTGCTGGTAAATTTTATTTGGCACTGCTGAATAAATCTCCAGTTCAAAGTGACATTTCTGTGTTTTCTGCCTGTCAGTGTTCCTCTAGCTCTTAGTTTTCCTGGAGATTAACCTTTAATCAATTAACACACTAATTCCATATACAAGTCAGACTCAAAGAGCTATTTCCCAGAGGATGCAAGCTTTTTATCTACATATTCAGAGCTAGGAGTGCCTGAGATATAAGCACCAATGATCCAAATCCATTTATTAGTCTGGGAATAACAGACCTGCTATCACTCAATGCCTTTGTGCATCAGCTCATGAGTACTTTGTTTAGTGAGGTAATAAAATTTTTCAGATATTCTCCCAGAAGAATAAGTGTCAAATCCAGGAAGCCTTGCACACCACAGTAGACTTGTATGTCTATGCTAAGGGACAAATACAGTGTTGTAATATTGCTAATGGAAGTGAATAAATAACCTAAGGCTCCTATATCCTGCACAAGAAAAGTGCAGTAGTAAATGTGCGCCCTGAAATCCCATGGTTTCCCTCTTCAAAGAAGAGAAAGAGGAAACTTTCAGCTGACTGAAATAATTTTCTACTGTCACACAAAGAAAATCACAAGGCCTCTCATGAAAAAAGATTTGGTGGTGTTTCTAAGTAACCATCCTTCTAACTCTCATTATGAATCCTTTCTTCTTCCATGTCATAAGACATGAATATAAGTGTAAATACATGTGTTTCAAAAAATGCTTTCAGAAATGAAAAGTAACTTGATACAAAGAATGTTAACTGATGGCAGTATGTCACATAAAAAGTCACAAAAATAATGGTGGCATCATTTCATACTTATGTTTTTTGCTAGAACTTTGCACCTTGTTTAGTTGTAGCATATGGACATAGTAGATATAGATTTTACTGTTTGTGGAAAACTAACTCGAAAAAAAGCTGTGTTAAAGGCAGTGGAAGTTCCATGTGCTGTTTGTCTCTCCTGCTGAGCATTTTGCCTTCTGGATGACTGAAGAAGCCTAGGTAAAGTTAAAAGCAATCTGATCTAAAGTTTTATTGATCTGTGTATGTAATATTAATAATTTTTTTTTTCATTAATAATGATTGTTTTCAAAATCAGTCTTCTGACCATTTCCTACTTAAGGTTAGGGTTTACTCTGAGAAATATTACTTTCTATACTTGCAGTTAAAATTGCACAAGGAATCAAGCATTAGCAAAGAAAATCCAGCAAAGAAATATATCTTTAAAATCTTTTGAAAGATTTTATGTTTCTTGAATAATTAATTTCCATTTTCTTTTGTAATCAAACAGAACAGTTTTCATTATCAGTATATTAAAACAAAGATGATATAATAATCTTAATTCTTAAATATTTTTATTAGTTTCAGTTAAAATAAAGATGAGTTTTATTTAAAAGCCTGATTTTCAGGCTTAGTCAATCAGTTTAATAGGAGTTCAATTGTAACTCTGGGATGGGATAAAAATAATTTCAAATTTGAATTTAATTTACCAAAAGTAGAAGATCATTGAAGCACTTCAGATAGTAAACTTTTCTTAGAAGATGTGATAGAACTTCCTGGAACTGTTTATATGCCTGATGAATTATAAGTAAGGATTATTAAAGAAAAGGATTTTAACTAAGTACCCATTATTATAAGAAATTAATGTATCTGAAATTAATATCCAAAATACTGAAAAATATTTTGCATATCATATGTGATGCTACTGTTGCATCATATTCTTCTAAAACTCTCAAGAGGCTTCATTTTCAGATTTCAGTTATGCAAATGCAACCATTTATCTAGGCAAGAGAGGATTCCTGCGGCATTATATAATAGAAAAATATTGTGGATTATTATATTGTAGTTGATGAAGTGAAGCATATAATCTGAAAAATGTTTTTCAAAATTAATTACTTAACTTTATCCAATGCTATGTGGCCCGTCAAGATAGATGACACAAACTAGGTCCAAAAAGGTGTGGATATTACCAGTGTATGGAATTTTTTGAGGGGTAATATTGTATCACATGGGGTCTGAAAATTAATTTTATTCCCCATATAACACCAACTAAAAATTTTTAATCTGTACAGTGGTCCTGAAAGTGATGTAGATGAATACTACAATAAGCGTTCCTCTTCCTACCTTGCTCAAGGAAGTCATCTTAACCTCTCCAACCAAACCAAGTCCCAGAATAACCTCGTTACTGGAACTGCTATAAAGTCCCCAGTCTTACATTTTCTGAAGTATTTATTTCATAATTCCTCTTAGTTTTACCGTTCCTACCTATCATGAAGAGAAAGAAATTTTAGATACAGATAGATGACCTTGGGAGCAGAAGGTTCCATATTTCCGCAGACTACACTAGGAGAGAAAAGAGTCTTTTGCTACTTGAAGAGTTTCACACCACTGGGTCAAGACTTTGGTGAGCAGACTGCCACTACCAGATAAAATGGGACCTGAGGAAATCTGAGTTTAAAATAAAGATCACCTGTATGAAAGCTACAAACCAGTCAGTTCACTCAGTGTTGATGCAATATTTAGATGAATCAGCGTTTCTGACACAATTTCATGACCTAGATATTCTGTTAATATTAAGTATGTACCTGTTAATATAATGTAAAAGTGTGCTTATATTCTAACATGGGAATCCTGGCAGGAAAAGGTGAAAATTATGACTCTTCCTTTAACATTGCTTTCTGAAGCTGAGACTGATAAAATATTTGACAGGCCATCCTCCAGCGCTTCTTCCTGGCCACAGCTTCCAGCAAAAGATGAAAATTATGACTCTTCTTTTAGCATTGCTTTCTGAAGCTCAGTCTAATAAAATACTTGACTGACCATCCCTCAGTGCTTCTTCCTGGCCACAGCTCCAACAGGAACTTGGGTGAGCATCTAGCAGTGTTGACATCTTTACCACCAAAGGGCAGATTTTCAGAATGGAACAAGGGCTGTGCTGTAAGAAAAAGGCTCTGTGAGTCAGCACCTTCTGGTACCCCCTGCTCTGGCAGACGCCCAGCCCTGCTTCTCCCTGCCAGTGCTATCTGCAGTCAGTATGAGGAAAAGGCTCTTTACTTGGCAGGTCTTCAAGGTTATTCCCTGAAAGCTCAGCTCCAGCCAGGCAACTTTCCCACACAGCCGCAACAATGTCACTGCTTGACTTCCTTCCAATCAAGGCTAGTAGTCACAGCCATGGTGAACTTCTGCGGCAACCATCACTGCCAAGGAAAACTGGGCCTAGCAAACCCCTGCCCTTATTCCTGCAGGGAAAAGATTACATGTAAAAGTAGGGCTTTGAATATTCAACCCGAAGTGTCCTCCTCTTGTCCAGAACAGCTGCAGTTTGAAGGAATGCTACTTGTCTGCCATTATATTGGTTAAAAACAAATAAATCTCCCAACTCCCCTTCTGTGTGTCGTACACAACAAAACATTTATATTCACATGCTAGACCAAGTCACTACTCCTCACCAAGTCAGGAGGAACAGTAGAATAATAGTAGAATAACAGTAGCTCTTATACATCTCATTTACAAAAGCGCTATAAGCAACATCCTTAATTACCTTTTCAAGGTGGTTACAAAGACTAAGAAAAGATGACTCTGTGTTTTACCTCTTTATCTCTACTTGCCAAACAGCTTCTGCTGAATCTCAAGTGCTGATTGTTTTAAAATTACAGGTAAAATCCCATCTTTTCTTGAAGGTTTAGATAGACTTCCAGGTTATATATGGGAGGATTTACCCAAAATAATTTTACTAGAAATCCTGCTTTGACATCATCCACAAAGGAGTTCTTCTACCCTAGAGATGCTGTTTTGCAGTGGAAAATGTAGGTACACATCATCTGAGATGCTCAGGCTGGAGGAGTAATGAGGAAAGACGAAAAGATGACACTTAAGTTTTGCTCCATTAGATGTTTCTGGTCCTAACCTATCAACCCAAACCAACTAGAACAATTTCAAGGGGTGGGTTATGAAAAACATGATAGTTACATACTGAAGTTATATAGCTATGTCATAGTTATACTGAAGTTTTTACTTCATATGTTTTTATTACATAGATTTTTATGTATTTGTTACAGTAATATGTAATGTAGTCTTTTTACTATGATGTTGTACTACAAAACTAATTGCTCCTCTATGCCTCTTCTTTCACACTCAGTTTCAGATACTACTTCACAATGGCCTCTGTGCAAAGGACAATCTACTTTCTCCCCCATCTTCCTTCAGCCTTTATCTAGGCAACTGTTCTGAATATTTTCCTATCTTTGTTTTCTTTACATTAATTACAATGTACCCTATATCTGCATTAAAAACTTTTAAATGGGGGGCTATGATTGGCTGTGTGTGATGAGGGTGTTTTCTAACACACCTCCTAGTCTATAAAAATTTCAAGGAAGCTACTGTATTCCTCTGATTTGCAAAATGATTTGGCCATTTTCTGAGCTAAATCAGTAATTTGTGATAATGTATGTGGCAGCAAATTTCTCCACAAATGTATTAACAAAGAGATCCACAACTCATTTTCCCCTTGTCTACCTGTCAGTATTACATGTTTTATCTAGCTGGTAAGTTTGCTGCTGACTCATTAATGTATGCAGCTCATATGTAAAACTAGATCCCTGCCAAGCTTTTCCCACCCTGATGCTATCTTCATGGTCTCTTAGATTAAATGGAATTTTGGATTAAGTGAAAGCCTGAGGCATTTGACTAAGAAAATGACATTAACATAGATTAAGTAAGTAACTGAGGACTGTTAAACTAAAACCTCAGGTGTGTAGACTACACATTATTTTTTTAGCATATAGATTTGCTGACTATTTAAAAATACTTAACTTTACCCGCTACCATATCTGGCAAAACTTCATCACTTCCTGATCCCTTTTGCTGCTGGATATCTCATTTGTACATGCTGCTTCCTCATAGGTTCTCTATATCTTCCATAAATTATATGTTTGTTCCACTAATTATGTGGGGTTTTTTCCATTTCATCCAATCAAAAAACTGTTTCAAAGCATTCCTGTTGAACTAAAACTTGTATTGAAAGCAGACACAGACTAAACATCTTTCTTGGTTCTTTTCCAAATACTTACAATATTCAGTCTAGAAGTGGAACCCCCGTCCAGAAGTCCATATTGCTTAACTTATACAATCTCTTCAGCAATCTGTCATGGGCATAACTCGACTTCTCACCTGATACAAATATTTAATTACTTGGTGTTCCAGACTGAAAAAAAAAATAGATTTATTGCACAATATTCATAGAAATTGCACAATGATTAAAGCTTGCTCTCTGATTGCGGAAAGAAAAAGAAGAACAATTATTTAATAAAGATTGCTGGCAGATGCAAATATATTTTCAGTCTTCACACAGATTTTTCAGGTTTAGGTTAGTAAATATAATGACTGCTGTAGAATTTTGAGGAAGAAGTTGCAATTCTGTTTCAGGTCTGTCGTCCATGTCTTCCCTTTAAACCAGAAAAACCAATGTGCTGGCAAATTATGTAGACAAGAAAGATAAATGTAAAGAAAGGTTGATATAAAATCAACGTCTTGAGACAAATAAAATGGAATTACTGCTTGCTATCAAAATCTTATTTCACCCTGAAATTGCAGTTGACACTTACCATAAATTATTTCAAAATATCACTGCATGTAGAATGAGTTTGGGATTCATTCATGTACACCCCACATTAGAGCAGTATAGTGGCTAGGTACCTGATTATTTCAAATATGGATTTTAGACCAAACACAAGGCACAATTAAAAATTTAGATTACAGATTACATTACTGAATTATGGTGAATCTCCACATTAAGAATATTGACACCAATCTGATTTATGTGTGATTTTTCTCATCAAAATATAATACCAGATAGCTGTACCTTATTTTATTTGGTTATTTGGTTTCTTTTTTATTGAAACATTGCTAATTGCTAGGAAACATGTTATAGATAAAATGAGACATAGGCACCAGCTGTTATAGTTTAATAGAGCAGCATTTTCTAAGGTGCCTTATCCAACGGCTTTCATATTCCTATCACCTATGTATACACCTACCTCCAACTTTGCAGAGCCAAGGTAGTTAAGAGTGGCAAACTCCAGAAAGGGACCTGGGGGCTTTTTCATCTGCAAAGGCCCTGTATTGTCCTTTTGGCACTGTCATTAAAAGTCTGAGTTCTTACTTCAGTGATCCTCTTATATCAGTGTGTTTTCCCTGCACACATCTAAGGATCTGCATATTTATGATCTCAATCCTTTATATGTCTATCAAACTTTTAGATGTTGTGGAACCCAGTATCATAGTGTCCACACACCTATGGGCATAAACACAGGTCTTTATCTGAGCCTATATCTATTACTGAAAAGAACAGAGGTGAAAAACATGCTTAAAAATAATACTCTTAATATTCATGTTGATTCTCAACCTTGCCAAAAAGCAGTGTGATAGAAGTCTGAATTCCAGAATCCTATAAGCATATCCCAAGGCAAATCATATAGAAGAGTACAATTTTGCTTTCATCATTTTCATTTGCAAGTATATTTAACTTTGTAGTTGTTGATGATATGTATCAATGCTCTACAAAAATATTTTTTGTGGGCATATCGTATTTATGAGGAAATTAAAAAGATGAAGACTAGGGCAAGTACCATATAAAAAGCTCAGTCCCTGCTTAAGATGTCTTGTTATACCATGCAATTTTCAGATCTGCCGGTGTGAAGCAGTGTTCCTTTGAGTTCAACCATGTCATCATCTCCAGAATAAAACTTTCTCATCAATGACTAGAACATGCATGTTTTACTAGCTACAGCAGTAAGATAATGCTATAAAATAATGTCTTCACCTTAGACATATTTGTACTACTACTGATGGCTAAAATAATTTTAACCAAACTTTGCAAACAAAATGTAAAACTTTATCAAAATACATTTCTACTCTTTTGGCTTCTCATAAAAAAAAAAAAAAAAAAAAAAAAAGGAAAGAAAAATACAGTGAAGCAGGAATTATTAGTTTCTACCTTTTTCCCCAGGGAAAAGTATTTTTTCAGCCTCATGCTATTATAAAATTACTATAGTATATATATAGTAATATACTATTACTAAATTATTACAAATCCAAAAGCTTTTTTTTCTGCCCTAGCTGTAGTAATACTTAAAAGAAGCTTAATTCAGAGTTCCTCCAGTAATATTTTGGTTACTTTTGGTAAAACTATGCACTTTTATTCATAAGAAGCTGTAAGAAATCTACTTTTGCCTATAGATTTTAGCCTTGCCACTCATGACTAGATATTATCATATGAGTTTTAGTTAAGTCTGAAAGTTTAAGAAATATAGATTAAAATGTATATTCTAGTTTTTTTCTTAAGCAGTTTTCTATTCAAAACAATAAAAATGCAAATTTCAGGATAACAAGAATAATTCATTATATAAGTGAGTGATTCTACAGAATCTCATTCAAAGTTTTTGAAAAGTAAAGATTATAAAAACTATTTGAGAAATATTATCTTACTATTTCATTAATAAATTAAATTAAAATTAATTACCAAATTACTAAATGGAAGAAGACAGTTATAATAACTGTGATTCACATTAAATTATTGGCCTTTTTGTAGTCAGTTCTCAGATTCCTATTTCTTGGAACAAAACCAAATCTGTAAATTCTACAAACATTTTTTAAAAGGAAGCTGGGGGAAGGCAAAAGAATAAACAGGAATTTTTCAGAATGCTATGAAGGAAAGTATTTCTCAACCTTTCTAAGGCTGCTGGGCAATTTAAAATAGCTCATAAGCGCAAACTGAAGTCATGTTAAGACTTTAAGTTATGATAAATAATGCAGAAGGACACTGCACTCTGTCCTTTGCCACTTCTCAGAAATCTAAAGTATCCTCAGAAAACATATTTTGAGACATTACAAATTTTCAGCCAAGTGTACATGTTCATATGCTGACACGAATTCAACAGCCCATGCTCAAACTTTAAAAACCAACAGGCCTCTTGTATCTCAGAACCTCTTATTTCCAGACTGTTTTATGGAGTTGGTTATAAATAATGATTAATTCTATAGAATGAGAAGCAGAGGTGAGTATTAGCATTTCTGTATTCACACAAAGCTCTTAATTTTCAAACTTGGGCCACAGTCCCAGACTAATTTCCTCATGTGTTGTATTTTAATACTTCCACCCTAGCCTTCATCAGATACAATTGATCTTAATCTCAGGATGTATCTAAACCACAATTCTTAAAAAATTTGTTTATTTGATTTTGAAGCCTTCTCACTATCCATTTGAAACCTTTCTCTATATTAATAATCTCTTCACCATTTTCTCTACATAATCTCTATGATTATGTGTGCTTGTGGGTGGTGTTTGCAAGTCCTTTAAATGTGGCTGGGTAGCTGTGGCACTGCAATCCTTTGGATAAAAGATTGAGCTTGTAATGTTTCTGCAGCTGGATACATGTTTCTAATGCTTGCTATTCACTGCTTTAAATAAAACAGCATATCAAGTAAGTAGCTTGAATTCCTGCAGATGTTGGGATATACACTAATTATTCTTAGGTTGTGACCAAAGGTCTTGTCTGGCAGAATTCTGACATTCAGTTCTTGGTATGGCTTCTTCTGTACAGAAAACTTTTGTCTCTGCCTCACAAATGAAAGCAAAAGGTTTGACCTTGCCTTGCTATGTTCTGTGCAGGGCTGTTCTCAGCTGTGCTCTTTACAATCTCACTACGCCTCAGTGAAGCTACAGTTGGATTTGCACTTCAGAGAGGAAGCATACTGAGGAGACAGGGCATGGTCACATTCTCAGAACACAGCACTGCAGCTGCCCCTTGGTGCAGAGATTTAGACCTGACAAGGAATGGTAGTCCAGTGCTAGTGTAAGAACATTTATATGCTGAAATGAAGAGTCACATGCTTTCACCAGAAAGTTTAAGGGAAATGAAAGCATTTGTTTAGCACGAGATAAAAGGACCATCTAATCTAATCCAGCAAACGTGTATTATGAAAATATTTATTGAAGATGTGCAAGCTAGGGGTGATTTATCAAGAAAAATATCGTGCATGGGGGAAAGACTTATTGTGGTCATCTTCTAAATACCCATAGCTAAAGATTCTTGAATTGTATTTTGAAAATTCTGTATATTTTGAGCAGGTATATGACAGTCAGAACTATTATTCTTCAGTGCCCTTCCAGTTGCATTGAGAATTCTCTGATGCTCTTTTGATTTTGTTTGACTTACTCCTATTCAAATTCCTATTACCATGACTATCCTTTCACATTAATTTAAATTTTTGTGGGTTTTGTAGCATAAGTCCCTCCTTACTCAAATTTAAATGTGTTTCTTTAAGTGTTACCTTACATTAAAATGAGATATGTAACTTCTAAGTATGCAGCCATCTTTTATAATATTAAACTTTTCTAGGGATTAAAATGATCTATGAAGTTAAAACAGAATCATAGGATCGTGAAGTTTGAAAAAGACCTGTAAGATCACTGAGGTGTCCAGTCATTAACACAGCACCACCATGTTTACTGCTAAACCATATTCATAAGTGCCACATCCACATGCCTTTAGAACACTTACAGGGGTGATGATTCCACTACTTCCCAGGGCAGCTTATTTCAATTTCTGACCACTGTTTCAGTGAAAAAATGCTACCTAATATCTGATCTAAACTTTCCCTCAAACACCTTGAGCCAGTTTCCAGTTTGTCCTGACTGTTTACCTGGGAGACCAACCCCACTTGGCTGCAGCCTTCTTTCAGGCAGTTGTAGAGAGCAATAAGGTCTCCCTTCAGCCTCCGTTTCTCCGGGCTGAAAAACCCCACACCTTCAGCTGCTCTTCATAAGACTTGTGCTCCAGACCGTTCACTGTCCTTCTTTGGACATGTTACATGGAACATTTGCAATATGTGGCGTTAATATATGAAAAGTGCTGTCAAAAAAGGAGTTAAAAGGTGGCACACAGTTTTCACCTGTTGCTTTAGTGAGTGAAATATTTTGGTTGAACAATTTTTTTGACAGTATATGTATATGCAAGCAGCAATGACACACCTTGGTTTAGGGTTTTTTTGGTACACTCATTGTTAGACCTTAAACTGGGGCAGAAGGAAGAGTTGCATCAAGTTAAAATGCTACTGACCTCCAGCTAAGACCAAACTGAGGATACAGAAGAGATGGAAACCATTATAATGTTCCAAACTACTGAAATTCTGTATATTATTGCATTGGAAGTTCCTTTTTCTGTGGCATTTTTGAAAGAAGAAAATTTCCTTAAGGTGTCCACGATCTTCTTTGTCCTTATTTTCAGCTATCCTACTGTTTGTACAGATGCTCCTGAAACCAATTTCATTCTTGTCTATAAGCCTTTACCTTGCATTAAACTGAAATGCATTTGGACTTTCATTGCAATCCTCCAGTCTTTTCATTTTTTTGTAAGATCATATTTAATGACAATTGACAAGTGAAGCATTTTATTCATAGAGGTAGCATACATCCTGTCCTAGAGAAAAAAAGTTCTTGAGTAAAAAATTAATCCAGGAACAAAGTCAGTTTGATCCTCTCTGTTCAAAATAATATGTTTATTATGGAAAATTGTTCACCTGGAACAAGTGGACTAAGAAAAGCAAATTTATTTCAAGTTTAATATTGTAATGATTTTTTTGCTTGTAATTTGAAACAGGAATCTGGTGGTGAAAATTCTGCTAAAATTGCCTAATATATTTGCCTCTTTTACTTGATACAATACTTTTCTGTTTTGATACAGAAAATTCAATGCATTTTAATTTCTAACACTGTACAAACTACTTTTTTTTTTTAATTTTCATTTCCACCAGTGAGTGTCACAGGGCTCTGCCCCTGCCATAATATAAAAAAGAGATTTTCTTGTTATACTCTGAATTATCCTGTATTCTTCTTGTTTACACTAACCCTCTTATGAAATCATATTTTAGGTTTCTACTTCAGTTGCTTCCTTTGCTGATGCCTTTACAATGGTATTCTTCTGATATTTTTATCTTTTGCTTCATTGTTACCCTGTCTATTTCACCTCATCTTCAAGCATTGTGGAAAATATCCCCTCCAAAAATCTCTGAAGTATTTAATTAATTGTATAGTTATTATATAATTAAGGACTAATCTCTGGTCTTTCCACTGAAGCTATTCAATTTATGAAGTTATTCAATGTATTCCTTAGTTTATGTTTGTTTTTTTCCAAAAAAAACTGATGGGAAGTGACTTTGCTGCAGAGAGAGTGAGATTATGATTGATGTAAAATGAAAAATATATTCCTATTTCCTTTTTAAATTCTCATTAAATTAATCAGTAAGCCATTGATGGTTTATTCAGTTCCAGACGCACTGTGCCATGTAGACTGCTCACAGATGCTTACAGACAGCACTGCACAAGTATAATGTTTTGACAACTGCTTGGGCTCTGAAGAAATACAGATGCTCACCCACCATGTGGGTCTCCAGTTAACAAGTCAGTTCAGGCCTTTTCCCATAGTTTCAGTTACTATGGCCCTGGAATCACAATGCAGAGACAATTGAATCACTGTCCATGTACCCATCTCTGGTGTGACGTGGCTGGACATGAGCCCCAGCCAGCAAGCCCAGAAGACCCAGGCTGACTCTCCTCAGTCATACAAATGTTTTTTTGCAGTTTCAGTGGCAAAGGAGTTCCCCCAACAGAAGATACTTCAGACACTGAGAATATATCCTACCATATTCTGTTAATTTTTCCACTGGATTCACTGCAAACCTAATAGGGATATTTAGTCTGAAATACACCAGTTTGTATCCAAAAGTTATATTTTATCAAAATGATGCACACTGTGTTTAGTGCAGGTGTGTGATTGTGAGCCATTCTTGAGTGAGACGTATTTTTTATGACTTAATACATCATGCGCTTCAATATTAAAATTTGTCAGGAATTCTCAGTAGCATACAGGCAGACATTCTGAACTAATATTTTACAACTGGCACAAAAGAAACCTATGTTCTGTGATCTTCCAGGAGATTTCACTTTCATCTCTCCCTTGTCTAAAAGTATAATTTTAGATTGAGAGAATGTTGTTACACAGAAAATCAAACTTTTAGAAAACATTCTTCTTTTAATTTATTTGAGATATGAAGGAAAAATAGTATACTTTTTTATTTTGTTTTATAAAGATCCGGGATATATTGGAAAAAAATATCCAGGCACAAAAACTCTAATAATTACACCATTATAAGGGTGTTTTAGTCTAGATAATTTCTGATGGCAGAAAGAGTGACAACATCTGTAGTCTGACTAAAATAAAACTGAACAATTAGAAAGTGAGTTCTGATGTGGTAAATGAGGCTTCAGCTATTGCAGGCACACATTCCCTTATTTTCTTTATCAGCAGATGCTGATGTTACAAAACCATAACTAGCAATTGAGCACAGATGGTTATCTCTGTTCATCACAAAAGCTCAGAAGGGAATAGGCACTTAAATAGAGAGACTTCAGCCACCCCTCTCAGTAAGTTTCCTGCTCTGACTTACAAACAATATGTCTCTTAACAGTTTCCCAATCACGTGCAATCTGCACATCCAGAGGAGTAACCTCAATTGCACCCAGCACAGACCAGGCAGCAAATGAAAGCTGACCTCACCTGGCTGAAGCGCAGATTTATGTTCTCCCATGACTGGATCTGCCTTGGGCTTGAGTTTTAATGGTGCCTAGCACTCTGGGCACAGCTTGCTCCTCCTGTCTAAAATTCAGACCACAGACACACAACTACAGTAGATGTTTGATCACTGCAATGTATTTTTTTTTTTTTTCACACTGTCCTCACCAATTTCCCAGGTACGTACTGCAGTTCAGGCTGGCTGAAATAAAGAAATAGTTCTAATGAAGTTTAAAAGTCCTCAGTTTGAGATAAATTTAAAATGTTTTGCTGTTCTGTGGTTGAATTTGCTGAACATGAAACAAGGAGCACAATGGCAGTATGGAGGCTGGGTAAAGTTATCTTTCTGGTATTCCAGGAAAGATAATGAGATGAAGAGTAAATGTTGCCCAAATTAAACATGGAATAACTCCATATACATTTAATTATACCACTGAACAGGTTTCCTCTGATCCTCTCCTTCCATGATAAAATAAAAGTAGTTGGAGCTAAAGAAGAAAGTTCATAATCTATGTAAGATATGATATATTATGTATCATGTGACATATTATTAAAATTACATGGAAAATCTTCAGTTTATCCTAAATTAGATGAATGGAATGGAATGGAATGGAATGGAATGGAATGGAATGGAATAGAATGGAATGGAATGGAATGGAATGGAATATATTGGTTTATGGTACATAAGTTGAGGGCTCTTAAAATTGGTACAGTCAGCAACTGCACAACTGTGTGAACACGAAAAGTGTCTAGACCTTTTTTGAATAAACATTTGAATAGCTCTGAACAGAAGTAATTTGGCCTCAGAACATTTGCTTAATGGTATTTTTTCCAGCTTGTTTGCTTTTTTTTTTTTTTTACTGCCAGTCATTTTCCTTACGTTATCTGTTTAAAATTCTTGGTTACAATGACTTTAGAAAAATCCCTGTATATGAACAGATTGGTGAGTGTGAAGTACATATTATGCAAAAAGGTAGTGGGCGCGTTGTTGATGTGGCTGTCTCTCTCTGCTCGCTTGAGAGCATTAGTCATGCAGAAAAACTGGTACAGTTCTGTATGTTTGCTATGCATGCATTCAAACTAATACCAGAAACTGGAACAGGCTGATATGCTGTGGAAGATATTCAAATTGAGAAGGAAAGGGAAATTTTTTTCCAAAATAATGATTTCTAGTGTCCATGAGACTGTTGGCAGAATTTTCTAAGTGTGAAAGAAGACCATATGCTAATGTTGCTTGATTGACATTTAAATCAGCAAGAGTTGCTTGTTTCTGGAACAAGATGCTTGCAAACTAGTCATGAGGTAGGTAGTGTTGGGCAGGGGCATATATTCATGAAGGGCCTTTGTAGTATCTTTTATGACTAGCATATTAAATAGACTATTGTCCTCATGTTTTCCCCTTATTTAAATATATCATTGTTTGGTGAAAACTAAAACAGAGAACTAACCAAATCAAAAGGAGCTTTGTGATCCACATCTGAGTTTCCACCTACTGACCTCAAGCTGCTTGGATCTTTCCTACTCATAGATTCTGTTAGGCCTCATACAGTATGGTTTTAGACTGCATAAGGGAAAAAAGTGGCCTAGTTAGATTATCCATTAGCCAGAGGATATTATCTGTAATAACACTGTAGTATCTGTAGAGGACTGGAGGTTAAAGACTAGTGCTGAAGGTATCCACCAGCTAAATTCAACAGCTTCCTTAGGTTGAGGTATTTTAAATATCTCTACCTTTTTCAAGAAGTTTAACCATCAGGATCTACGTTTTTTCTGCTGGGGATATTCTCCTAGGAAGTCTGTGATCATTCTATGTAGCATTATTTTCTTTCTGCTACAAACATTCACAAAACAAATACCTGCTGAATCTGTATGTCCCACTACCTCAGTACACCATGCCTTGAAACAGTGTGCTGAAATGCCTTGAAAAAAAGAAGGAATGATCAGTGTCATTTTTCAAAGAGAGTAATAAAGGACTATGTTCTGAAAGACAAACTTTCAGCCTCAGGTGTCTGAGAACAGAGATATCTCAAATACCTCTACCACTCTTGAATACAGTGATGGATTTAAGGTACTTTTAGTGATTTAGTGATCCCAGATGAAATGTGCTAACCTGCATTACCATGTTTTGCGTGCTTATTTCTTCACAATCTATTATAAAACACTTGCTTTTCCACTTCCTGTATGAAAATTAGAAAATCCATGTTTTTCTTCAGCTTTTGAATCTTGGAGTATAAGTAGCAAAAAGTTCAGCTAGTATTCCAAGAAAATTCTTTAAATGTTGTCTAAAGCTAAGAGTACCTACAGGAATTTTCAGATCCATCAAGTGAAATTTTGTTTTTAATTCAGTAGGAATAATGTTCAAGTTATCACATGTCATCTGAGCCACAGTATCTGACTGTGTGTATCCTTTTAGCCTGTGGCAAAGGATAATGCAATTTGGTTGAATTTTCCCCTTTCTTATGTCTTAAGAACTATTATGCAGATAGGTAAAATATGTCAGCCCAAACTTGATTAAAAATCTTAGTCCATGGAAGTTTGTAAACTGCAACTCTGACCAACACAAACTTAAGAGAAAGGCAGCAATAATTGTTCCAAAAGGTAAGAAATGTGAGGTCTCGTTTTATGGGGAAAAAAAAAAAAAAAAAAAAAAAGAGTGAAAAAAAAAAATCAGTTTTGTGTGAAAGAAATTAAATGATAAAAGAAAACCTCTAAACTTTATTATAATCTAATAAATGCCATTGATTTTTTATGTCTTAGAGTTTTGGGGTTTTTTTCTTAGCTTTTTTTTTTATATCCCCTCCTCATATGTAGGATTTATCCTGTTAGTGGATAGTTTTCCATTTTGTTGCCTCCAGACCTTCATCACGTTGAACTTTTCAACAGCATTTAGAGCTTTTTTTATCCTACTGTGCAGTTGCTACTGATCTAGTGTTGCCCTGATTTTTAAAAGTGTCAAATTTTCTTTTATAGTTCTTTTGAAAGTTTTAAAGTTCTTTTAAAAGTTTTCAATGATTTCTGATGTTTGCATATTTCTACTGGAGTTCTCATGCACTGTTCATGTAAATAATGATTGTTTTGCATTCTTCTTTGTGGGAGGAGAGACTTGATGGACCATTGGTTTGACCGGTGTGGTTGGAGAGGTGGCAATTGCATCCTCCAATCCACTGTCACTTTTGGAATTTTATATATAGCAAGGTCAGAAATAAAATTGGCTCTTTTTCTCTTTTGAACTTACCAAGCTTCTGTGCACTCATTTCATGTCCAATAGAGACAATGCAGTTTTGATTTTTCATTCTGAATTTCTTTAAGGGAAATTATCACTAAAAATACTTGTGGGAATACCTGAACCACCTGATTCAAGCAACAAAAGCAATTTTATGCAACTTCATTGGTCAAAATAAAAAAAAACAAAAACAAAACCTAGTACACTATAAGCTCCCTTTGCTGGATGTAGCTAGAGAAGGTTTTCATTATTTTCAGATAAACAGAAACAGATGTTTGCAATAAACTGTGGCCAATTTTAAAACTTCTCAAATGGGCAAAAAATATTAAATTAAAAGCTGACAAAGTGATTTTGAGTTGTAAAATATTAAATTAAGAGTTGACAAAATGTTAAACATTTTTACTGGTGTTGACTTTATTGGTCACCATATATGGTCACCATATATAGCAATGCAGCTATGCAATTTTAAAGAATACTGCTGACCTCAGCTCCTCAGATATGTAATGAAAGGTTTCAGTAGTGTCTAAAGGATATTAAATGAACTCTCTAAATTACAAGGTGAGCTGAAATATGCTAGAGAAGATTAACATTGCTTCACTGTCTCAGGGAATGCAACATGCTCTACTCCAAAAAGATTTGCTCATGGATAGCAAGAAGGATCAAGCAAAGAATGTTCGGTTTTCACTGGATGAAATGGCTGAGATGGTACCTTAGTGTAGGGAAGGGCTGTACCCCATATGCTTCACCTCTTTTCAAATGAGTGAAGTAGTGTTCCTTTGATAATCTAAAAAGAACTTTAATACACAGTTAATACACTTTAACACCAAATATGTGTTTGTTATAACACTATTTAGGAATTGATGATATAAAAGGCTCGCCATAAAGACAAAGTCTTGAGAATTCTTTTATTTAATAAATGGAAATGCTAAGTATAGAATCATAGAATCAAAGACCTTTAAGATCATTGAGTCGATGCGTTAGGTGTCACAAGTTGCTAGGATCTTCAGGCTGGGCAACACAGGCTTGATTTCCTGCTTTCTTGAAAGCTCTCAGGAAGATTGTTTTCCCCGTTCTTCCTCTTAAATAAAACTGTTGCAAAGTTGTGTACAGTAATGGAGACCAGCAGAATGTGTCTGGGAAAAAAGTTATTACTTAAAATACAAAAATGTAAAAATATGGAATATGTGCTGTTAACTGGAGTCTGACATCTACAGTTACTACCTTTATAAATTTTTTAAGAAATGAAAGCACCACTTTTAAAGAGAAGTCACCTTGATCATTACTTTCCTGAACTGGCTATGACAAAAGGAATAAAGAGTACATTGAAAAAGCAATGATTAAAATAACAGAATGTGCAAGAAGGAACTGAAAGAACAAAACATAGAATCTGGGACAATTGCAAAGACTGACTCATTTTCCAGAAATACATGTATGCTATGTAATAAAACCCGATAGATACATCACCACCTAGAATGAATATAAACAAAGCACTACTTCATATGTGGAATTTTTTAGGCAACTGAAATCAAACTACTCCATCAAAAGTTAAATCCAACAATTAAATACTAGGCTGATGGCCTGCCATACTTTACAAGTAACTAAAAGAAAATAGCAGTATAGTGCAAAAACAGTGAGTACAGCACTAAGATTTTTTTTTTGTTTTGCACCCATCTTCCTTTCTCCATTTATATCTCATTGTCTCCAATATTACCCAGATAACTGCATTTATCCATTACTGAATTTATACTTTGAACTTATAGTGCTTCAGATGACAGTACTATTGATCAAAGGACTGCTCAAGCCTGAAATGATGTCTAGGGGAAAAAAAATAAGGTTGGCTTTAAGTGAAGACATGAAAGCACAGAGAACTCCAATGGACATTCATATCAAGCAGTATCCTCCAAGCTTAAAAGTATGTTTCTTACTTAACACTGGGGACCAATCAGTGAATAATTTCTGGAGAATTAAGAAAATAATGAAAAAAATTCCATAACTTAAATACTTGCGGTATTATGACTTGAGGTTACCAACAAAGTGACCAGAACTCATAAACTGGAAAACTCTGGTTTATATTTATCAGAAACAGATTCCTTGTGTCTTCTTAATAAAGTTTTGAATATCAATTCCAGTAATTAAGATGAAAAAAGAAGTTTTCCTTGGTTTATATAGTGGCAGTGTTTAATTGTATCATTAAAACTTATTGGGCATACTCTTTTTGGTTCTTATTTTAATGTTTTTAGCTTCTGAGATGTGAACTAAGCAATAAAAATTAAAAGATGTTTTTGATGGACATATTAAGAAATATTCTTATATTATATTTGACTAACTTGATGGTTTCCTATAATGAAATTAATCCCTTGATAGATGAAGGGAAAGCAAAGGTTATCAGATCCTCACAGAGGTGTTGATGAAGTATGGGCTAGATGCACAGAGAGAGATGAACTGAAAACTGTCTGAATGATCACATCCAGGGGGTAGTGATGAGTAATATAAAGTCTATCTAGGAGTTAGTAGCTAGCAGTGTGCACCAACGAACAGTGCAGGGTCTGGTCCTGTTCAGTTCTTCTTTAGTGACCTGCATGGTGGGACTGAGAGTACTGTTGGCAGGTAAGCAAGTAACAGAAAACAGAGCAGAGTAGTTGATACTCCAGAAGACTGTGCTACCATTCAAAGGCACCTAGACAAGCTGAAGAAATGGGCTGAAAGGAGCCTCATGATGTTCAACAAGGTGCAAAACCCTTCAGTCTGGGGAGGAAAACGACTGTACACCAGCAGATGCTGTGGCCATTGGAAAGAGAGACCTGGGAATAGAAAAGGACTCAGGAGCTACCATAGAACCAGGAATGTACCATTGCAGCAAAAAAACCCAAGTGGTATTCCAGGCTGAATTAGGGGAAGCATTGACAGCAAGTCTGAGGAGGTGGTCCTTCTCCCTTATTTCAGTACTGTTGAGGCCATACCTGTAATACTGTGTCATATTCTGGAGTCCCCAGTAAAAGAGAAAAGGATAAACTAGAAAGAGTCCTGTGAAAAGCCACTAAAAAATATTAGGGAAGTGAAGCACCCTTCCTGTGTGGAAAGGTTAAGAGATCTGGGGCTGTTCAGCCTGGAGAAGAGAAGACTTTGAGAGAGCTCATCTATGTGTGCAAATTCCTGAGGGCAAAGTGCAAAGGAGACCAAGTCAGGCTCTTTTCAGTGGTGCCCACTAACAGGAGCAGAGGCAATTGAAACACAGGATGTTCTGTGTGAACATCACAAAACTTTTTTTCCTATGAAGTTGATGGTACACTCACAGAGGCTGCCCAGGGTTCTTATGAAATCTCCCTCCTTGGAGACGTTCAAATGCCTCAACAGTTGCTATAAGTAGCACTGCTTGAGCAGGGAGGCTGGACCAAGTGTCTGCCAGAGGCTGCTTCCAATCTCAACCATTCTGTGATTGATTCTCGTCTGATAGATATGGGGTTTTGAACTGGCCTTCAAAAGTACCCTCATTTTTATTAGATTATAATCAATTTTTTTTAATGAGAACTTCAACTAGCACTCTCAGGAATGCTGCTAGAATATCCATGTTTCTTTTCAAACCTTTTTTCTCTGTAAAGTTTTCAAACCAATGCTGCCTGTTTGTGAACTACCTGGGTTGATGTCTAATCAATATTTTTACTACTTATTACAAGTAACATTGTTAGAAAAAAATTAGTGTCTAAAAGCCAGTGTGGAAAATTGAGTAGCATAGATGGCCCATCTTGTCTCACTGTTCTTTGTGCCACAGAATTGGTCCGCCTATGATTTATTTTTCTTACAAGAAAAGTCACACAAATGGAAACAATAAATCACTCTAATAATCAGAGTGTAATAAAACTGTGAGATGGAAAAACTATTTGGTGGATATAATACTGTGCACTGAGTCAGAGTGTCTTTCTTTCATGAAGAGTCAATTTAAAAATACACGATAGAAAAATAGACAGGATAGATAGAACTTAAAATCTCTTTATTTTTCAACTGAAGTGTACAGCTTTCCCCTTTTCTTATTTTCTGCTCTTCTGTGAACAAATCTCACAGTTCTCTTAAAGCCAATTACCTGTACTGTCAGGTCACATCTCACTTATGCTCAATTCCGGGAGTTTATTTGAACTCTTCTCCCTTCCAAGAGCTTGTATGAGCTTGCTTGTGTTAGCACAATGCAAATACATTGAAAGACAGTACAGATGAATCTGATATTATAAGTCTTGATCACAATGAACAAAGGGAAATGGTTGCTGGTGTCATATATTTGTTAAATCTATAAGTTTCAACTTAGCATAGGTTAAGACTAACTCCTTTATCAAGACTGTCCTGATGGATTTTATTAAATATGTCATGATTTAGGAATGATGTTCTCCAAAAGATTAACCCTACTAAAATCATGCCACTGCTTGTTCCCTCTCCACCTTCAATTGAAAGCACAAAAGGGAAAGATCACAGGTTGAGATAAGAACAATTTACTGGAAATAACAATGAGATAAGAAAATTAATAGTAACAGCTACAATATTAATAACATGAAGCATAAGACAAAGAAGTTATATACATGGACAGTCCGTGAAAATGGGACCGGCTCTTCCCCACTATGTTGTCTCCCCACCGAAGGAACACCCTTCTCCTCCGAAGGGAGACCCCCTCACTCCCATCCCTGACAATTACTTGAGGTGGTACAGAATAATCTCCATGGCCACTGGACTAGTTTGGTACTAGCACACTATTTCTGTGTACCTGGATGTTTTCTCTCGGACTATGAATCTCCTGGTTTTCATTTCTTATTTGTTCTTTGATCCATCTTGAGTCCTCTGAAGGACCTATTCTTCCACACTCTGCTCTTCTATGTCATGAACTGGCTTATTCATACCCCAGATATCAGGAAGGGGATTCTTCAGAGGTTTGATCAAATGCCCTTTCCAAAGGAATATCTATAAATTACAGGCAAGCTTATTTCCTCATCTGAGAAGGGGAAATTAAAACGGGCTTAGATCATAGTTGCTTAAATATTTTGCATGGATCTGGACAATACTAGAATCAGGAATATTATCCTTCTTATAAAGGAAGAGACAGCCAGACGTGGAACATATTCATGTGCTAGTAATTGCATTCATTTTCATGAAGGCATGTGTGTGAAACATAAACATATTTATGAAAACATGCTTTCTGATTCATAAATTGTATATTGTAGTCATATTTCAGACCACATATATGTTCACTGGTAACTTTACTAGGTTGTTACCTGTTAGATTTCATCACAAATTGCGAAGGTGGTAGGTATAACTGAGGTGATACACTGAACACAGTGGGCCTCAAACTTTCACTGAAGTTTAAAAGATCCAAAATTAATTAAATGCTGAAATTTATAAAAAGAACATAAGCTGTAACCACTTAAAATAAGTGCTGTGTCACTGTGAAAAGAGTTTGAAGTCCTCTACGCACAGCAATACTGACAGTTCTCAAGAACTATTTATTCCTCTGTCTCTTCAGAGAGCGGCCATAATACACATTAGTCACTTCTAAAATGTTTGGGCTGGATAGACAGTGAAAACACTTTTATTGGTGCCATTCAGCTTCATCATCAATCCTTATTTTCTTTTTTGTCTTCAGGAGCCTGACACTTGAAAAGCTCATACACTTTTTTTTTTTTTTTTTTAACTTCCAGTATCTTCTGCAGAAACGTTTGTTTGGGTGATGTTATTCAGTTTGCTATTAACTGTAGCATTTAGCACAATTGGACACCAAATGTGTGTAATTATCTATTATTTTATGTTAATAAGCTTGCCAGATTTTGTGATGACCATGAAGAGAGGGAGACCCTAGAACGGATTGCAAAATGTCCAATTGTACATCATTTTACAATTTCTGTTATCCCACTTGGCAATCATAAACATAAAACATGGAAATAAACAATATACTAACTTTTTCCTAATAAATTGAACATTTTTGATTTTTAAATTAGAAAACACGTATGTTCAACAAAAATAACAGACTGACCAAAATTGTCAGAAGTGTACTTTTTAATGAAAATTTGATTTTGAAGCTTCCTTAGTTTTGTATATGAGAATCTAATTTATTTTAGCTAATTAGCATTAATAATTAAACTGTTCTTAAAATAACAAACTAAGACGTCCAAGCACAAACCCATTGTCAAAATAGGTTGTCACTTTTAAACTTCATGTATCCAAGTTTTCTTTTGAGTCTTTATTTCTTTATTTCTTCCTTTGGACTGGAGGTTTTTTTAATTTCCAACTTGCAAAACACCCTCAGTTTTTGCCTGCCAGTAAGTATTTTATTTTAATATTTTAGTAATTCACTTGATAGCTAAACTATAGATATAGAATATATAGAATTTTGAAAAGCAAAATAGATTTAACAAATCAGCTCTGGTTTCTTCCTGTGATAGTTTCCAAGACAACTAGACAAGATGGGAAAGTTGAATACAGTTTTAAATGCTTCAGATGTGCCAAACTGCAGAAAGAAATTGAATTATTTGTTCACAGTGAAAGGAATGGAATACAACAGAAACAATACTTAATCTCCAGAATCTCCAGTGTTTCCAAGAAAGTTAAAGCAGTAAAATTATTCCACTCTGTTCAGCTGAAGCCATAAGAACATAGCTTTCCATAAGAACACAAGATTTGGAACAAGCTCCCTCTTTCAGCATAACTAAAAAATACCTGGTAGTGTGCTTAAACTAAACTGAAAATAAGGAAGAAACCTTTCACCTTTATATCCCTTTATAAATTTATCCATTTAATTTCAGACATTAATTGAATATTTATTAATGGAAGGTCCCAGGGCACACAGATTGAAACTAAAGAAGGCAAAATTTTTTTTCTTATGAAAACATAAAAACTTGTTTAGATATACTTGAAATCTAAGTCTTCATGTAATAAAAAAAATTAAAACTATAATTTATTTCCTTTCTCTAATTTCAGTTACTGATTTGCAGCATAGAAAGATTAGCCCATCCATACAAAAATACCTTGCAATAACTAATTATTTCATTTGTGAACAGCTTTCAAAGTTTAATATTCTTTTTTCCCATTTCATATTCTAATGATAAAAAAATCGTTGTTTGCTTGTTTATTTCTCTTACCTGTATAAACCTTTTGGCAATTTGGAATTTGCTTTATAAGCAGAAATACTGAGAGACCAAGCATCACTTCTTTGCTTTCTGGATGAGTTTCAAACCTAGACTTTTCTTACTGGAACAGATGTATGACTCTCAGTTTTTCAGCTCTGATATAATCCTGTTTCAACAAAGTTTTCTTCCAGAAAATGTTCCAAACAGTTTTAATCATGTATTATATTTGGCTTTCTGTAGAAAATTTTTTTTTTTTTCCTGTGGGGCAATGTAATTGACCTGAAAATGTGAGCTGAACAATGCAGTATTAACTGTAGGTAGCAAGTGTTAGCAGGTGCCAAAAATCTAATCAAATCGGAAGCAAGTAGGTGTCTCTTGCATTTGGGAAAGTGCCTAGTTTTTATTTAAATATTCTTAACTTTTGAAATATGATCTTAAAAGCCTCCAAAGCAAAGTCTGAAGCAAAACAGCCAGCCTCACAAACTATCTTCAAAAATTTTGGAGAGCAGTCAAATATTCTTGAGTATAATTTTATTTACTTTTCAGTTGAAATGAAGTGATAAGATTCGGCAGACAAAAATATATCTTTTAAACCTTTTTTTTTTTTTAAGGGGTAAATATTGATCTACTTTCCTTGGTGTAGACTTGCAAGCAATAAGAGATAAACTGCAGTGGCAGTGGCTGAAACTTTATAAACTATTAATTGTATTCTAGTAATTCAACCAGTCATACTATAATTTGCCTAAATCTGTTACCTAAATCCCTATGTGGATAAGAAACAAAGAATCTTCCAAGTTCACGTTATTTATTTCATGTTTTTAAAATCCACCCCAGACTGGCCCAGGCCCAAATCCAGCAATTAAGGCAAAGGAGGGTGTGAACTATGTGAAAGATGGTAGAAATTTTAAATCTGTTTGTTCTTGGTCCATTGTGTGTGTGTCGTTTCCTGTAGGCTTTGTTTAAGAAGGTGTGGCTGGGCGGTGGGAGGAAGGGCTGCCAGGTTGTGTGCTGCGGCTGTGGGTGGGCACGGCAGAGTCTCCTGGAGACAGGAAAAAAATACCCTGAGAACAAGTGATATGCTCAGCTAGGAGCAATTTCTGCAGTGCAGACAAAAACAACTAAGAGGCATAGCAAGGAAGGGTTCTCTACCTTGAGAGAAGCCTTCAAAAAGGATGTGCAACAAATATCAGAAGCAATTAAAAGATTAACTGCAAAAGGGACAAAGACACAGTATCTGTAGAGGGAGGGATAGAAAGAAGGAAGTTGGGGGTGCATACTTTCAGGTCTTCAATATTGTCTCACTCAGTTCTTTCTTTTTCTATTTATATGATGTCCCTTAATTTGTGTTATTTCCTACAGATAAATAGTCATACAAGCAGGAAACTTTTGAGTGGTAACACCATGGAAACTGAGGGAAGAAGAGAATTCCATCTCAAAGCAATGTCTGGCTCTAGAGCTAACACAGGTAGGTTTGTTGGTAGACCATGAACTGTATAGTTAGACCTTCATATTGTGCCTATTTCTAAAAATGAGGAGTAACAGGTCAAGCAGGGCCTAGAATCCAAGCTCATGGCCTAAAAAACATCTGATTTTTAATCTGCAGCTTTCAGAAAGCATCAATAAAGTTCTGGAAAGTACAGAGCAACCAGTGCAGTCTGAAGGACAAATGTGAAAGCTTATGCAAAGTTACCTGAAGTGATCCCTGCTGGTTTTTTCTCTGCTTCCCGCTGCTCTCACTGGCTCTGTGAATGCTTTATCCACCTTGGAATGAGGCATAAGTGTTCTGAGAAAATGTCATTATTCTTTACCCGATCAGTTTGAGGGCATTTCAGAGAATCTTACTGTGAAATCATTCACATGGCAGTAAGACATTTTTCTCCTGAAATAAGCCTATTAAAAAAACTCAGAAATTGTGGTAAGGCTGAAATATGTAGTTTATTCTTATCACGATGTTCTCGCACTTCAATACCTAAGACTCACAAGGAATATTTTGCCATCATGCAAAATATTTCTCATGGAGGTATAGGGGGATAATTGATGCTCTAAAGCATTGAAAATATGGCTAACACACACTTTATGCTAAATAAGAATTCTTAGGAACTACATTAAAAAAAGGTTACAAATATAGTTACACTCCACTGATTCTAATTCTTTGCTTCCTGTTCAGTATTGCATTGTTTATCTGATGAATATTTCAAAGGGACAACATTCATTTTAATTTATATTCATCAAAAGATGAATGAGGTTAGAAAAATTGTTAGCTTTTTAACATTGTTTACACAAATATTGCATTATTGAAATAAAATTAATAAAGAGATAAATTTGAGTTCTACTTTTTCATTTTATTACTAATTCATTTTCTTTTGTTCAGATTTCTTTAACAGGTATCTTATGAAAGAACTGTGTTAATGGACAGTTTAGTGAAAAAGCCAATTCTGTGTCATCAGTCCAAACTGCAGTTATTGCTACTATTTTTCCACTGTATTTAAAAATGAATATAGGTATGTACGTTTCAGGTATTTTCATGCTTTGCTAAACCCAGGTGTAGTTTGATCCCGGAAAATTGTTGTACATGTATCAATATCCATATCATAAGGATTAATCAGTAAAGCTAAAATAATTGTGGAATTATATCTGTGAAATTAAAGTAATACGAAAGAGGTCTACCAGAGATGAAAAACTGTAACTAAACCATTAGTAATCCTCTAATTCAGGAGATGTTCTGAGGAAGATGAGTCAAGGGCTTTAAAGTTAAGGTAAATAAGGCTTAGCCTTTAAAGCAGCTATTTCTTCATCAGTTTTAAGTACTGTTATCAAGCCATAGCATGTAGCATGAAAGAGTGTGGAAAAACATATCAGAGTGCACCTAGAAATCGTGAGAAAAAAACATTGATTCTGAATTTTTAAATTCCACAGAAGTATGCAAATGAGAATGTACTTTATTTCACTCCAACATACCAAGCATCTGTTACTGGTACTTGAAGGAATTACTTATCAAATCTATTTTAACTGAGAGAACATTTGGTATTTCTGATTGTCAGTGAGTTCAAAAGCTTTCAAAGTCACAGTCATGACCCTGAGAGTAACACAGTTGGTAAGAGCCTGGTGCTAATGATGCCAAGGTTGTGGGTTTGACTCCATTCACTTAAGAGCTGGACTTGATGATTTGTAGGGCCCTTCCAACTCAGAATATTCTGTGATTCTGTGATGGCTTTTTCATTATTGTTTTTGTTCCATGAAGAGAATAGTTTTAGAAAATAACTTCCCTGTTTCTGTAACTTTCCAAAGTTCTAGGCATACCAAACCAGATCTGTAAGTTTGTGTAAATTTTGATTGTTCAGGTTCTGAAAATATAATTCTTCTCTGCTGTTGGATAATACTTTTTAGAAAGTAATGTAATACAGACTGATTATACAAAATAAAATTTTACAGCAAATTGCTTAAAGAATATGAGAAAAAAATAGCATTAATTATGTTTGTGATTATCAATCTGACAGTTTTTTGGAGAAGGAAACAAAATTTGAATATTACAACACATCTAACAAGCCAGTTCACGTGCTTTTCATCTTCCTTTTGAAGGTCTTTATTTTGGATTTGTTTGTTTGAATTGTTTACACTTTAGAAAAGCAGTAGAATACCATGACTGTAGAATACCATGACTCTTTTCTCAGTTACATGGATTTAACAGGCAGTTTCCATTGGCTAGACTTTCAAATACTGGTACACAAGGAGAGAGGCAAACATGGAGGTCTCATTTAAGAATTGAAAATGCTTGTGTAGAGTCTTGAGATCTAACTGAGGAAAGTGAAGTTCCTGAGATGAAAACTCTGCAATGCTGAGTCCTGTCTCTTAAATACCAGCTTTCTATAGTACATCCCAGCTACTCTGGAGAAGGAATTTTCACATCATGAATTTTTGATCTGTGTACCATTTTTTGACAAATAAAAGATTATTTATGAAATCATCAGACAATGTATTTGTTATCCTCCAAAACGTAACCAAAGCAGTATCTTAGAAGCTCTGTGCTGTTCTAAAGTATTGGATCCTCAGTGTGAATTTGAAATGTCTTAATAAAAAAAATTCTACATGTTCCCTGATTTGTGTGCAGATATTTGGTATACTAGCTTTTATTATAGATTATTTTAATAAAAATGATACATATGTAATATTACCATTTAAAAGTGAAAAGTAGAGAAATTTTAAATATAACTTGTACAATATTCTTATTTATTTCAGTTATATAGTTCAATATAAATATTCTCTGTTATATCAAGACAATATCAAAACCTGCATAAAGAATTAGCAGATTCCTTTTACCCTTTGAACAATGCTCACATGAGGTTTCTCTTCAGCTAGGATTATGGCTCTATTAGAAACTGTCTGCCTGAGCAGTTCTATAAAAATGCTGCAGAGATGAATCTGTAGCATTATATGATATCAACTACATTATCATAAAGAAGCAGTAAGAAGTAAATAGATAGAACGATAGTCTACCATGTGAAACACACAATCAGCTTAGAAAGGACTCTAAGAAACCAATAGTCATCTGGGTCATTCTTTTCTGAGTGCTGGATTTTTCATGGAAATCAATTTCCAAGTTCTAAATCACTTCAATGAAAGTGCTTTATCCTCTCCAACTGGGACTTCTAGTTATTTCCTCACCATTCATTTGTTGTGATGCTCAGCCTTAATTTACTTTTTCTTAGTTTCATACCATTATTCTCAGTTATTCTGACAGTTTATAACAGTGAACTTTATGAAGCAGTTCCAAGATTTGTTTAAGAGAAAGAATAAACTTTTTTATGTGCCTGTGCTAAAAATGCCAATCTATAGAAGTTCCCACTATCTCCATTCAAAAGATCTCTAAATTCTCTTCTTAAATATATTAAATTGCTTATAACAAGATATCTGCTTGCATCTTGACGCACAAAAATGCATATGCAAATGCATATTACATACATCAGTGCAATTTTAGAAGTCCAAGTATCCTTACTACCTCGTAATTTTAAGATAAGTACGACTTTCTTAAGAGAACTTCTGAAACTACACATCTACAGATAGAAAAGAATGAATCCAAGTAATTATATTTTTCTTCACAATGCAACAAAAGATATGAAATCCTAGTCCTCCCTTGTTCATATCTAAGCTCATTTGGTGAAGTGGATGTGAATGTTGTTTACTGTCTCTTTGTAATGCCTAAGCAGAATGCAGAAATCAGGTAGAATTGTAAAGAATATGCCAGAAGGATCACTGACATAGAAAAACACAGACAGTTATTGAATATTTGCTAAGTTCAGGAGATACTTGGAAGTATTTTGTCATGCTATGTCTAGAAATAAAGACAAAGCCATTTTACTGCTGTTATTTGATGCCTGGTCTTAAAAAAACATGGAATGTGATTTTGTAGTTCTTTGGGCCTAATGTGCTTTATTTTTCCTTTTAAGTATCTGTTTACTATAACAAGCTCTTGATATTTATGTTATGAGGAGTGATTTATTTCTCTTGCACTCTTTCCTGTTGTACATATGATTTCAGTTTGGGTGGAATTTTTTAGTGGAATCCCAAACTTTATATTAGCTAAGCCAAACTTCCTATTAATTTGCAAAAACCCAAACTTTGTTGCATGAAAACACATTTAATCGATTATACAGTTCTATGTTGTTAATACAATAACATTATAATTATATAATTAAACTTTGGATAATGAGAGTATTACATATTTGAAGAAGGAATTTTGATGTTCAAGTTTTCATTGGAAGAATGTTTTTTGAATCCAAGTGTGCTAAATGTACTTTGTGAGTGACATACACACTGTTTGAAAAGAGACAGGGTAGACTAAAGTATTTAACATAATTGCCTTTTATTTTTGTGGCAATCTTGTAAGATGAAGACAAGCCATACTTTCTCAAAACTACCTTGAAGTTAATAAACAACAAATAATAAAAATGATTTCTTATTTGGAACGAAACAAAAAGTAAAATTTGCAAGAAATTGATCTCTAAAATCGTGAATTAATGAAAAGAATGTGTCAACATAATACATGCTTAATTGTAAACTCTAGCATAAATTTGTAATTTTGTAGAGGCTTAACCTTCAGTCTCCACTCTATCTAGATTTGTTTTAAATTGCCATCAAGAGTAGCACAAAGATGACATTAGTCCCCGCTAGCTTCTCTCTTTTTACATAGTGCAATATCTTACAAGGCATTGCAGCTCTGCACAAATGTGCATAACCTTGGACCATATTTAAAAGCTATTAAAAATCTGATTAGAATATTAGTATAAACATGCTAATGCTTGCACATTCACTCCTAGAATTATCCTGAAGAAAAGTTTAAGGAGCAGCAAGTGTTTAAAAGAACACAACGACACAAAACCACAAAGACCACACACACTGCTTCCTGCCCCCTCCCATCCACCTGAAATAAAATCCCAAGTAACAGCCATTTCTATTTTCCCCCTGGTAGGCTTGCTGTTTAGGAACAAAAAATATTGATTATGCTCATCTTGCATAATCTTCAGTGTGTTAGATTCAATATAGCTTGCAGAATTCTTTACTGAAAAAATAGTTTGTTAGAATCAATATAGCTTGCAGAATTCTTTACCAGAGAATAGTTCAGATCAGCTGCCATTGTCTCTGGAGCATTCAGTTGATCAAGTTATTTCTATCTTGATACACCTTTCTTCTAAATTAACCATTCAGGTCCTGGACTCAAGAATGGGTCAGTTTGATCTTTCATCAGAAGAAAAAATTTGGAGATTCTGTTAACTGCTTTTGCTCCTATTTCTTGCAGACTACATCTTATTACAACAAAATTGACAAAAATTGCCATAACAGGTAGCGTTTTGGCCTCACTCATCTTTAATACATCAGCTGTGTTAGATGATTCTACATTTCTGAGGCTTTTTTTGATCACAGGCATGATCATTTCTTACAATGTCAGAATTTCTGAGAGCACAGTTATTTTAGGGCACAAAAAGTTTTAAAGAGCAAGCTATTTTCACTTCAGTTGAGCAAGAAATCTTTTTGCCCTCAGCAGCAAAGGTGAATCATCAAGCTATCTATTAGATGCTAACATATATGCCTCTACAGGTAAAGCAAATTAAAAATAATGCATGCCACAAATCACTCAAAGGCTCCTTTCACTTACAGCTTTGCTCTGAAAGATGGGTGAGGGCTGAAACAAAAGCAGGTTGATTAAATTCCAATTCAACTGTGGTGGTTTGCTCACTGTTTAGGGAAGCATGGGGCTGTGCAGGCTAACAGAGAAGGGACAGCTATGTCTGTTCTGGAGCTACAGTACAATTCAATCCACAGACCTCTGGTAGCTTTCACAACACAAAAGTACTGGGACTTTTTCTTCTTCTTACCCTTCTCTAGGCAAAACAAATATTTCTACATTATACTGTTTCTGTTCCATCAGTGTTAAAAGCTCAGAGTCCTGAAAATTGCTCATGTAGCCAGAGATTAGGACAGCAGGTTAAGACAGTCATAGAATCAATTTAGTATGTCAAATCATATGAACAAGAGAGAAGAACTTTCAAAAACATAACAGGTGTATTTTGACCTGGATGTGCCTGTACATGGGCACACACTCGTGTTTCTGATTGATTTAATTCTTCATTTGCTTTTACACTGAACATAAGACTAATAGCCAGCAGGACAAAAGAATTTAGTATTGTTCTGAATAAATATTTAATGTTACAATCACAGAACTAAAGGCTGGAAGGGATTTGTGAATGTGATATGATCCCATAGTAATTAGACCAGGTCATTCTGGGCATTGTCTCATTCAACCCTATTTGTATTACCATCTCAGTGGATGTGGGGCAAAAGTCAAATGAACTTTATATAATCTCCTGTTTAAAGGATTTTTCTGCCTATGAATTACCCTTGCCTTAGAAGCAGAGTCTGCTAACAGCAAGTGGGTGTAATAAAATACAACAAAAGTAATGTTACTGCTTCTAATGTTGGTATTTATGTAGGTGCAGTGCAGATGGTGTAGGCAATGGAATTGTTTTTCAGCTACATTCACATTACATTCTAAGATTTTTATCCTGCTAAAATATTTGTTTACTTAAAATGTTCCAGATTCAAAATTCACAGGAAGTGACTCTTCTGCTTTAAATATAGTCTTTTAGTGATGTTTTAGATACCCTGTGCAAGGTTATCTGAACCCAGATATAGGGTTATTCTCCCTGTCTTCTGCTACAGGTCATATTCCCCTCTGGACTTCCCAAATATCCTACAGTCTCTAGGATAGCCCTGAGTATTTCTTCATAGGAAGCTGAATGGATCCATTTTTTTTAACGATTAACCCCTACCAGGAAGTCAAGAGCCTTACGCATTCCCCACAAGTGGAATGGAAGAAAGAATTCGAAGGGTAAAGTATGAAAATTTCTGGTTTGAGATAAAAATGCCTTATGGAAAACAAAAGCTATGTGCAGAAGCAAAAAAAGTAATTAATTTACTGCTTCCCATGGTCATACAGGTGTTCAGCCATCTCTGGGAAAGCAGGGTTCCATCGCACACAAACATTACTTAGGAAGACAAACACCATTGACCCTATGTCCCCTCCATATTTCCCCCACAGGATATTCCATACCATGTGATGTTGTGCTTTTTTTTTTTTTTTTTGAGGACAACATCATATGGTATGGATACGCTTTTGGTCAGCTGCGGTCAGCTACCTAGGCTGTGTCCTCTTCCAGCTCCTTGTGCATCCCCAGCTCCCTTGCTGGTGGGGCAGTGTAAGGGGCAGGAAAAGCCTTGACTCTGTGAATACTCCTCAGCAACAGTTAAAACATCTTTGTGACACCAGCACTATTTTGGTCACAAATCCAAAACAAGCCCCATACAAGCTACTATGAAGAAAATTAACTCTACCCTATCCAAAATCAGCACACTTAATAATGGTTATAACTTATGGCTGAGTAACCAACTTATACATAATTTACAAAAGAGTTAAGATCTTCAGAAAGGGATTCTTGAGAGTCAACACACAAAACAGGGTTGTCCTTAATACTGTTATTCCCTCTTTTCTTTACTGTTCTGTATGTAGTGGAATCATCCTGGGTTGTCAGAAATTTATAGGACACTGACATGTTCTTTCTGGGGAGGTAAAACAGATATCAAAATCCTTACACAGATACCTGCTTTCTGTGAATTTTCAAAGAATTGTGTGGCTTCCTTTTTGTGCCATGCATTGTGTGCTTTTAGAGAAAAGGCAAGCACCATTTTTGCTGCATGTACTTGGTGAAATCTGCAGGACCCAAATGTTTTAACTATTTTTTACTATATGGAATCATTAGTTGAATTGGAAAAGTTTTTATATGAGGTTTTATTCTTATCAATCACATAATAGGTGGACTTTTATTTGTTAGGCTTGGCTTCATGTTATTGCTTGAAATTTGAGCTGCCGAAAACAGATTATTACCTAAGAAACCTCAGCCTTCATTTATAATCAAAAAAGTTTCTAGCCTTCCAGACTGAATATTAATTGCAAGATAAGCATTCCCAGTGAGGCACAAAACCAAACAAACTCACTAACCCTAACACGTACTCTGTTCCAACACTCATCTTTTGGGTGGGGTGGGCACGAGGTGTGGTACTAGAATTACTTGGGTGCCTGTGGCTGGCAATACTGAACTGAAACCTCACAAGAAGAGTTTACCCACATCATGCATTAAAACTTATTTGTGAACAAAAATATTTTATATTAGCATATATACTTTACAGTAATTATCCCTACTAAGCTATGTTATGCTCTTTGTTAGTTATCTTTTTAGACAGATCTCTTGCTTCTGTTTTTCTATCTGGCTCATATAACAAGTTCTGAATTTTGCTAATAGGATCATCAGGGACCTCACTCCCACCTTACACTTCACTAATATGACAAGTACTTCTGTTCTTACTAGAATGAACGAATGAAAAAACTGTACAAATGTATTCACAACATTTATATAACTTTGAATAATTATTCTGCTTTCTGAAAACTTAGTCCCAACTCTTGGAAAGTCAATTCAGGCTTCTGGGATTGTGTTTCATTAAGCATTGCCTTCTCTGAGGTAACTTCCTTCCTCTGAGATAGTTGTCAGCACTGTGCACACTGTTCCTGATGGGACATTATCAACATTTTAGTACTGTGATACTACTGTTGTTTGTTTTAAAGAGTTCTTCCCCGGTAATGCAAACTTTAATACCATGCTTGGTTACTTATTTGCTGTAAAGATTAGAAACTAGATGGCAATATCAGCTTTATCATACAATTAATTGACTGCATTTCATAATACTTGAAATGACCAATATAGGATGAGAAGAGAAAATTAAATCCTAATGAAAACTCTTAAGTTGAAACTGAAGAAAAGTGGATATACGTAACATACTGAATGCATTAATACATGCTTCTCTAATTTTTTTTTTATTTTAAAGTACCCTCATAATTAGCCACTTAAATTGTATTGTCATTTTCTGAGGATTATCCAGGTATTCTTGAGCTTCAGAAAGCACATTAAACATACAGGTTTTTCTTTTATTCACTCTATGAAATTAATTAAAACATATCACCCTAATGATGAAGAAGTAGTAATCATCTCTCTCAAAATTAAGATATGCAGTGAGTTTTCTTTGACATTGTCTCAATTGCTAAACACTTTTTCTTTGATCAAAACAAAAAATTCAAGGGAACTCGTAAAAGAGATTTGTTACTTTTGATGAACCTGCATTCAGGTTCCATTTGGAAATCTGCTAGCTATATTTGGTTTGCAGGTAATATCAGAGAATTTCCAAAGTTTTTTAGTCTCCAACTTAGAATACTTGATTTTCAAAATGGACCTTAATTGCGTTTGATAAAGCTTCATAAAATCTATGTAACATTTTCTTCTAGACAACTAACATTTGAATACATGGAGAAGATAGGAGTTTAACATGAGATCAATTTTCAAATGAAAAGCTGAATTACAGGATTTTCATGTCTCAAACAGTGAGGACAAATATAAAACGATAATACAAACAGAAGGAAAAAATCAGTAAGGAGGTATGGAGAGTAGATAATGCTGATAGGTCAAAGAGTTTTGTGTGTCTGACTAATGCCATTAAGGACAAATCAAAAATATAGAATTCCCACTTAGAATTTTGTTTCCCAGAACAAGAGAAAATTAAAAAAGGCTGTAGAATTCTTTATAGTCAAGCACCTAGATAAAAATAATATCAGACTAATGTCTGAAGCAAGCTCAGAGACAAGAATTATATTTTTTGAGGAGCAAAGGAGTGAGCCACAGTTTTTGGAGGTTGTAGACTTGAAATACTTCCCTCCCTTTAAAAAGTGGGAAAAGGGAGGAGAAGAAAACTGTGAGCTGAGTATGGAAAAAATATTCAAATTGTAAACTCCTGGAAAAATATAAGCAAAATAAGAGCCTGCACTGGTTTGGCCAAACTTGTTGCTGAGTAGCTGTGGCCAGTGGACAAAGAGTAGCAGAACTATATCTAAATTCTTACAAAGTTATTGCCATACTAAAACCCAACCAAACCAACACACACAAAAAAAAACCCAAATTGACACCTAACAAATCTTCTAATGGTAGGAATAGACTAAATAAATTGTTTAGTGGTGGTTCCATAATTGGCTGGATGATCACATCCAGAAGTATTATTAATAGCTCAAGATAGAATAATACTTGCAATGAATCAACCTTACACAGGCATTAGTCCGGGAGGTATCCTGGCTGATATTTAATTAATGACAACTACTTTTATTGTTCAGATATAGAACTGGGAGCAATTACATATAAAGGCATGGAGACCAAGCTACACTTAGTACAGACTTAAATGTCTATTTAAGTGGTATTGTAGACAAATAGTCAGCATTTAGGTGGTAGCTCAGAGCAAAATCAGTTTGGGGAGGATGATAATAGCCTGTAAAAATAGCCTGTAAAAAAGTAGTTTGGGGAGGATGCTAATAGCCTGTTTTCTTTAAATTTGCATGTTATATGTGAATGGCCAATTTCATGCATTAGTAAAAAAGGGACTTATACTTAAGGCATTTGCATATTTCCACTGTCATATGTAATATATAGTTTGTAATCTCTGTGCTGTAACCTTTGTGCTTCAAGCATAATGTGGAAAAATTGGAAAAATAGTCAAGAATTGTTGAAGATTTAAAAACCATGATTTTTTAGAAAGGACTGGACTTCTTGAGTTCTTTAGAGTCTGCAAAGAAAAGAAACATGGTAATGGCATTCAAGTACATAAAAACTGCCTCAAAGAGGAAGCGAAGAATCCCTTTCTTATTTTCATGATCAATAGATCATGAGCTGCTTACGCCTGTCTAAGAAAATTCTTCACTAATTTAGTCAAGCTAAATATGCCCTTCAGAGCTGAAACAGCAGCTGGCAACAGCTTTGTGTTGGCCAGTGCTCTCTGTATTTGCATTGGTCACTCCTTTCACTTTGGCAGCTATAAATGTAATATGAAGATTATCTCAGGCATTAGAGAATTTACTCATGCTGGCTGCCCAATCAGGTTGTGGTCAGGAAGGCAACAGTATATGCACAACCCATCTGCAGCCTCGGGAACCAGTGGGATGATTTCTACTCCCATAATGCACTGTTGTGCCAATTCCCTGCATAGTATCTCCTTACAGGAAAGTTTTTCAAAACAAATTGTCAGTATTTCTCAAAAGGAAAGCATTATTCTTGTCAAGTAACTGTCTAAAAAGACAAGACCATAAGGAGCAAATAATGAAAGCTCATCATCAGCATATGTGAAATTCAAGTTCATGTTGGAAATTATTCCTGCATTACTAATCAACTAATAACATAATGTCTTCCAAGTATGTGTGTTAATAAAGACCCTGGGGAGGTAAACAAAATAATTATGCCTTTTCTTTTGCCCAAGAGAGCCAGGCTTACAGAAGAACATATGCAATTCTGATGCGCTACACTGGAAGAGGAAAAAGATCCTGATTGACTGTTTTGTATCTTCAAACTATCTGCTTTTACTCTTGGCAGCTGCTGTATTCAGCAACACCAGAATCTCAGGCATTTAAATAGAGGGCAATAGAAGTTGTACTTCAGTGTATTTCAGCTCTCTGGCATATTCTAAACAAGACGTCGAGCAGTAGGATTCATAAAGGTCCTTTATATTCCTCTTAATGTAAGAGTTTTTGAAATCACAAGCTATTCCTTATCCTAGAACTGGGGTCATTCAGCTTTCTTAGTACTAAACAGAATAAATTACCCTAGAAGGATCTTCAGTCAAGTCTTGTTTGAAACCTGTCAAGCAAGAGAGCATGCTTGACTTCTAAAATGCAAAGCAGAGACCATATTCTATATAATAAACTCCCTCTACTATAACTTAAACATCAGTTAATTGAAATCTCCTAAATTGGGAAAACTAACCTGGGTTATATCAGCTGAGCTGCTCTTCCATGTTTATTTAGATTCTGTTTATGCATCTTTCCCTCAGTCAGAGCTTCTGTTTAAAATGATTATTTATTTTTTCCAGTTTAATTTATTTAATAAGTATTTAAAATAGAACTCCAGTAAGTGGTGCTAGAAGGCTTAAAATAATAATTATTAGGGAAATTCTTAATTATCTTTAACACTGTTGATTTTACAGCTTGTCTTTATTACATTGATATTTTTTAATTAAATTACTTTCTACAACTTTTTTTATCCCATACTTTCATTCAGTTGCGCTGAACACTTTCTCTGGGGTAGATACTCACCAAAGATGCAACCCACTAATGCCAACCATTGTAATGAATCTAATCCAATGCCTATAGAGTCTTTCCATCTCTAGAAATATTGCACTTCATTTAAACTGTGCCCATTGAAAGCACATATTTCAACTCAAGGACCCAGAGGCATTATTTTTCACTCCTGAATGTGGATCCTTCCAGTCCTTATAATACAAACAGCTCTCCACCCTTAGAATTTCAGCAGCATTATTTCTGTAGACATTTAATTTCAAGCTGTCTGGAGAAGTGCTGTCCAAGACGTGCCTAGAATATTTCAATAACTATTGAAAGAAATGGATTAGTCAAAATGGACCAAGTCCATAATTAGTTAAATTATTTATGGGTTTTCTAGTATTAAAATTCATTAACAACTTTCAATGGTATGTATAACTGTGTATCTCAGTTTTTGAGTCAGAAAATCATAGACTCAACTTCATTTTAGGGGGAAGTGTTATAAAAAAGTAAAAACTATCTTTGCTTGTGTTTTGGAGATGAGATTCGAATATTTCAGGGCAAGTAATAGAAACACTTGGATACACTAGGATTTGATTTTCCTTTATCAGGATAATATTGGAAATAGGCTATCGCAGATAGCTGTCTGAAATACTTGATGTTCTGTGGCCGACCTAATGGAAAGTGGAAAGCTAGAAAATATTAGGGAAGAAATGGAGTTCAAATCAAATTACTTTTTATAGTATATAAATCCATAGTTCCTGCCCTTTGAATCATGTATGCAGGAATAGCAATCACATCCAAACTTTATGTAAAAAACTGGAAAAGATGACAGAAAAGTGAATCCAATGAATTACATATCATGTAGTATATATTTGCAGATCAAGCAATCAACACCAATTTAATTTACTGTAGCCATTTATATATATGTTAGGTGTGTAATTAATTTATTTGTGACTAATTGCAAGTCTAAAGGCATTGTTTCATTAGTTATTATTTAATTTATTTTGCTTTGCTCAAAACACTGCTATTGTTATATAGTTTCCTAATATGATATTTTGCTTACTTTCGACGCAAAGGGAAAGAAACAGCAAAAAAAAATTTAGAGGAAGATTTATACAACTGTTAAGATTTTATGTAGTCAGCCTCTGTCATGACCTAAATGTACAAAAATGTGTTTAAAATACAGTGCAGTAATATATTTCTTGTGACTGTAATGATAGTAAACCATCAGAGGAATAGGCACAGTTTCTTTATTATGTCTAATTGTTTTATTTTAAAAATGACAACAAAAATAATCAAGATAGTTTGGATAACAGGTCAAGATGTGTCACAGATCACTTGCATAAATGTGGGCATTTGATTTGTGCCTCATAGCCTATCTATTGAGTTAAGCACAATCTTAAGCACAGCCTATCTATTAAGTCAAGTTAATTACTGTGTAATTAAGCTATTAATTACACAGTATATAAATGGTACTTGTCCTTATTAATTAGATCCAAAAGGGTTCAATCCCTCTAGAAATCTATCCAGGATGTACCAAAGTGCCTGCTTCTTTATGTCTGTCCCTGAAGATGAGCCTGAAACCTTACACCAAGGCTTTATACTGGACTCAGGGTAAGTTAAGCACGTAACTATGGTGTTCAAAGTCTTCATCTGAGCTAGTTAGTATGGAATACTGGGGATAAAATTGTGCCTTCAGCCTTTGAAGGCATTCAGTCAAAAAGTGGGACTCTGTAGCACAGTGTTTGAATGTATGAGATCAGTGACTTAAATGTCACTGAAACTAGGTTTCTACCAGAATGGAAAGTTATCATTTTCTCATCTATATAAGAAAGTTTCTGTCTCTATTTCCATTTGTTTCTGGCTTAATGTTTCCGCAATGTTTCCTTATGGTGGCTAGGTTTCAGCAGGAGCAGAGCTCCGAAGGTAAGGAGCAGTCCATATTGGGATAAGGTTTTGATGGGAAATTTGCACTGTCTCTTGAACTCTAAAAAACAAGGCATTTCCCAGGCTCCTGAAGCACAACTTCAGGAGCCTGAGAAATTTTCAGATAAAAATCTGTATCATCTAAACAGTTTAGTTTCCTCCCAGCCTCAGTGTCAAATTAACAGGGATTTTCATGATGTTAGTTTCAATTGTGAGTATTTAAACTGTGTCCAAACTATACATTGTTATTGATTTAGTAAAAAAAAGTTGAATCACATCCTCCAAAGAGCAGAAGACCCACTCCACAGATGTTGTCCTGGTATTAGCTCCTCTTTCCTTCCTCTGAAGTAGAAAAGTAAAATGTTTCTATAGACCAATTTATCAATGTCTTTCTCATTTGAAGAATAACTCTAGAATGATTTGTATAATAATTTCTGCTTTGATGTACTCATCCTCATAGAGAAAAATTTGCTCCATCATCTCAGACATTGATAAGGTTCAGAATATCAGTAATACAGTCAGTATGAATATCAGTGGGCTAAAGAAACTGATGCATGATTGCCAGTATTCTGAACCTGAACTGTCCATCAGTTCTATAGACATTTCACCATTCTTACTTTTGAGTAAAAGATATATTTTCTTCCTCTAAAGAGTCTTTTGTTAATGCAGGTATGAGAGAAACAGTAATTCAAAATCATACTTATGTCTTCATCTGTGGCCCTTTATATGCTTGCTTCTAAATTTATACATCTATATTATGCATGGACATAATATATGTCAATATAGAGCTCAAGTGATCTTTGTCTATATTTTTTTTATACCATATGTGTACCTTTTTCTGTCTTTGTAGGTACTAGTTTTGTCAGTTGAGCATTTTTTTATAAGAATTGATCTTAATGTTGTGATTTGCTGGGGGACAAAACCTCCAAGCAGTTAGTAGATTTTCTTCCTTCCCTTCAGGGCAGCTGCCCAGAATGCTACCAATCACATAATGAACTTCATCCTCAATACCCTTCTCTCCATACGCTATTCAAATTAGAGCTACAGCCTGCTCTGCATTTTAAATGATAGGATACATATTTTAATGAAGTGAGCCACCCAAAACCTTGTATGAATGGAAGTAGACTTTCTTGTCTGTGTTTGATATGGCCCACCTATTGTTCACCAAAGCAAGCATTGCCTCCTTTAAATTTGGATCTAGTGACTCAACACTTGGAAATTCAGGGGTTCACGATAGTGAAGATCAGGCCGTGCAGCAAGTAGTACTTCTGAAGCATATTCTTATGAACTTCTGGGTTTGTTAAATAAAGCAAGCCTATGCACTGTTATAAATGCAGAATTTCTGTGACTGATTTTATAGATGTTACTTTTAAAAAGTATTCTTACACTATTTTTGGGATTTTGTGCTTTTGAATTAAAATGTTGGCATTTACTTAAAATAAAGTTTTTCCTATAGCACGCTCACTTATCTTGCTGATAAAGTTTGTCACATATGTTGATCTTTGGTTTGACTTATATAAGTCTTGGGCAGCAATCCAAGTATGGTGAAGGCTTACTGTTTAATTTGTTTTATCAACTCAAGTTTTCTTTCAATTGCTGCTAAGAAGTAAAATATTAATCAGTCAGCAAACATAGTAAAAATAGTTCTGAAAACAACCTTCAGTAAAAGCTGATATAGAATTACTGAAGCATGAAGAGCCATTTGCACATTAACTTAAGCAGGCAGCTTAGAGACTGAGTTGCTCAGAAACCAGAAAACATGGCACCTCAAATTAGTTCAAGTAAGAATTAAGCTGACACTATGGCTTCTTCTATGCTATTGTGTTATACTTCTAGAAGTATTTTTAATTGATTGGCATTATCTCTCCTCATTTTTTGTTGGTATGGAGTTTTTTTAATACCACTGACATATAGGATATATATTTTTCTCATATGGTCTTTTTGCATGGTATTAGTAAGTGAAAAATAGGACTAATTCTGAAAATTTCAATAATGCTGAAAATTTCAAACTTTATCATCATGTTACTCTTTAAACAACAGATTTAGACAAGCAAATGTCAATCTGAATATCTGAGAAAACTGTACAGAGTTATTACAGACACAATAATCACAGAAGGGTAACGGCTGGCAGGGACTTCCTGAGATTGTCTTATCCAACCCTCCTGCTAAAGAAAGGCTGCCTAGAATAGGCTGCCCTTGACCATGTTCAAATAGGTTTGAATATCTCCAAGAAGGGAGATTCTACAACATCTCTGGGCATCCTGTGCCAGTTTTGATCAACCCCACAGTAAAATAGTGTCTTCTGGTGTTTCAGGAAGAATTTTGTATTTATTTTGTGGTTTTTTGTTAAGGAGGTTTTGTTTTGTCATTTTGATTTTATTTGATTTTGTTTTAATTTGATTTTTTGGTGGGTTTTAAAATTTAACTTATGCCCATTACTTTTTCTATTTAAATGAAAGAAATCTTATCTTTCTTCCCCTACCAAAAAGTCCTGAAACACAGCCTCCAGCATTTATTTTAAATGCAAATAGTGGAAGAGATAATTTCTTTATTCTTAGCAATTTCTGATGGGGAAATACTAATTCTTTTGTTGTTCTTAAGAAAAAGTTGGGAGTTTTTGGAGCTCTTCAGCTTTTTATGAATTTTTTAAAAAAGACACAAAAAACTTTCCATGGGTAGGAGACTATAATTCCTCCAGATTTTGCTCTGTATGTAGTGCTGTCCTGACAAAATTGCCTTAGATGCTTATTTATATATTTCCATTCCCAAAACTGTCTCCATAAGCAATAGCCTAATCAAGTGAACATAGTCACATATGTAATTCATTCACGGATTTGATAGAATTAGTATGCTCTATTTTTCACCAATTAAAAATAGCATTTACTCTTGGGAAGAAACTTCAGGGACTGTTTTTTTTTTTCAGTTCTGTCTAATGCCACACAGTGGTGCTACCTTCAGCTGAGGACATGACCTTGCTTGAGCCTTGCTTGAGCCAAATTGCCTTTGAGATGACAAAAACAAGAATTATGTGGGACTACATTGTCCTTTGCTATTTTTTATCTGCAAATAATGCATATGGCAGGTACTTAGGACTTTAAGCATGTATATTTTGTATATAAATTTTATATTAGTATTATGCTGTAGAATTAGCATATACAGAGGTTTTCATTGTGTATTAAGACCTTTGTATTCTGTTTTCATTATTACTTCCTTTCAACAGTTTTGCTGAGTTATGTATATTACATGGGTGACATTCATACAAAATGTGTTTACTGAATCTTGAGGCTATGTCTGGCAATGGACCATTCAAATTCAAAGTGGCCATGAATCATATTCATGCCAGAATATGTTGCTTAGCAGCATTAGGAGGTCAACATCTCAGAGAGCTACAAGAGGTCATTGTGCCTAGCACATTCTCATGTCAGGGAACCATGTAATATGGTCATGTCATAAACACACCAAGGTGCTTCTTAAAAATCAGTTGTTTTCTCCCTGCCTCTCATTCTGCTAGAGAATGTTGTAAGATAGTTTTCCAAAATTGGATTCATCCCTTAATCATTTTGAGATTAATCTTGCTTTTTGTTTTCTCTTAGAAAATATTAAATAGCTTTCTTTTTGTGGCCTTATTTTTTGCTGCTTTTAAGCATGTTTTGCATATTTATACACAGGATATACATATTTGCGTGTTTTTATTGTACATATGTTGCATATTTTTATATGAATTATACATATATATTACACATTCTAGTCACTTCAGCACTGATAAGTTTAGCAAAGAAAGCTAATTTGGTTGTCTCCTATAACTATATCCTTTGTTCTCAGGACTTTGGTGGATCTTTCCTATTCTTGTTTTATTTGGTCTTCATATTTCCTGAAGCATGCATCACCGATCAACTTTCATCTGTTTATTTTGCAACATACTTTTTCTCTGTTTCTTATCTTCTACCTAACAAACTGAGAATTTCCACTTCTCCTTTCTTTGGTCTCTTTCAATTGTTGTTCAACCTAATTTTAAAATAAGTCACACAAATCTGGCCTTAAATTAATTGATATATTACTTTGATTTATTTCATCCAATTTTTCTTAGGATTTCAGACTACTACTTGTATATGAATTAATCTCCCATCCAGTAATCATTACTCCTAGAGTTTTTTCTGCATAGCAATAATCTAAGTATTTCTAATATTAGAAAAAAAAACTTATTTCAAAAATAAGTCTAGAATATATTTTAACATAACCATTCTGCAAGTCAACAACTCTGGTATAGAATATATGGATCTAAGATATTAAGCAAAGAGCTGTATCAGACAACCTGCATCAAAATTAGTTTTGAATGCATAAATTTTTATATCATATATATAAACCCTATTTTTAAATTTTTATCTTTGGTACCATAGCCAGAGATAAAATGTCATGGCAACAAATGTTTATTAATATTAGAGTTATATTGGGATGTTCCCTAATCTGTGGGGAACAATAAGATAAAATTCAGCTCAAAACTGCAACAACACAGGTACAACTCAGAATGAATATGAACTTTTTATCACCTTCAAATGAGAGGGAAGTTTGCTTGAAGCACTTACCTTCCTGCCTTTACTTGGTAAGAATGAAAAGGTAGGAAAGAATTTCAAAGCTTTTGCATATTATGAATACACATCAACTCTTTCATTTCCTATTCCTGTTTCTTTCAGGAGCTGCTCTGAATCAAATCTTGATCCAAACACGTGTTCAAAAAAACACTAAAACTGACTGTTAGAGCTGAATTAAAGAGGAAACTGAAATTTTTCTTCTTCATTTATGATAAGTGGCAGATTAGCAGTTCAGTGGACAGGCCAGAGTCACAGTAATTGCCCAATATCACCTCCTGAAGTGTTTTCAAAGGTAAGAACAAACATTCTAGTCTACACCTGCCTGGGTCTATGGATGAGGTAACAAAACCTCAAGGTCATTGTTGACTGATGATAGGAATTGTGTTGGCTCATCTAAGCTTGATGATAGAAATTTAAAATAAACAAAAATTGCACTGCATCCCTTAGTCCTTGGGATCACACAACAAAGTGAAAAGGAAATGATTATCGAAAATGTTGTTTTTAATTCTGTAGTTACTGAAAATAAAGAACTTTGTTTTGTATTATGCTACCTTATCCCCTTCTAAATAATTGTTAGATGTTGACTCATGTCTGATTCAGATATACAGCAATATTCTCAGTGGGTGGTGCACTAACTTAGGAAATTTTTGCATTGTTCTGGCTTGTCAAACTTGTATTTTCATGCAAATCTTGATTAAGCTTACTAGAAGAAAAAATATGGTTTCATAATTATATCTTGAAGTAGCACACTCAGCCCAAATTTAAGAAAAGAGAAGATGCACTTCTATATAGGAAGCAGTCAGTGTAAAAATGTCTGCTTTTATGTCTTAGCTTTCTCTAGCATACCTAGCCTCCTGTCATGAATTTAAAAATCAAAGCTTATCCTTTGAGTACTTGGTGTCATTTAAACGCTGGGATGAGCTAGAACACAGGTACAGAGGTATCCTTCTCCTCAGCAGGTGGACTGTTCTTGGAAATTTTTGCATCTCTTTAAAGCAATTCAAGTAACAGCAATGACTGCAGTACACAATTGTACTCAGTATATATTTATGTATTTCTCATGTGTCATTATTAACATTTAAACATGTTACTGTAACTACTGAAAAATAATTCAATATTTGTACTTTATTGAACCCAGTATTTAATATTCTGAGTGCTGGGTTTCCTCCTCACACTGCTATTTCTCTTCCCAGTCTATGTTCAAACATCAAAGTTCAAAAATAAAAATAGTCTACAAACTTTTGAATTGAAAGCAACAACTCTCAGGAGGCATGCATAGCAATATTTTCTTCCTTGCAAAATCACCTTGATGGCACTCACATGAAAATCAGTAAGTGTGCTATATGTCTTACTACCTTATTTTTAAAAGACAGCTACTGAAAACAAATTAGATTTATTTGTCTATTTCTCATGGTAGGTAATCATCAAATTAATTATTCTCAATATATTACTTATCTGTACTAATGACTTTGGATCTTAAATATCAGTGATCCAAAATGAAAAGATAAAGGCTTAAAAAAAACCCCACCAATTATCAAGAAAGTCCACTCCAGTAAAAAGAAAGCAAAGCTGAAACTGAAGAATTTAACCTTTTGTAAATGAACAAAATTTTTAAAGCATTGTCAGAAAGAACATGCTTTTGCAATGCTTTGGCATTTGGTGGGACATAAAGGTGTAGAAAAAGAATAAACTACTTTTTGATCCAGAAGCCTAATATTTTCCACAGACAGGACAGTTAATGCCAAAAGTTTCTGTACACAGTGCTGCTTTCAGTAAGAGATCATAGTTTAAAACTAATAATCTCCTTTTAAATAAAAGTTTCAGATAATAAAAGCATTTTGTAGAAAAGACTAAGAAATCTTCATTCATTGGTAAGTAGTATGTTTTGATCTGTTGATTAAGCTCCTGTTTAGAATGTGCATTCTGTAGTCTCTATGGGGATCCAGATAGTGGCATTATGTACAGTGCCTAACCACAGAATTAACCTAATTCTAGTGTATTTTCTGCACTTTGGAATTTATTAAAACAGGTTGCTATGGCAATAGCTGCTGAAACTCCAGAATAATCAAGACAGTTATAGACTAAATTTGTTCTAACAATCAGAGCTAGGAACAATCACTCCCTATATATTTGTGCACTGTGACAGAGTTGCAATTGTCAGAAAGTCAGCCAGCCTTATAATTTTAACAGGACTCCTGGGAGGAATAGAAAGTTCAGCTTTGCAGGTGTGGAACGGAAACACAGAGAAGTCAAGTGATTTGGTAGTCTCACAGACTACCAAATTATTAAAAACCAGAGGGAATTATTAAAAACCTTCTGGGGAATTATTAAAAACCTTCTGGGAATTATTAAAAACCTTCTAAGCCCAAACATAAGTATCCAATGTAATGAATTCTCCTTTCTCATTTAATCTTTCTATGTGTAAGTACATCATCTTCTGTTTAAGGACAGGTTGAAAAGGTCTAGAATTTGTTGCTGTGCTGGTATCTAAAAGCAAAACACACAAACAAGCAAGCAATTCAACACACCAAAATCTGACTGTGTTGATCATAGGTGCCCTAGTAAGTTAATCAGGGTCAGGAAAGTGCCTTGAACACTTGCACACAAATAGCTGTATGACTTAGCAGCACCGGCTGACATCACACTCAGCATAGTGCACTGATGTATGACTGCCCAGTTCCTGCCAATGTTTGCCCCAGGGCCACAAATACTCTCCCAGTCAATGCCAGAGCATGATTTTGAGCCCATCAAGGAACAGCACTCCCTCCCAGAAGGTAACGCAAGGCTCTTACTAGAACCTAGGTCAAAAGGGTAGTTTTTCACTTTCTCTGTTACCCTGAAAAAGAAGAAAAAAACAAAGTAAATGAGAAGTTTTGTAAGACACAGTAAATTTTATGTGCTGTATTGTAGGCTGGTTATAGGTGTAAGAAACCTAGATTTTATATACTATTGTGATAAAAAATTGGGAAACTTCAGTTCAGGGTAATTTCAGGGTGTTTGAATAGGCTGTCTTAACACAAATACCTTACATAATTGATGACTTCTTTCTTGAAATTATTTGCAACCTCTCCAATTTTCCACAGTGACCGCATACCACAGAAATATGCATTGAGCATTGTTTTAATTTAATCCAGATACAGTATACAGAGCAAATAAATTCTGCTGTGTGTAAAAGCTTGTTGTGGTGAAGGATGAAGTGTCAGAGAATGAAATTTTCTGAAATGCTTCTTAGCACAGTAGGTAGGAGCAATGTTTCCTAAGACCGTGAAGCTTATCAGAGTTTTTAACCTACTGGGGATCAGTGTCCTGATCAATTCCTGTCACTCCTCTTCAGGTGGAAGTGTAGCAAAGGACCATTTTAGTATATGTATTTTCTACCAGAGACAGAAGTCTCTAGATTTATGGAAGAACATTGTATGAACCCTCTTTTTCTCTGAGATTGCATAAATTCAGTCATCCATTTGCTCCTCTGAATTATGCTCCATAAAAGTGTGCTGTCATATGATTTCCTTAATAAACCTGATTCCATTTCTTAGTATTTTATGAAATACCTATTGAAGTTTAAAGGTAATCCAGGTAATGCAAACAATTTTGGGAAGAAGCCATGCTTTTGGAGTGCTTATAGGCAGACAATTTACTAATGAGTCATTGTAGTTGCCAGGAAATGGATTGAATGAGCAAGTTTTGATTACTTCTCATAAATTGAGTCAAACACTAGTTACCAATTTATGTACACGTGGCTGTCTCAGCATACCAAATGGTAAGTAATGCTTTTTGAAATGGTAATCCAATGTTCTATGTCTGTGGGAACATTAACCTAGTGGTTCAATGCTCTTTCATGGTTGTAAAATCCATCAATGTGTGCTGTAAGGGCATACAGTTGAATTGCATGTTGCAATTCAAATACAGAGGACAGTCACACATCTTAAGACAAAATATATTTAAATATTCTTGTCTAATGAACTCTTCTCAGTTAATATACTAAAAAATAAAGGAAGGAGAAAAGCAAGAAAACAAAAAAACAATCAAGGAATTATATTTTTCAGCTATTCTATGAAAAGTGAAAAGAAAAGCATGAATGGTAGAAGGACTGAGATATATGCAGAATCATCTGGTTTGTACCATAGAAATAGTGCTGACTGAAGTAAATTAAATGTCTATTACCCCTTTAGCAATTCTTGAATTACCACTGACCCTACTTACAAGTAAAAACACTAGTGATATGATTTGTAACTCCTTCACTCCTCTAAATGCACACAAATTTCTCCATTTTCTGGTGCTGATTCTGTTTACAGAAAGAAGAACAAAGCATATAAGAACAGAAAATTTACATTAAAAAAGTACTTTTATATTTTAGAAAATCATGTTAAAACTGCAGTAATTTTAAATAAAAATTTGTGGATTTACCTTTGCTCCCATTATTTGGATGCTAGTATCTGACCAATGCTTGTGGTTCCTAGATTTGCCAGTCTTCCACTATTTATTACTGTCATTAGTCAGATATTAAAAATTAATTATATTGCCTTAGTTAACTACTTGAGAATTAAATTCCACTTTCTTAAATTTGAATGGACCCCTAAAGGTGTTTTAGTTCTGTGCTTCTATCAAGGTGCCATTATGATTAAATAACCTGTTCACTATACTTGCATTCTTGGATGCATGAATCCAGGATAAATATGTGCAATATAAAAATGCATAAATAGAAACTAATTAAAAGGTTTTCTTAAAAAAAACCAAATACACACACCAAAAAAAAAAAAAAAAAAAAGAAAGAAAACAAAACCACAAAAAAAATCTAACATAAATTTAAATTTGTTATTGATTTACTGCTTCATATAACATGGCTGTATCATCATTGCACTCTTTTATATGAATTAGTACCTCTAGACAGTTTAAATATCTCTCATTATGCAGTACAGTCTAACCAGGAGAGGAACTGAGGGGAAAAAATTGTGCTTTTGAAACACTGAGTTCCTGACACAAGGTTATCTTTAAAATATTTCTCTTATACTACTTATTTAAGCAGGAGTATTTCCTCTTCTTTTATTTATTTTCTAATTTGGCCTTATGAATTCTTATGAAAAAAAGTACTTTCTCCAAAAGTCAAAAAAAACTAAAGTACTTTCTATCTCGTTCTTTCAATGTATGAAGGATTCGTTTTCATACAACGTTGTTTGGAGAACCACACGAAAAATGCTCAGTCTATCTCAAGACTTCTAAAAGAAGCTCAGGGAATGATCCTGAGGCTAATTGTGAAAAAAGAGCAGGTATCAATGACGACAGATGTGAAAGAAATTCCCAGGAAGTATCCAAATGAGGTGACACAAGAACTGTTGGATTTAATGGTAGAGAAGGTTAGCCAGGAGACCTTATTATGCATAAAAATCTTCCTGACAAGGGTCACTGAGGCAAATTCAAAGATCATAAATCCTTTGTTCCTCAGTACATACGTAACACATGGATATGTTTTGACTTCAAAAGTTTAAAAAAAGGAAGAAACAAAAAGTGGTTTTATATATCCAAGGACTGTAAGTGTGAGTTAGGGCAATGAAAAGCAGCAGGAGAATTGGAAGCAGAACATAATTTTTGGAGAGCTTTAAATTATAGACTTTAAGAACTTTAATTAATTTTTAATTTTTTTAGGGCCAGAATTAAGCTGCCATAGAGGAAGCCAGAATTTTTTTATGACTACTGCTAGGAATCTGCTTTTTGCATTTTCTGATACTGTCCCCAGTCAGCATCAGCAGACTTAACTAAATAGACATTGGATATACTTTAACAATATCATTCCTGAGACCCCAAGAAACACAAAAAAAAAGTCAAAAAATATAAGACAAACCATTACTTCAAGCTATGAAGAGAGTACAAGGTACAAAACACGTAAACAGTTGCCTCTAGGAGATAACAGGAAATTAAAAAATTGGTTTGCAGTACATCAGTCACAGGGATACAGTTCAGACATACATACTACAATACATTTAATAATTGACAAAGTACATGAAAGTAGTAGAAATAAAAATAGCTTGAGGACAAGCTAAGAAGCTTATATATATTTTCCATATAAAGATTAAATTCCTGCATTACTTTAGTAGTGCAAATGCCTTTCTTTGAAAACAGTGTGAATCAGGTGTTCTTCATCATGTATGACCATTAAATATTTAAAATCTGAGGTATTATAATTATTCTCTGTCATTCTTATTCTACTCCTTGACCAGAGAGATAAGACATTATTAGTAGTTGAGGACATACATGCTATAAATTTCTTGAACAGAATGAGTAATTGAATAAAACATACGCATAAAATCATAAAGATTAAATTGTTTAATCTTTATTTCCTTTGCTATGTAGGCAAGATTGTGCTTAACTCTTCTTTCAGCACAGCCAAAATAATTTTATATGGATGTGCTGTTCTCACTGAGAAGGGTGTGGTCTGACATTTTTTGTCTTAACTACCTCTATACCAGGGCTCTGGCAACATACTTTGGGAACCCAGCTTCTCCTTATGTCCCATCACATATGAAATATGCAGAGTTCATTGCAATTACCTCTCTTTAATTGTCTGTCATCACTTCAGCCTATGCTGAAAAATAACGAGTGGCAAAGCCCTAAACATGAGGACAAGATCAATCTGTGGTTCATTTAAGTGTCTAGCTAACAATATACTAAGTGCTCTGAACTCTTTCCAGCAAAGCAACTACTTTTGGACTCAGAGCAAAACATTGGAACTGTCCAGCTGAATCCAAGGAGACATCTCTCTCATCCTTGAGGCTAAACAGTTGTAATTGCTGGGCCTAATTCTTTTCTTGGATCAGCGATAGCATGCTCAGCATTTCGTAAGATCAAGATTAGGTCCAGAAAATTTTAGAACACAATCCTGTAGTTTGTTTTCTTTTCCAGTTTTCCAGTACAATTCCAGGAAGTAGTCCAACCTTCATGTGAGCAAATAGATATACTCAAATTTTCCTCAACATGACTGAAACCAGGAATCTTGGGCTTTTCTAAAGCAAATTAATTTCTAAATTTTAGCAAGTGTTTACATGAAACATTGATTTTTATAGCTTTACCTTATCTCTGTATGCACACATAATATACATGCAAGTATGATGTCATGTGTGATAATTTTTTTGAGTCTAAATGAAAATACATCAAAAGTAGCAGTGGGATGTCAAAGTGAATACAATTTTGAAGCCAATACCTCTTGTCTTGCCTGACAACTTCTGAACTAAAGCCTTAGCTCAAAGCACATCACAGAACAGTGAGAATGGAGAAAATGTTTCAAGCAACCATGGGAAGCATCTGGTCTTTGTGAACTAAAAATTGCATGGAAAACACATCTGTCCAAAAATCAAAACACTGGCAGCTGTTGTAGCCAGCTGTTACTTTGTCCATTTAAAAAAAAGGAAAAGGGCATTACTTTTAATTAACCATTTCCTGCTCCCACTTCTTTGGTATGTATTTTTTAATGTTTTCTTCGGTATGTATTTCTCAATGTTCTCTTTGGTATGTATTTTTCTAAATAATATTACTTCTTGCAAGGAAAGGTTTCCTTCCACAACCTTGGTTGTCTTCAACATCAATTTACTTGTGATCTAAGCAATTATGAATCTCAAAACCAGAAGACTGAAAGAAAATTTGTGTGGAAGGGATCTTTACCAAAAGATAGACATGAGTCAAAATGCCAAAGTTTTGAATTCCCATTGAATATTTATTGCTTTCCTTAAGGCAAAATCGATTAACCCTCCATAAGAGCTTAAATTCACCTTATAAAAAAAATGTACTGCACATTTGATCTACACCTAAATACAGACAGGAAAACTTTAACACTTTGCCTAAGACATACCTCAATTGTCTCACAGCTTTTGTTTGGTATTGCTCAGAACACTGTACCAATTTCTGCTTAGGATGAAGTTCTATAGCTTAGGTGGTAAAATATTTATTTAATACCAAAAATACTTTGATGCTAGAATATAGACATTGCCCTTCTCACGAAAAAATATCATATGATTTTGAATTTAATTTATTGCAGTGGAATTTCAGCAATCAAAACATCTTTTCTAATCTTACGTGAAGCAATTCTTGCATATAAGACACCATGAGGATTTTACCAATAAAAACATTTTTTTGTCTTTTTCTTGATATTTTATTTTTTAAATTTCTCTTTTTTTAAACCAAGATAATTAGAAACACATTTAATAAGTTTAAGTGAAGAATAATATGATCCATATGCTTTGTATGCTCCAGATATAGCCTTGCGATTTAGAGAGATAAATTTAGGGAGCACTTCAAGCTTTCCAATATGTATATTTTGTTTATAAAATTCTAGAACAATTCTACAATATCTTTCCTACTTTATTACAGTATATCTCAATTACTTTAAAAATTTTACTTCTGTGCAATTTTTCATCTAGGTATAATGAATTCACAGGAGGTACTGCTAGAGCTGAAGCTATTTTTTCAGTCATGCATGGTATAAAAACAATTATTTATTTCTTTATTTGAAGTGTCATTTACTAAAATTGAGTAGTCAATGAAAACAAAAAATGTTAGAAAAACTTTTTATGATGTGGGGATACTGTGCCCAACATCACGAGACAATAACAACTCATTTAAAAAAACAAAATGGAAACAAAACAGTATGCATACTCTATGCAAAAGTGTTTGGAAAACTTGTTCCTTTTGCATGTAGTTGTGGGATAGTATTTTTAGCAAAAAGTTAATTTTATAAAATTGGAATCTCTAAGTTTCCCTAATAGGCAGCTTTTTGAAGTTGTAAAGACCTGCTTACTTCCAAATACCTCGTTCTGTCTGTCTTACTATGTAGTAAAATTGATTAACCTTTTCTAATTACATGGGCAGCATATACTGAAAAAAACACTTATTTTTCTCAGTAGGATTGATTAAATTACTTTGGTTGTGAAAACCTGAGAAATTTCATAGATACAAGGATTATTTTAATAAACCTGCTTTTATTTTGAACTCCTAATGAAGGTTGAATAGTTTACTTTCTAGCTCCGAGTTTTCACCTTCCCACTTAGAAATTTTTTTTTATTTTTTAATTATGCTTATAAAAGTATGGGGTACTTTTACTAATAATTGCAGAAACTGCGTCCCTGTAGAACTATATATGCTCTCCCTATTATTTTTTCCCTCATATTAAAACTTCTTAGGAAAAAAAAAGTGACATTAAACTAGACAAAATTTTAAGAATATCTTCTGGGAAAATACAACACTAGTTATCTACTTTCTCACACTAAAACATATTGAATTCCTCATATCATCTTTGATTTTCTGACTTAAAAATATAAGCTGGTCTGTACAGTGAGCATACTTGTGAATTTATCACAGAAAGGATCCTTTTAGAGAATATTTGTTTCATCAGTGACACTCTTCCATCTCTTTCACTTCCTTCCTTTTACTTGAGCAGTTTAAATAGTAAAATGGAGATGATGGTCCTCTAAAAGGCTGCATGTTTTACAGCTGGCAACAATAATATAAAGTACCATTGAAAACATTCCACCTCAGCAGTTTTACACACAAATGAATATTTTTTCCTAAAATGCTTGATTAGCAAAATTGCTGTATTTTCTGCAACTATAGGTATGTTGTACATTTGTGCCATACTGTCTAAAGGCATTAATTAAAATCTACAGACATATGCTGTAATGGAGTCCCCAAATCAGACTTTGCTCTGAACAATAGTGACTTTCTTTTGCCCGAACCAACAATGGACTAATACATGTATTTGACAGTAGTGAATCAATGGAAAAAATGATTAGTGATCATATAAGGATCTTGTACTCTCAACAGCACTGTTCTAACTCAGGTCTATAAATTTTCCACTGCTTAAATATTTACTGTTAAAAATGGGACATTGACTGTCTGAAGGCTGAAGTCTTTTTGTTAATCTGCCTCGTTGTTCTCTCTGGATTAACCAAACATGGATCCATACTTGCTCAATTTCATTAGGATGTAGCTTCCAACAGAATGGCAAAAGAAGCAAGATAGGTCATGGCAAATCTGTCAGTGAGACAACCTTTTGAGAAGTTCAGTGTCATGGTAATATAGGTAAAGAATGTCATCATTAGATTATTAGTTTGTTCTTTCATTATTCATACTAGCTTCTTGTATTATCTCTAATCTATTAGATCATAAACATGACACTAATTATCTTAATTACTTGTGTATGAGGTAAAATGTTTATGTATTCATCAGCAGAGGAAAACTGATTTCACCCAAAAGACTCAGTATTCATGAGGTCAGACCTAAAGAGTATTCCTTTGAAGAGATCTAGCTTACTCAAGATAGCTGAAACATTTCTAAGACTGGAGTATATTTTCAGAGAAAACCTTTTGAGATTGATAAAGATTGATAAAATTAAGATTACTATCTTCAGATAATATTTCTTAAATATAATTATTTTTATTTCTTTGTGTTTCACATGAAATCAAATAAATCACTAAATTTTTTTGTATACTCTAGAATATTTTGTCTTCTTTTTTATAATATTAAGTATATTCTTCATGTATGTTGAGATTTTAGTCTGAATACCTAGCAGGGCTACTGTATTGAAATGAGAATTCAGGTGTCCTCGATTATGTCATAATAACAAGAAAAGAGAAACACTATCATGTATTTGAAAAGCCCTAAATCTCTTTGTACTTTAAAAAAAAATCCAATTCTCTGAATTGAATTAGGTTTAAAGGAAGTAAATTAGTTTTTCCAGTTGTAGATTTCCTTTAGGTACAAGAAGGGAAATAATTTATTTACTTGAGCAATACCCCAGGTCTGATCCAGCTGTAGGAGACCTGGAAGTAAACATGAAAATAGTCACATTTACTTTTAGTCTTATATTAATAAAAATAAATAAATAAAGGCTTTAATGCAATTCAATTGCTTATAATTAAATGAACTCTTTTGACTGTAAGATCATTCTAAATGGATAAACAACAATATTTATGATGAAACAGGCAACCTGTTAATTCAATCTACCAGCCTTAGCTTGATATTTTTTCCTTTATAACAAACATACATTTGTCTCAACCTAATGGAAGAAATTATTGACTTCAAATATCACTGATGATGGGTATGTAGGAAATGTACAAGTAGACAACAACACTTCCTTCCTGAGTCCACTGTAGTATTTTCTCTTACTTTTTTTTTTTTCTCAAAGCAAAGATAATCTACTGGTTTGGATTGTCTTTGCTTCATTGGGGCTACCTAGCAAATGTGGCAATGTCTGGAAATTCTGGTTATAAGACTGCTCAACCAAGGTAGGGTTTGGGCCAAAATCATCAGTATCAGATCCTGAGTAGCCTGAGGAGGGAGCCTTATCTGACTATAAAAGTACGATTTAAGTGCCTTAAATAGTATGTGGACAGTTGTTCAGAAATAAAATGATCTTAGAGTTCTGTTTTAATAACTGGAAAATAATTTTCACAGCATGAAATTGTGTACTTCTCTAGATAGGTGCAACGGCAGAAAGTATGGATGCAAGCTTACTTCAGCGTGCATTTCCCTAGCATTTGTGGGTTTGAAACATTTTGTCTGCATACATTTTCCATTATGGGAATAACATTTTAAATGGAAAACTGTCACATTTTTTTATAACATAAAATTGTTCAGCTATCATCTACTTGGCCCTAATCAGTTAACTCTTTCCCAAATGAATGAATTGTGAACTAGAACAAGACCATGACCTTTTGCAAAGATGACTAAATTGAAATGTATGAGTGGGGGTGAAAGTATTCAAGGTGACCTCAGTGTCAGAGAATAATCCTAAAGCATTTTGTTGTACTGAAACAGATGCAGCCTCGACAGGGATCAATATCTTTTGTGTCTACCCCTAGTTCTAGCATTATTACAATCTGGGCTCAGATTCTGCTGTCTCTGTTATGCTGCATCCTTTTCTATGCAAAAAGAACAGCCTTGGTGTAACAAATTCAATGTTTTGTCAGTGTATCAAAAAATCTTGGCAGTAGCAGTTATTATCAAATTTACTCAAATTTTGACACACTACTACCTACATCTTGTCTTCATAGCTTCTACAGGTGTCACAGAGCTGACTTGAGCAGTCACTCCGTGGGAAATGGTTATGTGAATAGAATGCATATATTTGCTGCACAACAAATTCACAGTCTTTTGACAGAACTACTCTAATACAACCTCTCTCCCCCACCTCCCACCTTCTCACCAAGACATGGAAGATGAAACAATGTGATGATTTTCTTCTACAATAGCTATAGTTCCAATTATGTGTGACAAGCAGGCATTTCATGTTGGTTTCACCCTATTATAATTTAATGGCTTTGGCAGACCAGTGTGGTCTTAGTGAAGCACACATGATTCCTTCATTAGATCTAGCATGTGTTTATTCAGTTATTTGGCTATTTAGCATAAATTTAGTAATATGTCTGGTAAGGAACCTTTTTGAGTTCATCTAGCCCATTTATTAATGACTACTTTTCCAGCTAATGTTAGTTTCAGGCTCATCTTCACTTGCCATCTAAAAGAAATTTTAAAAACCCACAAAACTATTTCAGTTCTTATTCCTATTTTAAATGACTGCTCTGCCATAAACTAGAGGGAATAAATAAAATCATTTACGTATTGAATTATTTTTTTTCTTCAAACATATAATTTAAAAATTAAAATATTGTGAAGTTTTATTAACTAAATTGTTGGACTCTTAAAGCTGTCTCATTCATCAGGAATATTTAATATAACACTGAACCTTACCTTTGTCTATGTAACTACAATGCTAAAAGCACTATATCTTTATATGCTTAGCTCAGGATTATAGTGAGTGCCAGCCTCTCTTCCAAGAAGCAGGATAAAGATCTCAAAATCTACTATATGCCGACAGCTTTTTTGGACTGCTTTTTTGGACTGCTTCTGTACCTATTTTTTAAAATAGGTACAGAAATACATCCTTTCCTTGTTATACTTGGTAATATGCCTTGGTCCTTTCCTCACATTTTATTCTTGGAGATCATCAGTGATGCCTGCATATTGAAGAACATGTTTTGACTCCTCAAGTGGTTTAAAAATATTTTGCATACATGAAAGTGCAGGTTGTCCTGGTCAACCTCTAAGTGTGATGAATGATGCTGAGGCTTTATGGGTCAATTTGTGGATGTAGTGGTCTGGTTGAGATGGAGTTAATTTTCCCCATAGCAGCCCTCACAGTGCTGTGTTGTAAAGGTGTGGGTGCTGCAAAGGTGTTGATAACACACCAGTGTTTGGCTATGCTGAGCCATGCTGGCACAGCACCAAGGCTGTCTCTCCAACTTTGTCCCCTCACCAGCAGGCTGAGGGTGTCCATGGCCTTGGGAGGGGGCACATTCAAGACACAGTCAAGACACAAGCTGACCAAACTGACCAAATCTGCTTAGTAATGTGAGATAAGTGAAAGGGAGAATGTGGGCTTGTGTGCATTCATTATTATGATGTTTTCTGAAGCAACAGCTATGTGTTCTAAAGCTCTTTTTCCTGGGAATTGGCTGGACATCACCTGGTGATGAATAATTTTTTCTGGTAGAGAATAACTTTTTCTTTTGTTTCCGAACAAGGTCTCTGCTTTTGATTTGTTAGATTGCCCTCATTTTGAACCATGAGGGTTTTTTCCATTTCATTTTGTCTTCATCCTGTCCTGCTGAGTAGGGGAATGATAGAGTGACTTGGTGGGTACCTGGTGGTCAGCCAAGATCAATCCACCACAGTGGAATAGAGTTTCAAAATTAAGTAATGTTTTGTATTTTAAAACTCTCTTTGGAACAGACAAGGGAAGAGATGACTTGTCAAAAAACTTGAGGTTGGAATAGACAAATTAAAATAGATTCCTGGAAAAAGGAAACTTGTTTCATTCACGAGGTTAAATAAGGTAAATATTGCAGTTTCCTGAATAGATACTGTGATATAGCTTTGGATCATATGGTTTTCATGCAAACAAGGAAGGACTGCAGAGCAATACTGAGGGGAACAGATGTGGAGGTAAATGAGATTGAAACACCTGGTCTTTAGACTAAGAAACATTGCTCTTCTATTTTTTAAAAATTTGGGGGTGCAAGCAAAAACTTTGCATCAAGTTTGCAGTTTGTAATAGTAATGAAAACATGCACAATGGTTATCTTCACCATTAGTGGTCTTAGTGAATAATAATTTGGCAAGTAAAATAAAAAAACCTTGCTTGGAAACGTCAGTTGCTATTTTCTACCAGATTATTTCTGGTGGCATTCTGTTGCCATATTTATTTCTGGATAGTTTACAAAAATTTGAAGGTAAATTGAAGGTAAATGATCAAATATTTCTTATGGAGAAATGATTCATGAACAAGTATAAGTGTTTAATTATATCTCTTCTAACAGTAAAGAAATGAAGAAAACCAAAGAACAGATGTCTATTCATATCTTTTGCTACCTATGTTACTCATCTCCATACTTCTTTCCTATAGATTCAGTTTTTCTAAGCTATCTTGTGTAAGATTTAAATGAGAAGTGTTGAATCCATCCTGGTGGAATGATCCATGACTATTCATTTACCATGAATGTCATAAAGACGACATGCTTCTCTGCCTAAGCATGTTCATTTGGATAGAAATGATATTTTGAAGGGAATATTCTAACTGTTCCCACTTGCTGATGTGATTTGCTTCAAGAAGGATTCCCAGACTGTACTGACATGATCATTTGGGCATGATACTTAACAGAAGAATGCACTCCAATCCTTCATGGACCTTCAATACCTATAATGAGATTAAACTCTTAGATAACAGTATGGCATCAGGTCCTCAGCAGCTAATATGCTTCACAAATCATTCTTATGATAAATATACCATATGCTAATGAAAAGATAGTCAGTGACATTTCAGAGTGGAAGGGTGCAAAATAGCAACACCCTGTGTGATTTGCTCAACAAATTCTGATTACAAACAACTGATTAAATTAATTAAAAAGTCAATGTTCCATTTAAACCTGAGAGGAATATGTTAACATGTATTTATTTTTTTATTGTCATATTGTCATCTTTTAAAAGCTACATGGCTAAGGAATTACAGATGCACACACACTTTTCTAAACATGGATATTGGTTTTTTTCAGCTGACATAGGTCACGCTTGATGAAAAAATATAGCAGACAAAGGTAAGCAACATGTTCCAAAAAACCCAAACCCTTTGTCAATTACAGAAGTGATGATTCTCATCAGATATACAGTAACAATTTTTTATCAGTGATTTGTGCCTGACATCCAAACTGTCAGGTTAGATGGGAAACTTCCCAAAGGTCAGTTTACAATCAGTCCTGATCTTCAAGTCAGGCAATAGACATAATTGTATCTACTCTAACCTTCAAACTCTTTTATAGATTACATGCCTGTCCCTTATTTGCCTCTATAGGAACAAAAGAAGCCAGGAAAGGAGGATTACATAAGTATTCTGAACATTTTGTTGCCAGATCTAATAGTGCAATTTTCAAAAGCAATTCACCTTTTTGTCCTAATAATTGATGATTTGGTGGCAGGGTTTCTTAAACCAATATTAAGCAGTCCAGAAAAGAAAATACCTCTGGAACAGAAAACTGGTAATGAAAATATAGCAATTTACTATTATATACAAATCAAATCACAGAGCAAGTGATGAAAATAGGGCAGGATGTGATTTGGTTTGCCACTTTGTGCTGGTCTTTAAAAAATTTGCAGTGATCACATAGTCTGTATAACCTAGATCTTATTTAGGTTTGGACTTTAGGCACTTTGGATATTAAAGTGTCATTTTTGCCCTGCAAACACTCTAATGTGACCATTGTTAACTATCTGCAAAATCATATTGAAATTGCTCAGTGGCATAGCTGAATGAACCATACCATCATGAACCATATTGCTTCATATAGTATCTCTAAATAACACTGAGTATGATTAGAGTGTCTTTTACTAAACTAAAAGCCCATATCAGTCTGAACTAGTGTTCTCGTGTCAAACTGGTTTACTCAATTACAAGGCTCTGAGTCTTTATAACTTTTCCAAGGTGTTTCATCTGATTGCTTTCTCACTTTTCTAAACTACAGATAGAAATAGTTCATACAATGTTTGCTTTCAGTTTTCATGGTACTTCCTACCTAAGAACTTTTAGACTGTGTCTATATTCACTTTGCTATAAAATATATATACAACAAAGTCAACTCTAGTCATTCCTCACTGGCTGTCCTGGCCAGAGCCAAAGGTAAGCAGATCACGATGATAAACTGAATTGTAAAACAAAATTGAGAAATAAGCTCAATGGGACCTTTAAAAGAAAAGAAAAGGTAATCTCATATGAAACACTGTAAAATAGAAAGCCAAATGCATAAAATAATATTTGCATGATGTACTAGGGGCACATCTGTAGCATTCTCGGAGGTTGAACAAAAGGTTGGATTAGATATGAGGTTCTCTTCAGTTACCAAACTGTTCTGTCTGGGGATTAAGCAAGTTGCTACTTGACCTAACGCAAGCTATATAAATCAGAAAAGAGTTAACCAAAATTACATACATTCTAGGGCAATTTTAAATTCATATTTCATCTTATTTAACAAAATGTAAGTTCCTATATGAAATGAATACAGTCAATGAAAGTTGAAAAGTTTAAGCATGGAGGAATGAACCTGTATTTTATTTGGAGGTGAAGATTTAAACCAAGGGTGCATGTTGCTATTGGACATGAAATGAGTACACAGAAGCTTGGTAAGCTCAAAAGAAAAAAAAGACCTCGTTTTATTCAAACATCTACTATTTACAGAATTCTAGAGGTGAGCATGGATTGGAGAATGGAATTACCACCTCTCCAACCACACTGGTCTAAAGATCAATCAATCATTTCTCTTCACCCACAGAGAAATATATAAACTATTTTATTTATACATGAAATTTATGAACTCTGACTTTCAAACATATAAACATTGTTAGAAGGCTAAAGAATTTTTATGAGAACTTAAAAAATTTCAAAAGAACTATAAAAGAAAACTTAACACTTTTAACAATCAAGAAAACAGGTGCATTTTGAAAAAAAAATAGAGGAGTCACAAGTGACAAAAGGACAGCTAGCAGTTGGTTTTTGAAAATAATGAAATATTATCTCCTTTCTATCTCTTCATTCTTACTGAGAGAATCAAATCAGAAAAAAATTTATTTCACTGATGATGCATTTGACATCAATTCTATTTTCTTATGGGCAATTTAATATATTTTTGAATTACTGTAGGACCTGTAAAGTCCTGTCAGAAAATTGCCTTTTCTCCTTCTCAAAGTGTTCTGATTCACTTGTTCTAATTTTGCACCAGATATTTATTATAATTTGTATTTGTTTCCAGGAAATTTTTTTATGGCACATTAGGTACAATTATAAAATCTAAATATAATTTAGGGATAAATGTCTAAAAGGATTAAGGAACAACATTATCTCAATGTCATACATAAAAAGTTATTTCTGTATTATTTTTATTTTGGATCTTGTCCACCTGCTTCATTTCAGAACAGTAACTGATTAAATTTTAATCCTTGTTTCTTACTTTATAATCTCAAGGTGTTTTAGCTTCAAACTGTTTTCTTCATAAAAAGACAGAGGCAAATTTAACATTTATACCTTCCTGTTTGGCATTGAATTTTCCTTAAGAATGTTTTTTCTTTTCAAAATGTCCTGGTTATATATTGATTTTTTCATATTATTATGTAATTAAAAACACAAAACTGTAAAACCAAAAATTCACCTTTCAGGAGCAGGGAACTTTTTAAAGGTTGGCCACATAATTTGTTCTGACCTACTGTGATTTTTAAGTAATACAGTTGATAAAATAAGCCAGTAAAATAGGATATATTTTCTCAAATTCATTTGAAATTAATATTATGTTCTTATTGAAAGTTTTACCTATTTTCTTGTTTGATTGTTGTTTTTAAATAAGTGACCACTTAATAGGCATTTCAAATTAAGAAGCATAAAATTTTACAAACTGGGCTATTCCGTTTAGTCTCTGACATCCATATTCACTTAAATTTGACAGTTAGCCAATAATAGAAATATTTTCTCTACATATAAACACCACAATTTTTTATTAATATTCACTTTTCAATTTTAAATTCAGATCATAAACTTAATTGTTCCAAAGTGAGACTTGACTTTGATCCAGTACTAAAATATATTCTGTATGCAGTACCAAACAATGAAACCAATGTGTCTGTAAAAAAATCTACTGGGAGATAAAATATTATTTTACAGCAAATCAGTATTTTAGATGCATTTTCATGGAGAAATTTTACATTACCATATTAAGTTTATAAGATGAAAAGAAATTATTATGGATATCTTGAATCTTGAAATCTTGATATGAAGCTGACGTCAGGTGCTTATTTTTACAGCAAGAAAATATGGTTCAGCCCCCACGTATGATCTACCTTTCTTATATATTTCCAGCATTAAACTTCCCAATAAAGCTAGTATTTGGACAAAAACATATCAGCTATATTTTTCCCAGAATGGAGAGAAGAATAATTTTCACATATTTAAAGGACTTTTGAGAAGTGATAGATAACAGAACATAAATTCTTGCATACTCTTGTATGGAATGTAGTGGTCACTACTTTGAGTCCTTTATAAAGTCAGTTTCTTCATATATCTCATATTACCATAGACATGTTTTCATGAAGACTGGTCATCTGAAATTTGCAAAACTATCACCACATGAACTGAAGGTAAATTCAAGAAAGTAAAGGAATCATATGCTTTAGAGTCCTCACTATCATGAGGATAATGGGTCTTGTAGTCTTATTTACTGAGCTTTACCATTTAATGTAATGTGATAGGCCGTGAAGGTGTTAGCCAGAGTTTTAAGGAGAATCTACCAAGAAATTTCCCATGTAGTGTACCACTCAAACCATATCCAGGATCTTCCAAATTCAAGAAAGAAGGATTTTTATTGCAATAGAAACTAAATTACTGAAATACTTGGAAATAAAAAAGTCCAAGTTGTTAAAAGAATACCAGTCTTTTCCTTGCCCTTTGTGTCATTATGGATGGATTTGTGTCTCTTAAAAGCTGCTGAGAAAAAAAATTTACTAGCTTGCTTCTGAAATGTAAATGCTTTAAGGATATTTTGAACCCACAGTTTTTATTGTTGTAATTGAACTAAATTTATATTCAGAAAAAATATTTATCAAGCAATATAACATATCTAAGAGGTTGGAATAAATATTTTTGTTGGGAGATAGCAGGCTTTGGTTTACATTACTGACTACAAATAAGTTCAAACTTTTTTTTTTCCTAAAATAACTCCACTGTTACCATTCTCTGTAGCTCTGTAGTAGGAAGCTCTTTCCAAATTACTCCAGGGTGAACAGCACATCATGCCAGACAAAAAGAAATGCCCTTGCGAGCAGTCTTCAGGTGCAATAATTCCAGTCAAAACCTCGTTAAATTAGATATTGTAAACAGATCAAGTGAACTTGTTTACACTAAAGTCTAGAGATAACATAAGTAATACAGATGTTGACATATATAAGGTGGAATTAAATTCATGTGATTTACCTGCCTAAAGTGATTTGTCTCTGTGTTATTACATATATCTCCAAAACATTCTGTGCAATGAAAAAAAGTGTCAGCAGTTGCTTTTGCTAGTGGATGACAGTTTTCTTTCAGATGGAATTTTTCTATTTCATTCTATTCTGCCGGGAAGTTACTTTTTATTTTGACCACTGTTTTCCTCAAATAGAGATTATTATGTGCCTACAGAATTTGTGAAGTAGCCAAAGAAGGGGAACAATGTGACTAGGCGTGTAAGACTTGGCACTTTGTGCCTTAGAAGGCGTCAGGACTAAAATTCTAGGAAAATAAAAATCATGTCTTCAGGTTGCATTTCTCAAACAAAGCTCGTGAACTTTATCTATAATCTGAAAAAAAATACTGTCTATATCATTAGAGCTTACAGCCCTGGTACGCCTCAATGCTTGCTGTGCTTCTGGTGTTTACGACTTTTTCAGTCATCTAAAGCAGATTTTATGTAATTTTTACAAATTTTTGCAAGATTAAAAACGATCATGTTCCTATCTCCATGAAATTCTAAAAGGGCCTCAGTAACATGCAAGTGGTTCTTGGTGTGGCTCATATGAGACACTTTGATCTCTTATAGCAGCTAATTCTTCTAGTGCCATTTCCCAGAGTAGTGGCATGACTCACTGGTAAGGATAAATCATAGTGGCTAAAGAAAAAAGGTGATACAACAAAGTCAAACTTCTAAAACAAATACATTTCTTAGCTTATTATGAATATACTCTGTGAAAAATGGAAATTGGTGAATTTTCATTTCAATGACTTTAAGATACTTTGAGACTGTGTCAACTGTTTCATTTTCTAGTTTTCTGATATTGCCAAAGGATACACACTGTAATTCTAACATACTTGAATAATATGAATTTGAAACACCACTGTGTGCTTGCATTCTTATCCTTACCCTTATGAGAATTTCACAGCTCTTCTGTGACTATGAACATAGTGCCAATTAGACTTACTTCACAGCACTGCATCATTCTCAAATTAATTCAGTTATCAGCTTACATAAATTCCTCCTACCTAGTGTTTTCTGTGTGCCCCCCATGAAAATGCAATCTCTCAACTGAATGCTGTGAAATGCAATCGAGAACAGAGCAAAGCAGGCCCAAGCCTAATAACAAGAAAAAAAACTTTATTAAACTACTACCACTATGCTACTATAAAAGAGGAAAAAAAAAAAAAGAAACACATACAATTCAAAATGAAAACCTTCCAAAGCATTCCTCCTCCCACCACCCAACTCCAACAGACCACAGTGAGACACAATCTGGACCCCAATCAGGTTTCCACTCTCCAGATAATCAACACCCAGTCCATCTGCAGGGAGAGAGGAGTCTCTCCTGTGCCACAGACCCCCCAAGAAACATAGCTGCCACATCCTGTGCTTCCATGTCACCACATGGCACCGCCCGGAGAAAAAGTTTGCCAGTGGTGACCCTCTCCTTTCCATGCACAGTGCTCTCACCACCAATGCATGGATGGACAGACTGCTTTTTAGGATTTTTCCTTTCAAGGATGCCCTGCCAAGAGGGGAAAAAACAACAGTTCAGTTTTTCATTTTTGGGACCAACAGTCCCCCCCATTTTCCCCTGGGGCTGAGGATCCAAGAACAGAGATCTTCTCTTCTTCCTCTGCGAAGACAGGGGGCACCACCACAAACCTCCTTAACTTTTCTCTGTTCGCTCCACTTCTGTCTTTTTCCCGGCTGAAGCATGGTCTCTTTGGCTCACCAGCATCCTCCTAAAATACAGTCTCTCTTGGAGGAGAAGATCAGTTCAATCTGTGGCTACCAAGAAAAAGTCCAGCCAAAAACCACTCCATCATCTCCTCCCACCTAGAATTTCTCCTTCCAACATCCCAGGTCCCAGGTTGTCTCTCTTCCTCTCTTTTTCAAACCAAGGAGGAGAAAAATTTCACAAAGCTTTCATTTCTCAGGAAGGGTTAAAAGTCCCAACTCCCAAGGATGGCTCGCTGCCCAGGCTCCAGCTCCCACAGCCTGGCTGGGCACCTTGCGGCCCCCCCGCTCTTCTCCTTCCCCGCAGTGAACTGCTGACAAAACCACCACCGTCTTTTTTTCTCTCTTGGGAGAGAGAGACTCTGGGGGGAACGGAGACATCCCAGATTTTCTCCACCCTTCCATCTGCAGGGGGCCAGCCCAGTTCCAGCCCCTCCACCCTTGGGCCTACCTCCGAAGGCCATATGGCTTCTCCCCTCCCCCACCCAGCTCGTGGCTGGGCAGGGGAGAGTCCTGCACTGACCACTGACCGGAACCCAAGAGAGCGAGTTCTCCTGGGAATTCTGCTTTTAACCCCTCTGTGTTCTCAGAGGCGTGTCTACCTTCAATTGGTCAATGTCCAAATTGACCTCTTCCTTCCGGAAAAATTCTTTTTCCGTGTCAAACCACGACACTTCCATAGTAAGGGTTTGAAATAAGTGCTTACTGTGCAGCAAAATTCCAACATTTTCTGAAAGAAAAGAAGGGATTGCTAAGATTTCAAGAAAAAAAAACTGTAAACTGGAAGCTGTACCTTGTGCATACTTACTGATTTTCAAGTATGATAGACATGATTTCCAAAGCTTTGAATTTATGGATGTTATCATATGCATGACATTACTTTTTTTTTTTTTTTGCTTCTCTTCCTAGACAACTGACAGTGTCTATAATTTATTAAAAACCCTCTTTGTTAAATTTGATTAACTTACTGAGATATATAACCTTTCCTAAAGGTCTCTTGCTAGGGACCTCAAAGAACTGAAAAAGGGCGAGGTGTTACCTAACAGGAGCTTCCTTTCTGAAAACACGTGGTTCCCCCTTTACTGGGGACAAAATGGTGAGATGGAGCTACTTTAGTTTGCCATGGGTGTAGCAGGTAATTTCACTGATGTGTTTCAAATGCAAATAGAGACAGGCTAAATTGAACTTGCAGAGCATTTTTTCATCCTGCTATGAGAAAATAATAGCACCAATTTTGGATTATTTAAATTTATAATATTTAGGTAACTCATTTAAAACACTGGAAAAAAATGAATTAAGATAGTAATATGTGCAGGTAAAAGAGTGCTTGCCATTCTGAGAAGTGTGATTTTTTTCTTAAAGAAATCACCAGGACTGCAGACATTTTGCAAAATGCTTTGTGAAGATTGAGAATGCCTAGATCACTGTGCTCTCTCAATGTGGATAATCTGTCTTCAATTAAGCCTCCTTGAAATGATCAGCAGAAAGTTAAGAAAAATTTTTACATACTCTCGCAAACAGTAAAATGAATTTGTTTCAGTCCTGAAGTATGGGATGATACTACATTTTTCCTGTATCCTTAGTGCCACGGAGTCAAGTTAGTAGGTGCTATTGGGTAATACTTTCAAGTCAACCAAAGAGCTTTTGGTAGTAGAGATTTTGAAGATAGTACTTATTGTCCACCTAATAATAGACAGAATACAAAAAAAATTAGGATGATTGATCATATGATTTTGCCAAACTCTCTCAGACCGATGAAGAGTATGTGTATGCATAAGTCTGAGCTACAGATTATACACCATTTTGTCATATTATGGGTTTAGAGAAACCAAATATTTAACTGGAAATTTCACAAAGATCACAGACACTGTTTGTGACAATAGGTTGTAGTTTGGATAGGCCAGGCAGCTGCAGAGTTTCATGCCTTCAGTTTGTAAAAGCCAGACCAGCTGCCTACTCTGCTGTAATACTTTTACAGGAAGCCACCAGGAAAAGGAAGTTCACCAACTTCCTATAATAAGGACAGGAAAGTGATGCCATGAACTTTGACCCTTCAAAGGATGGCTGCATAAGCTAATGAAGCATTTGGCAAGTGTGTGCAAGAATGTCAAGGTATTCACAGCTTTCATACGTGTGAGGAAATAGGAGCATAGAAGCTACTGTAGATGAGACTTGCCCTATTTCATGTCTGAAAATGTAAACATTTACCATTTTTTATATCCCTCAAAAATTGAGGAAAATTCCTGTGCATGTAGATGCATTGATATATACATCTGTATATACTGTCAAGAAAATTATGTGTTTAAAAAGAAGCCTCAACACCTCCTAAAAAGTAATAGCTAAGATGATAACATCTTAGACATGTGCAAAAAGTGACCTAGACTGATCAGTGCTGAGTTGCTTAGTAGCTCTGAAGATACTTCTCCACACCATATTCTCTTCTGAAATGCCCGTTGTGTTCACACTGTAGCAGCAAAAGTGCATAACTTCAAGCCTCAAACACACACAGCCATGAGATAATTTGCTGAATGGTACAATAGACTGAGTAGAAGCCAAGCAGTAAAGTGATGAGGCTTAAATAAAGCTGGTTTGATACACAGCAGTCATTTTGTCTGACATTTCCACACTAGGGCTGGCTAAAAATTGTTTGTTAGTCTTTCAGACAAAATATCGGTTCAGCTGAACATAATTATTTATTTAAGATATTGAGACAGGATTATGTGAAAAATAAAATTTTAATTTGGGAATTAAAGAAATGCCTTGTCTTTTAATTTTAAAATCAAGTTAAACAGAAATATTCCCTATGGCCTATCTCACATTAGTTTAGTTTCTCATTTTTAGACCTCAAATATTTATGCCAGTTTAGAAAATGTATCAAAAATTACATGAACTTGTGATAGTATGGATGTGCCAGTGTTCCTTTTATTCAGGTACTTGTTGCCTCACTTTTGTGTTCTTGAACCACCTGGAATAATTTTACAACCACTTATCTTATTATTACCATCCTTGTTCCAGCTTCAGTGTACAAACTGGCAAAATCGTAATCTGAAATCTATGTCCAGCAGTGCCTCTTCATTTTTCCTTTTCCAATGTGAAGTATTTGTAATTCAACACAAGATAGTTGTGGTGTAGCAAAGCTAATTTAGTAGTGAATTAATTATTATCTGTCAGGACTACTCACATGCTTAAGGTCTCAGTACTTGCTTAACTTGGCTAATGTGACTTAAAATATGACACCACCTTTTCTGTACTGACATATTAAAAAAAATGTTGAATGAAGTTCAGATTGTTCAAGCACTTTCCAGAAACTGTATTTGGAAAAACTTTTAAAAACTTCCTTGTTAAAACTGCAAAGTTAATCCAAACATTTTTTGATGACTAAAAAAATTATTCTAGTAAATCTTGGTTTAGTTACATCCAGAATCAGATTGTACAAAGACCATTATGCAGGCTGACAATCAGATATCAGTGGGCTATCACACTATTACAACAATCAATTGGTTTATTTGCACATTGCTTTTTTTTATTATCTTCTGCAACTATTTTTTAAAAAAGATTATCAAATATTTATTCTCCAAGATACAAATGCTGTTATTCAAGAACTCCATGTACATTGTATGTGCATATAAAACAACTAAAGAGATTTTCACAAATTAAATGCTGGAAAGAGAAGCCATAATTTTGGAGCTGTAAATTCATCTTATTAAAATGTACAGGAATTTAGTTTGTCTAAACTGTTACTCATAACTTTACTTACAATAAGAGAAGTTATGAGCAAGAGATAGTATTACTTAGGCTTTCATCTCTCTTTATTATTTGATTTATGTGGCTATCTCTACAGTGATATTCAATCACATTTTTTAATACTGAAAAAAGATGTATGATGTATTATAATTATCTTACAATCTAGATGATACTATAATATTTATTAAGAGAGCTTCAGAATAATAGGCATCATATAGTGTCTTTTCAGAACTTGAAAGAACATTTCTAATTTGTATAAGTGTAAATTGAAGATATGCCCCATTATGAGATATGTCTGGCTATATTTCTTGAGAATCTCCCTGCAAAGACTGCCTTCTCTGTCTGAAAATCAGTCACAGAACCCTTGTAGTAACAAGATTAATTTCTTAATATTATTGTCAACAAATATTTCAAGTAGTCATCATATATTCAAATATATTCAAAATAAATTTAATAATTTGGAAAGCACTGAATTGGTGTGGAAGATCATGAAAGCCAGAATAAAATACCAGAAAAAAACCTTCCTAATTTTCCCCTTTTGTAAATTCTGTCTCATGCTTATCTTTGAACATGATTTGAAATACCTATTTTGGATGTTGAAATATTGAAGATTTAAATTGCTATTATCTAGAACTGTCTAGTTCCAACGAGGAACTTTTCACTAAGAAGAACCACATAGCTGATCCTTCAATCCACTTGTTGATGTTTGACTGTGACTCTTGTGGTATAGGATTGTGGCTACAGGATTATCCTAATACCTATGGTTTTAAAGGGAGACCTGAAGCCTAACTGAAACTTAAAAGCTCCTTACAAAAGCAGAAGGAAAAAAGCTGCTTGAAGTCTAAAGAATTTCCAGGAGCCAGTCATATTATGCAATTGAATAGATAAACCATATTAAAAAAATTAGTAATAGTAGAGATAGGCAATAGAACAGGGTTGAATGACTATATTTTTTAACTCTTTAATATATAATGATAACAACGTGTGCTATGATAAAGAAATAACCACTTGTCTTCAGATGGAAGGAACGGGAACTAATAGATTAGAGTGACCTACATCAGCCCTGCCTTTTGAAAAAGGCCTGGAAGTAGCAGTCTTATGAGAGTATTCCTGGAACAGCTTTTGTAATTATCTTTTTGCTAATCCTGTATGTGTGAATATTTTGAATGTCATACATCATTAGCAATAATGAGTGGATATCTTGTTCTCTGTTGACAGACTTAGGTTAAAACTGTTAATCGCAAATTTATTTGAGAATTACATTGTCCAGATTAAGCAGTGTAGCTTGACACACCACAGAACTTCTACAAACCTGCAATAATTACAATGGGGAGCACAAATGAGAACTTTTTGTGAGTAATAGTCTTCCTCTCCAATAAATTATCAAATCAAATTATCCTACTTCTCCAGAGCTCTCTCAAATGGATTTGTTACCTATGGTTAATAAATCTTGATTAGTTTTTCTATCATTTAAAATAGCTTCAACACTTCCAATTAACTCAATGATCAATTAGTGTCTGTTCAGGATGCCCCTTAACTCTATTTTATCTCCAATTTCAGCCTTGTGAAAATCATCTCTGCAAGACAGAAAAAGATTTCTCTCAGACTAGTCCAAAACTGTAAGAGTCTGAGACATGACTTGAAATAAAACACCACTACATGATCTCTAAACGTTTCACTGTATGCCTGGATGCTTTGCAGATTCAAATGTTCACCTAATCAAGCTTCAGTGATTGATCAATGAGCCCTTTTGCACTATTAAGTGTTCTGCAAATTTAAAGATTACACTTTTTGTCTTAAGGATTTCTGTCTCTAAAGATTAGTTTTGTCTTCTGATTAAAATACTAACATTCATTTCTATTAATTTTGCTCATTATTTTGCTTCACTTAGCCACAATGGGTAAGAATTTGAAGAGGTAAAAATTCTTTTAAGTCAGGGAGACTTAAATCTAAATTTTTAATTGTTTTGATTCAGCTATAGGAAATTTAATTTCAAAACACCTATTGGAAAAATCCTGTTGTAGTTTTATATTATTTTAGAAAGCTTTCAAAATCTTAAAATTTTTGGCTATGTAACCACATTGGAAGAATTTCAGGAATGGATCCCTCCAACTCTCTATTCCTAATTGTTTTATATCCCATGGAATGACCTGATTCCTCTCTTCTCATTACAAAATAAAAAAAGCTGAGGAACTGCAAGTGAATATTTTCTCTGTGAACCAAAGAATGCTTCTTAGCTGCTTGGAGAGAGACACATTTTTTCAGCTCCTAAGAAGAATTAGTTAAACTGAAGATAATACGTATCTTTCTGTGGCAATGTGTCACACCTACTCAAATTGTCTCCTGGCATGCAAATGGGTTTTGTATTTCTACTCCATACTGAAATCACATATTGATTTCTAGAAGTTTTAATTTAGACTTTTGAAAGAAAAATGGGAAGCAGAGTAAAGCCTTTCAAAGTTCGTATTTGACAAATAATCAGGATGGGAATCAGTTTGAAATGAAGACATATTAATGTAGATGTTCACATGTATATTCATATGCCTAAGCTTCCATTAACGGAAATCTACTGAATAGAAATTGCAGAACAAATTAATTTACAGCCAAGTGAATATGCAGGGATTAGTTACCTAAATTCTTTCAAGACTAGAGTGGCTGTATTGTTTAAGACGTGGATTGTGTAGACCAAGCCCAGGCTTTCAGCTATAGTGCCATCTTGGATGCCCTAGGATTTTGGTTCCCTTGGGGAGGACAGCACTAGCAAGTCACAAGACCTAAAGAGGGATGTTTTTCAGGTGGCAGGTGGAACTTCAAACTCTATTGCACCTCAGACAATATTGAATGCCTATGCTTAGGTAATGGCGCCAAGCCCTGTAGTTCTATTAACTTTAAGGTAAATAAAACATCAGTTCATATTGAAGACACCTATTCTAACCACCTCTATAAGATGAAGCTTTTCCTAAGAGATATACCGTGATCCACAGTGACTGAAAAACTTTTTACTCCATAGGGAAGTGTGTAAAGCAATACTTTAAGAGCTGAAATGCTTATGCTAACCAGACATTTTATGGGACAGAATGCTATTTTGCTATTTTCTCCTGAAGACAAAGGAATATGTGAAGCAAGGCTGTGTGTGAGAAACACAAAATAACTGTAAAAAAAGAAAAGGAAATGTATTGTTTACAAAATGTATGTATATAATTTTTAAGCTCAGTTTTATTTTTCAAATCTTAAGACAAAAGAGAAGGGACAAGCGCCATGGAAAATATAAAACCAATAATAAATCTCAAAAGCCTTGTTTTTTTACCATAACAATTCTTTTCTATCAAGATAATGTGAAAAAGAAAAAGAAAGGTGAGATTAACTTTTTTTTTGCATAAGCTTTGAGAGCATACTGCATATGGTTTCATGAGAGCATTCTCACTCTGAGGCTCAAAACCTACATGTGTCACTTTCCTGTCTGCCATCTCTCTAGCATCCTGCTCAAGCAGGAGCAATGACCAAGATAAACACATCAGTTTTGATTCTGATATTGGTGGATACCATTCATTTTGATGGACCTGGATCTTCAAGCCAATTGCCCACTTACATCATTGGAGTAGTTAAGTACAAAAGAGCTTTTCTTGATACTATTTTTCTTTATTTACCTCTGAAATTTGTATGCCTGGAAAATATCAAGAGTTTCCCTTAATAATCTGCTCTGGACTTAGAAGGAAATAAGTTTTCTCTTAGCATCTGTAACTGCTATGTCTTACTTACATGGCAAAATTAAGTTGACAAGAAATATAAAAAAATGTACAACAAGATATATCTGGGCAAATCAAAATCCCAAGGAGGTTCCCTTCAGAGACAAGATGTAAATATGAATGATGACATCTGACAGATAAACAAATAGTTTTGCAGCTGTAATATACATACAGCTTAGAAGAGACATAATGAGTCTCAGTCAAATCTATAAATCTATATTTTTACCTTATGGCAAAGTAAAAATGAAGCCATATTTGATTTGGAGAATGTCAAACAAAAAAACCAAAAAACACTGTAACTGATTAGCTACATAAGAACTTATATACTTCTATTTAACCTACCTGATTTTGGTAAATTGCAAAAATGACCTTTCTCAATATAATTCTTGTGAGGTTCTTTTTTCTGGAATGGGACCTTTCAGTTAAATTTTTTAGATATTAAATGCTTTAATTAAATGCTTTAGCTGTTTTTAGGAGATTTTTGGTGCAATTCTTCAAGCATTTGACAGCTCAATTAAGCAGAATGATTATAAATACTCAAGAGTGAAGCATATCACTCAGTCTGTCTATAAAATATAAGTGAACCCATGAAAAAAAAAAAACCAAAAGCAGTGAGAAAATAATTCACCTTTATTATTTAAATGCATAATTTAATCAGTAATGACTTGTATGCATGGCTTAGAAAAAGACATTTCATCAATTCTGTTTGGAGAAATTATTTTCTTCTTCTCTTAGCCATAGAAACCGACTGCTTGGGAAACAAATTTAAATTATCTAGCTAGAAAATTATAACAAATATTCCTCAGATCACTATGACAATGCTTTCCATCCACTGTTATAATGTATGCCAAATCATGCATGGAAAATTATATTATTTTATATATCAAAATATATAATGTATTCGCATGAACAGTGTATTTCATCTTTACCTAAGCGATCTTCAAAAAACTTCAAAATATTTGGTGCAGGCAGTAAAACAGACCCTTTCAAGCCATTATTGATGGGGCTTGTATTTCATTTGATCAGAACGCTTTTTGTATTCACTAAAACATTTTTCCTCCCATTGTGTCAGCTTGCTCAATAATCAGACCACAACAAATTTTGTCATAGACACAACGTTCCTTTTACAAAGGGATATGAATGTGAAAGCTTCTATTACCCCTTTGAGTTAGCTCCCCTTCTGTTGAAAATGATACCTTTCAGCTCACCAGGAAATGTGCGTTTAGATTTCTCACTATTGCGCAATTAGCTCGTCAGTACAAGGAGCAGCCTGTGCAGCTGTGTTCAGGTGCCACTGCAGAATGACCTGTACTTCCCAACCAGAACAATGGGGAGAGAAAACAGATAACAGGCAGAATAGTGCAGATAACGAAGGTAAAGCATTGCAGAGAGAATTGATTTTGGCAATGTTAATCTTTTCCCTTGATGCAGCAGCCAAAATATAGCTAAAATTTTCCACCACCTTGTCATAAGTTCCATGGAAAGTGATGTCTGAGCTCTCAATACAGAGCATAGTGTGAGCCTTTCCAGATTTCTCTGAAACCAGCTGAGCTGTTTCATTTACACTTGTATTGCAGTCAGCTCAGTGAAAAAATATTTATAGAATAAATTTAAGCAGTGTAGATAATCAACTTAAATATATGAACTTGTTATTCAAAAGAGGAAAAAAATAGTTGCAAATTCTTCAAAGCATTTTGTGAAATGAAACTATTCTTTAAAATCTATTATATACATTTCTAAAAGCACTTCAAATTTTCTACTCCTCAACATCAGTATCTAACACATAGGATAAGGATATATCATAGAGAATTTGAGTAGGTAATGCTTATAGTAGGCATGGAATGTCTGTAGTCTTATTTTCCATGAAGTATCATGAAGCACTTTCCTCATACTTTACATTTGAATCTGGCTTTATAGAAAGAATAGCATAAATAAGTCTGAAGCCATGGTTCAGAAAAGCAATTGTACTTCCGTGTTAACATATGTCATAGAAACCCAGAATCCCAGAAAGGGTAAGGTTGGAAAGGGCCACTGTGGGTCATCTGGTCCAACTTCCCTGATCAAGCAGGGTCATCACAGAGTGCATGGCACAGGATTGCATCCAGATTCATCTGTAATATTTCCACTGAGAGAGACTCCACAATCTCTCTGGGCAAGCTCTTCCAGGGCATGATGATCTGCACAGTAAAGAAGTTGCACCTCACCTTCAGGTGTCAGCTTCTGCTGTGTGTCACCATAAGATCAATATAGAGACTTGTGACAGATAATGTTTTTTGAAGAAGCATTCATCATAAGGAAAAAGTTGCTTATGTAACATGTCTGGCAAAGCGTTAATCTTGTATTGCTTGTCAGCTGGCTAAGAACTGGTAAACATGAAAAGTAGATAATAGGCATGGAAAAAAAGGAAAAAAGGGAATGTATCCAGAAGTAATTCCCACCAGGTTGAAGTAGTTTGAAAATGCTTCATGAATGATAAGATCAAACAAAATTCTTATTCCCAAGAAAAGAAAAAGAGGCAAAAATGAGAATTAGACTCATCCTTGTCCATCCTTTCCAGTTCAGAATATTCTGTGATTCTCTGATTCTGTGAAGATCAGTTAAGGTAAACATGGGGTCTATGTTGTCATAAAATTTCAGTTTGTGGAAATCAAACTCAGAAAAGAATAACTAGTTGATTAACATGTCAGTGCCTCTAAAAGAGTGAATTAAGACCTGTAGGGTGTACTTCTGTTTAGAAAAACTATTATGTTGCTATGTGCTACAGGGACAACCCTGATTAGCCGTGATTATTATCAATGTATAAATGTCTAGGTGGGGTTTAGTTCATTTATTCTGGCATCAGATTTTCCATAATTATGGGAGGGAGCAAAACCTTTTATAGAAGTAATGAGAGATAAAGTAAGGTACTATTCCACTTTTTTTTTAATGGAATTGCAAAGGACAGCTAATCTACTCTAAATAAAATATTTAATTCTTTTTTTTTTTTTAATTTTACTCCTAGAACCTGCTGAGTTCGGAGACCCACAAGGATCATTGAAGTCCAACTCCTGGCCCTGCACAGGACACCTGTAAGGATCACACCATGTGCCTGAGAACTTTATCCAAACTACCAGCTTGGTGGTGTGACACTTCCCTGGGGAGGCTGTTTCAGTGCCTAACCACCCTCTGGGTGAAGAAGCTTTCCTGATATTCAACCTAAACTTCCCCTGACACAACTTCACGTGGTTCCTGAGAGTCCTGTCACTGGGCACCACAGAGCAGAGATCAGTGTCTGCCCCTCCTCTTCCCCTCACAAGGAAGTTGCAGACTGCAGTGGAATCTCCCCTCAGTGACCTCCAGGCTAAACAAACCAAGTGACCTCTGTTGCTCCTCATATGGCTTCCCCTCAAGGCCCTTCACCATCCTCTTGGCCCTCCTTTGGACACAAATATTGTTTAATGTCTATTAAATTGTGTACCCAAAACTGCCCTCAGCAATCAAGGTGAGAATGCACCAGTGCAGAGCAGAGCTGGAAAATCCCCTTCCTTTCCCATCTGGCATTCCCAGCTGGCACTGATGTTCCTGATGCCCCCCAGGACACCGCTGGCACTTCTGTCTGCCAGGCCACTGCTGACTCATGTTCAACTTTCCATCAAACAGTATCCCCAAGTCCCTTTCCACGGCTGTGCCTTCCAGCATCTCATTCCCCAGTCTGTCCATACATCCAAGATTGCCTCACCCCAGGTGCAGAATCCATCACTTTTTCTGGTTGAATTTCATATGGTTGGTCATTTCCCATCACTCTAATTTGTTGAAGTCTCTCTGCAGGTCCTCTCTGCCTTCGAAGGAGTCAATAGCTCCTCACAATTTAGTTTCATAAGCAAATTTACATAGTAATCCTACAAGTCCTTTGTTCAAGCCATTTCTGGAGATGTTGAAGAGCACAGAGCACAAGATAGAGCCCTCTGGATCCCCATCAGTGACAGGTTGTCAGTCTGATGTCACCCCCTTCACTATAATCCTTTGTGTCCAGGCCCTGAGTTCCTCAACCAACAGATGAGTGATCATTTATTTATCCAGCTGTGTACTGCAATGAGACCGACAAGCCTGTAGTCTCAAGGGTTATCCTTGCTCTTCTTCAAAATTTTGGCAACACTAGACCACTTTCAGCCAGCTGGAACTTTTCCAGATTTCCAGGACATTCTAAATGATTTCCAGATTCCCATTCAAAAATCACTGAGAACAGCCTTGCATTGACATCAGCCAACTCTTTGAGTATTCCCAGGCCCTTTGTATGATTTGATACAAGAAGATTGAGAAGTTTGCAAGTCTGGTGTCTGGCTGTGTGTAAATTGCTCAAAACAAGTTCTATATGAAACTTTAATAATTTCAGCTTATGTATTGCATATTTTTAATCATGCCTTAGGTAATATCTATGATGTAATTGTAATGTGATGAATACAACTTTTTTTAGCTGACTTCCTTTACACAAATGATTTCTAATTTAATAGATAAAGATTCAGTTATTAGCAAGAATGCATATGATGCAGGAGAAGTGTGCTGTGTCTGGTCCCACATCTAAGAGCCTGGAAGAGCAGCATAGAGGAAAATAGAGAGATTTCACTAAGATAGTAAGTGAAAGAAAAAAGGAGAGATTTCACTAAGATAGTAAGTGAAAGAAAACAATAAAATTCACAGAAATATGCTGAATAATGGGGAGAAGAAAATTCTTATTTATTGTATGAGAAAATAATTCTCTTCAAAACTTGTCCTAAAAAAATATTTTTGATGTGTTCTGAAGTGAAATATGAATCCTCATTTAAATTGCCTTAGGGCTTCATTCACTTTTATTTTTTTTTTTTTTTTAATTAAAGTGGCATCTCCTGAACAAATATTGAAGTTTATCTAGTTTTCTAAAAAGACCTTTTAATAGTCTTCTTTTATGCTACTGAATAATATTCCACCTGAGAACTATAACCTCTTCACTTCATCTTCCTTAGCCAAACATAGCATGTGGTTTCTTCATACAACACATATGTTTTCTGACAAAAAATAAAAAAACCTCCCTGGAAGATGGTTGGAAGATGACTGAAAAAATGTGGAACCATATGTCTGAAAGAGATCTCAAGACCTTGATTCATATTCTGACTCATTCCAGGATCAACTATTTGCTCTCATAAACATTTGTCTAACCTACTTCTACAGAAATGTCTCTGAACTCTGTTAGCAGCTTCTTTTTAGAATTTACCCCAAATCTGTAATTTCAGGCTTGGTATATTTACAGAGAATATACTAGGGAGGGGTCATTCCAGCTTACTACCCTTCATATAGTCTTTTCCAAGCAGTTTTTATTGGCTAGTGGTAAATGCAAAAGGAATGATAAGTTAGCTGGACCTTTAGACCAAGTAAAAATTGTTTTAGCATCAGCCCTTTCAGTCCTCTGTAGTCTTTCCCTTGTCTTTCCCCTAAATGAGACAGTTTTCAAATTTCCCACAGTCATTTTTTTCCTTGACATCTCATCATTCTCATTTCTTATTTTCTTTAATATTTGGGAAGTTGGACAGTGCTTCTGAATTGCTGAATTTTTGTTTTCTGATTTGCTTGCAACACATTCTATACTGCCTGTTGAAAATCTGTCTGTCAGAATTTGTTAACAATAATGATACTGGTCCAAGACAAATCTCTGTGGTCATCATCAGATAACTGACTCCAATTTCATAATGAACTGTAAAAATAATTATTTTACTATCAAAATACTCCTTTTCAAACCAGTTTTCCATCCAGCTCAATGTTTGCTTATGAAATCATCTTGTAAAAAAAATTGAAATTTATGTATGCATATATATGATCTTATATATATTACATATACTTCATCCTCTTTTCATCAAAGATTGCTTTACTGCCACAAAGGAAACAAAATTGTTTTGAATCAGTTAGTTCTTATCATAAGCCAAAATTATCTGAGTTCTTTCATTGTCCCTGGCCACCAGAACTTAGATTCTGCATACCTATCTGAAGAGGGGTTTTTGTTGAAATGTCTAAAAAGCTTCAGTTATTACACCAACCTAATTTTCATTAAATTTGTTTTGTTTTGTTTTGTTTAAATATCTGCATTTAACAGTTAGGGAAATGGCCAATACTATTTGTATTTCTTTGGCTGCCTCAATATTAGGTCAGCTGTTTCTGACTAGAAAAAGTCAGTCTATAATAACTATAGTTAGAGGAAATAAATTGTTTGTTTTCCTAATTTTCCTCTATACACGTTTTCTACCTGAAATCTGTCTTGTTTATCTTCTGTTTTCTGAACACTGAGGGGATGTAAATATGAACCAGACTCAGCCAAAAGACTCTAGAAAAAAAAACCTAATCCAGCAGAAACATACCAAAACCCTGTTTATGCTTTAGATCAGGTTCAAGCCTTACATTTTGAGCCAACATCTTATAAAAATGTCCTATATGTGCCATTTTTCTTTTTCTTTTCTGTTCCAAGAGCGCTGCATAAGGCATTTTTAAAAAAATGAATGATTTATCACTAAAGAAAGCATAATAGACTGCACAAAAATATAATTTCAGCCGAAAGTCAGATGAAACCAGTACAGATATGTGTCAGCTCCTCATAAAATTAAATTTTAGTAAAAGTTTGGCTGAGGTTCTAAAACATCCTTTTAGCTTCTGTCATTTCACATGGGTTTTATTTTTCAAATTCTTACAGAACTCAGAAGTGTGGATGCTTTAATGATAGAAAATGGCTTCTAACCACATTTAGCTGCTTGAAAAGCTCTTATAGGCAATTGTATGTCAAAATTATCTCCTGGTATTTTGAAGAATTTGGTGTATAGAGGGTCAAGATGTAGCAACTTCTTAATCATGTCATTTTCAGAAACTTTGACTGTAAGATGTTCGACTTGACTCCTAAGGGAGAACAAGGATCTGTCCTTCAGCAAGTTCCAACGTTTGCTGATGACAAAAGTAATTCAGTGTTCTGTGCCATTTGCATTTACCTTTAAATGTTACCTCTCACTAGGTAGAAGGCTTTTCCAATTGTTATAGCTCAAGAAATCTTTTTGTTTGTTGATTATTTGGGGTAAGAAAAAATAGTAAAATCCATTTTCAATATCTCAGGCTGGAGTTTAAAATCCATTACTCAGAGAAGTTGAAGACTTTGAAAATTATTTCTGTGAAATACTCTATTGATTCAACTATTGCAAAATTACTTGCTCTTGTAAAATTCATGGTCAATGCTCATGGATTAAAATTCTTGAAGCTATCCAGTGACTAGCAACTTTGAGATGCTTGTGGGGGTTAACTTATGAAGTTTTCCAGGTTTTCCATCATAATTTGCAGCTGCCTAATTGTTGATTTAATTTTAGCTGACACCACATCTTTTAAAAACTTCAGCAGTGGAGAAATCTGTGGCTGGACTTGCTTTAATTGTCCTGCTCTGTGAAATAAACAGTAGTCTAACTTTTTTTTTTTTTTATTAGAAAAATACAAAACACAGTGAATAATCTCTAATGTCTAGTTTGCAAGTTCAGAGTGTTTTGTGGTGGGGTTTTTGATGGGTTTTTTTTTAGTGTGGTTTGTCAGATTTCAGTTTGAAGTATTCTGTATTACCTTCAGTTGCCTTTTTATTTTCCAAAAGCAAAGTATAAACTCAGATTTTTCATAATGATTCATTTATTTTAGTTTTTTCTTGGCAGCTGATTTCCTTATTGAAGGAATACTGAAAATTTCCAATACTGAAGTTTTGGGTCAAGGTTCAGTTATAATTTATAATTACAATTATAATTTATTGTGCTATTCTAATACACTTAAATGGAAGATAAAAGGTAGTTCATCTCTCAGTCACATTTACTACTTTGACCATTCATTACCTTTGGATTAGGATTGAGTCGAGACTAGTTTATTCAGTACCTCACTTATTCAAGAATAAATAAAAAAGTCCAAGACTTCATAATTTGCATTAAACATATGGTTTTCTTTATTTCTTTTAATCTTAAAAAAAAAAATTGGTCATAATACTAAAGCCAAAAAAATTGTTCCTTGTTTATACCAAGTGAACATTTATTTGTACCATCAGAAAGGAAAGATCTGTGTTCAGTGTCTTATGTATTCCCCATGTTTTTTACTCCTTTGTCTATGAGTTATGGCCATTATGCTTGTTGTTATAATTAGTGTTATATATTTCTCCATTTTTCAGCACAGTGCTCTCTTCATATTTTTATCCAGGTGTTTTGGAATTTGTACATGTTTAGTGAATATTTGTTTAATTTTTTTTATTTTTCCTTTTTTTTCTTCTTTCCTTCACTTCAGCCCACTAATAACTGAGGTGGTCTTTCTCAAGGGAATAAAACAAACAAGTGAAAAAAAAATCCCCGCAATTCTCTCTATATTCTCTGTTGGTTCTGTCTGAACTTCGTACGTATCACCCGTGGAATTACACAAGACTGAGTTACTCAACTATAGCCAGTTGCAGCTGTATAAATACAGACAGTGAAAAATTTTATCTGCAGACCAGTTATCATCGATTGCAATTGGAATAATAGGTTTGACAATCAATAATAGGTTTGACAATCAATAATTCAGACTGGTAGCAATAGCTATCTGATGAACCTGATTTATTTCTTCCATTTCCAGTTCTGTTTCAGGTTATGAAACAGGTACTTTTGAAATGCATTTTAATCCAGAGACACCTTTATTTGTGTCTCCAAGAAGCTTGATGGGGTAGCTTTCATCAGAAGAAATCCACTTTGCCCAGCATGGGTTTGTTACTTCCATTGTAACTGATGAGCAGAAGATGCCTGCTCCTGTTTAGGCTCTTTTACCAAGCTTTTAAGCACTCTTGTGTTTATATATTTGCTTTAAGTCAATTATGGTTTCAGCTAGTGACTTCAGCTTTCGTATAAAGATTATGGTCCAGCAGCATTGCCAAGTAATAAGAGTTTCTTCCTGAACATTTTGCTCAAATAAGCTTTTTACAGCCATGATAATAGCACTAATACACTTGCTGATATTTACATTGCTTTTATGAAGCCTGGAAATGATTGTTTTCCTAGCGTTTTACACAGAAGAGTAATAAGCACTGAATTCTGCAGTATAAACAAGGAGGATTGGTGCTGTTTATTATCGCATCATACTTTTAAAAGGCTTTTTTGCTATGCTCATATTACTAAAGTGATGTTTTGCAATGATATGAATTGCAAGGATTGCAATGTACTATTTAGTCATCAAATATATTTAGCAGTGATCCTGTATGCACACCAGTGCTGTATAAAATAATGAGTGAACCATAAGCAAGGAAAAAAACCCTTAGCTGGTTTGAAGAGTTCCTTATTCACTAGCTGGAGGTAATGCAAAAGAATTTTATCTGCTAAAGTCAACCAAGCAGTGCCATTTCCAAGCAGCAGCATGCTGTCTAAAGTATCATTGACAACCAAGAAAGCCTAGAAGATATTATCTACCTTTTAAATGGCTGAAGCCACAGGATGTGAATGCCATGCTATTTGAGTTTCCTTTACTTCTAATTTAATATAAGCAGTATCCATTTTACCTCAATCATTGTTATATATAGATATACAAAAATCAAAAGTCTCCTTCTTACCATGTGGATATATAAAGCACCTGACTCAAAATGGCTTTGGCTTACAATTACAAATAAATAATTAATGACATGTCTTAAGAATAATAGATGATTGAATGAATGAAGCTGTTAGGAGAAAATATTTTTTAAAAAACCCACCAAAATCATTTAATTGCTCTCTTTTTTTGCATCAATTTCCCTTCATTTTGTCTTACTCTTTCCTTATCCAAGGTACAGCTTAGATCACTTCTTCTAACTGCCAATAAAAACCTTCTCTTTTTGTAAGTGCCAGGATACAGAAACCCCAGCCAAATCTCCTTTTTTCAAGAAACTGTAGCTGCAAAGAAAAGAACTAATACACCTGATGACTCTACTAGGATATTCTTCTAGAACTGATTTAACTGGTCTTAGAGTGTAGAAGGTTTTTTTGTGGAAGAGAAAATATGTGCCATTGTTTCCTTAGTAAAACTGTGTGATGAAATGTCATGGCATTCCATTTAAATTTTTGTTATTTCTCATTTGAATAACAAGCATATATTAATAATATGTAGTGCCAGCTGACATCTTCTGGACCCATCTCTGCACAGATAAAAGTTACTTCCTGATTGGAGCTGTTAGTTTTCAGGCAATGAATGGTTTGGTTTTGAGAGTCATAATAAGTAGGAAATGCATAGTCATACAAATACTCATGAGAACAGAAAGGTCACCTACACCCTCACGCCCGAGTGCCATTCTCTTAGAGAAAATTACAAGAATAAGAGACAAAGTATGACACAGGTAGCCAACGTAAAAACTTTTGTAAGAAACTTCTTTAATGTTGCAATATTTTGCATTAATCCAAGCCAGCTTCCCCTTATTCTCAGCTTGAGTTTACATCTCACATTCAGATTGCAGGTTTAAGTCTTCATGCAGATTGTAAACTCACAGCCTTTTAAAGAGCTAATATGCAACATGTGAAAGAGAAAATTACAGGAAATTGACTTATCCACTTTACCTTTAGTGTCTTTATATATCCCAGTAGAGTCATTAGTGTAACAATAAAGTGAATACTAGAATATTTATATTACTAAGTATTCTAACAAAAGCAAGTTGCTTAGAAGAGATTCTGCTGGCTGTAATTCCACTTAATGCTGATATGTAGTCATGTACATTGAAGACATGCATTGGAATTTCTGCAGATAGTATGTAAATACTTTGGTGTTGGGTATTTTTGCAGGCATAATTAACCTTTGGGATACTAAATTCCAGATGCATTTTGTGGAGTGTTTATAACCTGATGAGAAATCTCTGAATAGCAGATGATTTGAACAGAAGGAATTCTTCTCAGCCTTTTGTAGCACATAAATTATTAATTTGCTTTATCTAGAAGATTAAGCTTATTTTACAAAGACAGTAACATTTGGCATGTTCTATTCTGATCTGCCACAATTAGCATTTACATATATTTGCAATGCTTTTAGGATTTAACTATAAATTTGCTTTTTCCAGAAATGAGAAGAAGCATTTCTCTAACTACTGGATATGTGACTACATGACATCTGGAAGAGGCAGAATGAAGGGCATGAGGCATATGTTGAAGAAAAATAGTCCTATGGAACTTTACTATATAAGAAACAGAAATTACTAAATATTGGATTCTTTACTTAATTGTACTCACTTTTCAGAATCACATAGTACTGAGAGGATTTATGGTTTTGAATATCTCAATTTTGAGAGTTTCTTATGCAAAATAAACCCCTTTTCTTCAAACTCTCATACAGCCGAATTTATTTTATTTTATTTAAAATACTAATAATTGGAATAACCTTCATATACATAGCTATCATTTTTAAGTGCCGTAATAGAAACATAATATATATATATTAATTCTTGCAAAAAGTTTATTAAATATACATGTTTTTACATGACTACTGATTGGTATTTGCACCATAGAAATACTTAAGAATTCAGTTCAAACATGCATATATATTGGAAGCACATGACAGAGTCACTGCCAGAAAAAGGTTTAGAATTGAATATAAGGCAAGATGAATGCAAACTTGAAGAGAAGTGTAAGGATACAGTACTGGTCAGCACAGCAAGCAATGATCTCAGCAGCCCAACTTAAAAGCTTCACATCCAAGAGACCAAACAAAAGTTGTATGTGATTATTCAGCACCAGGTGAATCTTTGTGCTAGAAATTTCAATAGCCTGTGTCTTGGGGACTGTGATAAAGATCTTTAAAAAATAAAAAGGAGACAAAAATAAATACATTCTAAAATGAAAATGTTCTTTTATCTAATTTCAGATCCTTCTGATTTCTCAACTCTTCATTTTCCCTTCCCAGTGGATGTATGGAAAAAAAAGTTTATCTGAATGATCCTAATGTAACTGACACTGTCATAAAAAGACTCCAAGAAGAGTTCTCAAGTTTTGAAATATTATACCATTAAGTGTAAAAATCACAAATGTTACTGGATGCAAATGAATGTAGTTTAAAGAATGCAATCCAAAGTGAACTGCCCATATGGAGCAATCAATTTAATCAACATCTTGTGGATCTAGGACAATTTAGGAACCTGTGTGCTGAGAAAAATACAGTCTGTTTAAACTTTGTTCTAGTGACAGGAACCCAGATATTCAAAGGTGCCTGAACATTGACCTTATCTCAGACTTTTCTCTACTTAAATACAATGGATACATATTTGTTTCCTAGACTAGGAGAATCTTAAGTACAGAAATGTAACTTATGTGGTTTTGATCACGGATGAACATTTCATGTGTTTGTAAGGTTTATTCTCTGAAGAAATATGATTCTACACTTAGCAACCAGAAACAAAGTACCCTGTTAATTCATAGTGATAGATATTTTTGTTTTATTTCAGATATAGAGGGCATTCAAGGCAGGTTAAAATACAAGATTTAGGTACTAGAATAAAGCTTAGGCTGCAGAGGGGAAATTGTAATTGCAAAGTCCTGACTCACCTCCTGAGCTGGAGACACTTAATCTCTGTAAGCCCTCTAACATTTGATGTTAAATCTCTTCAGTACCTATTAAGTCACTGCACGTGTCCAGAATTGTCCTATGCTTGGCAGGCTTAAGCAGCTCAGCACTTAGATCATGTCTGAGCTCAGGGTAGATTGAGAAACTTGGAGGAGAGAAGTCTGAATCACCCCAAAAGCTCAATACATTCCAGAGGCCATAGAACACGGCAGGACTATGCTCTTCACACACAAATCCAAAATAGGTCAGTTTTAGACCACAGACAAAGAGAATTCTTTCCCTAGTTTCTCGTGCAGAATGGCACACTACTTAGTGCACCCACTGAGTAGGCTGGACTCCCAGATTCAGTCCCATCCTATTCCTAAAAGCTCTCAAATGCATTCCACCTTCAATCTTCATGTGCTACTCAGACAATAGTCTACTGAAGTGTAAGACATCTGCATGTCTCTTTTGAACAAGTCCCCAGGCAGATAAAAATGAAAGATATACTGGACCAGAGAGAAAGTACAGGGTAAATTTGACTTTATAGTCTGATGGTTAGACACTTTGGAAGACCTTGTATCAGACTCATGCTTCCAGGAATACTTCTATATTAAGTATGGAGTGGGTGTTTGAAATTAAATGTTATCTAGGACTTCTAGTACTTCAAGATCACATGACAGAGTCCTTTCATTTGTGCCTCTGCTGTACTCAGTAATGCAATATCAGAAAATAATTTTACAGTTGTTCATAACCCATGAAACATAAGACAGAATTTAGCTAACCTAAGAATTTCCTAGCATCCATAATATTATCTGATATCAAAGGACATCCTTTTATTAAATGTTCAATTTGTTCAACTCAGGATCTGGCCCTTCAGATAGACAACTCTGATTACAAACCAATTGAATTAAATACTCAGCAAAGAAGTTCTTTATTTTCTCAGACTGTCTACATAAATCTCTACACATGAAAATAAACCCTGACTTGACTGTAGACAAAAACACATAGTTCTCTTAGCTATAGGCAAACTGATCTATAATTCACTGGAGCTTAGCTACAGCATAGTCTAATTATGTGCTTAGCTCTAAAGCCTTTAATAAAGAAAATAATTTCTTTAAATATAGCTAATTAGGTAAAGTATCTATTCTGGTTTAGCTGCATTTGGCACCAAAATGAAAAATGCAGTGAAAAACAGCTTCTTTTTCATGTGTCCCTGAGCTAGATAACCAATAGTCCTCCCGACTTTCCAATACCAATGAAAACAGTGTTATAACTAGACCAAGTTGCAATTACAAGTTAAGGGCCTTGAAACGATGGGCAAAAATGTATGTATCTCACAATAGCCACAGAACTTTCACTACCTCTTTATATCCTCAGTCCTGACAACAGTTCTGAAGCCAAAGAAATAAATTCCTTTGCACTCATCTTGGTCCTTTTCTTTCTTCTCTCAATGAAAAATATGTATTGACTCCTTCCAAAGGGTAAATGTTACCATCTGCCCTTCTGAAAATCCTGTGTTGCTTTCAGCCAAAACAAGAAGTGTGAGTTGTCCTAGAAATGGGAAAGACCTATTAAATCAATTAAAATTTATTTCTGACAAAACAGGTTTAGTCCCCTGTACATACTAGTGCTGCATAGTCTCATATATTTTGTTGTTCTTGATGTTTAATTCGATAGAGATCATTGCAAACCCAGGTATATGTGTGAGAGGTTTAATGCTTGTTAAAACTGACCCTTTTTTGGCAAGTCACTTGTATAATGGACAGCTTTAGATGATAAGCTTTTTAGGAAACTCTTTTATTACTGTGCTGTCAGTAGAGGTACAGTACAACTGTGTTCTGATGCACAATTGATATTCACAGAACATTAAGCATAAAATGTCGAGGTAGTCTACTGAAATTACAGGCAAAGTTTCTTTCTTTTTAATGAAGTCAGGCCTTTTCTTTAGAACATTATTACCCAATTTTTAGGTATAAATTAATCTGAGTAAAATATATAGTGTGACAGCTGTCTGATCATCAAGTCCAAAAAAGGAAACAAGGAAAGTTCACAGTATTTTGAAAGCTATGTTCTATTGCTCTGTTACTTAGGAGATAACACCAGTAGGTGCAGCCTTATGACAACTACCCCATTTTTTTTTCCCATGCCATATGTCCACAGTAGAAGTAGCTGAGAAAAAAAAAGTCTTGTTGTTGATTGACATGCATTTTAAACTACTTGTCAAAACTGCACAATTAATTAAGTAGCATGAATTTGCCAGTCTCCAGATTTAAAGGAAATTTTGAGCCTAACAAATAGTAGTGTTTGTCTACTTTATGGTAAGAGATTTTATAGAATCAAAAAATAAAATGAGGGTAAGAGGAAAGCTTGTCAAACTGCCCACACTTTGCCTTTACATTACTGTAGTTGATACTGGGAAAACCACTAAAAGAATAAGTTGCCAAATATTTTCTATTTTAAGACTCCATTTTAATTTTTCTAAAGATTTTCTAAATTTATCTGGACTTGCATTTTTGCAAGAATTTTCAGCAGCAGCAGTTATTCACTTCTAAGAAATAAAATTTTAAAAAAAGAGAGAGAGAGGAAATAAGAGTGTTAGTATGATGTTTAAAAAGTTAAGTACCTGAGAAATGTTTCATTATTTCTCATTCTAATTTTTGGTGGTGATCCTGAAAGCAAGCACACACTAGCTTTAATGTTAGGAGCGAGATGTGGCCAAATCTTTAAATGCCTATGAAGGTCCTCTGAGAAATCTCTGATACATGTTCAGCAGACATATCTTAGTCGCTGACAAAAAGTTAGTGTCCTATCATGTAAAAAGAAGACACCTTTACAGTACTGAGTCTTCCTCATTGAGGTAAACTGAATTTTTCACATAAATTGTTTTATTCATATATACTTTAGAAGGGAAATAAATATTAAATATTAAATATTAAATTTAAACTTTATCAGGGAAAAAATAAATTTTAATAACAAAAGTCTGTTCAGTGTTAGCCTGTTATCAGTGCAGTCCTTGCTATAACATCTGTGAGCAAGTCAATATGATTAAAGTCCACAAATTACTTTAATGTCTTCTATTCTTTAGCACTGAGAATTAGACCTTAAACCATTAATGTTCTCTATTTTTACACACAATTGTAAAGCTTTGCTTTTTCTTTCTCTGAAGCCTTCAAGTAATGATATCCCTTAATGAGATCCCTTAAGATTCAAGATTGGGGTATATTTTTACAAACGAATATTAAATGACATGCTAAAATGCAGCATTTCAACAGCTACCACACTGCATTTACTTAAAGAATCTTATCCCACTCACAAAGACCTCAAAAGGGAAAAATTATAAGGTCACACAAAATTGCAGCAGTGTCCTGGTTAAAATTGCTTTATAAATCATGTTCTGAAAAAACTCATATTCCATTTTCCAAGAAAGGCTGGCAGTCCACAGCTCAGACAGGTGCACTCTTCATTGTGTTAAAACCAGCTGGATGGGCAGGACCTAGAGATTGATGGTGAATGGTGACACGTCCAGCTGGTGGCCAGTCACTAGTGGTGTTCCCCAGGGCTCAGTAATGGGTTCAGTCCTGTTTAATATCTGTATTGATGATCTAGAAGAGGGGATCTATTGCACCCTCAGGAAGTTTGTAGATGACATTTAGTTGGCTGGGACTGTTGACCTGCTGGAGGGTAGGAAGGCTCTGAAGAGGGACCTGGACAGGCTGGATCAATTGTATGAAGTCCAAAAAGGCCAAAAGTTGAGTCCGACACACTGGTCTTAACAACCTCCTGCAGCACTACCGGCTGGGGGAAGAGTGGCTGGAAAGCGGCTTAACAGAAAAGGACCTGAAGGTGCTGGTTAAAAGCCAGATAAACATGAGCCAGCGTGTGCCCAGGTGGTCAAGAAGGCCAATGGCATCCTGACCTCTATCAGAACTATTGTGGCCAGCTGGACTAACTGGACCATTTTATTCCCTGTGCTCAGCACAAGGCAGGCCACAACTTGAGTCCTGTGTCCATTGAGTCCTGTTCTGGGCCCATCATTACAGTATGACTTTGAAGTGTTGGAATGTCCAGAGAAGGGCAGTAGAGCTGGTGAAGGGCCTGGAGAAAAATTCCTATAAGGAGCAGTTGAGTGAGATGGGTTTATTTATCCTAGACAAAGGGTGACAATATCAGGTACTCTACAAGTACCTGAAAAGGGGTTGTAGCAAAAAGCAAAGGACAAGAGGAAATGGTGTCAAACTGCACCAGGAGAAATAAATATTGGATATCAGAGGGAATTTTTCTTGGAAAGAACTGTTAAATACTGGAATGGAATGCGCAGGGAGGTGGTGGAATCACCATCCCTGGAGGGCTCAAGAAACAGCAGGACATGACACATTTTGCTATGGTCCAATTGTTATAGTGGTGTTTGGTCAAAGGTTGTATTCAAAGGTTGTAATCAAAGATCTTGGATCTTTTCAAGATCTTTTCCATCCTATATGATTCTTAGATTCTGTGATTATGTGACGTCTGTACAGTGTTGAAGAACTAAAATGTGTGTAGATAGCATGCAGATTAGTGGGTACTCACATGGGCACTGCTTTATAGCTTTCACAATCTACTGATATAATTTTACAAATTTATTGTCCAATGGCAAAACTCAGTTATCTGGCTAGCTATTGTAATCTTCAGTGCAGCCAGCATCTTTACAACTGTTGTCTGGGGTAATAATACTATAAACCAAGTAATTTAAGTGGAAAAGGGTAGCAAATATATATCTTAAAAGTATGTTCTACTTTGAGATATATTGCTTCTTTTGGTAAGGTACCATAATAACTTCATGATGCCTAAAATTTGGTTAGTTTGAGTTATGCAAGTATTGTATCTTAATTGAAATTTGATTAAGAAACTAAATAATATTAATGAAATTTACATTTTTGTTATATGTGGGTTCTCACTATAGAGTGACTTCAGCTGCAGAGATCTCTCTTGCCTGAAATAAACCTTCTTCTCTCTACTGGTTACTTTTGACTATCAATTTCTATTTATCATTATTTCAGAGTTATCAGATCGGAACAATTTTCTACAGCATTATTTCTACCAAATATTTCCTACACATTTAGCAATTTAAGATATTAATTCAGGGATTTTTACATACTTACAAATATAAGGAATTCAATCTTTACTTATTCTAAATCTAATTCAGTAGTTTACAATCTATGCATCGATGTATACCAGACTTGGAGGTTTTGAAGTAACTCTTGTAGAAATCTGCAGTCTATGGCTAGCTTGTTCACACTTTTTTTTTTTTTACCTCTCATCATAGTTAATTGTAAGGAAAATAGAACGTTTTCTGTTCTAATTATGCTTCTAATTGAAATTCTAAAGAGTTGACAGTTAGGAAAATAGTATGTTAATATACCATTCCCAAATCTGAAGAAAAAGCTACCTTGCAAGTATAAATTATTTCCTACCTACTGGTGGAACTGCGTAAGGTTTAAGAGTTAGTTCCAAATGTCTGAAATAGCCATCTGTAACTTTTATGTTGCAGCTCAAGTGTTCTTCTAGCACATTCTGCTCTGCAAAAGTGCCTTTAATGGAACAAGACACTTTCTCAGAGGCAAGCTGTGAGCAGGTGCTTAGTACTGTACCAGAAAAGACCCAGGGACAAGGTACTCAGCAATGAGGCAGAGGCCTAACCTTTCCTTCCTGTCATTCTAGTGTAAGGGCTGTTCAAGCTTCTTTAGAAACTTAATTTCAGAAAGAAGCCGAATCAGGGTCTAATGACCCCATGCTTGTCGATCCCCCTGTTCCCTTGGTGGGTCAGTAGAATCACAAAGAATACACAAAGAAAAAGCATTCTAGCTTCTTCTCTTCAATAGGATGCCCTGCCCACTCTTCCATGGGTAAATCTGAAGTATCTGAATGGTTTTTGAAGATGATAAGGACTTAGACTTGGGTGTATGATATCAGATAACTGGAATTAAGCTACCATACTCACTCTGTTTTCTGATCTGGTCAAGTTATTTATCTATACATTAACTAAGGTTCAATTTAAGTTAATTTCTGAATATCAGTAATTTTATGATATCTGAGTGGTCTTAGAGATCTGTATCAAGCTGCTGGATGATTGACTATCCAATAGTAAAATATAAGAATGCATGAAGTAGTCACTCACTAGTGGCTGGGGTGCCACAAGGGAATTAGGATGCTTTATATGGTTTTTTGCCTTATAGGGTATTTTCCCTATTACAATTAAATATAATTTTATTTGTTTTTTTTTACTAGAAGTAGGTATGAATAAAAAAAGTATCTGAAAAATTCAATTTATCTCAATGTGGAAGTCTCCCCACTGTAAGGCTTCTTCTTTTGGAAATGATATGACACTAACTTTTTTCAGTGCCTAGGGTATTCAAGTTCAAAATGGTCTGATTTTCAAGTTCTAATCCAGTGAGTTAAATACTTCAATAGTTGGCATGCCATACAGATATTTGGCATATCTGTTAATGTCTATTCACCATATTTATTTATTTCTTCATTTATAGAATATAGAGTTGGGTAGCTAAAATTGGGTAGACAACCTTGCTTGAGATCACTTCTCTATAAAGACCAGAAATCATTTTCTTTTGTTTATCCACAGATAATTAACAGATGGTGAGAGAAAATAAACAACTTAAGTCTCCCCAGTAGCAAATAGAATTCAAAAAAGTTAAGTAATCAAAGCTATTTCTTTTCAAAAAAAGACAGGCAAAAAGTCAATTGCTTTTATTGACTATTTTAAGTAAACCCTTTCAGGTATTTACTTAATAGGAAGAATGGCTCAGCAGAACAGTTAAAAGCAATTTCTAGCAGACATAGATAAAGAGCAAGCTTGTAAAGACCAAAGTCCAAAACAATTTTAATTTAATCATCTTTGGCTACTGACAGAAATACTATAGTGACCTAACAGATAAGCCTAGATCACCCATGATGCACAGCAAGCAAGGAAAGCACTTTTAAAAGAAAAAGGGTAAAAAAAAAAAATAGAGTGCTGCCTTTGTATTAATAATTTGTTATATACATCCAGGGTGTCATAAAAAATAAGCCAGAATGCACTGCAACCCTCAGATGTGCATATATGTCAGAAATCAGGTATTTCAGAAGCTGTACTGTCTCTCACTGGCACGGTGTGTCAAAATGTCAATAGCCTCAGTTGCAATTCTGCTTTTCTGCTGGGACTTTTCCTTCTTATCCTTTGAGGTTCATAGAGAACAATTCTGAGGTTTAGTGGCATCAGGAATATCTAGATATTTCCTTAAAAAATAATTATGGCAAAGCCTCTGACTGGAGACAAGACTTTCTGACATATTTTCCCTTCTAGAAATAATTCCTCAAGGCAAATATTTTCCTCCCTTTTCATGTACTTAAAAGTTTTTTTTTCCGCAGTCTCAGAATGCTCTGAAAAATTGCTTACATTGAAATCTAGGTGTGCTTTCCACAAAAATAATTCTGAATTGACAGGAGAAGGTAAACTGGATGGATGAAGTATATTGTGCTATTGTCTGAAAATTCTTGTCCTCTTATCTAAGCCACTACATGAAAGTCCAGCAAAATACTGGATATATTATGGAGCAGGGATCATCTCTAAGTATCTGTATTAAAAAGTCTTGGTCTACTATCTGCTAAACCACACATTAGTAACAACATATCCAGTGAAAGTGTACGAGTGATGCAATCCATGTTTTTGCTGAGCCATCTCAGACTCATTTTCCAAAAAAATTCCTACCACCTCCAAAGAAATAAGGGTACTTTATTAATCAACAAATTCACCCCTGTTTTTCCCTTGGAAATTTCTGAATTCATACCAAAAATCAAATGTGACAAGACCCTGAACAAAGCTAAAATCTATCTGGAGAAAAAAAGTGGTTTTCGCATCAGCATATATCCATCCAGCAGTTGTAAAGCTATTTACACAGACTGAAACTGAATTAAATCAGGTTGTACCACTCACTCTAGTGAAGTTTCAGGTTCTCAATATCTTTGAAAAGTCAGCTATACATATAATGCTTTTCATCAACTATAATAAACTTACACATGGTATCTGTCAGACAAATTTCCTTAATTGTTTGTAACAGTAATTAAATAGCAACATGAAAATTAAATTACATCTTCAGCTATAGGAATATTTTAGTTAAAATGATTAGCCTTTTCCTGTTCATGAATGGCTTGAGCACCACCAATTTCTGCATGTGTATCTAATTCTAAATACCACACCATTATGCAGACAAATTCCATCTCAGGGATTGACAAGTTAGTCACAGTTGTCACGTATGTCATGCTAGCTTCCTAATGATTATGGTCTGGGAGAGAAGATGTGTAGGTGGGAACAAAAACAGAATAATTTATTTTTCTGATGAGAATTCCCTGGATAAATTTTTTTAGCAAATATTTCCACTTGCTAAAATTTTCACAGAAAAAAAAATTACAGTCTGGTACATATTTAATTTGAAAAGTCTAAATATCAGTTACATGTATGGAAAGTGAACATTAAACGCAAAGACATGACTAAAATTATTGGTGGGCAATGCAACGTGCAGCATACACAGTTATTCATCGCCTGTTCCCTGCAGATGCTAACAGCTGAGGCACAGTGTTCATTCAGCTGGGAAGAAAAGAGTTTTCAAATCATTCTGGGAGAAGGAAATTAAATCCCAAGAGAGTATGCTCTGTATAAAAGAATGATGTGCCTATATACTAAAAACTTCAGCGGGAAACCACCAAATAGTAACTGTGGTTCTAGCCCTTGATACTTAACATTAGCTATTCTACACACTATGAGTTAAGGTATGTAGATTAATAGACTTGAGGATAAATGGGCCCAATTTCATGTTTTGCTTGGATTTCTGGTTTGACTTCAAACCATTTATGTAGCATCTCCTACTCATCCAACAGTTCCATGATTTCCATCACCTTTGTTGAGTAAACATATATCACTCAACCTCTAAAAAATCCTGAAGTAGCAACTTTGATTCCACATGAAGGACTAGTTTTACCTTCAGATAGACAAGATGATACTTAGATTAATCACCAAAGCTGCTGAAAACAACTGCCTTAGAACACCTGAACTATCATTTATCAGAAGAATGTCTGTAAGAGAATTTCAAACTCTCCAATTCAATCTATCAATTTTTATAACCAATATTTTAGAACAGATTCTGAAATGCAGTCCTTTCTTCATTAAAATATTCCACCTACACACCCATTCACATGTTTCTCTCCCTCCTTTCCATTCTACTTTTATACATGAAACACAGAAATAATATGTAATGTGACTACTTTATAAACCATAGTTGAATGTACAATCCTCATACATCCACCAGCTGGTAGTTATGGCACTAAACAGAATGGTGGAGATGTGGGACTGGGTTCTCTATTAAAGAGATCTCTGGCCTCCTCAATTCTTCAGAGTTCTCTCACTTGGAGGACACAGTCTATTTTACAGCAACAAATTTAACCAATGGACTCTAGAAACACTTCATCCAATTATAGTTTTGAATCCTGTAGGTACCCAGTTCCATAGGCATTTATGGTACTCTAGGGAAAGTTGCCTGTTCATGCTACTGTAACTACATCCTTGGTGTGAATGCAACTCCTTTGTTTTGTTCCACCTATGCTGTGTCTTTTCTTCTGAAGAGATGTCTTTTTCTCTCAGTTCCCTCTCCACTGATTAAAAAGGGAGTCAAAATTGGCAAAATTTTAAATGAGCAGTATCAGAGGGATTTCAGGAGTTTGGTGGGATGAAACCTGGCCACTGTGGTTTGTTTATCAACTTGTACAAGCATTTTATAGCAGGTGCTTATGACAGTTTTAAGTAGGCCTGGAACAGGGTTTGTGTAATGAATGTGAGATAAACTATCCAGTTATTTATTTTGTTAGTATAACCCATGCCAAGCACAGCTTTCACTTTGAAAAGGTTTTCTAAATAGAAAAAACAGTTAGTTGGAAATTTTAATGAAAACAATCATCTTTATTGCTGGCATAAGAATAGCTCTGCTTTGCCAGGACATCATTATAAACCAAATAAGCCCAAGACTGTTCACCTGGACTCTGATCAGAAAATCTTCTGCTGACCCAGGTCTTTCAATATTCTGCAGGAAAAGACAGCCTACAGGTGTTCACATTTTGAAACACTATAAGGAAAAAAGTCTAGGTGGGCCTGTTTTTCCCCAGGAGGTGCTGATCCATTGCGATCCATGTTAAAAAAAAAGTCATTATGCCATCTAAAGTCTTATTTAAAAGACTTTTCATTAAATTTAATGCTGGAAGAAGAGAATAGCATGGATAATCTTATTTCCCCTTAGAGCTGGGGGCCCCATGTAATGAAACATCAAATAGGACTCTGACCCAGGGGCAGCAAGCCATGCAGTCCTTCTTCATAGCAGATGCTCTCTCATTTTGGTCTTTCAAAATATTTTCTTATGAGGAAACAACTCTATACAGACAAATATAAAAGATGTCCCCAAAAGAACTTCTTGATGCACTGTTATATAAGGGCAAGATCGAGGAGGAGCTATAATCATTAGTGCTGAGGAGAAGATGCCAAAGGGCTATCCTTTTTTTGGTGAGCTGGTTGAGCTTGACCCATGGCACAGTGCTGCACACTATCCGTGCAGCACAGCTCTGCCTGCCATTGCTCAAGTTGTCTGTGCTCTGGATCACTCACTCCTCAGGCACAGGGTTCTGCCAGCCAGGATCACTACAGCCCGTACTCTGAGGATCGAAAACAAGGCAAATAAGGTGATCTCAGGAATTAGACAGGAATTTAGAAATGAAGGGCTGCTTGTATGTTGTAATATTGCTGTTCATTCAGTCCTGAAGTGTTACATGACTTACTGGCAAGTAAGTACTTGATGAGTCCTTATAAAAATATGAACTGGCTGCTAAAAATAGCATATAACTGAACTCTGAAAAGTATTTGTTTTCTCACTGACAATACTTTTCCAGTGATAATGTTGAAATATATTTGTTGACAATAGATTTAACATTCTGAATAAGTATATAGCCATGTCTAGTTTTTCTCCTACTCATTTGAGTATATTTGTTATATTCTGGAGAGCTTTTTAATGCGTGGTTCCCAAGTAAACAGTTCGTTTGTAAAAGCATAATTTTCCATGGAATTTTAACAATTGTATTTCTATAAGAGTTCTAAAAAGTACTATTTGAAAACATATATAGTATTGGCCTTTTGTGTGGAATGAAGTTTATTTTGGTTATAATCTTTGCCGTGAGTTCACTTTGCTGAAAGGGATATATATTTTTCATTCTGGCTTCATCTCATAGAACAAAGTAATCACCTTAACGAAGGTTTGACTTTTCTCATTGTGTCCCTGGCTACATGCCTACATGGAAATTTCAGTACTCTCTTTGAATATTTCTTCTTCCCCAGGTCTTCCTTGCAATTTTGTGAATTAGCTCAAATTTTAACTTTTCTGCATTCTAAATATATTAATATTATACTCTAAATATAAAATAAAATCTATATAAAATAAAATATAAAATATTCTCTATTCTAAATATAATATATTTAATTACCTGGATTGTAAAATTTGTAGGTATGTAAAATTATCTTTGCAAAATAAAAGGAACAAATGCAACAAAGATAAAATATGAGTCATAAGTCATAACATCTGAAAGATTAAACTTAGGAAGTAAATCCATGTGCCATCTACCATCAGCAAACATAAAGGAGCATGGAAAGAAACACTTGCATATCTGCCGATATTCTTTAGTTAATGCTAAATTGCTCTCTTTTACTTAAACATTCTCTATATATTGTGAGCATGTTCACATACTGAGGTAAAGCTGTTCAATAACTAGAAGGCAATTATGGCATAAACAAGAATAGATTTTTCCAGTTCTTTACAAATGTATGAGTGAAATAACAATTGTTAAGCCATAAGAAGGACCAGTACACTGATATTTGAAACAAAAAGTGCTTTGACACAAAAGTATTATTTTAGAGTTATTAAAAAATTAAATGCTTTTCAGTCATATTGTTTCTCTCAATTTATCTGGGGGAATTATCAAGTTCAAATTCAATAGTTTCTTAACAGAACATATCAATTCTAAGAAGCATCACAGGTTCATCCAACATTTGCATGCAATGTATTTTGCAATTTAAGGTTTTCTCATTAATAACATTACAGACTCAACTGAAATAAGAAAACTTTTGTCCCTTAAAATACCTGAAAGCAATGCAGGTGTTACAAACATTTTGCCCATAACTAACCTTTAAATAATCAATGGTAATGAAAATTGAATACATTCACTACAGATGTATGCTTATATAAGTGAAAGAACTATAACTCAGAGGGGCCAAGAGAAGAAGATTTAAAATTTTCTTTTTTCCTTTATGCATATATCTAAATATAGATTTATTTTTTTTATAAATATATGGTCATTATTAAAATGGAATTTATATGCTTCTCAGAAGAAAATGTTCTAAAAGAATGGCTATAAAATACATTCTTCTCTGACAACAGTAACATAATGGTATTAGAAATTTTTCTTGTTCATTAACTCATTTTAGCACAAAGAACACTTGACATCTCTTAGGTTGGCACATCTCCTTCCAACCACTTCTGCTCTTGATCTGTGTGGTGGATTGACCCCATCTGTATGTCAGGTGTGCACCAAAGCTGTTATATCCCTCAATTCCTAAGCAGGGAATAGAAGAGAAAATACAACCAAAAGCTCCTGGGCCAAGATGAAGGACAGGGGAGATCACTCACCTATTATCATTGCATGCAAAACAGACCCAGCCAGGAAAATAAATGTTATTTATTACAAATTAAATCTGAGCAGGGGAATAAGATATACCTCCCTCTCATCCCTCCCTTCTCCTAGACTCAACTTCATTCTCAATTTCTCTATATCCTTCCCTCCAGTGGTGCAGGGGGACAGAGAATGGGAGTTGATATCAGTTCATCACACATCATCTGCCACACCTTTCTCTTCATACTCCTTCCCTGTTCCAGCATGGAGTCCCTCCTCTGGGAGACAGTTTTTACAAGCTGCTCCAGCACAGGTCTTTCCCATGGGCTGCAGTCCTTCAGAACACACTGCTCCAGCATGAGTCCCCCACGGGTTCACAAGTCCTACCAGCCACCCTGCTCCATCATGGGCTATACTCTTCATGAGTCTGCAGGGCCTGGTAGGAACCTGCTCTGGTGTAGGCTTTCCCACACGGTCACAGCCTTTTTTGGATGCATCCTCTTGCTCTGGTCCCTGAAGACAGAGATTCCTCTGCTGCATCATTGACCTCCGTGGGCTGCAGGGTCACGGCTGCCTCTCCATGGATTCCACGGGCTGCAGAGGAATCTCTGCCCTGGTACCAGGTGCACCTCCTCCTCCTCCTTCTTCCCTGACCCTGGTGTCTGCAGGGTTGTTTCTTACATACCCTCACTCCTCTTTCCAGCAGCTGTTGCCCAGAAATTTTTATTCCCTTCCCATTTTATCTCAGAGACACTACTGGTATCACTGATGTGCTTGGCCTTGACCAGTGTTGGTTCTGTCTTGGAGTCACCTGGCATGGTCTCTATCAGACACAGGGGAGGCTTCTCAGGGGGGCTGCTCTCCCCCCAGCCCCAACCCCAACTTTGCCACACAAACCCAATACGATCTGGAATACTATCTGTTTTTCAGTTTCCTCCAGAGAAAAAGAATTCACACAGTGTAAAAATCAGGAGATGAGGTCAAATGAAAGACTATAGACAGCAAAAGCAGAGAATCCCTTTTCAAAGAATTAATCCTTAATAAAGTTAGTATTCAATTGGGCACTTGCAGGAAAAAAAAAGGGGGATTGGTTTTCTTAATCTCAGAACTACCTTGTATTTCATTTGCAAGATATTTTGGAGAAACATCAGATGGAGAAAATCTGGTATAAGGGATATTTGACATAAAATACCTGCCACTTACAGGCTCAAATACTTTTTAAAACTGATGTATAAAACACTACTTAGCACTGTAATATGAATTCTGCTGTCTTATCTCAATTTTGTTTTTTTCCCAAAGCAATTGAGTCATTGCTTCTTATAAAATTTTATTCATCCCAAAATGACAAACATTCACCTAAATTTCAGAAGTGTAACCAGAATGACTAACTTGGTCAAATACAATCTCATTTCAGTAGCTACCTTTGTAATAAATTTCTCTCCATTCAAAATTCTTGGCTCTGACCTGGCAAACTGCAAGCAAATTTATATCAAGGGACACTGTCTGATACACTGGAAAAAACATCTGCTACTTAAAATATAGAGTATGTACTTGGTACTTAAGAGTCAAAATCTCATTTGTCTGTTAGGGCCTATTCCCACTGAATCACAAGCAAATCCAGGCTTATGTTAACCCACATACATTTGATCAATATTTGTAAAATAAATTTAACTATTGGTAAAAAAAGCAAGCCGTGAGATGAGGCCAGTACATGAGGTCAAAAATGAGAATGAAAATAGCATGAAAACTAGAAAGCTATTTTCACATTTTCAATGCCTTTTCATATTGTCAATAAAACCTCATAGGAGTGAAAACAATACTGTCAATTGAAATATGGAAAATTATATTTTTAAACAAATGACAACTTGTTGCCAATTATTCTCAGTAGATGATTTTCCAGTTTACACAGTTATTTTTCTGCAATGCTGTTGAATTACTTTGGACAAGCACTACATTAAGTATCAGAATGGTTATGTCACAATGAGGAAAAGGTGAGGAGGGAAAATGCTGTCCTAAACATCCCCTCTTAAATATGAGTTTATCGTCCCCATAAAAAGTCAATTTACTTTTGCCTTTTCCCACAGTCCTAAAATATTCAGTCTCAGTGGAGAAACTATGGTGCCGATGCATATTGATAAAAATCTAACTAAAATGTTCCATTTTGTTGGCTCAACACTCTCCCACATGGTATAGCAAATATTTCCAAGGAATAGTGACAATATATGATTATGTATTTATTAATATCGCCTACAGTCATGGTGTTACTGTGTCCCTTATTTATGCATACTTCTAAAAATTGAAAAAATTCTCTAGAATAATTTACTTTTCCCAAGATTTTCTTTCTTTTAGAGCATGTATCTTCATATTTTCTCAGGTCTTTGCAAGAATATTTTAGAAAGTAGAAACACCTAGAAAGTAAGAAGCAGTGATGAGGTAATTCATTACAGTGACAGAAATTGCAGCATGACCAATTGACTGTTGCAGAATTCAAAAGATGATCAGAATTAAATTCTTCACTGATCAATAACTGTTTTGTAACTTGCTATAGCCATTAGTATTATAGTATTGTCATATCATGCCTTTTGATTTCATCTTGTTTTTCTTGCTCGATTGGATCCAGTTCTCCACTGTACCAAAACTAAAATTTGGGCAATGAGGCTAGAAATGCAAACTTTTCCCGTCGTTGTTCTTACTTAAAAAATAAATTTGAATATTTATCACAGATCTAATTGGTTCTAATATTTCTTCACAATGGAATAGTCATCACACCAAGATTATTATGTTATCTAAATAATTGTAGAAATGAATGTCATGAAAATGTGATAAATCACAGCCTTGTAATGAAGATGTGCACCAGTATGGGCTCTGAAGGATCTGAAAATCCTTTAATCCTTCAGAGGACAGTGGAAGACAGGAAGTTTCTTTGCAGTTTAGACAGAGCATTTTTTATGCCTACAGTGGGGTCCACTTGGAGAATTCTGTGATCATTCTTAAAATTTTTTTAGAACTTACAAAACTCTACCATCATGTTATGAATGTACAGCTGAGTTGTTTCAACAATTGTACTCTACATTTAGGTGTTGCTGATTCAATAATAACTTTATGATTATCCATGCAATGTAGTAAAAAAGTAGAAAATGTGATGATGAATCTAATGTCATGGTGATGAATTAGATATTTTGCTTTTCAAATTGGAGAAATAAGAGGGGGAGGAGTGATTGTTGGGTAGGAGAGCTATATAAAATTTCGTAAAATCAGTTATCTAAAAGAATGGTCTCATTCACTGGGGGTTTTTGAATAATATTCAGCTTCAATTCATTTTTTTTCCTTTTTCTTGCCAATAAGCAAATTTGAGGCATTTTTTCTAATTGTGCTTTGACGAATTACTTCTGCAGCAACTTTATATTTTAGAGTATCAAAAGAAACCAGGAGAGTAGGTACAAAAGTCTTTGGAAAAATTCAGAACAGGACAGGAGCTGAACACAACCTTGACCCTTCCAGCAGGAAGAGGATCCAAATAAAAGAACACAAGGCCTGTGCTAACTAAGAAGATCTTTAGTAACCAAACCATAAGAAACACCTGTATATAATGGTAAGTTTCAACTGGGTACTGACTTTATTTTCAGCTTTTGAATCCCCTTTAATTTTAACTTCACTGTGTTCAGATTTCTGTATCCATTACCATGATAATGGGGAAATAAAATTATTGAAATAATTTATTGCTTATAACTACAGGTTTTCATTATACCAATATCTAAAAGACTCCAGCTTTAAATATCAGTCATGAGCCATGTGTATTGTCAATCTTACAATAGGTAGAGCAGCTGGAATATCTTGTTGCTACATTTTTTAAGAAGTTGATACCTAATATCTGTAAAATTAGAGTTGATTTTTTTTTCTTTATTGCTTTTGAAATAAAAGGAAAAGACATAAACAAATCAAGATACAAATCAGTACCTGACAAATTCTGTCCTGCAGCAATTACATAGGTGTACTAGAAATATTCATCTGTTGCATCTACAGGCTGTTTTTTTGCCAAGAATTTTATTCTTGAATTCATTTGCTGTTTAAGGATGATGGCAGCAGATGGTTGAGAAGGTAACTTATTCACTGTGTAATTTGGTTTGTTTATTCTGTTGGTAATTAATTCCATACCTCAGGGCCCACTGTTCTCTCCTGTTCCCACCATCCTCCTAGCCATTGGAGACTGTGCATTGCTCAAGAAGACACTCTGGGTTAGGAGAGCTGGTGCTTTTGGTGGCATTGAGAAATCTCTCAGATGCTTGGCTAGTGAGTTTTCCCAGACACAATTCAATCACTAGATTTTGAGTTACAACATAATAGATCCTCCATCTCATCTTTCTATTTTTCATCCATTTTGGAGGTGTTTGTTTTGCTTTTACTGACTTTGGAAGCATGTAGCAGTGTCTGCTTCTTGGGTAACATGAGTTCATGTGTATTTTGTTAGTGCAAGGACTTTAATCTTTTCTTTTCCTAAAGCTTTGTGGTTTCTCTTGTTCAACTAATATTTTAAAGTTTAAAATGCAGTGCTAATATTGTTTGAGATGAGTCATAAATTGACAGAGTTTTCTCTTATATCCATTAAAATTGCTGTCAAAATGCTTAATAGCTTCGGTGTTCTGAGACCTGAATAAACATTCAGGATATCTTTGAAGAATTTGAGTTAATACTTGAATTCCTAAGATCCTAATAGTCAGAACTATCTTTTTAAAATTTGTTATACAGCTTTTCTGAAAGTTTTGAGTAGTGATTCATTATTGATAATTACTATTAAACTCATATGAATTCTAGCCCAAAACCTAACATTTTGTTATTTGATATTTTTACTTCTTTTTTTTTGGTTAAATAACTGACACAAAATACTTAATACTGAAAGAAAATAGTATAAATGGAATAATTTTAATAAACTAAGGGCATGCTTAATTTTATGAAGTCAATAGTATTGAATCAAATAATCTGTGCTTAAATGTGACCATATTGGTACAACTGCATATATTCAGCACAATAAATTTTAAATTAAGTGCTCTTGACAGATGCTGCATCTGTTAGAACATTTAACAAAAACTAAAGTAGTTATGAAAGTGTCAACGCTATTCTCAAAGCCACCACATCATGCTTTGTGTAAAATCCACTGCTGTTATGAATGGGGGTTTCATTTGGGATTACTTTAGGGAAATTCAGCATATGGAAGCTTCACAGAAGAGTTCTTAAAATATTTTTGATGCAGTAGTTTCCACTCTTGACATAAAGCCTCAACTTGTGGTTGTTGAGGCAGGACGGGAGCAAAAGAACTCGGTTCAGAAGGCTAGATGATGTGAACTCTAACTACTCTTTATTTAAAATACATTGTTCTTTTATAGAGAGCATCGTGCAGACTAATTTCATTGGTCTCAAAGTAAAACATATCACACTATTGGTGTGCAGTGAATGACGCACGGTGGCAGAACATATCTATAAACAATGTGAACAACAAGAAAGATAGAGAATTATTTGAATTCTTTTGTAACTGTTTCCCAGGCTCTAGCCTGTTTAGAAACTCTCCTTTCTGTCTGACTGAACTGAGAATACCCATACATATGAAATGACATTATAATCTAATCAATTTGTTGAAGATTTATTGTTCTGTGATAGGTCATCCTAAGGATTAGCTGTAAAAAGTCTTTTACTTTGGTGTACAAAAGAATTTTTGCTTCTGAAGTTGGTATATTGTCAGTAAGAAGAACTATAAGTTTTCTTTTTATATTTAGCTTATGTTGTATGGAGTAAGAAAATGCTGAAGAGAAAAATGATATTGTGATGTTACATGGATAGACCTGCAAGTGAACTCATAAAACTATATTGTTCCCTACTAATCCCTCTTTTAGAAATTTTGCATTCTTCAATAGCAAACAATTTTGTGGCACCTAATGACAGAAAACTAAAGCCAAATAATTTTGAAAACAAGCCAAGACATGAATATGAGACTAATTTAGCTTTAAACCAATTTAATATGGATTGTGATAGGTTTTCCAATGTTATAAATATTTTACTTGAAATAAAATGTTATTCAGAAGGTATGCTCTTACTCAAATCAACAACTGATGAAAAAACCCTATAGCCGATATTGTGTAGGAGATCAAGCTAAATTCTCACTGTGCATGCAGTTTTATTTGCATTTTATGAATTTTGTCTCCAACAAAATCTAATCAGAACTGAATTTGCCTATAGGTTATCAGCTGGTGTTAAGGGAATAACATTTGATTAATTCCTTTTCTTCCATATGTGATTCTGAAGTCATGTACACTAGCGTATACAAAGCAGTGGCAACCTACCATGACTGTCATATTATTGTTGCTAGTGCTCCTGTACTGCATTTAAGCACAAACCAAAATTTCTGTCCTGCTATCACCCAGTTGATCAGCAGAAAATTATTGAGTGAGCTTCTTGAACCATCACACTTCATTCCAGACCCTTCTTTCAAATTACTGTGCTTACTTTCTTAGGTATATTCAGCTTTTCTCTCACTTCTGCTGTTAGCACAGAGAGAAAATGGTTAAATAGAAGAGTTGGTTATGAGTGACTTCAAATAAAAAATAATCCTTGTCTGAAACAAGCCACTGAGAAATAAAATAGGTGACAAAATTATAAGGTTGCAATAAAGCTATGTCAATAAGAGCTATATATATTGGACTTAGCAACCACAAAATGACTCCAAAATATTAAATTTGGAGATGAGGTGATGGATGTCAGTCAATGTATATAAAACCCACTTTATTTCTGCTTTTTTTGTTTTGTTTTAGGAATTATGAACGATGATGGCTTCAATATTTGCTTATCATCTCCAATAAGCAGTAAAACTGAGCTGGACTGCTATCTAGAAAATGTTTACACAGCTGTATGTCTGCAGCTAACATCCTGCATGAGTCAAGTAAGTATTTATTAGTGTTTAAGACTCAATAATTTAGGACTAAGTTTATGCCTCTCTCCTTTTTATATTCCTGTTACATCAAAATATTTGAACTGTGACAAATGTAACAGAAATATTAAGAGGTAGTTCCTGAGGAGGCAATCACACCTACTTCTGCTCTTTTAATAAAACATGTTATAAATCTTGGATGTACCTGCAAGAAACTACCAAGTCATATAAGCTGTACCCATACTGAAGTTTGACTCAATGAAACTTTTTTATCATAACCAAATTTTTTTTTGCCACTTTTCAAAACTTCTCATGCAGCTTCTAAAGAAGAAAGAGATTAAGTAGGATTTATGATGCATGATAGAAAAGTATTAATATTTTTGCTTTTCAAAAGTGTCTTAGTATCAGATGTCTGAATATTAGTTACACATTTCAATAGTATTACTAAAGGCAACCAAGGGAAGAGGACATAAAAAAAAGTCTTAGGAAAAGGTCAGAATTATGAAGTATACAGATGATTACTTCTTGCAGGAGCTCAGGCTTGCATGTGTTATTTTACGAGGGAATTATTACTATCCTCTTAATAATGAAAATTTGAAATTGTGTCAGATTTTGTGGTTCCATTGCTTGAATGGTCACATCCAAAGGGTAGTGGTGAACACCTCAAGGTTCAGCTGGAGATTAATGACAACAGATACTCTTCAAGGTACGGGCACCAGTAGTTCAATATCTTCATTAATTCCATGTAGTGGGATTGATTGCAAGTTTGTACATGACACCACGCTGAGTCATGCAACTGACATCTGAGGAATGGGATGATATCCAAATGAACCTGAACAAGCTTGAGAAGTGGGTCCATGGGAATCTCATGAGATTTAACAAGGCCAAGTATAACGTGCTGCACCAGGGTCAGAGCAAACCTTAGCAACCCTTATAGGAATTAATAGGTTAGGAACAACCCTGCAATGAAAGCCTTGGGGGTGCTGGTGGAGGAGAGACTGGACATGACCCAACACTGGGAACTTACAGCCCAAAATACAGTTGTATCCTGGGCTGCATTGAAAGCAGTGTAGGCAGCAGGGCAAAGGAGGGGATTCTACACCTCTTCTCTCTTGTGAGACCTCACCTTCAGCACTGCATCCAGCTCTTGGGTCCCCGGCACAGGAAGGATATTGACCTGTTGGAGTGAGTCCAAAGGAGGCAACCAGAATGTTTAGAGGGATGGAGCACCCCTCCTTTGAGAAAAGGCTGGGAGAATCGGGATTCTTAAGCCTGAAGTAGAGACTTTGCGTTGACCTAATTGTGGCTTTCTACATGAAAGGAGCCTACAAGAATCACGAACAAAAACTTTTTGCAAGGGCATATAATAACAGGACAAGAGCAATCATGGTTTTAAATTGAAAGAGTAAATTCAGACAAGATATAAAGAAGAAATTTTTTACAATGGTGATGGTGAGGCACTTGAACAGGTTACTGAAAGAGGAGGTAGAAAGCATTCAAGTTAAGATTGCATGTGGTCCTAAGTAACCTGATATACCTGAAGATGTCCCTGTGCATTGTATGTGTGTTGGACTAGTTGACCTTGAGAAATCCCTTCTAACTTAAACTTTTAGGATACTATGATTGTATGAAAAATAAATGCACTCAAAGTATGAATTTGCCAAACATTCTGCATGTGCATGGCTTGCATATGAAGAAAGGAATCATGAGAGCAAATATTAAGATATGCAATCAAATATTTTTGATCTTATTTATTTGAATAATTTTTGCTTTTTAACATGAGTAGCATCCTGTAGATTTTGCTCAAGCAAGATTCTCAATACACTATAAACATGGCTTTTAAATTAATGCATAAACAGAGTGATGGGTACAAACATTTCCTTAAATCGTGCTATACTTGTTTTGCATGTTAATCTGCAGTACATATTTGACAGACTTTTTCAAAAAGTGTTGTAATGTTAGTTATTACTTTTCTAAAAAGTGCTGTAATATTAGTTAGTAAATCTTCAATCTAATAGAAAAGGAGAAGATTGCTTATTACAGTAGATACAAACAGCTCAGGACATTACTGAGAAGCAATATCTTCTTTAAGGTAGGGCATTCAGTGACCATTTCGCCTACTTATGAGTGAACCTACTTATTACATGGTTTAAATTGAAGAATATTTAACATTATTTTTATTTTTGAGCTTTTAATGAATATGCTACACATTAAAATAAGAAGTTTTGCATTCAGTGTAATGAATAAACATCTGGATTTGATCTGTGACAAGCAGAAAAGAGTAGAGCTCTAGAAGAGGTTTTTATGCAGATGCAAAGCCACATAGATGTGCTTGTAGTTCAAGGCAAGCACAGGGTTAGGCACAAACTGCAGTCTGTCCAAAACAATGTTATAGAGACATACTTACCAACTTACACAGTGCTTGGGCTGTATCCAGAGCTCATTGTAAGAGCAAAGCTTTATCTTTAGGTAAGGATGTAGTTTATATTCTTCCTTTCAATACTGTAGCTTACATCCTGAAAATACTCATTAATGGACAAATTCTGTGATCCCTGGGAAGTCAATGACTATATTTTGTTCTGATTTCTATAGCACGCTAGACACAGCTGTAAATCTGGGCTATAAACAATGACACATTGCAATAAACATGTTCATTTTCAACTACCAACTCATAATGTCTCTAAATTATAGATAATGATGAGTAGCTTTAAGAATACTCCTAATACTACTCACATTTTTTCTGCTATGCTTCATGTAGTACATTAGATAAAGTCAGTTAAACTGGAAAGAGTAAGGAGCTGAATGAAATGCTGAATATCTGCCTCTTCAATTCTGAAAAAGAAGAGTTATTACAAAAATTATTCTCCCCAAGAAAGTATTTCTCCAACCATTAGTTTGGATTTTAAGATAAAAAAGATTGGTTTTACTTTCTTCAGATTTGAAACAGTGAATGTTTAAAAGGTAAGGATAATTAGAAAATTAATTAAACCCTTTCTTTAATTAAGTTATTTTTAAAATTATGACAATATTTCTCCCATACTGCTTTTAGATCTTTATTTAAATTATACTATTCAGTTATATGTCAAATATATTAAGACACAATTCAAATAGAATGGAGGAAAAAATTGTTAACTGACTCCCAAAATGAAAATCTAATTCTAGTCCTGGGCTTAGATCTGATTTAGATTGAGGTCCAACATGTTTAACAGAGTTTCTACAGCTACCAAAAATTAAGTACTGAACACAAAGGAGTATTAAAGCCAAGAAAAATAGAGAAGTCCTACTGAGATGAACAGCCATCCTGCTAGCCAAAGTTCTTTGTCTTTAACAACAAAGGAGATGGCTCAGAAAAAGTATCAGCACAGAGCACACATCTGTCTGTGATCTGTGTCCATTTTCAGTTCAGAGCTCCTGGTCATCTGCAGCTCTCTATTAATTCAGCAGTCCTCACTGAGTTTTTCTGCCGTTAATTTATTCTGCCTCTCTTTGAAGGTATTGGGTCTTATGCATCTCTAACATTTAGAAAGCCACAATAACCCTGCAGAACTATTTCCTGGAAGTAAATTCTTATTTTTCTCTTCAAAATAATAAGCATAATTTACTTTTTGGTGTAAATATTCCTTGATTAGTGCTGAACACCGCTCACGACTGGTCTCCAACATCTAGCCAGAAACTATGAGTGTGACCATCCAGAAAATTTTTTATCCACAAAGGGATTCACCCATCAAAATCATAGTCTCTCCAGCTTAGAGACAAGGATGTTGTGTGAGACAATGTCTCGTACTTGGCACAAGTCCAGGTAAAGGACATTTGTTGCTTTTCCCTTATCTATCAATGATGTAACCCTGTCATAAAAGGTCACCAGTTTTGTCAGGTACAATTTCCCCTTAATGGAGCCATGTAGGTTGTCACCAACAACCTCTTTATTTTCTATGTGCCTTATCCCAGGTTCCAGGAGGATCTGATCCATGATCTTGCTGGGTAAAGAGGGGAGACTGACTGGCCTGGAGTTCCCTGGGTCTTTCTTTTATTCTTTGTAAAAATGGGTGCTATGTTTCCCTTTTCCAGAGAGCAGGAACTTTACAAGACTGCCTAAATTTAGATACTGAAAACTTGCAAGCCAAACAATAGGAAATTCAGGTACCTCTCAAGGTACACAAAAACTTCAGTGTTTTATTTAGGTACAACTAAGACTGCAATATATCCTAATATGTCTACCTTTGAAAGATAATGAATAGCATTAGAATGACAAACCTATATTTTTCTGATAATATAAGAAAAAATGATAAACATATTATAGACAAATATCTAGAGTATGTCATATAGGAAATAGTCAAAATGGATTTTAAAGAGCAAATCTTATCAAACCAGTCTGATTTCCTTCTTTGACAAGCTAATTTGCCTTATGATTCCTTTAAATATTCAGACTCCAGTAAATATTTAGAGTCTTCCCTATGTCAAATATTCAGAAGTTATCATAAAAATGTGAATTTACTGAAAGGAGCCTGCAAAAATGGGAAACCACTGGAAAACAGTTTTCAAAAGACACTTAGATGGTGTTCAAAACACTAAGTTGTGCTGTTAAGAGCTGTATCCCTGCTTGGAGCAGGGATTGCCTGATAACTGTCTTGTACATATCATGGTGAAAAAGGCAAATCTCACAGTGAGCCACTTAAACTAGGTTTGTGTCACTATTATACATGGCATAATCCTCTTCTTCTGGTTAATGAGGGAAAGGCCTCCTCTGGAGCAGTATAGAAAGTTATAGAAACAACAGTTAAGGTAAGTTGAGGTTCAATAAAAATCAAAAATTCAGACAAGACACCAAGGACTAATGGTGTGATCAGAGAATGATTTACAGTCAATAAAATATGATGAGGGATGTGTTCTTGGACTTATTCACTGGGCAGCTGAGGGTACATGTCCTTGCACATGTGAGGGGATAGAAAAGATAGATACATGATGTTCCATTCTTGTACATAAATGTCATACTGAAAAAAGAAGGACATCTTGGGCATAACCAGAAGATAAAATCAAAACTTTATGTATTATACTGCTACAAGGAATACTAGGTTAGACTTTCTAAATATTTCCTACTGTCTACGAATTTTCTTTTTCGTGACAGACGATAAACACAGGTGACATCAACTGTTCTCACACTCAGCGCAGACATCTCTTGCATGACACCTATCTACTTAGAAGAGCTGCCAAAATTTGGCACATCCATTCCATCCTTTCTTTCCTTTTTTAATATCCCGGACTTTCCACTTTCTGTAAATTGTCAGAAATAACTAATGGCGGCTGTGAAACTTGCTTCAGGTACTGCCTTACTAGCCCATAATGAATCCATCTGGATCATTATTTGAAAACATGTTAGTTACGGCAGTTCCTAACCTGCACTTTGACTGTTCCACCATGGATTTACATAAATTTTAAGGATGTAATAAAAGTTTGACCAGCTTCAATCACAAATCACTTACTTCAACCATTTCAGTTTCAATCTTCTATTTTATTATTTGTAAAGCTAGTTTTGTGTCTGGGAACTAAGCAATATCCTCAGTTCCAGGATGAAAAGACCACTAATTGCTGCTCTTTGTACTGGTATAAATCTTTAAAAAAATGTCTGGGAAGCAAAGCAAAAAACTTCTAAAAAAATGCTGGAACAGATAGAACATATCTGACAGTTCTATCTGGCTTTTGTTCATTTATAGTTCTAGGCATTCACAGATATTCAAGACAATTAAACTGCAGTTCTTGAGCGAAAAAAGGGATATAATTTTTTGGGACCTACTTAGCAAACTAATTCTTTTTTAAAAGAAAAGTACAGTATCTCACACTAAATTGTAAAAAACAGTGCAGACAAAAGTTTATTTTAAAAATACCAAAGAAGATACAGATAATCTAGAAATTGTTATGTTGACATTTAAAAACTACATTTTTAAAAGTGGATGAGGAAACAAATTCAAATTCTATTTCATTCAAGTTGGTAAGGAAAGTGCAAAACTAAAAGTTTCAGTGCACCCTGGGAATTCTTTCATATCGCTATGGTATGCTTTGTAAGAGATCTGTAAGGAAATAAGTGGCATAAGCACTGCAGGAAAGGAAATTCACAGAAATGTGCAAGGAAAAAAATAACCTATTTTAAAATAGTGCTAATTATTTTCATGCTGTTTGTCCTTTGCTACCTTCAATATATGCTGTACCTCTCTATCCCAATTAAAGTTTATAACAGTTACATTACTTCATCTAGTGTTCCCATTTTGTATTTTACTTACACATGAGGTATTATATTTTACATGTATAAATCTGTATTGATTACACAAAAATCCTAGCAAATGCTCTGAACAGACTTTCACTGCAAGACTGATTTATGGTTCTTGTAACAAAGTGTTGGCAAGCAGCACTCATTCATTTCAGTTTTGAATTTGAACCAAAGAAATCTCACCAGTACTCAGATTTTTATCTGGTGCCAGACATTGGGATAACCATGCTGATCTCTACAACCAATTTAATTTCTGAATATAAATCTAATGGAACCAAATAAATGGGAATTTTGAGTGAATTTCATTGTATTTTAATCATCACTTACTATTTAAATGGTTAATGAAAAATCAGTTCCTCAAGGAGAAACAGTTTCATGCATGACTTCATTATGCTTTCATTTTTTCTCACATACCAGAAATAAGACCAGTCTGCAAATAGGCTGTTAATCACCTAAAAGTAAATGTTAATCCTGTTAACCTACTTCCAGTGTTTAAATCTTGTTATGTTAACGTCATAGCAATAATAAAAAAAAGATAAACCTTTCTGCACTCTCAAAAATGTTTTCTCAGAGAGCTATTCACTGCTCTCATAAAATTCTGTGTATTTGCAAAACAGAAGACTCTTTTCATCTGTATGTTTCCAGTAAAGTTGAGCTTTCCATAACCGATTTTCTTTTTTTCCCTTTCAACTTGCAATAGGCTACTTTCCAAGAATCTGCTAACAAGTGCTAACAAAAATCAAGATCTCCTGCAACTGAAGCACATAGAACAGTCTGTAAAATCAATTTGTACTGTAGTTTCAAATCATCTTTAACAACCCAGACAAATGACAATAAATGCAATCAGTTTATATATGTAGGACTGTGTCAGTAGCATGCACTATGCCTTCAATAGAGCCATCAGGGATGTGAACAGTTTTTGATGTCAAGTTTACAAAGTTGTTTAATAATTTCTATTAATGAGTATTCAAATAAAGCAGACTATATATGAAACACAGAATTCAGGTGATATTTTTTCCTGAAATTAAGATTTGTTCTTTGGATTATAAAAATTCCCTCTCCCCACACATTATTAACAAAGTTCAGCATTTACTTAGAATTTGTTCTGATTTTCCAAGTAACATGAGTAGCCATAATGTATATGGAAGCAAAGTGGAGAGCCTTCCTCTGTCTCACACTAGCATATGCCAGAGAAGGCAATAGTGTATTCTAGAAACAACTTCATGATTTCCATAGCAATGAAGGCGCTGAATGTTCAAAACAGGCTCCATCAAATGCTGTGGAGTTTTTTCTTTTATAAGTATTTTAGCATATTTTGTTTTACTCTGAAGCATAGGAAATTAGACTCCTTAATCATTGGCTATAACATTGCATTATGAAAGGCAGCATTGAAAATTTTACAATCCATTGTCTCTGAGCTTTTACAAAAGCCTAGAGCATATATATAATTATAAGATATTGATTAGGCAAGGCACAAATGTCTGCTGTTGTTGACATTGTAATTGTTATTACTATTAATGATTATTTTCTTCTGTCTATAGAAGTCAGAATTGTATAAAAGTTGTATTAAAGAAAAGATAGGTATTTTTTACTATAGTGAATAAAAGAAAGACTTCTATTCTTAGTCTGTTTTTTACAATAATCTTCAGCTAAAATCTATGCTTTTCAGATAAATTAAGTTTTGTTTTGTTCTACTTTTAGAAGTTTGCACATTGTGGAAAAATATTAATACGGATTAAATGGACTTTTGAGGCATGTTCACCAAACTCACTAATTCACATCTCATCTTTCCTGAGCAACACTGGTTTAAATGTCTAATAATCCTGTTGCATGGACCAAGATGCATCATATGCCCATGATGGATTACCTTCATAACTAAATTACAAACTGAGGTACTTAGAATGAAAGAATCATAGAATGGTTTGGGTTGGAAGGGATCTTTAAAGATCATCCAGTTCAACCCTGTCTTCCCTGTCACCCAGCCTGACATTGAACATTTCCAGTAATGGAGCATCCCCAGCTTCTCTGGCCAACCTGTTTCAGTGTCTCATCACCCCCCACAGCAAAGAATCTCTTCCTTATATCAAACCTAAATTTAAACTCTTTCAGTTTAAAACTGTTTGCCCCTCACCCTGTTGCAACAAACCCTGGTAAAAAGATTTTTCCAGCTTACTTATATGAACCGCCTTTTACATATTCAAGGGCCAGATAAGTTGTCAGAAACTTCTCCAGGCTGAACAATGCCTTGTTCTCTCAGCCTGTCTTCACAGCAGAGATTTGATCATCTATGTGTCACTCTTCTGGACCAGCTCCAACACGTCCATATGTTTTTGTACAGTATCTGGACACAGTAGTCCGGGTGACATCTCATAAAAGCAGAGAAGAGTAGAATCATCTCCCTCAACCTGCTGGCCACACTGCCTTTTATGAAGCCTGGAGTATCATAGGCTTTTTGGGCTGCAACCCTAGATTGCTGGCTCATGTGCAATTTTTCTGGTTACTGGTGGTTGAAAAAGTCCTTTCAAGTACTTCATTTTACTCACGCAGTAACAACAAAGATGGAAAATGAAATACAGAGTCATAACAAAATGCTTTCCAATGCAAAATGGATTAATGAGAATTTGTGATGATTTGAAAATAGCACAGTATGGGGAAGATGCACAGTACAAGTATTTAGACATTTCAAAAAGGAAAATATATTCTGCATGAAAATCAGGACATTTTGCTACATGGAACACCTTAGACTTTGACAGTCTAGCCACACACTGGGAACTTTGGAAATCTGCTAGAATGTAATGAAATGAGCTGCAGATATCCTTATATTTTCTCTTTGTTTTGAAAAAGACCTTAGCACTCAGTGTTAGCCAAGAATATTCTTCCTATTTAGGGGATTTAAAAAGTGGTGATGTGGTACTAGAGAAAGACATCTGGCACAGCTTGTGGAAAGCCTATTTTGGAAGCTCAAAAAAGAAAAAAAAAAAGAGTTGTGTAATCCATGGGAAAGTTAATCTTACTATGCGTACTTTCTTTTTTGTTTCTAAGCCAGCTTTCTTATTTCTGTTCTTATGCTTCTAACAATATGTTGTAAAACTGAAACATCCCATGGAAAATTTTGAAATTTTGCATGAGTCTCACTAAAAGTCATCCTTCTGAGGCTCCATAATACACAGAACTTGTTTTGAACATTATTACAAAGAATTCTTCTTAATTATTAACACAATTTAGTAACCTCTTGCAAGAAAAATAAAAATACTCACAGATTTTTGTTCTAATTGGAAGCAGATTTTGGTTATGTGTTAACACATCAAATGTTCTGAAATGACATATCTTCAACTGAGTGCATGGAGAAGAGGTTAGATACTGAGTTGTTAACTTCCAAGGACCAGTAGCTTCAGGATAGAAGCACATATGTCAAAATATGAACTAAAAAAAATCTAGTTCCTTTACCCCTATGGTGAGCAGAGGAATGATAGCAGTATTTGGTACTGTTACTGCAGTAGTTGTAACAAAACAACTAGCTGTTAACTAATCTCATTTTACTTAGACTACCAAAGCTTCTTCAGACCTTAAGTTCTCAGTAGTATTTAATAAAAACTACCACCATGGGAAAAGCTTTCAGCATGTTAAAAAAAAATATTTTAATTTGAAATTAATCTGAACTCCTTTTCATAATGATTTAAATAATTATATTACTTCTTTAGATTTATCTCTTGATTTTTTTTCTCTTTATTCTTTTTCCCTTTTTTTCTTGCTCCCTTATATGTTAATTTGCAGTACAATACACGTGGAAGAGAAGTTGAATTGCCAAGAGTTGACTCATTTCAAAGAGATAGCTCCACCTAGTGCCACAGTTATTTTAAATCTATTTTCTTGTACAAAGTAGAACTAAACAATTTTAAAACCAAAATAACTAATACTTATTGTCTTCTGCCAAAAAAAAATAAAATTTGGACAAACAGGTGAGTGTGACAACTTACAAAAGCAATTTTAAATATACATTCTCCTTGAAGGAGCTGAATTTGCATTATAGCTTTTTTTTTGGTCTGAATTTATTTCTAGGATTCTCTGATACTGATGCCCTTATTATGAACAATTGCATGGAATAATCTGCTAAAGGGAAACATTCATCATCAATTCTCTAAGCCATAGTATTCTATTTTGTTTAGGAATATTGGAAGACTTTGAATGTATACAATGCAAGATATTGCTCTTAGATGTTGAACAAAGACTGTTCAGTAGTTCAGCGGTTATGTGCAAAAGAAAACATACTTAGCAAACTTGGGTTGTGGAAATCTAATATATTTTAGCAATGGCAATCCAAATATTATTGTTTTCAAGTATTCATTGGTTTTGAAGTTCTTACCTATTAATTAAGTAATGCATCTTACCTATTAATTAAGTAATGCAAATAGTTTCCCTTACCTGCTTGTAAATTAATTAATGGTAGAACAATTTGTTTCCTCACCCCAAATTTTACTGTGACATTTGACAGTTTGTCAAAAACCTTTACCAATATAATTAATCATATTCACTTGCATATAAAAACAATTACCTGAAAACCAAAACACTCAATAGGAAATGTTGCAATACTTATATTTCATGAGGTACTAGACCTGAGATCTACAAAACGGTATGCAAGAGCACAACAAACTCCATATTAACTAGCATACTCTTTAATTGTCTGGGGGAAGAGATAAAGAACACTAATTCAGTTTGCAAACCTAAAAATTAAAGAGAATGGAGCAGAACTAGGAACAGGAAACAGCAAAGGAAACTAGGAAATACTAGCAATATGAAAGCATAAAGTACTGGGACTGAGTAGCCAAATGAGATTCAAAATGTTGGGTAAATTATTTAAATATGGGACTATACTCTTAAAATAAGTAACAAACAACATGGCTGTCAGGCTTAATGTTGGCACTAACAGTAGGTAAGTTACAAACAGGTTTGAAAACAAGAGCGGAGAAGTTTTATGTTAGGTCTCAGCCATATCATAAAGTACCAAGCCATGAGAAATGGATTTATTATCTTCTACAAACCTGTAATAATCTTGGATGTTACACTCACTTTAGAGTATGTAACCTTTGATTTTCCCCAGTATGAACAACATCAGATTTTCAGAGACCATCAAAGTTCATTGAATAAAACATATGAAAAAATAGCATATTGGAACCTAACTTTTTTCTCCAATTAATTTCTTAGATTATAATCAGTAAGCTTTTCACAGCTTTGGAAGAGTGCCATAAATCACAATTTTAATTTTCTTTCAACTCAGACTTTATTTGTAATTTATTTGTTCCAGGAATTATTTGTATGATATTCTTTAAGAGGTTTGTAAGGCATTACATAGCTCAAATTATAAATTTCCATGAAAATTAGCCAAAAAAATTTAATGAAAAATTTACTAATGGTATTTTATTCTGGAAAGGAAAAATATCCAGAAAAATCTTTCTAAATTAGAAAACCACTAAACCACTACAGAATGTATCAGTGTCAATAGTTTCTTAATTGGACAAATCTTGCAGCTGAATAGAATACTCAGTCCTGGGGTATTTCCTCAAATACCTGGATATATGTGTCCATTGGCCTCAACAAACTTCAGACTCTTGGTTGTTTTCAAAACTCATTCCACCAACCAACAGGTTTATGTATTGAAATAGTAAATGATTGCTACCAGATTATAACTGCATATTCATTATATCAAGCTTTTTACGAGCTATGCCTTTCTCATTTAATGCATAAATTATAAAAGTACATCCATGCCAAATAGTATGGCATATTTTTTTCCAGTTATTGAAAATTTTCATGCTATAGAGTCCCAAAAGTAGTAAAGAATAAGAATGACTTGTAACTGACTTTTGTTGAAAGACTATTGATTACATATTTTTAAGTATTAATTATATTCATATTCATATGAGTAGATTTTAAGTGCACATATTATATATATAAATTTACATATATACATCACCTAATCACTCTCTGCAACTACCTGAAAGGAGGCCTTAATGAGATGGGCATTCGTGTTCTCTCCCTAGTAACAAGTGACAGAACAAGAGGATATAGCCTGAAGTTGTGCCTGGGGAGATTTTATATTGCTTATTAGGAAAAATTTCTACACCAAAAGGGTTATCAAGCTCCGGAACACACTCTCCAGGGAAATAGTGGAGTCACTGCCCTTGGAGGTGTTTAAAAGATGTGTAAATATGGTGCTTAGGTACATTGTTTAGTGGTTAATTTGGCCAGGTTCATTACTGGATTCAATGCTCTTAGGGATATTTCTGTCTAAATGGTGCTGTATTTTAGGTTTTAATTAGGCAGACAATGATATTTCTATACTTGGATAATTTACTGGCATGTAGATAAAAGCTACAGGTAAAAATATAGCAACAAATTTTGTTCACTTAGAGGAAGAAAACAAGTATTTCAAAACTTGCAATGAAGGATGTCTAAAGAAATGACTTTTCCTTTGCAAAGGAAGACCAGACAGTAATCTGGGAATGTGTACCAGAAGTATTCACCAGCCAGTTAGGAACTTTAAATCATGTATGTTGATTGCTGGTTTTGTAACAGTAGAATTTCAGCCAGAGTGAAAGCTTAGTGTTTATCTTCATTCCAGAGAACTTTGATTTAAAGCTGAAATGCCAGAAAATATAGAAATCACTTCTACTTTTCCTAACATATTTGGTAGTAACAACATTCTTCATAGATGTTCCTACATATACATATGCATTTCTGAATTTAATTTCCCTACTCTTAGGTCCCAGACAATGATACTAGGATATTTTTCGTATATAGATTAATATATTTTACATATTTTCCTCTGATGGCCACACTATCCAATGCAATCGGCTCAGCTCTCTATCATCTTTAATGAAATGAATATATTTAAATATATTGACTGATCTAATCAGTCCCTTATCTCCCTAAAGTCTGCCTTTTCATTTTTTTTTTGCCATAGTTCAGATGTCACTTAACATCTAATCACTGCAAAAGATCTTAACACTTCTTTCTTGTTTTTTTTTATATTCCATTAAAAATACAAGCATATTTTTGATCATAATTATGGTGGCAAAAATGAACTGAAAATAAACAAAATATTGAAACAGCACTGGATTCAGTATATGTTATGTGAATAGAACTGTGTGCTAATTTATTTGGGAAAGGAAGTTTTCTTTTGCATTGGAATCCTTAGGGATGACTCTGAAAACATCTGTTATTTCTTTCTCTTCTGGGAAAATTCACAAAACTTGTAATATAGTTGTGCAGTCTTTAAGCAAAAATCGACTTCTCCTTCTTTGGGTCATGATCTGGTCAAAAAGGTTTTTATAGGAATGTTTCAAAAAAACCTTACTTTTTGTAAACAGTTCTAAATCATTTCATTACAGAAGAGTGATGAAAACTAGGTTCATATTTTTAAATTACTTTTAGTAATAATTGGATCAAGAAGAAAAAAGTATACCTGAAGAGTTTAATAGAATTCTAAAATGCTATATACATATTCTACGTATTGCATTTGTTATAGTAAACATCAGTTTTAAAGTCAGTCAATCAAATTTTGAAGATTCTTATCTAGAAATTCTGTAGTGGTGAATTGAACTAACTTTAAAGTATACTAAGAGAATTAATGTTTAAAAATGAATCTAAAAAAAAGTATACAAATAATATTTTTAAAACTGAATAGAATATTCAAAAACATCTATTTAAAGTGCTTGTACTTTTTACAGAATTCCAAAAGCTACTGTCTATCTTATTTTTCACTTTCAATTAAGTGTCTGAACAATACCTTCTTTATAATGATACTTTAGGGGGAGAAAAAGTGAAAATATTTGTCATTTATAAAAGGGAATCTTACATTTACTGGCAAAGTTACTTTATTGAACTACGCATTAGGAAGTAAAAAAAGAAATTATGAGAAAAACCCCAAAACCTCAAAGCAGAACTCTAAAAAGGTAGTTTCAGACCTGACACAATAAATTATCAGTTGTTTTGTGTTAGGAAGTAAAGAAGAAGGAAAGAGTTTTCCTCGGTATTTATATCAGTTAAAACTACAACTTTGTGAAATATTTATCCACAGACACAACTTCAGACATATGGACTTTAGTGCATTCCATATTAATGGGGACACAAAATCAGGTTGTCAGCGCAGCACAAATAGAAAATGTGATAAAAACACATGGTATAAAAGTGAAACAGTAAATTATCGTATTACGTGAGAGGCCTATAGTAAAGGAAATATTTGGATCTGAAAAAAAAACGTTCTTTGACAGACTTTCAGCATCTCAAGCTATAGATCATACATTAAACATTGAAAAGTGTAAGCTTTCAGAAAACTATGAAAAAGAACAAAGTTGCTTATCTTCACTCCAAGTCAGGTCAAAGCCATTGCTCATCGATATGGAATGGCCCCCTGGTCATCACTTCCCAACACTTCAAAGGCACAGGAATATCAAAGATGTTCTGAGACCTGCATCCTTTGAGTCTCAGAGAGTCTGTGCTTTGAGGATTAGGGTCTTGGGGAAACTGTCCTGGTTTACCTTTTCCCTTCTGATTTTCATGAGCCACTCATTGTGAAGAAAATATGCTGGTGTACAGTATGTTTTAAGTGTACAGTATGTTTTATGTGTACAGTAACCAAAACTATAGTCTAATTTCCCATTTTATGCAAGAGATATATAAGGAAAATCTCCTCTTCCTTGCATAGTGTTTCTTTCACAGCTCAAAAGACAACACAAAACATGATTTGGGAAAGTATATGTATATGTAAAAGTATTTGTGTGTTTCTGTAATTTTTATCAACACGGATTCAGATCTTGAATTTAATAATTTGAAAAGCAGGTCTAAAGATGTGTAAACTGATTTTGCAATTAAATTATTTCTTTTTTTCAACCACTGAACTCAATTTTTCTGCTTTACAATTGGATATAAAAGGAGAAGAGGGAAGGGAGCAAGGGGAGGAAGGAAAAAAAGGTACAACTTTTGGAGAAATGCCACTTCTACTACTTGATGAAATTTTGAACTGTATCTTTTGTAACATAAAGACCCTGAATCTATTCTGAGATACTGACTATGGAAATAGGACAAGCCTGACTTGTCCCAAGAGTGCTTGCACTTTAGTGACAAGAAATAACTGTGCACAAAATTTTTGTGTCTGGAGATTTTAAAGTAAACTTTTCAATTACCAGGTTTAATGAAGCATACAGATTCCAGTCCTTAATCTGTATTTAAACTAAATGGGACATGGTTAACAGTAGAGGCCAGAACACTTTTTTACTGTGGTAGATAGGGAGCTTGCTCAAGTAAAGAAACATGCAGATTTACTCCATAAAATAAAAAGCAAACAGGGTACTGTTTATTGGATTCTGGGTGAATATTTTAAGTTTTTTTTTTTTTTTAAAGGGAATACTTCAGTTCTTGTACTGCTTCAAACAAAACTGTTCAATGAAACTTGGTCAAATGGAAAAATTTTTTGATAAGGGTTTTTGAATGACAAGAATAAACTTAATATCCTCAAGCTATTTTCCTAGCATTTCATTCCGAATCACAAGCTCCTCAATCAGGAATGTCTAAGAGAGTATTAGAAAGCTTCAGAGGGCTTAAATAATTAAAATTATTTCTAGCCAGGTTTGCCTCTGAAAAATCAAAATTTGCTGTATTTTGTGGAAATAATGTTATCCATGCTTCAAAGCTCTGCAAAGCTGAGTAACCTACACAATTTCTGGGCCTGATCTAAATCCAACAGAGATATTTGCCACACTGTGCTATGGGAAATGCTGCAGTTTCTGACCACAGAGGAGTGAGGGATTCAGAGCAGAGCTAACAAATGCTGCACATACAGCCTGGCCTTCAGGTCCATCTTCTGCTGCACAGGTGCTTTAGACACAGGATAAGCTCAGACAGAAACTTTGACAGCAGAAGCTGTGACACCCTCTTGGTGCTGGCGATTATACCTCCCTACATCCCCCTTATTTTCACTTATTTGAAGAGAAAATTCTCTTTGTTTTAGACTATAGAAATGTGCAGTGTAAGATTGAAAGACAGGAAGGTGAGAATCTCTGCTATGGATACAGTCTGCACTTGATTTGAAGTCAGCTCTTGCATTGATGCCTTTCTCTGGTAGAAATGTTTTCTTATATTTGCATGTTGATCTACAAACAGGAATGAATCACACAGTACTGTAGTATCAGAAATCCTGGAATTTCGACACAGCCAAACTTTACTATTGTTGGCAGAATGTCTTTGCAGACAAAGCACCATCAGTTTGGATTTTTGCCTTTCTCATAATTTTATTTGTTTATTTATCACTAAAAACTATAAGAAAGAAAGTAAAATTTCAAAGATTGAAATTATACAATATAATATTAAAATTTTAAAAATTCATTATATTGCTAATCATTGTCATATTGTTTATACACTGCAATGTATAGCAGTATGATGCCTGTTATTTTATTAAATAGATACAAAATGTAGTCTAATATACTGCAACAAAACTTTGAAGAAATGACAAATGACAGAAAAATATGGTAGAGATGAAAGAGAATGGCTACTAAGGCTATGATACTTCTATTACTCTGTACATTCTACAGAGGAATGGTCGTTCTATGATGACTTCTCTTAGGGTTCAGAGAAATATTACCAAAAAAAAAGTATTTCCCCAAATAAATAGAAAGATACAATGAATTATAAAAAAATCTTATTTTACTTTATTATCTCTCCTGTTAGAAATCCAGTAATCTACTAGAACTTTACTTTACTTGGTAATTAGTAATATACAAATTGGTATATATTGGTAATATACAAATGTAAAAACTGCTTTGGACATATTTCTCTCAAGTGCATACAAAAATAGATAAAAGGTCGAATGTGCAAATTACTTTAAAAAAAGGAATTCCTTCATTCAGAGAGGTGTTATTAGTAAGTGAGAAGGATAAGAACATACTTCTGATCAGTTTAAAGTGTCTTTTCAAGTGCCATTGCCAAGATTCAAGTTTTATCATTAAATTCCTATTTAACGAAGATGTCAACTTGTTTACTTAGTAGTTATTATTTAATTAATGACTAAGACTATAGCTTATTTAAAGCCTCAGTCTTTTTTATAGTAAGCTATAGTTTAGATTCGTAACTTTTCATCCGACTTGGATCACCCTTTTGCAAATAACAATCCACTGTATGTTCAAACCTGTTTTCCCACTATATTTTCTGTTTTATAACTCAGTGATGTGGTTACCATATAACATTTTTTAAATTAGCTCTTTTTTTCTCCTTTTTCCCCCCACCCTCTTTCTTCAGTTTTCAGCTCCCTGTAGTCGTGGTCAAGCCTTCACGATGAACACACCTTCACTCAAAGCAGTGTTTCCCTACATATATTCATGTCAGAAGAGAGCAATAACTTTCTGACACCATAAAAAGCCCTTGAAAAGTGCCACTTCAATGCAATGTATAAAAACACAGAGAAATAAGAACTTAACAAGCAGCCAACTCAAGACATTATTCTTTTTCATGCAGTCACATGGTAGAGTTTTTCTCTTTCTGTTTTTCTCTTTATGTGAGTAAGAAACCTACCAAGGAGATATTCATATGAACAAAGGAAGGCCATAGAATTATTTTTTTTCCCCAAACAGAGGTGTAGCTGCAGATTTAGTTTTTAATATTTTTGGAGATGTGTTTCACATCTTCTGATGAGCAAAGGGTTTGTAGCTGGAGGTCGCGAACCACAAGGCTATGGTCCATGTAGCTCAGCATCTTCTGCAGCAGTGGCACTTCAGAAAGAGTACCTGATTCTCCCTCATACTGCCATTTCATAGCCATTAATGAAGTCCTGTCTTATGTCCAGCTTTAAGAACAGCAGTTTTTTGAAATACCCTGAGTAATTCTGTGAACTATGGCAGCATCTCTGCTCTGCTCTGAGGCTGATGTGTCTGGTTTTCATCAAGCAGAATCCAGGAGGCAACTCGAACAGAAAGAAATAGATTTCTTTTCCTTCAGTTTGTGGCCATCATGACTAGTTTACCATTCTGTTTCACTTCAGGGCAGCAATGAACAGCAGGAAAGAATGACAAGATATGTATCTAGAGATTGCATGTATTTTTTTTTTTTTAATAAGATTTGGTTTGGAACACATTGTGATCTGAAACTCCCTTGCAGTAACTTGAAGTTTGGGTTATATATGTTCAGAACTACATACCAGATTCAAGATTCATGCTTCCAATATTTTAGCTATTAACACTGAGTTATCAGATTTTCTGTGTCAGCTGCAAAAATGTTCTATTTGATTTCAAAAAATCAGTATTCTTTATAAAGATCATTTTTTAATTCTTTTCCTATATCCAAATTATTTGCAAAAACTTGGAATTTTACAAATTAAATTATTATTTGAATTTTGTGAACTTCTTATGATCATTACTTGGGGTTTATTTGCATTTTCTTTGTCTGTCTTTCCTGTTCAACCACTTTAAATGAGGAATGAGGGAAAGGAAGAAATCAGAGTACTCAAAAACTGGAAAAAGCTTCAGGGGTCATAAAATATTTTCATATTGTTTAGTTCAGTGTCTGAGATTAGGACAAATTTCTAAATAGTTGACCTAATCTAGGCAGACCACTATGTTCAGTATATGCATGAAAGGAATGCAACAGAAATCTTTTCTTTTCATAGGCACCATATATTTGCCAAGACAGATAATCCTACATTTTGAAGTGAAATGTGTGGGAATGAACATGTAGGTGATGATGATATTTTTGCTTTTTTATTCAGAACATCACAATTCTGTTCTATAAGACTCCAGTGATATTTTAAGCAGCTGAACAGAACTGTGAATTAAAGATCAAATCCTTAGTTATCTGAGGGTTGGTTTTTTTTTTTTTTTTTCATTTCTGTTATTTAAATTTATTCTCTTCAACTGAGTCCCTCAGCTAAACCTTGCAGATTTTTCAAGATAACAGAAGTGCTTTGGAATAGAAAGCAAAATCTTCTGAGTAAAGCCACCCATATGAAAGAAGATCTCTGTTCTGATCCTCTTGAAACCTATTTAGATTACTGAGAGTTGGTGGCATGAAAGAGATACCAGGACTTTTTGTCTTGGAAGCAACAGCCTACAGTGTCTTCAACAGCAAGCCTTTTGTTTCTCATTAAGCCTATCCCCATTCTCATGTGACAGGTAAAGAAATCACTGCCTTGCCCATTTTTAATTTTCATATAAAAACTTCTGTTCAGAAGATAAGCGCTACATTGTCTTGCTATGACTTAAAAACTGCACAACACACTGGTACTAATAACTGCATCTGACACCAGAAATATAAGCTGATTGTTGATAAACAGAAGACTTAATGAAATGATCTTATCGGAATTGCTATAGCATTACAGAAATGGGAAATAAAGTAGATTTTCTTTATAAATGAAGCCTCTAATTTTTAGATACATTCCCTGAATTTTTCATAATCTTCAATAAATGAATATTAGAGATCTGCTCTGGGACTAGGGAGCTCCTTTCTTTCATGCAGATTATTTTCTCGGGTTAAGGTTTTTTTCCTTACTGAAGAGTAAAACTACAGAAATTTTACAATTCCAGAATTTTGTTCTATGTATGAATTTATGCAAGGTGTGAGAAAATCCTAACATTATTTCTTCACAAAAATACAGACAATAAAGGGATGATGTAAGTTTGATTTGGACAAAATCCACAAGTGAAAGAGAAGAGAAATGTGCACATTCTTCAGGAATTTACTATCGATAGGAAATTGCTATAGATAAAGAGCCAAAACAGAACCTTAGTCCAAATCTGGCCAAATGCACAAGTTTAAAACTATTTTTTGGTTTGTGTTTTGTTGCTGAAAAAAAAAAACACACACAAAAAAAAAAAAAAACACAAAAAAACACACCAAAAAAAAACAGCTTATCCAAAAAACGGGTCAAATTATGTGGAGAAATAAGTCCCGATGATGAAGACTGAGATATGGCAGTCACTTTTAACTTTACTAGACTTGAGAGCTGGGAATTTTGGTTTAAACATTCCAGTGTAGATATCTGGGTGTTTACGACAAACTAAGTGTTTAAGATGTCATTATCATCAGTTTAAACACTCTGTTCCATTGATAGTGCCAAGGGTGGTGTCAGCTTGGATAGGTGTCTAATTTTGGTCAATTCAATATTTATTTTAAAAGTTTAATTATTTTGTGCTCCATGTTTTAGATAAATAAGTAATAACATTTCAAAATATATTATTTTGTTTCTAGAAATCATTGTATTACTACAACTTTTAAAGGACTTTTACTTTTTTCCCCCAGCCTTATTTATCCATCCTGGCTTTGCAGTAGGATGGATCTTATTCTTGTACGGTATGGTATGCCAGAGCACACAGGTTTGTGACAGAATATTTAATGCTGCTGTGGCTTCTGCTCTCCTCAAGTCACAGTGATGACTTTGCTATTTCTCTTAGGTTTGGATATGGAACAGAAATCCCCAAAGTCCCTCTGTATCCTCCATCTGTGAAGGCAAACCACAAAATTTTTTGTGAGCCTACACTAAGAGGATTAAGTATAATTAAACTTTTCTAATGAAGTCATATATCATGGTTAGCTCTGATGTATTTTCTGATAATATCCAAAACACTCTTTTTTTATCCACCCATTCTAGCAAAATAAATAGAAACTTTCCAAGTCATTCTACAGTAAATGCCTGTCAGATCCCTAAAAATACACAGCTGTTCAGCTCCCTGCACAGACCTCAAAATCCACATTTTCTTTGGTCCAGGAGTTCTATCATCACTCAGGGTTGTGTTGGCTTGAGGTGCATTGCCAGTGTAACTGGATCCAGTCTTGTCATCTGCTGTTAAATTTCCATTTGTCTTTCCTGAACTGATCTTGAAGCTTTCTCTGAGGTTACCTTGCTTCTGCCTGATGAGGTGTCGATGGGACTGGTTGCCTCCACTCCCTGCTCTGCTCCCCTGTGCTCTGATTATGGGGATTACTGCCCTGCTGTTCTGGGGCACCCTTAGCTCCCTGCTCAGCTTCCCTCTGGTGTAGCCTCCCCCTTGCAGGTAGGCGAGTCCACATCTACCAGTACATGTTCATAAACACGAGAACTAACCTTGAAATTTACAGAAAAAATATGCATATTTTACGTACAGAAGTAGGTTCAAACTGTCAGTGAACTGGGACTCTCTTCACTTTCTGAAGACACCCACTTCAGTATCTTCACACTTCCACACCAACAATCATTTTGAAATATTCAGTTTAAGACTTTAAATACTCCTAGCTGTAATAGCAGGGTTTTGTGCCGGACTTTTGAGCATGAAGTCACACAGAGGCTATTATCAACCTTCAGACATGGTTGCCTAAATGTAAGTTTGTAAGGTGACAATGATGTTTTTACTATTTTTCTTGCCTATCTTAGAGATTTTTCCTTTTTTTTTTTTTTTTTTTTCTTAAGAGATTGTATGCCACTACTGTATTTCAGAGTCAACCATTTTGCCACTTGGGATTTTCTTCAGTTTGCTAATATAACTTATTTGACAGGTTTTCATGTGTCACCCAGCTTTCTGCCAAATGTGGTGTTTGGTGTATCCTTCTTGTCACTCACTTCATTTGTAGCAGAGTTTAAGTTATTTGCAAGGAAAAGTGCTGGAAAAGGAAACAGCTGAGGCATTGTACAGTCAGCCAGCAAGAGTGGATAGAAGAGTTACTGATCTATCTCATTCTCTCTACCAGGTTTTGTGACACACATGGCAGAAATACAGAATAAAGTTGCATCTGCGTAAAAGCCAACAAAATGTTTATTTATAATAATAAATACACATAATTACTACATTCCCATGGAATACCCCGTCTGAAAAAATGTCAGGTAAATTATGTGATGGGAGCACTAATAGAAATTATTCTATTGAAAATAAGTCTACCATTTGGAGACTGCTAGAAATGTTGAAGCACCACAACACCTCTACCCTCAGATGTTGTACCCAGTCCACATGGTTTCACCTTTCCAGTTTGTTTTTTTTTTGTGTGTTTTTTTTGTTTGTTTGTTTTGTTTTGTTGTGGGTTTTTTTGTTTTGTTTTGGGTTTTTTTTGGGTTTTTTTGTTTTTTGGTTTTTTTTCATGGAGGTAGAGGGCAGAGACCCAGACAGAGGTGAGGATCTGGGGGTCTCTTGTGTGGAGATTTCTGTTCTTCTTTGGCTTTTAGCTGTAGCCTTGTTGGAGCTCTTAAATACTTACCTGTACACAAAGTGCTGTAACTGACCCACACAGAAACAAGGATTAATTCAATTCAATTAGGCAATACCCCTGTATTAACTTTCAGCTACTTTTGTTGATCTTTTCCTCATTATTTATCTTTGTGGGGTTTTGCCCCCCCCCCCCCCCCGCCCCCCCATGCTATTCCACAATGCTGCCTCTGTTTGGACTCACAGAAAGTAAGACAGACCTGCTGGATGCCAAGGAATTGGTTACCTTAGCAACAAAAACAAGGTGAAAGCTCTCAGAATGATTTTGCTTATCAATGTAATTTCTATTCCCAAAGAGAAGGCAAAGGCATAAATCCACAAATTATTGTGTTACCACATCCTCACACATATATTGAAAAGCTACATATCAATGTTACCAGTAAAAATTTCAATATTTAAAAAATATTTTAAATAAGAATTATCATGTCTGAAAACAGTTTTTAAATTAATTTTCACCATTTTGCTAATGAAAAACTTTATTACAAATACATTTGTGCAGCACTCTGTTTGCATTCTGTGCAAATTACCATGAAAAAGAAGATCACCACAGATAAGGAATATTTTGTGCTCTATGACTAGGAGCTAAAACACTTTCTGGTATCAGGGTTTTGTATAATTTTGCATGTGGCTATATTCTAAGAAATTATGGGGGAGATATTTCCATCCTATGCCTTTCACAAAGATCATTTATGACAGATATGAGTTCTAAATATATCTTCAAAAAGGGAAAAATAAGGAAAAATTTTTTGTCAGAGAAACCATGAGTTAAGCATAAAACTAGGGCTTTTTTTCTCTAAAATTTTTGCTTATTGTATGTGTTTTATAACAGGAGAATGAACCCTAAGAATAACAACTTGTAAACTCACTTACACAAGATGCCATTAGATTATAGCTGCTTGCTCTGCTGCCAAAGATGAATTTAAGAGCAATGCTCATTTACTCCTTCCCTCAAGCTCTGTCAGCATGATATTTCCTCAATTTGTTGCTGGATGGACCAGAGGAAAAGCAGCCTGTTTTCAAGGCAGCAGGTGAAACATTCTTATACATCTTGCTGATTGAATAACAGATGCAAAACGCATAGATTGTTTCTGCATTTCCTTTAAAGAATTTAATCCTCTGATAAAAAGGCCGCCAATCTGATACAGATACTCTAAACTGCAGTGTTTTATGTGCTGTAATATAGAATGTAGAGATGTCATGTGTGGGTTTGAAGGAAAAGATACAAAAACACTTTTGAAAAGGGAAAAAAAAAATAGTACCATTCACATGCTTCAAAATAAAAAATGAAATCTTGGAAGTGAATATTTTTTAATATATTTTTTAATATATTTTTAATATGTAAATATTGAAGTCTAGGGTTTTTTTGCGTATTTAAAACTTCATAAAAATTTACGTAGAACCAAAAATTTTTACATTATTGAGTAGATTCAAGAAGTATTCTTCCAAGTAGGGTCCTTATGTCCTGTTACTGCACCTGGTTGACCTAGAAGATTTTATTAAGGATTGTAATGAGTCTGTTCTAGTTAAACCACAAGTCATGTATTTTTGGAAGGTAAACAATTACAATATGCCTAAAAACAATTAATGTTTGAGCAGCACTTGTAGAATTCCCTCTTTGCTGCAGAATTTTATTTCTTCCCTAATTCACATTACAATTCTGTTGTTTGGGTCCCACTCAACAAAATCTTCTTGGGAATGCTATTTTCATCATCTGCATACTGTAGCATGGAAATTAAGAATCTTCTATTAAGAAGTTAGGCAAAGGCTAACACTTCACAAAAGTATCCGTATTTGCCATTGCTAGTAGTTGTGAAATCAGTCATGAAATTCCTTATACACTTATAATGTGAGCTAACTGGAATACCTTGGGATATTTCTGAGGATATTAGCATTCTTGTTAAGACCGCTGTTTTGCAATAGGGAATCTCCTGGATTCTGCTGCCTGATGTGCCTTGGGCTCACATCCTGAAGAGCTGTCAATGTGATCAGTGGATTCCTTACATATTAAATTAGATACCCCTTAATACCACATCTAATGGGCTTCAATTATTAATAACTTTATTGTCTACTGGTCTAGGACTAATTTAGAGCTAATCTGAAATATATACCCCCTAAATACATCTCAGACTCACTCCTACTGTATTGCATTCCTCCCTATGTATACACAGCTTCCATATAATTTTACATGAGGAGGGCACATGTTGAACCCAATGGTAAAATGCATACATTTCATCAAGGGTAAAGTATAATCTCACCTCATTTTATTGACCTCATCTGACCATACAAGAGAAACGAAAATAAAAATTAATCAAGCTACTCTAAAATTGCCCAGAACACTATAATGACTGTTCATTGCAGTCTTTAGTTTTGTATTGATTGATTTAGATTCATTTCAGTGATCAGGATTGAGAATCTGATCTCAGACTCTAAATTTTGGAAAACTGTTCTAAATATTTTAATTAACTTGTCTGGGATTTTTAATCACTCTTATATTTGTATAATTTCATATATTAAATATATTTAATAGGAGGATCTTCTTGCCTTTTTGTATTGCAATACTAACATCCAGAAGCCCTTAAAGCTTCAACAGTTATGAGACCCAGTAAGTATAAAATATGACCAGAAAAGGCTAAAAAAGAAGACGACAGGTGAAAGCCTGTAGTTTTAAGAGAATGGGTATCAATGAACCAGTGAATCAATGTCTAGTCACATTAAAAGAATGTGTGAGGGAATGCATTTAGGTCTGGTGAAAGTACATTAAAAGTCCAACAACACCTTTTATTAGCTCTCCCTGTGTGATTCTCTGAGCGTTAGAGGTGCTAAATTGGATCAAAGTGCAGCCAAACCTTGCTTTGTTTGTTCAGGTCTCAAAGAGAAATTCTTCAATTTCCTTTACTTATTACTGTATAGCCTGGTATTATAACACCATTACCCTTACAGAACTCTGATAACACTACATTTTCTAGCCTACTTTCAAGGACACAAAAGAAATGCTAACTTAAATAAGATTGTCCTAATTATGTATAAACTTTTGGAGGTTTTTTTAGCAACTTACAATATTAGCAATTTTTCTATTTTACAGAGAATTTTTGCTTTCTGGCTTCCATTTTTGTGACTAAAAGATGCCTGAATACTATATAGGCCCATCCATTAAACAGCACAGCTGATACAATCTGATACATTCAGAGATCTAAAAACATCTTCAGATATTCCGAGAAAAAGACAAATAGCCAACAATTTCTACAGATGTATAAGAATATATTTACAGAAAATTTAGTCATATAATATTTCTATATGACCCACATACAGATTATATTCCATGGTGAACATGAATTTATTGTTTGGAGGTCAATATGCATAGATAGAAGCTAGAAATATCTTTTTATCAACAATATGGCTTTGAAAAATTTCCTAGTGAAAGGCTGCAATGTTTCTTGCACCTCATGTATTAGGATAATTCCTTTTCTATAAAGGTGTAGAAATTGCAGGGGGTTTGCCTAAATTAATATGAATGTCAAGAGCTGAGCTGCTGTCCTAATCCTTGGTTCCTTCCTGTGCATGGACACTCAGACCAGCTGAGACTTTGTCAAGGTACAGCTAGATCCCTGAGAGGATCAAAGTCTATTTTCAATAGAAAACGTACCTCCAAAGCTAAGGAAATACTGAAACTAAGGTTTCAGTGCAAATGTGATTCCTCAAGTTAATTTGTTTTAAATTAAAACCTGCACTAAGAAAATTACTGTATTTTATCTTTTGCACTAATAGAGGAACTTGAAAATTATACTGGAAACATTCATCCAAATCCTTTCATGTAAATTAGAGACCTGTACATTCTATATCTGTGACAATCAGGCTATGTTTGTTTGTCAGGTACTCCTTGATTCTTATCATGAAATGTTGTCTATAAACCCTTCTCATTTGTAATGCTTCAAATGAAGCACTGTCAACAACAAGGCTCACCACGGATGTGTGTTTTAAAATGATTTGGGATTGTCCTAAGTAATTTCTCACACAAAAAAAATGAAACAAAACCCCAAATGAAAACTAAATAAACAAAAAACATAACTGAATCTGAGGCTATATTTTTCCCTTTTTGGTTTCTTTGTTTATTTCTTTTTGGTTGGTTTATTTTGGTTTGGGGGACTTTTTATGTTTAGAAGACTGCCTACTTTTGAAAGTAATACATGCTTTTTGAGAGATAATACTGAGTGCAGCAGTAATTGCAGCTGGGCAGTCTCAAGGCTGATTGGCATTGCTTTGTTTCAAATAATTGATTCCTTATTGAGAGCGTTCCCTAGGGGATATTGTTTTAACTGGTATAGATTTCCAAGGAGTGATAATGGTGACATGGAAGGTCGCATACATACATAAGTAAGAGAAAGATTCAGAGAACTTAGTAAGGGAAATGTCATAAGAGTAACACAGATAACAGTAGAGGAAAAGCAGAGAGATGGATTTAGATACCATCTTGCAGATAGCACCCAGTAGAGCAAAGCATGTTACACAGGAAAATTGGAGCTTATGTTGCCATAGTGAAAGTGAGCATTGACCACATTAGACATACAAGACATAATTTTAATCTACCTTGTTCCTTTCATGTAAGTAGATCACTGGAGCAGGTCAGATACAGCAGCAGTGGCTTTTCTGAAAATAAAATCCGCTCTTCTTGTTCCCTTCAAAAGAGATAACTTTATAGGAGGGCATAATTAGTATTTTAAAAAGTACTTTTACTTTTTGTAGTACATGATTAAATGTATAATAGCAGTCTGCTAAGCCTTCGTTGAAACTGAACTGTGCCAGTGGATCACCATATTCAGTAACTAAGACATTAGGAGCTTTTTATTGGCAGAAATAAAAATAAAGGTTAGCTTTCCATATACAAGCTTTTCTTTTCTGCAGAAAAGAGAGGATTTCCTTAGCTATGTTTAAAAGGTTTATAATTCTATTAGACTAGAGTCCGTGTGAAAGCCGCTGTTGGTGGCTCGCTAGATGGCGAGCACAGCGCGGCAGAGCCGGTCACAGGCTGGGCATGGCCTGCCCGGGCAGTGGCAGCAGGTTCTGCTCTTAGAGGGCACCGGGTCCTCTAGGAGTCAACAGCTGTGTACCTGTATAGCTTCAAAAACAGTGGCCTGGAATTGGAGTATGCATTTTACAGACAGTAACTCAAAGAAATCTGGATAGTTTTCCAAGCATGAGGAGCCCTTTTTGTTTTACTGGAGCAGCTCTGAGGGTTTTTTTACTCAGCTGTAAAAGCTGCCTAGGCTCCTAGCACTTTGAGTATAATCTCATGTGCATATAAAATTATTATTTTCTTCTTAGTCTGATGATGTGATTGACAATGAAGTGATTGTAAAGGTAATAACTTAATAATAATCTTTGTAAGAAACTGTGGAGCTATGCTCACAGCCTGAGTCCAGATAGTACATGAAACTATTTTGCTTTGCAGGACATTTCATTGTGAAGTGTGTTGTCATTATAAGTATAGGTTTCAGCTCAGCAAAACACTCACCCATGGACATAAATGTCTTGCAAAATGAAAAACATTAGAGCAAAAGAGGAGTGAATGAACAGCTGAACAAGGTGTTCTGTTATCCCTCATTGAGCATGCTTTTATCTCTTTCCAATCATGTGGCAAACAGCTACTAAGAAATTTATAGCTAAACAAAGTTTTCATTTTCTGATTGAAAACTCTTTGACCAGTTTTCTTTCAGCCTAACAGCATGGTACAAATATTTGGGATATGACCTCTTCTGGAGCCTTTTATATCATGGTCAAATGTTTTTGTTGTATTTTATCTGAAAGTATTTTTGACACGGTTCACATGGGGGAAGCTTGCTGAAGATATGTGGTTTGGCAGGCCTATGAAGGCCACATCTACATTATTCTGTTAAAAGGCCCCAGACACCTGATACTAATTTCCTTAGCTATCCACACCATCTAAATTTTGGCAGCTGTTACACTGAAGACAAAACCTTGGGGTTGCTTGGCTCCAAAGCATTATAGCCATCTTTCTTTGAGGATTATCGATCAGAATATTCACTATCTGTGCAATATGGTTAGCCTTGAAGAGCAGTGAAAGGTTATGGTGAAAATGATAAAAGACATATATGCTCAGGACAAGGTGGAAACAACTGCTTTCATGAGGCAGAGGAGAAAACTTCTGAGGGTAGAAACAAAAATGCTGCAAGTGGTGCTCAGAAAATAAATTACTGTATAACATATTTTATATATAAAATAAATTACTGTATAACATATGCCTCTATGTGACCACAAGGAACTATGGCTTACAGTGAAGGCCAAGGGAAGTGAAAAGCAGCATTGAAACAGCTGGCACCTGTGGCAGGGCATATTTTTATCACTATTACATGACCAGAAAGCAGAAAATTTTCTGTGACAATATCATATTATCCAACTACGATCAAGTAAAGATGACTACCCAAAGTCAGGGAGCTAGGGTTACAAAATTTAGCAACACTGAATTTGTATCTTCAGAGGGGACTACCTTGACTCTTATCATCAGACAACCACAGGATGAGAAACCAAAAGTAAGGTGTAGACAGACTTATTTCACCTGAAGTTCATACTTTCTCATTAACTATAGGAGGAAGAAGAAATTGCACCTCTCTCCTGTTTAGAAATGCATCCCTGAGAGAAGGAGCACAGCTGTTGCCTTTGCCAAAGGCAAGAATCCTGTGGGACAGTTCAGCGCTTCAAAGGCCAGATAATTCTTAAGATATCTCCACAGAAATGCCAAGAAACATTCCCATTGACTACACTTGTATAAAATATTTGACCATTTCCTAAATTCTGTCCACCTCCTAGCATCAGACATAATGATTGATAAGTACATCTGGTTACTATCAAAAATAACATATTACTCTGATGTGTGATATTATATTGCCTTCTGACTTTGGTATCAAGGAATTTGCAGGACATAATAAACCTTAAGCTTCATTGTCTACTATGAAATGCAAGATTTTTCTGCTCTAGCAGCAAAACTTTCTATATTTGTTTTCAAACAAATTTTTATATGGTATATTAATCTGAATTCTTCAACAACAGACTACTAGAAGTTGAGTTTTCTGTTATATCAAGAATGCTTAGTAGTCTTCTTTGTTCTTACAAACTGGCAGAAGCTTTCAAGACAGAAACCATGAATAGTCTTACAAAAAGCAGTTTTAAGCTTTTGCTTAGAGATATTAAAATTAAAATATCCCAGACTGATTCTAAGCTGTTTGTACAGAGCACATGCATTGGTGTCTATATGAAGCTGAGGGTTGATGGAGATTTCTCTTGCGGAATACACTTGTTAACCTAGATCGATACATTTGTTATTTGCAAAAATCATTATATATAAGGGCAAGGGGTAAAGGCCTTGAACATTTGGTTCTTTCCTTTTAGTATATTGTCAGGAATTCTCAATTAACAAAGGGTGGATTATTGAGGAATACATCTGGTTGAGTACTGATGCACCTATTTGCAAGCTGCAGATTGAGATGCAGGTGAGCTCAGGGTGGGAGCCTGAGACAAGAAGCCGTGAGTTCTCACACTTTGGTTAACAAAGGGAATGAAGAGAATGGTGACACCCAGGTGGATGGACATTGGGAGGCACAGCAGGAGCTTAGAACTCAAGAGAAAAAGACTTGTGCCTGGGTAGACTGTGAAGGTATAAAAGCCCAGGGTTCCTTTGCTGGGGGTTTCTCCTTGAAGGCATCAGCCCAGCCTGGTTTTGTGTTTTACTGCACTGTGAATAAATGGTTTTATGGAATGAGACATCTCAGACTTTGCTATGGGAAACCTGGGGCTAAACTGCTCAGGAAACCCAGGTTGACTGTGAGTGCAGTGTGTAGGGAGACATGCAGGGCAGCCGTGGGCTCACTGGAGCTGTGGAGAGGCTTCAGTCCCAGCACTGAAAGTCTCTGGTGCCGGGAGTGTGACTGGCAAAGAATCTCATGAATGCTCAGACTGGGAAGTTTCCTTACTACTTCTATCCCCTTACTCTGAAGAGTGAGTTCTCACTTAAGTCTAACAAAAACTCAGATGTGACTTGTACCCTGTATTTATTTCTTTTCTAGTAGCAATATGCATATTTTCATTGGAGGGACGAACATCAGAATTAGTTAAAAAATGAAAAACACAATGGTTTATTTTATCATTTGAACAAGTAGCTTGGTAATGGCAATGTACTGCTCTGTAGCAGCCTAAATTTTATCCTTTTTGGCAACATCTAGCATAATTTACATAGAATTCGTGGTCAGGCTTTATGTTAACCGAAAGAAATTCTCATAACCCTTTTTTAGACTAGGGTTGTTTGTAGCTTTGTGTTCCCATTTTTTTGTCATTAGTATGGATTGTATGGTATTTTTAAGGTCGCTGGGTTTTCAAGTAACTGAAACACCAGACTCTAGCTTTGTAAGTCCTAATGCTTACAAATTTCCAGCAGTGATCTGCCTTCTAAGCTGAAAATCTAGTTGATTATACCTGTAATAGTTCATTTAATCTAAAGTATTTCTATCTCAAATCCAACTAAAATCAGCCTGGGTTATTTTCAGAGGAACTGTTCAAGTACAGTTTGTGCTGATTGTGTTTCCCTTGATCTTGGTCAACCCCTACTATAAAGTCTGTTTAGCAGAGTAATCTGATACCTCCCTACGAGTTAAGTACATGCAGAGATCCTTTCAAAGAAATTATAAGGATCACCTCAAGCTGGCAACACTTGCTCTTCATCAGTAGAGAGGGAAAAAAAAAAAAGAGCTAACTTATCATTTTAATTAAAATAAGAGACTATATTTATTCCAGCAAATGACTAATGAACAAATTCTCAGCCCAAAAGCTGAAGATTGCACCAGGAATGTGGAATCTTTTCTGCACCATGTTACTGATGCTTAAGACCAGAACATCTGCTTGGCCACCCCCTAAGGCATATACCCACAATAGCTTCTGAAACCCTCAGAATGTAGGCCCAGAGTATATATAAAACCCCAACAAGCAGGCTATGGTCATTTTTGGGGTTTCAGATATTCCAGGTAGTAACCCTGACCCACTGGGTGTTACCGTAATTTCCAGCATAACTGTTTTTTCTTTTTACCTTTTTTTTTCTTTTTTTCTTCTCTTTTTTTCCAAGTCTGGTTTGATCACATCACATTTTCACCTTGATGTGACCAAAACAGACTTGGAAAAAAAAAAAAAAAAAAGAAGAAATAAACATTCCTTATTAAATAAATATTTACAAAATATTTACTCCTGTTCCCAGAAATAACACGTTCTACCTGGGCCCCATAGAAAAAGGACTGATGGATTGAAGAAAATATGAACTTGCACTGCAAGTGTTACATTTCCATTCAAAAGCTGGTAACTAACAAATAAAAGTATCTATTTCACTGTCAGTCTATCTGACCACATCTGGAGTGCTCAATTACATTTTAGTTTTGTAGCCTTAATCTTTTACAGTTTATTCACCTTGAATATATCAACAGCCAAAAAAAGTGATTGAGAATGTGGGATGGAAGGACCAGGTTTATGTTTTCATTTATTTTTTTCTCTTTCTGAATTTTATAATTTAACCAAAATGGCTCAACAAAGAATCAAACCACAAACATTTTCTTTGTGTTTTGTAATTACAATCTAGCCAGGATTTGAATGTAGAGAAAGTTTTCCAAAATTCTCAGGTTTTTTTCATATCACACACTGGAGAAATTATTGATAGGATCCAGAATAACAAAAAAAATTAACTAATAGAACTAACTAGTGTCTAGACTTCTGATTATGCCATTAGGCAATATTGTGTGGGGAAAATTTAACAAAAACAGAAGAAAGGATAAGAATAAAAACTAATTAACTAAATACTTCAGGAATGGTGGGAAGGCAGGAACTGGTTTTCATTTCTTTCCTAAGTATACAGTCTGTGAAAAATACATTTTTTTAAAAATAAAATAGGTGGTTATTGGCTGCCTTTATTTCTTTTTTTTTTTTTTTTTTTTTTCACTGGGGTACAGCCACAGGCCATTTAGGTGACAATCAGATCCAGCTGTAGCTGTTCCAGGTGAAGGGAGTAATGCTGTAAATCCTGTATATGCATCACCTAGGACTCCCATAAGTTCTTGCTCCATGACATATGGCTCTCACCTTGGTTGTATATATTTTGATGGAAAGTTTGATATTATGTAGGTGAAATTGTGATTAATTATGACTTTGAATTAGGTAAAATGAGTCAGGTAAAATGTTTTTCCCTACAGCAACTCTTCTAGCAATTTTTAAACCCTCTGTTCCCAAATAAAATACTTCAGTGAAGATTTCAGTCTTTTCGAGAGGTTCTTCCATTTAATTCCTTTATGACCACCAGAAAAACATCTTAAAATCCACATACATACTTTCTTAGAAATAAGTTGTTGGGCTTTTTGTCAATTTTGTTTGGAGCCCTTCAGGTCTGTTCTGATATTCACTGGCATCTATCTGAGGACCTTAGAGCTTGGTGGGGCTTTCTTCAGTGGTTAACTAGCAAATATGATTATTCCATTGCATCCTTCTGGAATAAATACAGAATCTCTGATCCAAGAAACCTTTTACTGAGATTTCCAAGCCCAGTGTTGTTGCCTTATGGTGACACCCAGTGGAGAAAAGCAACACTCCAGCTTTAAAAAAATATTATTATGCCTATATCTGAGTTTTTTAATTCAAAATGCATTAAAGTTTTGTAAACTGTTTTATATCAAATATATATCCACAAGAAACTCATGTTCTTTGGGATTTCAATTGAAAGCAAAGATATGACCAGTGTCAGCCCAAGGTATTTTATGGTTTCCACTTTTGCTAGTAATAGAGTTAGAGAACAGATCAAACTGAAAAATAGCTGCTTCCTCCTCCAAACACAAGGGGAAAGAACAGTTTTGTCTAAAACTGTTGTAAATCCAGCAATTGTATTTGGGTTCTACCTGGAAAATAAGCACACTCAATTCCAGCAATTGAAAAAAAAAAAAAACAACAAACAAACAAACAAAACAAAAAAAAAGTAATAAAATCCTGCTTTCTACTTTCCCTGGTAATTTTAATTTGATCTATAGATGTAATCCTGTTCAGATGAGACTAGCCAGAAAATTTTCAAATGCTTCTTTTTATTTTCAAAGTCTTCTATTGAAAAAATCATTATCTATTTAATGTAATATTCATTTAATATTCCTGTAATTATAATTTTCCAGTTCTTCATAGGAAACTGTGCTGTCTTTTGTTTAACAAAACCAATGAATTGTGTGATATCAATGGGATCATATTGTGCCATTCAGTGGCAGTGAGGGAGAGGCACAACTGCATAAAGTGCTAGTAACTACTATAGATGTCTCTTCTGTTTGTAATTTTAATTCATTGAATTATACATGTTTCTTAGGCTATACTAAAGTTTAATTAAACATCCACTTTCACAAAGCAAGCCCAGTAATACCAGCAAAGTATTTCCACCACAGCTTGCTGCAGTAGTTCTAATGCCTCTGCTCATTAATCTGTGTTATAATGAAGCTTATTTTGCTTACGTTAAGGCAGGAATAATTTACTTTTAATTTTAGTAGGGTACATAAAAGCACCATAAACAGTGCTTAAGGTGCTTAAGATGCAAAAGGTGAGGAGCTGATAAATATTCTGATTAGAAGAGATCCCTCAAGTTATTTTGCTGTTCTCTCATCTCATAATTTCTTTGTCTTGGCAACATCATTCCTGAATACTGTTGTGAAAATTATTTTTAACTTAGATACCACATTCCAAAAATTCTTCTGTGGGGAATAATGGTTGGTATGACTGTCTAGTCACAAGGGAGTTCAACTGCTAAGAGGTTATCTAAGACTTACAAGAACAATTACATTGCTTTTGTTGGCTGTGCATGAGCATGGGCTTTGCATTAACTATGGTACACAGCTCACACAAACTGACTGCTAAGGTAGTCAGGGTTTGAGTACATTAAATAACATGAAGCAGATCCAAGCATTAAAATGAATACCTGAAACTATCCCCCTGGAGAAGCTGCTGGCTCTGAGGATGAGCTGACTGCATGACATGGGGAACACAGAGATGTTTGGCTTGAGAACTGAATAGGTATAACATACATAGGGTGGGCTTAATTTCATTTTTGCAGCACTAGCACCCTCTCATCTGATTCCACATTGCAAAGAAACTTTCTGTCAGAGAAACTAAGTACTTGATCTTGGAGAAAATATATTTCCGTTGTAAGAGTTTCTGTTAAAAGGGAGATATTTTTTCCTTGAAAGACATGGAAGAGAAAAAAGGATAGAACTAGAGATCAGGGATGTAGTCTCTACTGTCAGAGGGCAGAGCTCCTTGTCTCGTTAGTCCTTCAGGACACACCACATGTCCAGAGTCTTCAAATGTTCCTTTGTAGTGGCTTCCTCACAGTCTGAGGAGACACAGAAAGATGCTAAGCCTGGCCTTGTATCTGGTTCTGGGATCACCATCCCTAGATCCTACAGCAATATATTTATCTTTTTTGGAGTTTTTAAAAGACAGGTGCTAAGTAAGGTCTGTTTTCTGACTGTTGCATAGTCTTAATTCAGTGGGATCCTGAGGGTTCAGCATGTCTGTAAATCAGGCTATTCTGTTTTTAAACTGCAATTCTGTCAGAAAGCTCTTTCCATACTCGTAATTCAAAAACTTCTTTCCCAAACCAAAATTATGCTGGGGAACTGGGTGAGTCATGGGACTGGAAATTGAATATGAGGTCTTTCATCTCTAGATCACAAGTTCAAATATGCCCTGGGTCACTAAAACTTTGCCATGTACTGGCTTTTCAGCACTGTAAGATTCAATGCATACATGAATGACAGATTTCCTTTCTTGAGGACTGTGGTGAAATTGCACCAGAAGGAAAAAAAACTCACACTAAAATAAAGTCCAATTGTATTGCTGAAAAAATGCACATGCATGTATGTTATTAACCTTTTAATTTTTTTTTTCTTTACATTCTCTTTTGTTTCTTTTTTCAGGCAAAGATAAGTGAAGCTGTCTTGTGAATCACAAAAATGTATATATCCCTATCTGAGTTATAATAAAAGATACAGCATGAAGTTTCCTCAACTTTGTAGACATTGGGGTGAAAAAGCATCAGAGAGAGTCTGACCAAAGGAGTCCTGACAAACCACAGCAGTTAAATTCAGTTAAGGACATGTTATTTTTTTCTTTTGTGTGGGATGTTTTCTGTGGTTGGGGTATTTTTTAATCTTGCATGGAATAAAAATGAAACCTGGAAGTTGATTAGGAGAGGTAGTTTTCCATAATTTTAGATTTTTTAAACATTTATTTACACATTATCAATCCCTGCAGACTATTTTTGTGAAGGTTAATCATTATAGATGCATTTCTTTCAGTTCCCTTTTTCTAAAACACTGAAAAAGGGAATGAAGATCTAAGATGGAGAACAAGAAGTCAGGACACAAAATTTATGATCTCATTCACCTTCAAGACGTTATCAGTCTGGAGGAGAAATTTAATCTTGAACATAAATTGCATTTCCTAAAAAAACATAATCTTGCCTTAAGACACCAAATGTACTGATTACAGAGAATGTCTGTGTTTACACATTTATACAGACCATGCTGACTGTATTAGTGTCCTTGGAAACAAACTATGTGCAGCATACAGACCAGCTCCAAGCACTAAGCAGAAAAAGAAAAAGAAATTTTGAAATCAGACCCTCTGATCTCTAAATCCCTTCAAATTCCTGAAGCACATTAGCTTTACTACTGCATGATGTGTGCGGTAGTATTTCCCCTAATGAAATCTGACTAAAAGTTTAAATGAGTTTAATGCATGAAATATATAAATAAAATGTGGCCTTGATTAAATTTAGACTTGATACATAACTTAAATGGGTAGCACAAGAGCAGCTTCAGTATCATGTGTCCAGGCTATTTTTGGCTACACTTTATTAAAAAAGGAATGAATTTTAACATTCCACATATCTTGCAAAGAAAAAGCAATATAGAAGAGAAGAGCATATAAAGAGAAGCTGCATATAAACAATAAGCTATAATTCAGTTAAAAAAAACCAGATCCTTTTTTCCTTCTTGTTTTAAAATGCTCTAGAAGGGATTGCTGTGTCAAAGTGGATGATGTAATGTTTCTCCACCCACTTTAAAATAAAGTCTGTCTAGGGCTGTCTATGACATCCAGATGACAAACTTAGTCCAAACATCCCAAGAAGTACTATCAGTATAAGCTTTGTCATATTACCTCACTAATGTGTTTGAACCATGACCTGCAGGAGTCCATTCATTTCAACTGCTCTATCCACTAAATCTTTGTCTTCTTTGCAGCATCAAAATAAGGTTATCCATGCAGTCTTCTGTCACAACCTCTGAGAAGCTGACTGTCAACTCATGCAATTTTACAGTGGTTCCAAAGAAGGTGCTGCTTCACTGTTATTCCTGAATCCTCAGTGGTACCACCATTGCTGATTTATACCTCTCTAAGATACTGCATCCAAATTTCCTCCAACAGATAACTTTGTGCTTTAAGAAAATCTGTACTGCAAATTTAACTTCACAATTCCCATCTCACTTTTCAGCTTTATATTTAGGTTATAATCAGCAACAAATTTCCATGAAAGAAAACATCTCAAGGGAAGGAGAGCAGGATGTTCTGTGAAGGGAAAACAGGTATCCAACACTAATGTGTATTTTCTGTTAGTCTTGCAGATATTTGGTGATCACAGTCTCGTATTTGAGTAATTTACTACTCTTGCAAAAGCCTTTTTTTTCAGCAAGTTCACTTTTGGTCTCCATCAATTGTAAGCTCTGTGTGGACTGAACCCAATTATTGCTCACTCCAGTTCTCTGCTTGTGCTGTTGACAAACACTGGTTTTCAGTAAGAGACTCACTTCTGAAATCAGTAGAATTGAACCTGTGAATAGCACTTGCTACTCACTGAGGAGCATGGAAAGATTTACAAAGCAAACGTTGCCTGCTGAAACCAGAATTGCAAATTTTTGTCTAATGAGCCCTTGAAGGTATTCTTTACTCTGCTTAGGATCTTTGCTATAAGGTTTGCACCCTACACACAGTGGAGAGAGCAATCCACTAATGGTGGTAGACTTTACCAGCAAGAAAGTTGAACATGTGTGCAGACAGCAGATGTTGCTCCCAGGCACGTGTCATAAAGGCAGCAGATAAAAGGGATGATCCTATAACGTACAATAGTGTCAAGTCAAAAGTGCTCAGACAATCTCTTTAGGAGGAAGGTTCATATTATATCAGCTTCTGCATTCGTACATTCAGCAGCAAAAGGATAATTGTGTATTGAAAATTTGGATTTTTTTCCTTAAACCTGAAGTACTATCCCCATATGCACTAGTTTCAGTAGGACACATTAGAAGAAATACATAAAAAATTGCAAATACACAGAAGGCTGCCTTTCAAAATTGTTTCAATAAGAAACAGTTCTTAAAACTGGAAATATTCCTAACTAACACCTTTAGAAACATTCTTCAGGTTATAACTTCATAGTAAAACTTTACCTTAAAAAAAAGTGCATACCTTAACCAGCTTGATTTTTTTTTTTTGCTTCTTTTTCTTTCTTTTTTTTTTTTTTTTTTTTTTTTTTTTTTTTTTGTTTAAAGTTCACTTAGGATTCTGCCACTTCTGAAACGATGAACACTGTAAAATTGGATTTGAAACCACAGCATTAAATGCTTAAAATCTGATCCTTCTGTTGGGACCTGGGATAAATTAAGCTGATGTACATTATTTTTAAAGAAAGGAAAAAATATGGGAAGCGGGTTTTGAAGCCTGAAGGCAGAGAACAAAACAAGTTATGCAGGTGATATAAACCATCTTATTTTCATTTTTAAAATAGTTTTCTCCTTCCCTATGGTTTCTTAGACTGGAAATAATTGTCTAGAAAATACACTTCAATATGATATCTAAAATGCCTCATATATATGTGATATGAAATGACAGCAACTTAGCTACTGACTAAATTACACCTTTATTTCCCTCTAGGTTTGTTTGATTTCTAGCAAACAGTGGCTTGTAAATTATGCATGTCTTATGAAGATGAACCTAGTGCAAGTAGATTAGTAAATTAGTTAGGTGAGGTATTTAAAAATAAATATCATGAAGCTAAATTAAACATAGGATAAAACTAGCTGGAATTTTAATACAAATTTTAAAAATTTCAACCAAAATGTTTTTTAAAATCCCATATGACACTAGCTGTAATAATTTTCTTGATTAAATAATTGAAGGTAAATTTTTGATTATCAGTAACTGGCCCTATGAATAAAATTACTAAATTAGTTACAGAAATTAATGTTTAGAACTATCAAATAGTGAAGAGTAAGGCCAAATCGGGTTTTCTGTGGCTCTTCATCCCTTATTCCAAATTAACCTTCTAGTCTACCAAAATCCAGTTAATTCAACAAAAAAAACCCCAAAAAAAACCAAAAAAAACCACCACTTTACAGATTCTACTCAGATATTCAGGATGACTGTACAATATTTAATAAAATTAGTATCACAATAGGAGTACTTTTCCTTCTTATAACAGGAGACAGAAAAAAACATTGTCAAATGTGTTGCCTTGCCTGTGCTGTAAAAAAGCACATTCTTCTGCCTGAATCCTCTTGCAACTATGAATTGCTTAATATTTCCTGTCTATTCCAAATCCCTTCAATGTGCAGGATGCACTGACTGTAGCAAACCCATATGCACAGAAGATGCCCATCTCAGCCATTCCACCATGCTCTTTATGGTGACATTTTGTTCACGTTTTGAAGACTCATGCATGCCCTAGCCAATGGAAATTGTTCATAACCAGAAAGTCTTGAGAAGAGCAAAAGACAGAACATTCAATGAGGTTGTTACTGCTCAGAGCTATGTTAGAAACTGAGAAAATCAAAAGCTTTTATGTATAAAGCCAAAAATAGGTAGGAGAACATGTAAGACTAGCTGTAGGCTGTAAATCTTTCTAACCCTGTAGAATAATAGGTGAAACAGATTAATATTCATATGGTGAATGTCTAAGGATTATGTCTAAGTGGGACATAATGCATCAATTTTGTACAAAGATAGCAGAGTCAGAGATGTTGTTCTAGTTCTCACTGATCCACGTAAAATGGTTTGTGCCCCTAGTCTTGTCTCAATTCCATAGTCAACAAGGTTAGTGGTTTTAGCACCATTTTGCTGCCCCAGACTTACCAGAACTGAATGAGAGGGCAATCTTGGAAGGAGAGAGAGAGCAAGGTGAGTAAATGGCCAGGGTTTGTAACCTGGCAAATGGGTGAAAAAGGTGGAACAGTCACTTGCTCTGGCTGGAGTTGTTAGTTTGACCTCAATTTCTTTAAAACAATTCTATTCCAATAATATCATTTCCAATGAAATGTCATGTCTATCTATTAAGCTTTATCTCTTCCATCATATGTTTTTATAAAATCCAAACTTACTTTATACAACAGAAGTCAAAAAATCAATTTAGCAAAAAGTTTTCATGTTTTTTCTCTTAAAAACACGGTTAAAAAAACCTTCCCCAAATAAGTACTACTTTGCTTGTTTTATATTGCTGTATCTAAACACCAGAATATAACAGAATTGTGTGTGGTATTTAACATTTTGTCCATGCTACCAATAATCATTTAAGTCATTTTTGCCTGCAGCTATTTCTGGTAGTTCTATAATCTATGGGAAGTCAAACAGCTGTGAAAGGCCTTTTGAAATGCTTCTAACTTTCTATCATTAAGAAGTGCTGTGTATTTTCCTTTCTTACAGAAGAAAATTATAATTCCCTCCAGCCTCCTCTTTTTGTTCAAAAATCCTTTGGAATAACAGAAATTTAAAAGGCAATTAATAAAATCTGAGATCATCAATAAATAAAAAAAAAAAAAAAGCCCACACTGTATCTGTGCTGAAAAAATGTAGGAGATTTGAAATTTCCTACTTTGTCAATCTTCTTTTTGAAGGTCAAAACTGCAAAGCAATAGTTATGTTATTGCTGTTGGATTTGCACATGCCCAACAATAAAATCTTACCTCAGGGACAACTGTTACCCTATCCTAGAGTTTCATGGACCTAAAGAGAAAAATTAGGGTTTGATTAGAAAAAAAAATTTTTAAAAAAATCTATTTTTGAAGAAATTTTATCCAAATAAATGACTCAAGATGTATATGCATTCTGCAGCATCTCACTCTGCCTTGCTTCACCATTTGTGCCTATCAGATTTCTTGCAGCTCCCTAGGATCTACCCTTGCCTTTTTGTAGATCAGTGCAGCTCAAATTCAAGTTAATAATTGTTCACTACATCCACAAGCAAACAGATTGTGAAAGTCAGTGTAAGCCTCTCTTTAGTTTTTATATTCCAAAGGAAACTCCACAAAATGACTTGCCATGCTGCCATTTGTCACATCTTATTACCTTGGTTACACTGTGGTAACTTACAGCAAGGATGTGGCTAACAGCAACCACATGTAATGCTACACAGTACCATCTTGTCTGCTAAGGAAATTTAACAAGGCATGGGTTCCAGAGATCAAGATCTTTTTTGTAATTTCAGATTTTAATGGCTGGAAGACAGAAGTGGGGAGCCTTTAACCCATTAGCAATCATCTTGTGTGCTTCAAAGGGTTCACTGCTACTAAGTCTCATGTCCATATACATAATCTGTTTGATATGGCAAGTTAACAGTTAAAAGTGGAAGAAAATTTGAAGACTGATCTTGCACTTCTGCTCATTGAAATCAATGGGCAAACCTGTGCACTTCACTGGAAAGCCATGATCTCATCAGTCATAAATCTAGCTGATCTGTAAACCTGAAGTAGCCATTGTGCTTCAGGTCTTGGAATCCTGGGGCTGATATGATATGAACCCACTATAAACAATACATTATTCCAAAGTGAGAAGGATCCTCATATTAATTAAATTTACATTAGTGCTAAGGATCATCCAATCCTTACATTAGCTATTGTTCCACGGATATGTAGCAAAGATCTGATATTAAGCATAATAAATAACTAAAGTGCCCCCAACCTCTGTCTTCTAAGGTAGTTAATTAATAAAAAACTTGGTTGTTAGAACCTAAATAAAATTGGGAGGATTATAATTTTTCTAAGTACTGTAAAATGTGCCATACTATTTCTATTGATGAGTAGAGAGTGTTAAAAAGACAGCTCCTTGAGCATGGAAAGACATAAATAGCTGATTGGCAGTTTGAGAAGGAAATTACAAGAAAATGTTTACTACTAACCACTATTCACAGTTTCCTGTTGTACATATAATTTTTCTTGAATATAAAACCAGATTCGTTTTATTAGAAAACATATCTTTTTTTGCAAAACCTGAAGTAATGGGTTTCACTGAAAACCAGTTTGGTTTTACACATATGAGCTATGGAGAGTATGTCACCAGTACTTGGTCCTGTTTTCAGGCTTTACAGTAGATTCCTAGACTTGTCTAATATTTGTCTCATCAAAAGCATCAAGAAGTAAACAACAGTACTGCAGATGCGAATTCAAACTTATAGAGATAATTAGCAGAGTTCCTAAAGCCTTTCTGTGCTGTTCTTTTTTTAAATTTCATTTGGTATTACAGGAAATCTCAAAGAGTTAGAGCTTAGAAAATGAAATTTTGAAACTAAATCCACAAATCAGGGATTTAAGTTTTTAGAACATGTAAGAATTCTGTTACTGTGTTCTTATGTTCCCACGATTGTACATCTCAGCAGTGCAGCATTTCCAGAACATGAGTGACTCAATTTCACTCATGTTCTCTCATGGAAATTTTACAGTTTTCTGATTTCTCTGTAAGATAACTTTTTTTTTTTTTTAACTTTCTTTCTGCTCAGTTAATCCATATAAATATTGACTACATTAATAACATGGACATAATTCTCACTTTTGAAAATTGCTTCCCCACTCTGCCTTAGGCAATTCAGAAAGTTATCAACACTTTTTAGTACCTCTTATCCTTCAGTTAATCAGTTTTCAGTTTATTTAGATAACTTATACAAAGAAGGAGAAACAAAAATAGATCAAAGCTGTGCTATGTGAAGGGATATGTTGGTAGGTGAGAAAATGGTATGGCTGACTTAATGTGCCCAAAATTTCCTTCCTACATATTTAGAAAATTATTTTTTCCTCTCTTGGATATCAGCTTCTCTTTTGAAGTCATGCTTTATTTGCTTTTTCTTCCCAAGCTCCTATAATTTAATAGAGGACAGCAGAGAATACTTTAATCTTTGGATTGTGTTCCATAATTTATGTTGCATGAGGAGCATATTAACTTATGTTGTCGTCACTATTTGATACACTGGGTCTTCTTCTGCCTGATGCAGATTAAACTTTAGTTTTGAAGTATTTTAGAGAACTCTTCGTAGACCTCTGGAAGTTTTCCTTGTTTTTATCCTAACTTTGCAATAATTCTTAGTTCTTTTGCCCAGAGAATTATCTCCTATGATGCCATTTTGTTATTGTACCAGTTATGTCTGGGAAAGAGTTAATTTTCTTAACAGCAGCACACAGGTATACGTTCAGGATTTTTTGCAAACAGAGTAGACAACACACCACTGTTTCAAGTACTGCTGAACAGTGCTCACAAAGCATCAAGGCCTTTCCTGCCCCTCACACCACCCCACCAGCAACAAGACTGGGTGTGCACAAGGGGTTGGGAAGGAACACAATCAGGACAGCTGACTATAGGGATACTCAATCCACAATGATGTTGTGCTTAACAATAAAAGCTGAGAGAAAGAGGAGGGAATGAAAGAATTATGGCGTTTGTTTTCCCAGGAAACCATTAGGCATGATGGAACCTTGTTTTCCTGGAGGTGGCTGAACATCTCCCTGTTGATGAAGGTGGTGGGTGAATTCCTTATTTTGTTTTACTTTTGGATGCATCTTTTGTTTTATCTATTAAACTGTCTTTGTCTCAACTGATGAATTTTCTCCTTCTGCCCTTCCAATTCTCTCTTCTATATCACTGTGGGGAACGTGAGCAAGTGGCTGCATGGAGCTTGTCTGCCTAACAGTGATGACCCACAACAGTTACTCACATTTGATGGTCATGCAAATAAGAGAAAAATAAAGTATCTCATGAATGGTATAAGTGCATCTATCTGAAGCTGATAGTTCTGCCAAGTACAGTAAAAGATTCCCATCATAACCTTTATTCCTTTACTGAAATAGCTTTTTTTCAAAGTGAGGAAACTTGCAAAGTGAAGAAACAACACCAATCGCCAAGGGTACAGTCTCTATTATGAAATATTCATGAAAGATTCATTCTATCATGAATGATTCAAGTTGATGTACCAGGTATTATTCAAGTACTTTGAAGGGAGTCCTCTAAGATATTCAATGGTAGGATTCTACCTATTTTGATAAAGGCAACCCTTTGCTTCTCCTACATCACAAAAGGAGAGGAAACATGTCACCATCACTTTGGAACACATGAAATTCCAGATGAATGTCAGTCAATGGCTTGACTCATAAGAAAAATGTAACTGTGAATTCAGTAAGGTCTTCAGAAAACTAATCCTAACTCCATCCTGTCTGTGTGCAATAGGTCAGCAGTAGGCCTCTTTCTTTATTTCGTTCATCAGCATGTTAACCATTGCAATATTTACAATACAAAGGGATTGCTTTTCAAATCATGTCACTCTGCATTACATTCTAGAGTCATACTTTAATTATATTCAGATTCAGATTTCAGGAGAAGATAATGCAAATGGAATGGAAATTGTAGAATTTTTTTTAAGGTCACCATATTGTTGATTTGAGCAGAAAGCACTTCACCTTTCTATAACTTCTATATATTTCATTATTGTTGGGTAAATATAGTTTAAAGTATTAGATTGTTAATAATTTATTTAATCTATATAAATTACATGAAATAAATTTTCAGTAATTCAAAATAGAAGATATTATATCTGTCACTTTCCATTTTATTATTAATTAAGGCTTTTCATTGTGTTTTTAATGCAGGATAATTGATGGAAATTGAGGAACTAGCAAAGCAACAGAGGGAAGTCTGATAACGTTAGTAAATTTCAGTAGTCTCAAATCTTACTCCTCCGTAAACTTAAGTGATCTCTTGAAAAAGAATTTTGTGTGTGAGTAAATTTGAGATTAGTTGCTTATTCTGACAGAAGTACAAGTGTAGAACTATATTGGACATACTAAATATTATATTTTAAAATTGATATTATAAATTATATATTATGAAGAACATGTCACAAGCTGTTGCCTATAACAAGAGCTTGGAAAGACATTTCTCAGATGGAAGTTATCTGGGACTTCATGTTTCATATTATCTGCTAAGGCTGGATATTTGGAGTAGCTAATCTAAGGTCATGTTTCTTTGGATTATTTATCCTGCTTTTATCTAATGTAGGGTGAACTAAGTTCATTAGTAAAATGAACTAATTTGTAAACCCTCCTAGCTGTGTAGAGTCAAAACTGAGAATTCCCAGTATATGCTGGAATTTTCAGTCAGTATAGCTATTTGAGTTATCAAGAACAAGACTTTGAATTATTCTATGCTACCAAAATCATCTTTCCACAGTATAAACTTCATTCTACACAGTATAAAATTGTTTTCATATACAAATAATTTTATTGACATTCACATACAAATAATTTCTATCAACCAAAGCCTCAAAGAAAGGAAAAATATGCTTTTATTTGTGTTTTTCTGTGACATAAATCATAATAATGCTCTTTCACATAAAACTGGATATGGTTTGTTCAGTAAGGCAAAAGGAAGTTAAGCCCCTCTTAAATGCTGTTAATTAGAAACAGGGACATTACAAGAAAGGACAATTTAAGAATTCAAATGAGTGAGAAATCCCAAACAATCCCAAAAACACAGTTTTTGTTTATCCAACAATATTGTAAATAGGAATCTGACACCATCAGTGTTACATTTCACCAGTTATCTGATAAACCAAAACAAGAGACACATTGACACATTGGGTAGTCCTGTCAGTCACTGCTAACTAGAATACAAATAGCTCTGCAGGATATCCAGATTATTCAGATATATGGTTTAATCTGGTGGGAAGGAAGTTTTTTTTTAAATTAATCCTCTAAATAAGTATTTTTAAAGAAACGTTTCAGTCCATTAAGCTAGGCCTCAAATTTAAGTCTGAGTAGATCATAGAAATTTTTTCTAGCCAAATTTTAATATTATACAGACATCTGCACAACTTTTGTTTTAGTTTAACTTTCAGAAGTGGCTTTCTAGGAAAAAAAAGTCTGCAGAAAAAAATCCAGAAGGAGAAAGCAATCCTTCTACCTATGGTTCTTGGGAGAAAAGAAAAAAAAAATAAAAATAACAAAAGAAAAAGGTGAGGTGTTTAGTGGTGTGAATGGCTATCAAATACTGTTAACAAATGGAATTGTAGAGGAAAGGTATTACATGTAAGATGACAGCATAATTAAATTTATTAAATTCTTTTCAAAGTGAACCTTGAACTTTCATGGCTCTCTCTTTGCTCTGTACTGTATTTGCTTCAGTTTATTGGATGTTCTTACATCTATTGTCCTTCATCCACTAAACATGTTTTTTGGTTTTTGCTGTTTAATCTTAATAGCTGTATAAATTATTTAGGGTTTGGCCCTCAGTGTTTCTGGATAGTAACAAAGATCTTTTAAAAGGATTTCTGGGTGTGGATTGTATTTTTCAAGGAAAGCTTGGAACTCTTAATAAGCAACTATTGCTTAATCTAAATTTAAAACCAAAATTAGCCCTAATAAAAACTAAATGGTATCCAGAAATCAATGTGTTTCAGACTCTGTAGTTAAGTAATGTTAGGATAGTAAATGAGTAGATTAATTTCAAAACTACACCCTTAATTTACATTTGTCAAATTAAAAATAAGGCACTTTCCACTGCGATTAACATTTTGGTTTTTCGCTTTTTTTGGTTGGTTGGTTGGTACGTTTTGGTTTTTTTTTAATGTATCTTGACACAACCTTCTGTTCACAAAAATTCCCCATTGATGTAATTCAGGTCATAGAAAGAAGAACACAGGCTGGCTTATGATGCATATTTTCAGCTTTTTTACACACACGCACATATATATATATGTAATTATCTAACCTTTCAGAGAGTAGGTCCACATGACACAAAGAACCAGTAGGTGCTTGAGGTTATTCCATTTACCGTTTTTAACATCTATGTCTCTGTACCTTAGCAGTGGGGGGTTCTAACTATAACTAAATGAAGGAAAGCAATGATCTGAAATAAAAATCGTAATAAATAGAGAAGGACATGAACATTTCTGTGAGATTTGTTTATTTAATACATAAAACTTTAATTAAAACAGAAATTGTATAAAATTTTTTATAAAAACTTTAAACCAGTTTTTCTATGATCTCTGAAGAGAAAAACTTTGCATTAATAAAAAAATTTGGTGAGAATAACTTTCCTTATCCTGTAATATCTGAGTGTAATAAAATCATTGAGTGGTTTTGAGATACAGGTGGTCATTCGTTAAGTACAAAAGTTTTATTAAATTTTAATTTCATTGAAACTAAAAAGATGTTAAAACATTATTCTGTTTTTCCATATCTTCTCAGTGAAATTTGAGAAATAATATTTGATAAATTTGTCTGTCCTGAATATTAAAATATACAATACCTAACTTATTTCTTTACACTAACAGAAATACAAAATTTAGCACTATATAATTACCAAAAGGTTACTCCATTTTCTTTGTAATACAGGATGTTGTGTATACTGAGGATAATAAAATCTTCTTTAAATTGTGTTTCCATAGGTTTATTTCCCCAAGTGAAACTAAATTATTTTTCTTTCTCTTTAATTTTTGAAGTGAAGCAATATTGTGACTCTCTCTTGAGAAACGGTTAGATAATTTGAAGTAATTAAAATATGTATCTCTTCTCTGAACAACCTTTACTTTCACATTAGATCAAAAAACAATCAATAATTAAAATTCTATATCTAAATTAGATTCCAGAACTTCAAATCCTGTCATCCATTGCTTCCTTCTCCTCCATAATACTGTTAAGTAGTAATAATTATACTAAAAGTCTGCTTGCAAATTCCACAGGGCATTAGCCGTAGCATATGGTTTTGAGTTTGGGTAGACTATTCCCTCATTTCAAATTGAAGTGCTATATGGTATGCGTTTAGAGCAAATATTACCGCCTCAAGTACAAAATATATCTATCATTTATAGCCAGAAATTTCATAAAGACCCTTTCCATAATATATTTTTTATTATTCTGTAAGAGTGAGTAGTAATTTCACGGTGTAATAAAACAGCAGTAATATTCCTCACATATGTATGACCCAACAATGCTGAACATGTTCTTTCCCTGGCATCAGCTGAAATTAATTTGAATCTCTCATTAACAAGAACACCACCACAAACCAAATGCATAATGTTAAAAATTGGTTTTCTAGCAAAAAAATTAGATTTCTTCCCGTCATGATTAATATTCCTGGTATGTTTTTTTGGGGTTTTTTTTTTTTTTTTTTTATATGAATGAAATAATAAGATCCAATGCTCTGGATCTTATTGATTATGTAGGTTCTGCATAACCAAACTATAAAAACCTAACAAATATTGGTTTTAATCAAAGCCACATTTTATCTACTTTTCTATTCTTCAAATTTCATTAACACATACATTGGAAAGGAATGTGGATGTTTATTGAAACAAGAAATTCTGTTGCTTTAGTGTTTTCACTTTGAGTCATCTTGATAGTTTTTTGCATTACAAGCAAAAACAGGTCATAAGATAACGTTGATTGCCCGAGTGAACACGAGAACAAGAGGCAAATCATTGATTCTGCACTGTGATCTGACTGCAGATGATCACTGAGGTCACAGTCAGTGCTGGCCCATGAATCTGTAGAGCACAGTATCAATACTGTTTTCAGTCTGATCAGTTAAATGTCATGCAAGCTGATATGTGAGAAAGTGGGAAGGTCAAGAGCATTTCAGAAGTCAATGAACTAGATAATATCTAGGGAGAAAAAAAAAATGCTAGTTAAAATTTTACTAGGAAAGGCCTGGAGACTTGTAGCACAAGCAGAGACAGTAAATCCTATTGTAGAGTTGTGCCCTCCATTCTGTACAGAAACCATACGCAAAGAGTTGTGTATCTTTAGAACGGTTACATCAGACCTTATCTTACCACTCCAGCTCTTCTAAAATTATCTAGTCAACTGTTGGGTAGATGCATCCTAATTTTGCTTGAGGGAGTAAGGAGGGAAAGATCAGAAGTGTATTGTGAAGTCTTGCATCAAGTTGAAGGGAAAGAGTGCTGACATTTTAACAATAATAGCTTTTGTCCAGAGTCCTTAGAAGCTGGAGAGCAGTCAGCAGGAAAAAATGGACCTAATTACTTTATCACCCTCTGAAGACTAAGATGACCTCACTGAAGTCAATTCATTGGAATGGTAGAAAACCATGGAGATCATGCCTTTAAAAAGCTTTTTTTCTTCAAATTTTCCTGTGTAACACCATATTTTTGGCAGAGATGTTAATAACAATAACATGAAATGAGTTGCTGCCATATTATCTGCTGTATTCTCAAAAGCTAAATTAAGCCATTTCTCTAGTATTAATCTGATTAATCTGACTGAGATGTATTTCATTATGCAAATCAGTGGGGACAGGCAGGGGCAGCTAGGCCAAATTTATTCTATCATAAAGTAGAGGTGTAATCTCAAATAGGTCAGGCAAACCCTGCCTTACAAGTTCTGGGTTTAATCTGCTAGTTAGTGTGGTGCTTAATATTATTAACTCAGTTATAGAAGTCGGCTAAGTGTTCACAGCCACCAGTACACTCTCTTTTAGGAGGACACAACATTTTTTGGTGATTTACATGTATATAAAGGAAATCCTTCCTGTTTCTTTTTCTTCTTTAGTCTGAAGCCTGTGCCCAAGAAAGCAGCATGAGAGACACCAAGGATGATACCTTCTCTCAAAGCTGATAATGGAATGGAGAATCCATTCCTGTTCTTCTGATTAAGCTTTCTAGGTAAATCATGTTTCCATATCTATTATCATCAGTCTAAGCCTCTATCGCTTTGCTGTAGTTTTGTTAGTAATTCTGTTTAAGTGCTCATAGGAGAACATTTCTATTACTCTTGCAAAGTGACTTTGGGATGAAGTAGGTAGTCTCCTGCCATGTTTCTCCATAAATTTCAAAGGAATTTTTAATGCATCAGAAATGCAGCAGTGAATATTTTGTCTGCTGTTAATTGCCCACATTTTTATAAATACCACATGACTTATTTGACAGATCATCTGCCTCATTGAGGGCTTAAAAGAAATGTGTTATTTAATAAGTTTGTTGCATTCCTTTCTGATGTGCAAAATTTGCTTATTACAAAAGAGAAAGAAAAATACTGAGAATTGAGACGTCTCATTTTTAAAGTCACATGCTGTTTAATTCTGGAACCTACATGTCCCAGTAGGAGTATATGTAGTTGCTGGTACACAAATATTTTAAAATCCTAAAGTAATGTGTTTTAAGACAATGGGTTTGAAACTGTAAAAACTCTAATTAAAAATGCTTGGTATTTATAAGCTAGATTTACCTTAGCCCTGCAAAAAATTCTTAATTAAATTAACTTAATCAACCAAACTCAAGCTGTGAAGTTCTTTTGGTCAGATGTGCTACTTAATCACATTCTGATTTACTATATTAACTTGATGTCACATACTGTAACAAAGGTCTTAAGCTATTTTTTAATTAAATGGAAAAATATGCAGACATGCAATTGGTTGTGTAGATCAGATCTGTTTAATTTAACTTCATGGCTTTGTCACATCATTTTCCTTCTTTGAAGCATGCTGAGTATGTGTAGTTTTTCCTCTATAACAGGGGTGATTCGTAATAATAGAGTGAGGGAGATGGCTTTTGGACTGTTTCTTCCCTCAACTCTGTCTGTCTTCACATCATCACATTTCCAGGAAGAAGAATTGGCTGAAAAATGACTCTGAGTAAGCCCCTCTTAGTGCTTTTTCAGCGTAAAACTTAAAAGTGACATTATGGTATCAGGCAGCAGCCTTTTTTTCTTTTTCCTTTTTTTTTTTTCCTCCCCACCAGATGCAAGGGCAATGATATGAAACTGAAAGAAACCACAGCTCAATCGTCTGCCTTCCACTTAATTTTTCATACAAATTTAAGGTCAGGTTGTGGCCTGGTAACCAGTGAGGTGTATGTAACATTAGAACAGTAATACTCTGAAATTGATTATGAGCAGAAACCAGGAAGAATAGACAGAAGCCTGCTCTTGGTTAAACTAAAACTAGATCAATTCTGTTACTGTATGAAGTAATGGACCTCTTCAGATTTATGCTATTGATAAGAAAATGCAGAATGCATCAGTGGATAACAGTGACACAGTTATGTTACACTTTCTAGAAAATTATCTTTTTTGTTCATGTATATGTGTTTCATATGCTTTACATATTATATATGTCATGTATATAAAGGACATATCTTCATGTATCAGAGCATCCCAACATGACATTGGCTGCTGCATATTTCTGACTAGATAACAAACCCATTGCTTCTAGTCGAAAACTGGCTATTTACACAAACAAAAGTATCAGTAGAGCAACGCTTTGAAAGCTTCTATTGGTTTTGACCTTTATTTGGTAATTAGAACACCTCCTTGTGCTTGTTTTTTGTGAAAACATTTACATCTCTCCTATTTAAGAAAATAACGTTAGGGCAAAATATTGTTGTGATCATTTTTTTCAGCATTTTCTGTATTGTTAGGAAAATGTAGCAGAATTAACTAAATCTACCTTCTATCTAGTTTTATTGCAGTGCAACAGATCAATTCTGAGCTAAAGTTGTAGGGAGGTTCACAGGCTGGTGAGGAACCCTCAGTGGTAATATTAAGATCCATGGTGTGCATTCCAGTATGAAATAAAATGCAGTGAATTCTTTTTTCTTTAAATATTTGTCTTTTATCCTTGTGTAAGGCAGGCCAAAATTTCTTCAAATGTGAGAACCATACTTCCATCTTCCAAAAGCCCAGCTGGAAAAATCACCCTTCCAAATAGTAGTCAATTATTTCTTATTCTAATGCACAGAAAGAAAAAGGGTCCTATTATTCTGCATAGTTTTAATTAATTTTCAAGACATATCTCCAAAAAATTCTTGTGCTTCAGTGCTAGTATGAACTGCATAATAATGATTTCTATCTGGTTCTTGTGCAATCAGTGGTGGGGGGATATGATTTTAAAATTGTTAAATGGGTAAAAAGTGAAAAAGCAGATCATATTACAGGAGACATTTTGGATTTCTGCTAAATTATTTCAGAAAAATCTTCTGATTATGCACCTAAATAGAATAATCTTCAATGCAATATTTGCTGATTTTTCCACCCTTTCATTCACCATATCTTGAATAAAATTTGTTTTACATTGCTGCCTGTTTACAATACCATTGAAGGCAAATGAAACCTTAAAGTTCAAAGCAGACCTCAAAGAAGGGACCTTGATAATATGCAAAATAAATTTATAACTGAGTCTCATATTTATGCAAGCCAGTTGCAGCAAGGTTGATTCAACAGACAAAATTTACAATGAAGTTAAAGACAGTGAAAAACATAACCAGCTGGGAAAGTACCATGATCTGGTGACTTCTCTAAATGAGTGTTCTGAAAGCAGAAAACTGTCAGTATTAGATAACATTCATTCCTCTCTCAATGGTCAAAGCAATAATGGTTTTATTGCAACCATATTCTCAGCTTGACTTAGCAAAACCTCAATGCTGCTGAAATTATTTGAATTTTACCATTAATTTATGTGTGGTTTTCAGTTCCTCTTTTAGGCTTTTAGTACAGTAAGAATGTTGTTGACATTCATGAAAGGTGAAGATATTAGTAAAAAAAAAATAATCCTTACATTGCAGAAATTCAATAAAATAATGCATCGCAGATGAACAGAATAGCTTAAAAAGAGTGAATTTCCTGTTTTGGTATTAAAGGGAGTTCTATAATTCCAGCACTTTAAACAATACTGCATATAAACTTTATAAAGGAAATGTGCTTTATAATGAATGTGCTTTATAAAGCATATTCAGCTTGTGAAAATAGTGTATTTTATGTGAAAATAAAAAGTGCTGACATGTAATTTTTCACTAATATTTTCAGATGAATTCTTGCTGTTGCACACTTTTTTTCACTTCTGCTTGATAACTTTCTTGTTCATCACTTAATGTCCAGGAATGTAACCAAAAACTTGCATCTGTTACTTGTAATTTTCTCAATCAAACTGTGAAATTTTTCCTTAACATTTTCAACAACTCTAGCATGTGGTGCTTGAGATAATCCTGAACCCAGTATGTTTTCCTGATGGCTAGATTTGCCTGTCACTAGTGTTTGCTTACCAGCAGTATCATATGAATGAGGTGAATTTTCATTGGAAGAAGCATATTGAAAACGTGTGTGTATTCTGCTTTGTTAAATCTGTGTAAATTTTTCCCCATCCCAATGCAATAGTTTTTACTTTCTTTTAATCTTGCAAAGAAATGTAAAAGTGGAATAGCTGACCCCATGTTCAAAGTCGTTGTCAGAGACAATGAAGTCATAGGCTTCTGTTTTTAATAATGTCTTGCAAAACACAAAGCATCATTAATCATATTCAGAGGATAAAAGACATACAGATTTCCTAGTCTAAAACTTTTCTGAAGCATTGAAGATTTCAGTGTTGTAGATTCACATAGATAACATCCCTCTGCACAGAAAAGGAAATCAACAAAGGAAATGTGAAACAAAACCAGTTTTATTCCAGTATGTAAAAACTGAGACAGTCTTTTATGCAAAACAAAATAGACTAGAATGGCTATTCTGTAACAGCAATTCAACAATAGATGACATCTGTAAACAGAGTCTCTTATTCCCCCTTTTGGGATGGATTCAGTTAAAGTACACCTAGGAACATAAATAGGAGTGTCTATATAAGAAAAAAGAGAGATAACAATCATGTTGTTACGCTATTAACTTTCTTACTTCCTTCCCAAATACATCCATGGCCAGTGCTGTGTTTTATTGAATTTAGATGAATGACAGAAGCAAAACTGGATTACAAATTCCTCTAAATATTATTGTCCTATCCAATGGTCCAGACTTTCATAGCAAGCTGAATTCTGCAAAATCCAATTACCTTAAAATTTGAATCACTTTTGTCTGGAAACACACTCTTTATTCATGTGCACATTAAGACCTTGGGAAAATAATTTTACTCTAAAAGGAGGGAAATGTAATAGTATAATTGAAATTTGGCCTTCTCCAACATAGAGTGCGCCAAGCTGGAAAGAAAAAACAGCCATGATGATGTGTTTGGAGATGTTCATTCAGCAAAGTGTTTGAGAATAGGCTTCACTCTGGCTTAAGTTTAAACACGTGCTTAAAATGCTATGATGAGTTAGGACTATGTTGTCAATGTGCATGCAAGCTGACAATAAGAAAGGAAATGTATAATGCATGCACAATAATGCTACGCTTGCATTTGTCTGATTAGCAAGAAAGAGAAGACTCTAACTTTCCTACAGTTATAGATCATGTTGTCCCAGACAAAGGGAGGAACAACTAGTCTCAGTGTAGTCTGCAGGGGGAAATTCAGCCTCTGTGAAGGCCATGTGAGACTTAAAACTGATTTCAGAACAACCACAATTTCCTTTCAGAGTGAAACTTTGCACTAGGATAAATTTATTCAATGAAAGATTTCTCTCCACTTGAGACAGCTAGAGAATGTAGTGTAATGCTTTGCAGAGTAATTGGGTGGAATAGAGAGAACGGTCACTGGAAGTCATCAACAAATCAGTATAAGTTTTTGTAGGAAAAAGCCTCAGAGAAATTTCCACACATTAAATTTTCCTGTCCCATCAGCCAGAAAATGAGATCTCAACACTCTCAGCTCAGCACCCAGCAGATCCCATAGAAACCAGTGCTCCCCACATCCTCTCACTTAGAGCTGTCTATCTAATCCACCTTTTGGGATTGTCTTTATGCATTGAAGTAGTCAATGAACTTTATGATCTATTACTAGGCCAATTTGTATAATAACATCTTCTCAAGGTACTGTACATCATTTGACATAATAGATAAATTGCCAGATATGTAAGATACACAAGGTTATATTTGGAAGAAACAACCAATAATATGTCATCAATAAGAGAGTTATATCACTCCTAAAAAGAGAGATGAAATGCAAAAACAACCCAGATCATCATTCTATCTTGTCTATGTAACATGCTTTTTTAAACTAAAATACATTGAGTTTTTGGCTCAAACACTCCCTTCTCACTGAATAACTGAAGATAAAAATTCATTTTGCAGGGTTACAGCCTCAAATTGATAATGAAGAGATCTTCAGATGTGATCCAGATTCAACAGAAAATTTTGGATGTTCAATAAATAAGAAATCTGTTTGTGAAAGGTGAGTTTCTGGGGAGCTCAGAATGTTCATGGATGTATCGAGGAACTAACTAACTGGGGAGAAAAAAATAGGGATGGGAAACTTTAAGTCTGTCACTTTGTCTCAAGTTTTTCTCTTCTGGAATTTCAAAAAGTTCTTAGGACTAACAACAAATTATTTCTAAGTCAAAATATCAGTTTTCATTTGAAAATGTGTAACTTTTGAAGGAAGATGGGGGAGTTGGAGTAGTTTTGCTTGCATTTGATTTTTGTTAATTTTATAACAAAAAACTCCGGAAAAATCTCTTTCCATTTTATCCAAAGTAACATTTTGCTCTCACCACACTGGAGGCCATTTCTTTGTATATTATATTTTTACCCATGACTGCCTTTGTGATTTTATTTGCCTTGGTACTAAGGTACTCAACATCATTTTAATGTCAAGTACCAACTCATATGAAACCATGTATGTTGCCATATCAAGACTGAAAGTCATCAATCATTATTTATTTGTCATCAAAATTACATCCCTGTGGGCTGAGCAACACACCCCAGTGTGATGTAAACATAATAATGTTTTGGATTTGCATGGATATTTGTGCATGAGGTGTTGCATAAACAAGGCCAAAGACTGATGTACATTCTAGTTGAAAAAGTGAATATGAACCAATTTTCTATATTGGTATCCAACTGTGCTGTAAGAAAAAATGTTGATTATTCATGGATTGTCCTTAATCAGTGTTTTACTCCTTCAGGATTCTATTGGATATCTTTGAGTGTTTTAGATGACAAAGATGATAAAAAGGGTTGGCTTTAAACCAAACTATGAGTATTTATTGAGTATAACCAAAGCAAAAAAGAAGAGGTCATGGCAGGATTTTTTTCCTTGGTTATCTTTAAATTGCAGCTTTTTTTCATAAAGCTATATTACAGCAGGTCCAAATAATAAGGATAATATTATGATATATTTGTGAACTCTTTTTCATCCAAATGAGTTTACACAATATCATCTGTAAAACAAGAAAAACAAATCAAATAAGCACCCCCAAACCCACCCGTACCCCAAAAAAATAAACACTCCATGCCTCATCTGGAAGGATGTGATAATGCCTCTCTAGCCAAAGCATTGAAAATACAGAGATGACTTTGTGAATGTGGAGCAATAGCGTTGTCATTCGTCATATTTTAAGGAGGGATTGTAGAAGGGAGTGAGATCATAGAACCTCATTGTTTCCCTAAGTTGAAGTACTATTTTCATTACATTGTCCACTTCCCAAATACTGAAAGTAACTGAGATTCAGTTTATGAACATTATATTCCACTATGTCATAATCTCATCTAGAATTGACACAGTCAATAGTCTGTTCATTAGGGACAATACTTGCCTTTACTAAGGGAGAAAAATCAAGGAGAGTGAATATCTCTGAAGTTTCAGAGTTTATCTTCTTTTGAGGTTACCTGCACTTTCCTTTTTCACATAATAAAAAAGCATGTTTCTAACAACTTTTTTGTGGTTTTACTGGATATAAATGTGGCAAAGTTTTTTCCTTAATGGCACAAAGGCCAGCCTTAGTCCATCACCTTTTTTTTTATGGATTCTTGATTACTGCTTGCTGATTTGTTTAACCCTGAACCACATGAATCAGTAAATCTTTCTGAGAATTGAACTTTAGTAATGCAATGCTGAACATCTGTCTCTACAAAACCTGTAAATTTATTTTTAAAGAGGTAATTCAGCATAGCTAATAAATATGATTTCATGCCTTTTACTTTTCAGCTGTTTCTGGATTCTAGAGTGTAATGAATTAGTAACTCTTGAAACCCACTGTAAGGGAATAAGCTACTAAATGCAAGTAATATTTCTGAATAATAGACTTCTACCTTACTTAAGATGTATTTTTAGCATGGGGAACAACAAATTTTTGAGGCTCTGAATTGTGCTGTACATCATCCTGATACAGCTTCTAGCTGATATAAATATAAATGCCCACAGTTACTACAGTGAACCATATTTCCACAGCTGCTATTTATCTCTACAGCTGTGTTTTGAATATCAGTTCTCTCTATACTCTCATACCATTAATTGCATACCAGATTTCCTAAAGAAACATGATAATAGATGAGAAATAAACAGCAAGCGAAAGACCACAACTGAAAGAGTTGTCCAGACTTTTATAATCAGTAGAGAGAAACAATCACAACCAAACTGTGAAATATTTCATCACAGGGGCAGTACTTGAAACAAGCTGATAAATCCTGCTGTGAAATCCTTTCTCATTCTTCAGATGGTAAGAGACAAGAATGACTAGTCCAGATATACCCCAGGGCCTGAAATGTGGCCAGCTACAGTTAGATAATGCGGATTTCTCAGTCTGTCTTGAGAATCCACCACCCTTAACTCAGTGTTGAAAAAGTGTAACTCTTTGCTGGAAGCAGGGAGAGGAACAAGAAGAGTCATTTTTCTTTGTCTCAGTCCTCTGGCCTTAAAATTCAGTTTTTTACTCAGGTTTATTCTACAAAATACATTTGTTTTATTTTTACTACTAAATATCCTTTAAACACGAGAAGAGTAATTCCAAACATTATTCTTAATTTCTTTCTGACACCATTTGGAGGCCACTTTTGAAGTATGGCGGTGTTTCTAAGGAATCTTGTAGTTTCTTCTTATATTATTGTAGGTGTCAGTGTTTTGGTCTTGGCTGGGTTAATGCACTTAGCCATGCCTCCCAATACTTAAGAGCGTTAACCTGAATTTGCTGCCTTTGTTTTCCCAGAGGTGAGACATCAATTAGATGCATTCTAATCAGAATAAGAAGGTGATTTAAGGCATTAGCACTTCCTTTCCAAAGTGGGAGCACCTGCTGAGTGCTCAGTGGTAAATGTGAAATGGAAAAAAACCTCAAAATATTTGCTGGGTACATACTTCTGGTATCTACCTATCCTGGCCTGTCCATTAGGCTTAACTGCAATTAGAGTGTGAGTAGTTATCACTGTCCTTAATTCACTAAGAAAACATGAATTCTAATTAGCTTCAGGCAAAATTAGAAGTCTCCCAAGAGGGATTCTATGTCCACGTGGAAGTTCCCAGTGGGATACAGCCTGAACATACTGCAGCCTCGTAGCAGGAGATTTTAAAGCCTCATGGCAGCCTGGAGACAGAGCTTTATTAGAAACATCTCTTTTAACCCACTGCTGTGTTTTCAGTACCACAAAGAACAGCACATGGAGTCCATTTTTTTAATAAAATCTGAGTATGGCTTGTAAAAATCCAAGGGTTACTTTATGCTAATAGCAACATTATGGGCTCTGTCTTCTCAAGCTTTACTGAGGCCTAATGTGGCAAAATTCCCATGGTCTTCCATAGGCAATTTGCCTTTGTAAACTGGGCAAATTAGTTATTCAAATGACTAACTTAAATTTTCAGATTATCATAAAAGCATTCTCACAGCATTATTCTAAACAGTTTTAAGCGGTGCTTATGAATTACTGATGGGGTTATTTTTGTTAAGATGTTCACCACTTATTTCTTCATTTGTACTGTGCAAAAGCACTACTTCAGGTTTTGTGCTATGATTGTTAATGTGCTAATTTGATAACAGTTCATTGTTGAGTCCATACCCTGCTTTCCGGTGAAAAATGCTTAACACACAATTTTGAGTTTAAGTTTGTTTTACTAAAGAATGCTGAAATCTGTCCTTGTGTGGGATTTTAGCTACAGTGATTAGTGATTTAATGGTTCTCTAAATTTAATGATTCAACTAATGTAGTATTTTATGCTAGTTTTGGAATTAAACTGTTTTCCTTTCTTTGGCGAGGTCCAGATCTCTTCTCTTAATTTTTAATCTTGAAGTATCAGAGCACAAACCTCAGTGCCAGGGGATCCATGGTAGGCTCCATGTGTGTATTCAACTTCTTGAGACCACAGAGAGGGCACAAGGCACTTGCACTCTCCTTCCCAAGTCACTTCCACCTTGGAAGAACAAGAAGAAAGCATGTAAAAAAGTCACCATGCAAGCAGGACATTGGAAGCAAGCTAAAGAGTGAAGGAGAAGGTGGGAAAGGCAGTGAATTGGCAGGGAGCATGTCTTCTATAAAGATTACACTTTTTGCTATGACTACTTTATTCAAAAGAAGTTTTGCACAGTCTTCACCCTTCTTAAATGTCAGTTGCTGCAAGTTTAGCAAATAATTTACATGTCTATCTACTCTTCTTAACTATCTTATTAAACTATTTCTGCTCCTCAGTTTTCTCCATAACCTGCTGGTTTATGTATTCCTCCTAGTTTCACAGACATTGAAGGATGTGATGGTGAAGACACCCAACATATTTTCTCATTCCTCTTGTTCTACTTATGTTCTTTGTTTTGGCTCTCTTCAAATCTCAGACAGGATGATTCTGTTAATTCAATGCATCTCAACCTAAGCCAATCACCACATAATGATCAAGGTCTTCTACTTTTAATGTAGGACCTCAGATTAAGCCCTTCCTCATCTCCAGAGGTTCTGAATCACTGAAACTTTGGTCTGATGATAGAAGTTGGGAGGTATTTATGACTCCTGTGCCACTGTTATATCATTATTCAGATATGAAGAAAGGGAACAAGTAAATACAAGGGAAGTTGAGGCAAAGTAAGGCAAGGCAAAGGATGGGAGACTTTTTTCCAACCTAATAAATACCTGATAAGAAACTGAACTTAGTGTTAAAGAGGAAATAGAGACAAAGCTAAGAATCAATGATCTGTAGTTTTTCAGAACCCGTGTTGGTTTGCAGCTTTTTATCGTAGTCCATGTAACATTTTTAGAAATATTTACTCCATAAAAACTGACAGTACTATAAAAGTAAATAATAATAATAATAATAATAATAATAGTACAAAAGTATAAAAGGGAAAAGTTTTAGAAACCAGAATGGATGGGGGGATGAATTATATAATCTATCAAGCCCCTGCCAGATCTAGTTTATTCTGTCTGATGTCTTCACCTGGTTAACAGAAAAGTGAGTTTAAAAAGCAAAAATTCAAGAAACAGATCAATAACTTTTTAGGTCAAGTGCTCTATGAATTGTCAATCTAGACACTAAGATTGTTATTTTCTGCTGCACATTTAAAATCTGACCAGCAACAGCTGTCAATATTTTGTAGAGAAAGATTAATGTTGTACCAGCCAAGAGGAAGGGGAAAATTAATTGTTTTCTTACTACTCTTTCTCTTCTTTTTGTTTTGGACAGAGACTTTGATGTAACACAGTGTTTGTAATGCTTAAAGTAGTCTAGACAGAGATGGATGAATGAGGCAAGCAAAGGTGCATGATAAATGCAATTTATTTCCTGACCACATATGTGGTATGCACTTCTTTAAGATCAGTCTGGCAGTGCCCCAGGTATTTACTGTTCATCTGTATGTTGCACTGTTGGATGACTGTACTTTTGTTTTCATTCTCCTGTTAGTAAAATTAGAGAATGGTCAAATCTGTAAGCATTATTCCAGGTTTTTGTATAATTTAGCAATTGTGCTATGGCAATGAAAAGCCTTTGCAGAATTCTTATAAATATTCACTCAAGTAATGCTCTTAACTTGGTGAACAATATCACTTGTTTCAAAACAAAGAAAAACTCAGGTCTCTTCTGCTTTTGGGTAGAAAGAACTGACGCAATTGTCTTGATCACAACCCAGAAAAAAAATTACATCATTAACTCTGAGCCCTCTCTTTCAAGCCATTCTCATTCCTTGTTTAGGATGCATATCTGCATAGCCTGCCCTTTATGCAGGGTGCCCTTACTGTTAGAAATGCAGCTGGCTACAGAAATTCTATATTGGTTCTTCGAGGGCCTTCAGAACTCTAGGTAAATTGTTCAATAAGCTATAAAGTAACCAGCATCCTTTAAGTGTTATGGGAAAACAACAGGATTATGTGCATGAACAACACCAGAAATTAGTTTTTCATGGAAGGAAAATACTTCTCCAGAGGCAAGAGAAACTGAATAATATAGAACAAAATACAGTAATTCTGGAATAAGAACTATTAACCAAATTGTTTCCTCACATGCATTTTTTGTTTGAACCTAATTTATGTTTTGAAGGACTGCCAAAATAGTCCAACTTGCCTCTCCATAAAGTTCCATGTGATTCTTTTTGGAGTGGGTGTGGAAAGGGGAGTCAAATGAGGCATGGTATCAGGTAACATATATAGTTTACAGTGTTTTGAAATTGTACTGCCTTTATCTGACTAATGGACTTTTGCCAAGTATTGACATTAAAGGCAAGAGGAATTTGAATAAGATTGTCCCCTAGCCTGCCAGAGGATGGTTCTTTATGAGCTCACCCCATACCTTCAGCCCAAGTATTTTCCTTTAAAAATATTTTGGCTTCTCTCCATCTAAAACTTTTGCTGATCCACTGTACTTGGCACATTAATTTTTTGTGATTATTTTGGCATCAATTAGATTTGCCTAAGCCTACCAAAGGGAAAAAAACAAAGAAAACATGGGTATGCTTGACATGGGATAATTTGTTCCTTTACTTTTGCATTACTGATAGTAAGTACCACTCCATTTACCATATACAAGGTGTAAGATAAATTTATAGAAAAGACATTATACCTGTTCAATTTATAAAATCTGACCATCTACTTGCCATTAAATGGTAAGAGCAATTGTTCCAAGCTCTAGTATTCACATCACTAATATTCTACACAAACTTAATAAAGTTTCCCTGGCACTGAAAGGAGAACTTGAGCCTGAAAGAGCACTCAGGAAAAGTAAGTATGTTTGGCTCTTAGTTTTCATGTTTGTCACATAGGAGGAGACCTCTCATGACAGGCACAGGAACCACCATCCAGTAAAAACTTTACAACTAGAAAAAACAGATTTCAACCAAGTCAAGTACAAAAGGAAATAAGGCCCAAGTAAGGAAAACAGTTTTAAAATTTTCATAATATTTTAATAATATATATTGTTTTAACAATAGAATGCTATGCAATAAAAATAATTTGGTGAAAATCTGGGATGAAAGATTTCACCTGGGGAAGAAAGAGCAAATATGGTAAAAGCTATTTAAAGTTTCATTGAACTAACTAGAAGGCCCTATAGCAAGATTTAACAATTTTGGTTTCCTAGTCCCTGCCAGTAGGTTTGGGATACAGTGCTGTAGTCAACAAATTCTAAAGGGAGCTTTATGCCACTGCTGGGCTGGTAATCCCTCTATAGCAGCTATTCCAAATGCATATAGTATAAGGCATCTCTTGTGCATCCGGCTGATGCACATAAAACACATAAAACAAGATAAGACCAAGCAAGTAAAAGCAGTTTAAACAAAGCAATCTGTTACTTGTGGCCTGATTTCAAACTGCCTTATTCAAATAAAGAAATTGCAGTTTAAACATCAGTGGGGAAAACAGCCAAATATATCCGGAAACATGGTGAAAAATAAAATACGTAACAGCATGCACAATTATTTTGAAGCCCATCATTTTCAGCTAGTAGAAGATAGACTTTTATTTCCGTGTGTCTAAAATTGTTGTTGATGATACCAGTTTTATGTTATTCAATGAGAAAATAACTACCTTGGCCAAATTCTATTAAAACAAATTCCTCCATCTTTAAAGCAATACTCTTGCCAACAGAAGTTCTATGTAGGAATTGCACAGTTTAGCCAACTAAGAGCTTTTCTTAGAGAAACCACGGCTTATAATGTATTTCTCAGCAATGTCACTAGTAAATTTAGATGGAAGCCAGAAAGTATGAATGAGATCTTAGAATAGCCAGTAGTCCTCAAGGTTAGAGAAATTTTCCTGAAGAGCCAGATTTATGCATTTTTTGAAACTTAATATTCTAGAGAAAAACATAGACTGAGTGATGACTTTGATGTAAAACCTTTCCCTCTTCCCTAGCATATTACTTCACCCTGGTTTAGTGAGTTGTTCAGTCTTTAAAGTACTCCCATTGAAACTATTTCACCCTTATTAAATATTCATTAACTGGTTTTTGAGAGCTCCATGCCACACAGCAGACATATTCATTGCTCAGAACCACATAGTGTTAGACCATGAACATTAATGAATGTGCTACAACTCAGATGGGTGTTTACTGGCTTTCTCTCTCCTTCCTTTACTTTGGAAATTCTCACTTTTGACATGTCTTCAGGTAGAACAAGAGAAATAAAAACTACAGTTAAAACCTCCGAATATTTCTGTGATTCTTTTTCAGCCAGCTGCAGCAAATGCCATCCGAGTTCATTCCCTATTCTAGGGAAGAGTACCAAAAAATTAGAAAGTGTATTATTCCATCCTTTTGAAGATTTTTCAGCAGCTTCTGTAATTCAATTTTTTTTTCAGATAAAGACAATAAGATCTTGTCTGGTTTAGGCACAAGAGCCAATTTCCTAACTTCCATCTTTTCACTATTTTAGGAAGTTGCAGGAAGATCTTCTTTCTGAGTTTTGGTTCTAGTCTATTCAGATTTATAGGAGTGCTCTTATTTCATAAAAACTGTCTTCTAGAGCAGGTCCACCAGTGTTTATGTGTGGCAGAAAATCTGTATCATGACTCCTGGCATATCACTGTGAGCATGATCACCTCTGTTTTGGAAATGGTGGGGAAGTTCTGCAAATAACCAGCAGCAGAAACACAGACAACCAAATTCGACCAGGGCAACAAAACTGAGATAGGCTTCAACTATCTGAAATTTGGACTTATGGAACTAAACTGTGAAATTGTTGCCTTTGCTATTTTATGGCTATAGGCTACTGCATTACTTACTCACTTCAGAAAATATGACCCTGAATCTCCAAACAGGGTCTCTAGATATTACTGGAATATAAATAAACCCCAATTATTTTGGTGTGTATTAATTCTCAGATAGGCTAGCCAAAATGCAGCCATTTTTATTAGTGCTCTGCCAGTATTGTGGGGGATTTTTAGTGGTTTAGGGTGGTTTTTTCTCTCTCTTGTGGCTGATGAGTTTCTTAAAGGCAATAAGAAGAAAAGTTATGTGACTGTGATAAGAACTTCTATACTCTGACTGTGGACTAGGCAGTGTGTCTCACTATAACAAAAAGCAAAGAACTAACCCTTTAAAAATGAGATTATAAGTGATGTCTTGCTCTAGAGAAATAAACACTAAAAAAAGCTTTTGGAGATATTTTCCATGAAGTTATTGTGGATAATTATCAGCATCCTTAAGAAAGCCAAAATATAAAATCTTGGAAAGGTGCATATATTTCTTGTTACCAAATGTACTTTGATGTCTCAGTACGAAATACAATTAACATAACTCAACTTATGAATCATCTTTCAAGTTGTTTATACTTATTTCTTCCTACTCTTTTTTTTTTCCTTTAATTATTTATTCAATATTCCCACGGAGAAGTAGATGAGAGCGAAAGAATTATTTATATAATGGAAACCACATACTGCATAATGAAACATTTCATAAATAGCATGCACACTCTTGTCCTTCATAAGTGTTCACAAAGAATGGTTTTATCCTCCATGAGGCAGGTTTATCCAAAGTAAACAATGTCCTGCTCAAGGAGTGTTATGTTGACATGTTTGTGAAAAATGCATGCAGTATGCAAGAGAGACATTGTCCTGGATTACAGCTAAAAACCAGTAAGGATGGATATTTTTACAAGAGATGGGGAAAATTGTTGCATTGAGGATATAATTCACAGTAAGCTTATTAAATAGAAATCTCTATCTTTAAGAAAAAAAATGAACATGTTGCTATTAATCTTTATTTAAAAGGGGGTACTATAATAGCATTATGATAAGTGAACTGTTTGACTTCATTGTAGAACCAGTTGGGAATTTTTCAAAGAAACATTTTTTCATATCCCTGCTTCTCATTGACAACTAAATCACACAATTCTACATGGCACTTCACTCTGTCATGTGGGTGAATCTGTAAAATCTCTTCATCTCAATTCTCTGATATACTCTTTTATGTCATAGCGGCTCACTTGCGCAGCAGTCATGTTCAGTGTGTTTGGAAGCAAATTCTTATTTAGGAGGTATTTTTTCCTCAGGATAATTATTACTCTGCAATTATTAAATGTAAAATCTTTGAGGAAATCAGTAATCCTATCTGAAAAGTCAAAAATTAGGAATTAATCTGATCTTTTCACATTTGAAAAATGCATCTTTGAAACAAAAATGCTTCACAGAGTTGTGTTGATTTTGTAGAAAATACATATCAAGGTAACGCAAAATATAAAAATGTTTTTCTCAAAATATGGTCCTTTCTTTCAGGACCATGCTTTTTCTGTTTGAGTGATCTCCATGTTGAAACTTTCTATCTCGTGATGGAACACGCAAGACAAATTAAAATAAAATGCTTTGACTGAACAAAAATACAACTTACCCAATCCTAGCCATTCCATTTTGGACTATATAGAATCACAAAGAGTTTGTTCTTGTAACAGTCATCATTTGCAAATGGCATGTTAATTCTCCTGCAAGCTTTCAGTTAGGTGTATATGCATATGCATTTCCATATGCATTTCTGTTATAGTATAGATATATACTCATAACCATTTTACTGTGGACTTTGTTTTTTTTAAAAATGAAATTTTACTTTCCATACTCTTTTCTGAAAGGATTACCTTTTCACCACTTCCAAGATTATCTTGTTTGGGATGGATAAAAAAATACCAGGGACCCTTACTAGTAAGCTAGGCAGAAACTAGACATTCAAACACCTCTGAATGGAGGTGGCTTCACAACAGAACTTCACAAATTTGTTCTCTTTGTATCTCCTTTTATGTAGTTACTCACAGGCAGTGAACTGGTTCTGGTGCAGTCCTCAGCTAACATGCTGGAACATCCTCATAGTTGTGAAGTCATTGGCCTCACTTGCTCCCTAGAATTCCCCTGAAATGCCCTTTCTGAACCTGCTCTCCAGCAAACAGCTACAGAGTACTCCAAACTGTGAGTTGTCTGCAAAATCAGGCATCCTGGGATGTGATTTGTATAATTTGATTCTATGTATCATTTGATTGAATTACTTGCATGCTACAATTTTTAATTTATTTCTAGGCTAAAGTTCTGGTCAGACAGTTCCTTAAAATTAGCATGAAAAAAATTATCAGTTTATTATGCCACCAAGCCTCTGCTCCTTAAAATTAGTGTTTAGTCTCTTATTTAAGAACTTTGCCCATCTTTGAGAAAATCTAGACATTTGGAGATGCCAAGCCATCTATTAGATACTATTTTGTTCAAACATAGATTGTCTTTCTACTATTTTTTTACCCTGAAACTATAAATATTCAGAAAGTTTATGGTGGGAGATCTCTTGATACATGTAAGCAATACACTTCATAAGATGAATTGACATAGTTCAAATGAAGAGAAACAAATGCCCTGAGAACCTTCAGGAATGGAATCAGAATCCAACCACAGGTTGTTTGGCACAAACTCCTAATCATAATGGAATTTATGATTTATCATGGTATAAATTACTATAATTTACTGTCAGAGTACAAACCTGAGCAAAAATAGTAAATGTATGTAATTATAAAATTAAAAAATATTATTAACCCCCAAAGTTAAAATAAATAGTATAGAATAAGAGTGTAATGGAATAATAGTTAAGAATAAAAGGATTTGGGTTTTTTAACCTAGTCTCGTCCCTGAATACAGCATCAGAATCGTTCCCTCAGACTCGTTCCCTCATGCAAGTTACAATAGAAAAGGATTGCACTAAGACCCTCACAATGTTTTCTTCTTTTTTGTTTCATATACAATAAAGCTAAGATTTCTCAAAGGAATTACAACCATGAGAAGCCCATCTGTTAGACAGAAATTCTTATGGTGCTGTCCAGATGGGAATGAATTCTACTTGATACAAATAATCATGAAGTTGTTGTAATTAACAAGAACTTTAGTCAAATTAAAAAGTGAAAACATTCACTTACTAGATTATATTTTTACAAGCTGCAATGTAGAATAATTTCATATGACATAGCAGAAGACTGACTTCAATAATGCTTTTGATTATTTTTATTGAAAACTAATATCTCTAGGTTTATTTAAAAAAAATAGTTAAAATATCACTTAATTAAAATGTAATTCGTTGAAGTTTTTGGGGGTTTAATACCTTCTTCAACCATACTTTGGAAAGATATCATATAATGCTAATAGCCAATATATGAACCTTCAAGAAATGATGACTGAGTGCACCACACTGGATGTACTACCCCATGGACGTCACTTTTCATGTTTTGATATTTCAAAATGTAAAGGCTTTTAGGAAAAAAAAGTCCTTCCAAAGTCAAGTGTGTTTCCTTAATAATTTTGTGTAGTTTCCTGGGAAGGGAACTCAAAAATTAGCTTCAGTTCTTTTCTTTTTCAAATTGAAAGTGTACCCAACCTTAAAAAAAAATCAAAGTACTGTTATGAAGTGTTGTCATAATGGTTTTCATTTACGGCCAAATGCCCTTTCAAGCTTTGTTTATTACTTTTAAAATCTTCCAAATTGATTGTTTGCTTGTGTGCATACATAGGAATTTCTGTATATAGTTTGGAGGTGTTTTCTGCAGGGGAAGGTTAAACGTTTCCAACATTTTCATGAACTACCATCAGATGTCTTCCAGATCACTACTGGTTCCCAGAGCACAGATTGAGGAATACCATATTAAAGGAGACATTTCCTTTTCCCATTGACTGTGGAAGGATTCTGAAGGGATTTGGCACCCCAGGCTAAGGTTAACCTTTGTGAACACCATCTGTAGTTTAATTTTAGTCACGTATTTTGGGGGATGGTGTTATGTGATCACAAATGATTAACATTCATGGATGGGCAGTCCTTAAGCAAACAGGGCTCATTCTAAGAAAGAAATACAGCACAGAGGGTCAGTAAAAGCTTCTATATAATACTTGCACCATTATTAGGATGTTATTGAGGTCTTCGTGGGACCACAGGTAAAAGTGGCAAAGATGACTAACTAAGGCTGGGAAATTACTGCTTTTTCGCTTTAGGTACAAGAAGCACTATTTGGTCTGTGTTCTCGACCCTCTTACATTTCACTTGTGGGGACTCCCGGGCCTCCCCAGGGATATATAGGAGGGGCTATACCAGGGACCTTGGCTGTGAACAGAACTACATATTAGCAAATGAATTGTCATGTTTCTGATTTTACAAAGGTGGCATTATAATGTCTACTTTACAGCAGCTGTGCTGGGTATTTCTCACAGATAGAGATATTGTAAGGCTGTAATTATGGGTTTTAGGAGCTTACAATAATTTTTTAGGAAACTTCCATCTACTGTGCTAGGACTAGCTTTCAAACCAGAAAGATGAGGAACTAAACCAAATACATCTGAATAAAGAGAAGCCACTAGCACCAGTCTTCCTGCTCTTTTCACAGGATGCTCTAAGAGAGCTTCAAAAGCACCACAGCAGAGCTGGAATTGTATTCAGCTCAGTAAAAGTGTCACAGGCCACCAATTATTGTATTAAAATTCAATATCATTTGAAGAAGGAAGGAAAAAATTTTAAAGTAGTTCTGAGAAGAGGTAAAATTCACTATTCATAGGGGACTTTTCTCCATTAAATAGAAGGTTATACTACTTTTACACATGGAGTTGGTTTATTGTGTAACCAAAAGAGAGAACCACTTAAAATCCCAGCATGATATGAGTAAGTGGTCAACAGTTGGCATGTAGAACATATTTAATTTTTCTTTCAACATGTCCCCCATCCCCCACCCTGGATTTTTATGCTAAGTTCTGAAGTACTCAAACAGTTACTCTGCTGTTTCAAATTCTCACTTCATCTAGTCAGTAGCCAAAAAGCATGATGTGAACTACCAATATGAAAATTTCATATAAAACAATGGGTTTGGACTGTGTTTCCAACTCCATTAGAGCACTAGAAGTAAAATGTATTTTTGTAAGTATTTTTGACAGATTTTTCTTACAGAAAATAAAAGCTTGTATTTTCTTAGGCAGTGTAGTATGCCATGTACAAAGACATATATCTCATACACATCACAAAACATTTTAAAAATTAATACTTCCTGTGTATGAATGCACAAGATATTAATCCTTAACTGACTATATCCATACATGCATATGTGAGCATATAGCTGACACACAGAATAATACAACAAATGACATAATGTATGGTATACAAATCAGACTTTTTTATATTATTTGGTTTGATATATTCAAAGTTGTTTAAAAGGAAAATGAAGGGAAACAAACTTTCATTAGTTGCAGAAGAACTCACCCGAAAGATATATGAGGAGGACAGGTATGAAGTGTTGAAGTATAACTCTGCCACAGCTTATCAGGGTTCAAGCCCTGATCTACAGAAACAGAAGGAAAAGACAAGCCCAATTGGGCTTCAAGGTCCTTAACCAGCAACACTGCACTACTGAAGTTTAGAAAGATTGAGTCATGCGCTCACTAAGGAAATACCATGTTTGCAGTGATTATGGACATTAAAGAAGGTAAAAGAAGAAAAAAACAAATATGATCTTTTGAACTTTTTAGCAAAACACCTGATTGCTGCTGGGCTCCTGTTTCTTCTCATAATGACTTCTGTTTTTAGAGGCTGCCTCATCTCTAATCTGTCCTTCTAGCATGTCAGAGTCAAGACAGATGAAGCAGGTTATCAGTGGCCAATATGGTCAACATAACATACTCTCTTTATATATCACCGGACACTATATTTTTAGATTTCTTCGAAATCTGGACATGTACTATACCATAGTTTCAAGACACATCATGTGGGAAAAGTCAATAAATTACTAAAAGCCAAATCACTATTATTTAAAAATATCTAAAATTTCTAAGATACAAAACAAAACAACACAGAGTAAACTGTAAAATATTAGCTAATGTATATTGTTGCAATATAAGCACAAATGGCCTATCTGAAGGGCTTCTGGGCAATTAAAAGAATGGAATGTTTTATTGTGAGATGATGACAAGAAGGAAAGTGCTATCATTCTGACTCAGCTTGTAGGGAATCTAAAGCCCTGAAACCAAAGAAAAAAGGCAAGCCAGCCTGTAATATTACTTCCATAATTGCTTTTATATGTACCAAAGCCACATGCTGTTCCATTGACATAATATCATACTCAAAGGTGTTTCATTAGAGTGAAAGAGCTTCCATCTATGAGACACTATTTTCCTAGCTTTAAACACATCTGCAACGTTTACATGCATGGGTAGGCTTACTGCTCTTCTTGGTACAATTCTTACAGGCCAGAATGGGGTCCTGAGCAGTGATGTTTTCTCTTGTGAGTACTTTTAAAGTATATTTTATGCATGCTGTAACAATTCCCACTTCTGCACAATTTTCTTCATGTATTTACAGCAAAGGAGCTGTGAAACATGATTGGTTTATTTTGTTTCAGGTAAGAGACAAGATTTTATTTGAATGACAGAAAAAAACCCAGATTTCTGCCCAACTTTTTCTCAGTTAATGTCATTTTGGTTCATATGAGCACATTTAAACTCTATCAATAAACAGATGAAGAAAAGCAATGATTAAGTATTTGTGAAACATAAAGCAGACATTTGAAAGAGAGTCATTAAAGACAAAGACAATTAGTCACACTGAAAAAACAAAACACTGAGATATGTATGTCTAGTCTAGATACATACAGTAGCTGCAGTCTGGAAGTATTTATCTTTGGATTACATTTTATCTATTAATAACATTTGAAAAATTATCCTTATCCCAAGTTATTTTCATGAGGCAAATGTGAAAATGTAAAAACTTGTGCAGAGTCTCAAATGCAAATAGGAGATATGGATTGTAGTTGAAGACTCCTCCATATGTTGCAGTCTCTGGAATAAAGTAGTTCCTAAGAAATAATATTCCTTAAAATTAAGAAAAAATCCTCTTGTACATCCTAAGCAATAGATAAATTTTGGATTTGTTTTATCTTATTTGCTGAGACTAGCTTTGTGTAGAGATGGAAGGGCATTTAAAATGAACAATTACATGCACAGAATAGCCTAAAATGATGTGCCCTAAAAAGGCATTCATAGCTAAATCCAAAGCCCATTAAAAACAACCAGTGTTCTCTCACTCATATGACTGCATTTTGAATCAGGGCCCTAGCCAAAAAAGTGCAAAATCATGCAGAGCTGACTGCTGGTAGATGTTCTTTTAACTAAATCATATGAAACTGCATGATCAGATTGGCAGTGAGAATATAATAATGAGTGGTGAGGGAGAAAATCCCAGAAGAGTATATAACGTGGCAAGTCACGTTCTTTAAAAGATCAAAACCAAAGGAAAGTACATAAATCAATAGACAGCCCCAGTTTCAGCTCTGGCTGTTAATGCAGGTTTTATTGCAACTCCTTTCTGTGACTTGCAATAAAAAAAAAAAATCTGCTGAATTATCAGCAGTATTTGATACATACACTGACCCCAGTACAGAGCACCTTCTGAAAGAAATATGATCACCCATGAGCAATTTCAACTACTGAATCTTTTACTGCATTTTAAAAGAAAAAAATGTTCCATATAATTCTATCATTTCTCCACTTCTTTATTTTCCCTTTTTTTTGTCTCCTTTAGTGTCAGCATTTAAAATGTTATTGGTTCCTAAATCAAAAGCATATATAAGATAGGACACATAAAAGGAAGCCTGCAGATGCAGAACAGTAGCAATATGAAATATATAACTTTTGCATTAATATTGAGATTTTAGCTTCTTAATCATTGTTTCTATAAACCCATTCTCAATATAATGAAAATGAGGTAGAGATGTATGCCTTTCAACATCTTTGAGGGAGGGAAAGTATTCTGTTAACCTAAGTATGTTTCCAATCTATTTCTCTGGCAAATTTTCCTCTGCTTTCACATCTGTACCCTCCATAGAATGATACTTTTTTTTGCTATGTGAGCAGCTTGAACAGAGCAGAATATCATCCCTGTAGGAATCTTTGGTGCTTCTTGAGGAACAGACAAGGGAAACACTTATTCATCATAAACAGAGTTGACCTGCCAGCACCTTGGGAGACACAGAAAAGCACTGTCAGCCCTCAAGTGGCCCTATCAGCTTTTTGCTATATGTGGTCAGCTGTCAGCTTCTCAGCAGTGCTATAGTTAAGGAACAGGACCAGCAGCAGTGTGAATGTGATGGCAAGCCCAATTAAATTATGGGTAAAAATTTCTATTATCTTTATTTAGAGATGTAACATTACTAAATCCTGAGGAAACAAGTTGTTGTGGGGAATATTTGAGCAAACTGATGTAGTGGAAGGTGTGCCCTTGTGTCAGGGGGGGCTAGAATTGGGTAATCTTTAAGACCCTTCCAACCCAAACCTTTTTATGATTTACAGTTGGACCTATTAAATATACACGGGTAAATCTCTCCAAATATACATCTCTAGCTGTAATAAATAACCATTAATAAAACGCTTTGAGAAAATTTCCTCTCCTAGAAGCTTTGAGATTTTTTATGTGTAGATTAGTGTGTGCAAATAAATACAAGTTTAGGATAGGTAAGAGAGTTAAGATAGGGCCGAGAGCCAGCAAGGCTGTTTTGCTGATTTATTGAGGGAATCATAGCAGCTAACAGCCAGCATGAAAATAAATGCACAAAACAATTCAGTAGTGAAAGCTACCTCAGATGTAACTGTTTTTCTCCAATGAGCAGGATGAGTTTAATACAACTTTTACAAACCAGAAGGTTAGAGTTTACAGCTGTAGTAAATGACACTTTGAAATAATGTGTACTGGTGAGACAAACATGAGTTTGTCCAGTAACTCTGCTCTCACTGCTACAGCCTAAATTAAACCATGTTATTTGTTACAGGATGATTTAGCCTCCCTGATCTACAGGCTGGTTCTCATTTAAAGAAGTTGCTAGGAGAAATACACAAGTGGAAGATTGCTTAAGAGAAGTGAATGGTGTAAACCAAGTGTTTTTAGCAGAAAATAGTCAGTGTACACACAACTTATAAGCTGGGGTTTGACCTTGGATAGAAAATCATAGCTGTACACTCTGAAAAAAAAAGACTGAAATAAAATGTTGTACAGCTTAAACAACTGGATTTTGGCTTTAAATTGGAGCATAACAGTAAACAATTTTCAACCGGATGCCAGTTGAAAGAGATGTAGGTAGAGAAAATACCTGATTAGGCAGCACCTATTCTGTTTAGGAAACAGATTTTTTGAGGAGGTGGGGTCTTTCTTGCTGGGTTTTTGTTAACAAACAGGAAAAAAAATCAAAGGTAATTCACTGTGTAGTTTCTCTGTGTCCAGATGGAATAAAAAAAAAAACTATTTGTGTAGTCTTTTAAACTTAGGAGAATGTAAAATAATACATGTATTATTCATAATATTAACCAATGTTGCAAACAACTCTTCAAGACCTTCCATTAAGTGATAATAAAATAATACCATATCTCTAAAACAGTGTGAAATCCCATTTTATTGAGCATGGGAAACATTAAATAAGACATAGAAGTACAGTTGTTCTAACTGTGACAATCCCAAGACAAAGAAAGAATTGTGAGCCTGAACTGTTCAACTTTTTCCAAATGTATCTGTTAATCAAATAAAATTCCCTTTCTCACATTTATGTTTCATCATTACATTAGAAGTAGTTACCCATGGAAAAAGTGTCCAGGTTTTTCTAATATCAAAATATTATGAGAAATCCACTTTTAATCATCATATAGAAACAGAGATCATGTCATCACATCTACTCCTGTGTTTTTGTTTCCTCTAATGATTAAAATCACATACCTTACCTGTATTCTAGAAAATGTCTGGAACTGTGAGAAAATCCTACATATAGTCCCAAAATACTTGTCAGGTTGAAGCCTGATGAAACAAACTTTAGGGACAATTAAGATTTTGAAATCAGTGTAAAAACGCTTTTGGCTTTGGTGACATCAAGATTTCATGTTCTGTATCTCCATTCAATTAAAATACAAAATGTTTTGCTTTTTTGGAAAAAAAAAAAATTATTGTTGGTGTAAAACTATAAGTGTAATTTATTTCTTTTAGTTTGTTTAAATGCAAAGGTATAAGCTGTTTTACTGCAATGAATGAAGGTCTTTAATTGAACAATTGTAGTTCACATTTTACAAACAAGTTGGCTTACATAATTGCCTTGCAAGCTCCTTCAGAATGCAAGAGTGAAAACCAGCTAGAATTGCTAATTTCAAATTAAAATAAAAAAGCATTCAAAATACAAACATTAAAATGCAAATAACCACATTCAACTTCCAAAGCAAAGGGAATTATTTTATAACTACAGTGATCTCATAGAAAAGCTTATGTAGAAAATGCAGTAGCTTGCATTTGCTTAGGGATTCAGGTGAACTTAAGTTTCAGTTTCATTGCTTAATCAAAACCTGCTTTTTATGGGGTGATTATTTTTTCAGCACAGGATAAAACCATTACCTAACATATCTGCCATACATGAGGTACTAAGAAAAACGGCATTTCATTTAACTGATTTGTTCATTTTAGTCCAAATATTTGAGTAATGCATAGTTATGAATTTATGACCTCCTACCACAGTGTCCTACCATAGCAAAAAATGTCACTCACATGATTAAACTATTAATTAATTTCCTTCCAGTTTAGTTGCACACTCTTGCACCACACATAGATGCACAACAAATTAGACAGTGTTTCCAGTGATTATAAATGGGAAGCCCTCAGCTTTTTTTTTTTTTTTTGTTGTTGTGTCTAAAATAAAACAATCCTGTTTAACACAATTAAAAATACATAGTTCTGTTACTTCTCATGACATTTGAATTACTGGAGACATTCTGCTTTCCTCTTCTAATGAGGTGCATTAGTCAAGAGCTAAAGGACCTTTGACCCTAGGATCAAGTGCTTACCCTGCAGGGACTGAGCTCAGTATATGGGATTATGGGTTGACAGGAGGCAGCTGGAAGAAATACCTAAGAGTTCACACTTAAAAGTAATCCCTGAAAATTGAATGTAGGTTTGTGGAAATAACAATTATGTCCTCTAGTGAAGTTCTCTAGTGAAAAGCCTTATAAAAACTTAACTAGGGTTCTGGGACCCCATCAATGGCTGCACTAGTGAATGAAACAATCAAGCATGTTTAACACTACACTCAACAGGGACTTAAGTTTGTGAATGAGCTTAATGGCCAGTTGATTTTATTGCTGACTCTTTTCCTCTGCTAATGATGTCCTGTGTGTTGCATACTAGTAAAATGCCACAGGATTTACCCATTATCTAACAGTGAAAAACCAAATGGTTTATTTGTGATGGTTTTTCAGAAGTGGTGACAAATACTTATAACTCCTTGAGACACATGGATTGATGGATATGTACATGTGGCAGAATAAGAACGTGGCTTATGTTTTCTGAAAACAAAATGCTGGTATTCTGTATATTTAGTAATTTCAATTTAAAATATAAAAAATCTAGCTACTTTTTTTGAGGTTTTTCTGCCTTTTTACACTCATTCCCATTTTTTGACTTGAAACATGCCATTTTAAAACACTTAATATCATTTCCAACTAGTATCCAGCAAGATTCTAGTTTCTTACAGACTGATAAAGTAAAAATATCACGGTAAAATATTTTTGGCCCAAATTAAAAAATATTAAGGAAAAAAACTCTTTGAGGAGTTTTAAATTTCTCAGGATTTTAATTAAAGTGACCATGTGACTTCTATTAAATTTTCAAGTAAAAAATTTCCTCTGGGGAATGAAACTCAAGATCTCTAGTCTTTACATAAGTTGAGGTAAGACACATCTGCATCTCAAAACTAACACAGTCTTCCATATTCTTTTTTTGGTTTTGTTTTTTTTTTTTTTTTATAGCTTGGACATATCATTGTCATGACACGGCATCTTTGTGTGTTTCCAGTTAACTAATCTGAGGCTTTTGCCCCTGTTCTGTACTTGGAAATTATCACTCTTCTTCAGAATACATTAATTGCTAAAGGTTTTAGGAGGAAGTCAAAAGTGTAGCCAAGCCTGACACAAGACAGGAGCATTTCTTTGTTGTTTGTCTGTTCCACCACCAGGACAGACATAAGCAGGCTGAAGCTGACTTTCTGCTCTGACAGGCTGTTCTGCACTGAGATGGTTTTTTCAGTCCTGTGCAATCTGCTGATGCTATAAGATTAAGCTATAAATCCTGCCTGAGCAGCTGCTACCTAAAGAACTGACCACAAAATGAACATTGTATATCACTTAATTTGGTAATTTGTATGTCTGCTTACATTAAAGCCCCATTTACATACAGGTTAACTCAAATTTGAATCAGACTATTTAAAAAATAATATGACATTCCTGATATCCAAAAGCCATCAAGGATCCTGCGGAGATCCTTCAGAGACTACACAGCTTTAATATTCCCTCCAGTTTTTGGGGGAAGAGGTGGTGCAAAACCAATCTGAGTCAAAGCAACCAAAAATTACAGGAGAAAGTTTGCTTTCTTGCAGTACATTTTGGTCTTTTGTGTTCAATTGCTATATGGGTAATGTGAGTATGAGGTTATCTTGACAGTTTCACTGAATGTTCAGACTTGAACACCATGAATTACTGCTGTTTCTCATGGAAGAGTATATCATTTTTCAGATATTGTATATACTATGGAGTTGCCATTTTAAAAATGCAACTGTTTTAAAAACACAATCAGGATTTTGCCACAAATGATAAATTACTATCTAAAGCTAAGTGAACTTGTTCTGTGATAATCCTTTAAGATCAACAGCTGCCTGGCTGTCTGGTTTACACTGGCTAAAGAAAACTAAATACAAATATATATTGTTCATTATTATAATTGCAGACAAAGGAAGCAAATCTGTCCTTCTTTCTGGAAAACAAAATAAATTTGTGGCAAGGACCAGATTTATTTACAACTGAAGCAATCACAAGGATAGTAATAAAATAAGTCTTGTAAACAGTGCAATTATTCTGTTTATTGTAAACTTGACATTGCATTTGGAATGAACTCCTGAGAGAGTTCCCTTCCCTTCCACAACTAGTGAGATGGATGTTTCCACACATAAAATGAAAGCCTCTGTCTTTGTGTAGTGCATGTATGTTTGGGTGTGGGTGGGTGTACTCAGTTCCTGGTACAGAAACAAGTGGGTTAAAAAGCAATGATTTTAAACTAAGTAAACAAAATGTTCAACAGAAGAAATTCATATGTAAACTCATAAATATATAGCTATATTTAATCTGAAAAATAAGACAATTTCAGGTAAGTTTTTGACTAAAAATAAGCAACAAAATTGTGGGATATTCAGAGCTTCGACTGTATGAATATTGAGGCAACCAATTTTTCTTTAGTTGCACCTGTATAAATACTAGAGTGTGTCAAAATAACTGAAGAAAGAGAGATAGAAAGAAGAAGAACATAACAAAAATTATAAATTATCTTTATTGCCTTCTTAATGTGCGAGGCACAGATGGACCAACTGTGCTCAAGAAACAGAGTTCATAAATATGAACATACTGAAAAGAAAGTTGAATGGGCATTTCATCAATTCCTCAGCATTCTCCTCTGAGATATTATATGTTTCTCCTTGGGTTTCCTGCAGCTTTGAATGGGATTGTGATGATAATCAGTGGTAAGGGCCTATAGCTGCAGGATTGTTTAACGGAAAAAATAACTCAGACTTACTATAGATTTCTTTAGCCTAAAGCAGGCAGCAGCAACCTGAAGGAAGTCAGCATAAGCCAGTCATGCTGTCAGAAACCTGCTTTGATCCAGAAGCAGAAATGCATGAGCAATTCAGCAATCCAGTCTCTACCCAGGATCAAAATACTAATAATATAGGAATATTTTGGAGGAATTTCTAGGTTATTATTTTGTTGTTTGATAGCCCAAGTATCTTGGGCAATTAGAAATGTATATCAAAAATATATTTTCATCTCTGGCTCCAACTCAATGACAAGAACCATTAGACAAATTTTTAAAGTATCAAACTTTTTTATTTTGTCTGATAGCTTTCAAAAAGATGCTTCCAAATATTTAGAAATACAAACAAATATATTAATGAATTAAACTCTGGAATTGCCACTTCTCCTTTCATTTCTTGTTTTGGTAGACAGATGTGTATATCTCAAACTCAGATATCACCTCTGTTGACTGCATGATTGCAAAAATCAGGCAATAGAAAAGGATCTACTGAGATGAGGTCCAAAACCTCTAACCTCCATCTGAGTTATAGCAACTTTTTGGAGTGAATTCAAGAATCCATCACATCTGTGAAAAAATTGTCCCAGTTGCTATTTGCCTTCTTAAAAAAAATTTATTTCTAGCTAGTTAAATAGAATGTGTTTTCACATAGTGAAAACATAGTGATGGCTGCAAATTGCAATTATGCTTGAGGCAATGAAATTTTATGGGAGTCAGTTAAAAAAACATAATATTTGAAATTATGTTACTATCCTAGGCAGCTACATCTCTGTGTATTACTAGTTGTCATGATTGAGTTCTTTGAGTATAAAAGCCTTAGAACGAGAACATTCCTCTGCTATATGGCCCAAGAAGAAAAGAACTCTGATCCCAGCATCACTTCTCTGTGGAAATACAAATAAAAATACAGTCACAACAGGAATGAAGAATAATGAGAAAGAGACATTTAAATACTTCAGCAATATTGCAAAAATAAAGAGGTACACCAACTATTTTGTACTTTACCTTACTATCCTATATGTGCTTGAAAATTACTTGTTTCCTCTGTAAATATAAATGAATCAATTTTTCTTCAGTTTTTCATGATTTCTCCCCCCTTGGTTTGCCTTTTAGGACTGATGTAAGTGCAGCTGTGGTTTTTTAAGAGGTGTTTATGCCATTTTTTGCACACAGCTCATCCATCACTCTCCGCTTAGATACAGCAAGAATTCAAAATGCAGCCTGACTGGCACAGCCTTTTGCTGTGAAGTGGCTTGGCTGGACCTTGAGCATCAGTGTGTCACCAACAGTGCATTCCTGGGATGAATGTTGCGGTTTCTCCCATCTTCCAGAGCATGCCAAAGATCAGAAATACTAATGCTTACTTATGCTGTAGTGAAAGCAGAGATTCATGCTGGAATAACACCACTTCATATACACTACAGGTCATGCAGGGGCTCTGTTTCAGGTGTCATCTTTGGTACAAAATATTTTTCTTTGCACGAACTTATTGTTACTAACTCTTCCAAAGGTAACAGTCTCTGCTAACATATAAATTATTTATCTTTAATATACGAGACCATCTCTCTGATTAAATCCTGGATTCAGATATTTCATGAAAAATATATATTATCAGTTGTTTTCATCTGCTGCTCAACAAGCCAACTAAGTGTGTCCAGATAGAGTTGAGTCTGTTACTGGTTTACTTTTATTAACTCCTGCTTTATGCTGATTGGGAGCTACGGTTTTAGTTTGTATCTAAAATGTCAATTCATGAAATTATCCCTTCACCTTTGTGAAGTTTGAAATGTACACATATATATATGTATGTATGTATGTATGTATGTATGTGTATATATATGTATGTATGTATGTATGTATATATATATATATATGTGTGTATGTATGTATGTATGTATGTATATATGTAGTACCAAATTCATATTATCAACATGACAAGGCAAATTCTGTCCGCCGAAGTTATTGGATATTAAAATCAACCCAGAATCATTCCACAATGAACACTACTTTTCACATCTGCATACTTCATAGCAAGAAATAGGCAAAACTTTATCTGTATTTCCTCCTCTCTTTCTAACCTAGGTTTACATTAGTAGTGAGAAAGAAAAAAATAACCAGTAACTAAAAAGTCTGATCAGTTAACAATATAGAATTGCAAAATATAATTTTCAAAAATATAATTTTCATTAATTTGAGATAATTGCAATGATAGCATAATTTTTTTTAAACAAGGGAGGGGGGAAAGAGAGAGAAATCGGCTTTAAGTTCCTTTACTATTTAACAACTAGTGGGAAGCCTCATGAGGGTACCAGACACAAGCCAATGGACGTGTAAGCTCCAGATTGTTTTTCTCAGGATGGAATTTCAAGTTTAGCTCAGTACTGGATGAGCTTTATTTCACCTCTGCTTACAAAGGTGACAATTTCATAATCACTCCATTTGGAAGTTAGATTGTCAATGCATCTTGATGTTTTAAACATGCATACTGGGCCTCAAGTGCTTTCTCCAAAATAGAAATTTGTGGATGGCAGTCTTAAATAGAAAAACATAAGATTTTTATTTTTTTAAATCAGAACTCAGACACAGTAAATTAGAGACGAACAAGTGTTACAAGATTTTCTGGTCTCTAGCAAATGATTTGAGTCTGTTGAAGCTCAGACCAAGAAGTCTGGAGTTTGAAATCTAACCCTAAGTGCTCCAGCATAATTCCAGGATACTAATAAATATGCTTGTTGTCACACAGGAAGTGTCTGAACAAAATCTTCTATCTAGATAAGACTAATTAGAAACAACAGCAATATTTATGACAAAGTCATGAAAATAAGTTAGAAAAAAATCTAGAATGTGGCTTAATTTTGTGACATTTACCTTATTGTGATTTTATCACAGAATAAGTATGGGATAGTGTTTCCTGCATTTACGCAGGCGGAGTTGGTATGCTCTACACTGCTGGTGTGAACCAGACATTACAAAGTAACCTAAACAGGTACCTGTAAAGAGGAAAGAAAAGTAGAAAAAAATCCTCTTTTTTTGAGTGATCGATTAAGTTTAAGGTAATCAACTAACTTCACATCAAAGAAATATTTTGCATTGTGTTACCGTGGTGCTTTTTACCCAAGAGCTCAGAAAGCTGGATTTATTATATCAACAAACTGTAGAGCTTGAGGAGAAAACTGTCTGAGAAACAGGCCTAGCATGCCTCTTCCCCAGCTGTTATCTCTGAACCAAAGCACTTCAAATAGTGATAGTTGTCTCGCTCCTGAGCACTAAATGTGTGGTAATACATTGAAAAATCATTTCAATAGAGTACATTGCAAAGTGATTTCTGCATCCTCAAAGTTAAACAATAAAATGTAATCCATGTTCTCTTGGTCTCAGAGTTAGTGAGCTTTGAAAAATGTTCTAACAAAAAAAAAGGAAAGGGGTAACAGATATTTTATAATGTTCAAAGAAAGAACACCCATGAAAGAAGAGGCTACTACAAAGCTGATTGAGCTATAAATCTGCAAGTAATTACACAACAATTAATTTCAGAGCTTGACAACAAATCATCCTAAGTAGAGGAGAAATGCAAAAACTTTTGCATTTGGCCTGTGGAAAAAAATTTAAGCATTTAGAATAGCAGAGATGACACAGAACAAGAATAAATATATTAGAATTTGGGGGAGTGTTTTCTTTGATTGAAGGATTTAGTCTTCTCTGTTCTGTATACATCTAAAAACATATCTTCATTAAGGAGCATTGAAAACTTCAGGGATATTCTATTCCATATTCTTGAATTTAAGACTTTTAAAACTTTTTTCTAGAGTGCAGTAGAATAAATCTGTGGCCTAACTTTAATATCTGGCACTAACCTGCCAGATAAGTGCTTAGACAATTTCTTCTTGAAAGAGAAGGTAATCACAAACCAGAATATGTCTATGAAGTTTACTTACATATATTCAGATTTAATCGCTCATCTCCGATTGCTTTACTTCACTTTCTACATAAAGTTTCAGAATATTTCAGTTTTGAAGAAGTCCTGAACTATATCTGTATCTTGGCTACCTTAGGATTTAAAATTTAACAGAAACGTGTGTTTGTCCTATAGTATGGAAATGGTTCAACATCATGATTTCACTATACATGCCACTTGAACTGGTTGCCCAGCAAAAACCCTCCTGTAATCCTACCCAGGATTGCCAGCATTCAGCCAATTTACCAGTGGGGACATTTTTGGTTGTTTGGTTTTTTACATTGTCAAATATGTATATTTTAAAATATACTTTGCATATATATATATATATATATATATATGTCTGTATATAAATCCATTACTTCCGCCAGCAGCTCTGCAACAAGTACTACTGTGTTTTCTGTTGCCTATATCTGGGAAACATAAATATGAAATTACACTAAGATAATCACTAGAGATTGAAGTGCTAGATATCTTTCCTGGCACTGACAACTGGGCATGTCACTTGACTTGGTTATGGGTCAGAAAGACAGAAACAGAATTGTCTGAGACTCAGCTGGATGCACCAGTGTGAACTCTGAAACTACAGATCTCTCCAGCATTTCCCTTAATTTCAGCCAACTTCGTAGACAACTAGTCTTGGAGAGAACCAGGTTGGGCAATTTTGATTTACTGTCTGCCAGAGATATGTTTCTTTATATGAACTTGATCCTATGGGACTTCTTTTTTCCATTTAGTGTTGTTTCACATTTTGGGGGCTGTTTCATGAAGAGGTATTTATGAAGGTGGATAGAATCAAAAGACTCTTGTTCCCTTCTCTTGTTCCCTTCTTTCCTTTATCCTTAACATTCTTTATTGATAATTTATCTTAGGGGTTTTATTATACATTAACTATATTTTGCTTCTAAATAAATACTTATTTAAGAAAAAAAAAAAAAGTAGGAAAATAAATCTTTGGGCAATTATTTACTGTCTAAGTCTCTATCATTTCCCTTACCTCTCCACATAGATTGTTGATTTCACTCAATTAAATCAGAAAATTTGCATTTGATTACCTCTGTTTCAGTTGAGTTGTACTTAACACATATACTTAAGAAAAAAAAATGTTGTTTTGAAGTTATTACTGCTGCTTCTGATCATCTTAGCACAGCCTGGGGCCTGCCTGCCTATGACATAAATTCAAATAGTCTGACAATCTCTGTGGAGCTGACAGTAGTAACCTTAAATAACTTCCTCCACTGTTGTTGCAAAAGAGAGACAGCCTCCTTGATCAGCTTTGTGTTGACTAGAAAGTCACCTTACTTCAAAGGCGAGGCATGGGAAGATTGCTGTAAATCACTGCAACAGCTGAAAGGAGGTGTATTAAAAGATCTACTTGCAAATTTTCTTAAGCTATACCTTCTATAATTATTCTTACAGATGTATGCTACTCAATATATGTATCTGAATCACAGTTTCAGGGAGGAAAACCTTTCTAGTTTGCTAGTAATGTCTAGATTTGTTGATCTGTATTCCTGGTTTATGATTTTCTCACAGTATATATCATCTACTGTATGACAGATACTCAACTACAACTAGAACTTTAATCTGTGTAGGTATTTATTTTCCTTGAAACACACAGAGATCCTCTTTCTCACACCTTTCTTGATCAAACTGAGATGTCTGAGCAAAGAAAGCAGGGAAAGAAGCCATCAGAGGACTTAAGGGTATCTTCAGTTTTGGCATAAGGCAACATTTCTTTCTGAGAACAAATAACTGTTGTTCCTGACCCAGTGCTGGAACCCTAGCTTCTTGTCTGCTATGTGTCTTCTATACTTGGTTCTACTAGCACATTTTTTAACCTTTGACTAGTTTTCCCTAGCTGGGAAACTGAAGATATATAAGCAAAGACAGACTGGGTAATCAAATGCATAGTTGTAGTGCATAATCAGTCTACATATGAAAGGCTATATTTCACCTGTCCTTAGCTGGGGCAGTAGTTTTGCTGCGAGACACTGACAAAACAAGTGTATGTTATTGTTTGAGGGGACTCTGAGAGGTAAGGAATCATAAAATGAATCTAGCAAAATAATAGTGTCATGTGCATTATTGCAAGAGTCAAGGCACAGGATCAAAGGCTTAGGAAAAAACAAAGTTTGACAAAAAAGGATCAGTTGGGAGTAAGGGTCACAGTCAAACAGGAACAAAGGAATAAAGAGCAGAAGAAAACATCTGCAAGCCTTGTTTGTGGGGAGGGAGAAGGAAGTAGGAAGAGGGAGGAACTTTCCACATGCTTGCCCTCAGAGGTTTGCGTACATTTGTGTACTCCAAATTGTTTGAACCTGATTTATAAAATAGTTAAAATAGTTGCATTTCAGAGATAATGAACATCACAGATGACCTCTCCAGAGGGATTTCCCGTCTCTTTATGGATAGGGGGAAGAGAACCTGTTCAACACAAGAATATAAAGACCCTTAGGAGTTTTAAACACCTAACTCTCATAACTTTTGTGAGATGTGTTGTATCTATGCAGACCTGTGAAAGTCTTCTTATTTCCCTTCTAGCTTCTCATCTCTATCTCTGTGTGTGGCTCCACAAAATAGAGAGGGCAGGATTGCCAAAGAGAGATACAGAGAAGGCAGATTAATGTGGAGTGAACAGCACCAGACTTGCTCTTACACCTGGCAGAGGTTCAGAGTAATAAGTACCAACCTGGACAATGACTGAGCACTCAGTGCCAGTGCAGAATTCACCTTATTGCCTTACTGCCCTTAATCATCTTAGGATGGGCTGCAGAAAGCCACTGCAAACCTAGGGACACCTTAATTGATACCAGTAGTCACACCTGCAACCACCTTTCATTCCCATGACTTCAAGCCAGAAAGATACCTTCTGCTTAGTAAATCAGTGGTAAGGCTTTCATTTTATAACAATTGCTTTCATAAAACTAACTTCAGATAAGCAAGGCCAACTTTCCTAGGCTTCCTCTATAGCCAGTGATGTGAAAAATGTTGGTTAGGAATTTTCTTTAATATCTGTATTTATGAGACTGTCACTTTCCATTAATATGAAAGTTCCCTGTGCAGAAATATTCTTTTTATCAATGTAGAATATTGCTGCTTCCTTATCTTGCCACACTCATTTCCTGCCGAAGATGTTAGCAGCTGTAAATTGGTACATCTCTGTGAACAGGAATTAGAAGGTATTATATAATTCACCTTTTGACCTTTGGTAATGCATCACGAAAACATCCTTTAAGTGTGTTCTTGCACACAAGGAGTTAGGATACACAGAAAATGTTTAGCAGGTAGAAATAAGGCAGAAAATATTCTATGAAAGGAATAATTCTTAACACCCCCTCTTGCATGATGATATGTTTTTTACAATGAATTTTTTGCTACTTCTAATATTTACTTGGATATATTTTTGTTCAACTGCTCCTCAGATAATACTATATTTCTATTTATGACTAATGTGGTATTTAACGTATTGCCATTTACTCATCAAAGACCTGGGTCTGCAGTATTCTCACCCCTGTAAATTTTTGGGCTAATTTAATTCCTTACTATATGAGTCTTCTGCAATATAAATGCTCCTAATGCTTTCAGTTGTTTCCAGTGTTTTGTAAACAAAGGTGAAAGAGTAAAACCAGCACATGATCTTTCAAAGATGGGACATTAAACACAAAATAAGAAAGATATTTTCTTCAGACTCTGACTCAGACTTGTGAAACTTGTTTTCCCTCCAGCACGGCATAAATGGGTGTTAGTTATGGTCATCAAAATAATAACGAAAGAGTAAACTCTCCTATGAAATTGGGGAACAAACAATGCAAAGAAGTTTTATACTGGGAAAGACTGAAAAGTGAAACAGATTTGTCAAGGGCAGTGGAAGATTTGTAATCCCTTCAGTTTTAATCCTTCTTCAGTTTGATGACTGTACAACATGTTTTAGACCAAAATTTGTTGACCCAGAAACAGTTTGATTTTTGCAGTGTGTTAACATTGTCTAAGGGCCAAATTCTCACCCAGATGCTCAGTGACTCCCCATCCCAGCATGAAGTGAGGAGAAACCAGAAGTAAAAGCTTTCACATGGAGATAATGACACGTAGATCACTTACCAATTACTGTGCTGGGCAAAACTAGCTGAGCTTGAGGAAGACTAATTTAAATTTAAATTGTTTCCAGTTAAAATAGATTAGGGTAGTGAGAAGTAAAGGCAAACAACTTAAAACAACTTTCCTCCCCAGTCTCCCAGGCTCAGCTTTGCTCCGTCACTTCCAACTCCTCCACACACCTCAACAGTGACACAGGATGGATGAGGAGATGAGGGTCAATATGTAATAATTCCTCTCTTCTGCTCCAGCATGGATTCTCCACTTGAGTGTCAGCTCCTGCAGTATCTCTGCCCAGTTCATTGCACAGATTGCAATGAATAGCTGCTCTGGTGCCCAGAGAATCTCCACAACCATACCCTCTTTCTCCTTTTCCTCTAATCTTGGTGTTTCCTCAGTTGTTCTTGAGTCTTTTGTTACATCATCCTCCTCTCTCTGGTCAGGAATTTTGCCTTTTGTCAAGTTTTTTCTCAGAGGTACCACCAGTTTCACTGCTGGGCTCAGCTGTGATGTGCAAAGGGTTTGGCACAGAGAGACACTGCCCTCATCCCACAGAGGTCTCCTCTGCAGCCCCTCACTGTCAGCAACTGCATGTCTACATACTTTTAACATGAGAAGGGGGCATGTCTACACACTTTTAACATGAGAAGGGGGCAAAATCCAAATCAAAATCGAATCGCTGGTATTCAAGTTTGAGAACAAACACTATGACATTAAAATTTTGTCTTTGTTAGTAATATGCACCAAGTGTTCTCATCAAAGCAAGTTCCAACTACCAACGAGTCACTGCTTCGACCCAGAACTTGCAACTACTTGTACGACTGATCTGAAGCCTCTTCAGAACCTGCGACATAGAAACCATATTTTATGGAAGACAAAGTCAAAAGTGAAAATTAGTCTCTGAAATTAAACACAAATCCCACTTTAAGGCTTGGAAATGTTTCAGATTCATGTGGTTTTGTCTGAACAACAGTTCACTGTAAATGTCACCTATTTGGAAAAGTCACGAAGTTTCAATTTCTGCATTTTAATATCTTTCATAAAAATTTCTGTAGAGAATTTGACTTACTGTTTGAAATATACACACAGAAATTAAAATACAAACATTTTATGACACAGTTAAAATAGGTATTTGTATATTTGGAATATATCAACAGCATAGTGTGTCATGTTGCCCTTGAACAGTGTAATATGAAGATGCAGCCTGGATATCCTTAATCATGGTAACACTGCTTTATAAATATGTTAATAAGTATTAAATCCTGTGTAATGTATATATGGAAAACAGGCTTTTTGAGACATGCAGGGTCATTTCTGCATTGCAAATCATCTCGCACAGGTAGAACTATCACTAAGCTCTGCTTTTCATGACAGCAGGCTCAGCTTCATCTTCTGCTTGAAAAATTCTAATAACATTTATCCTTGCAATAAGCTTTCAGCTATATCAGGGAGACATGTCCTTTTATTAACTTCTACTGAAGCTTAAGAAATCACCATGGAAGGGTAAAAGGAGACCAAATATGAGAAATATTTTAATGATCTAGTAAGCAGACTCTCATCTTAAGAAGTTGCCATCATGTTCCACCAATATTTGCCAGATACTCCAAGGATTCATTGGAACAAAAATTGGAGTTTTGTAATACTTCACCTAGCAGAATTGCCTTTGATGGCCTTGAATTAAATGATGGCTTTTTCATGCCTCCTAATGAGGTTTTCGTTATTAAAGAAACGTTTCTCTGCTTCAGGTTAAGTCCTGTGCCCAGAAATAGAAAGCCACTTCTTACCTCCTGTGCCCCAAGCAAAGTAAAACTCATCAGGCAAATTCTCAAGGAAGGAATAAAAATAGGTCAAGCACAGACAGGATGGTTTCTAATTCCACCTTGGAATATCTTATTTCTATTATTTATTTAGAAAAGTGAGAGGACAATACAGATGATATATCTGTGGAATAAGTCAGAAGAAATGTGATAACTGGGAACTTTACTTAAAATTCAAAGAAAAGTTAAAATGATACATCATGACTACTAAAGCTAACAAAAAAATCTGTTGTGTTCTGTGACATGCAAAAGCAATCTGTTCTATATGAATAACACACTTAACACCAAAAAAACTTAGCCATCTGACAGTATATAATTCATATAATTAATCACTTTCCATCATATTTAGCATATAACTTTTTTTCATGTGTTTGTCTGTCAAGTCTGCATACAGAGGATCTCCTCAGGAGATACCTCTGCAATAATGATGGAATCAGATATTTTTTACCCATGCCCCCTGAACTTTGCAAAAGGGCTGCTGATAGACAAAAAACTAACCAGATCCAGAGAGATGTCAATTTCTTCTCCAGGATTCACAGGGAAAATGTATAACCTGTGGTTAATTTCCTTCTACCCTGATTTTCCCACTACCAATATGTTTGCAACTAGAGTTTGGTATTAGTAAAAGCTAGACGCTGACAGCACTTCTGTGGTAAACACTAAATGGAAGAAGTTTTGGGTATGAATCCCATACAACAAAGCATCAGCAACAACAAAAAATGCGCACACATTTAAGTGGAAAAATATGTTTCCCAGTATATGAAAACTGCATCAAGGCTGCAAGCTGAAAAAGGTGTAGACCAATGAAAAGAAGGATGTAGCTGAGAAAATTGAATCAGCATACCACCAAAAAAAGACTAGTTTATGAAAGCCAGGTAGTTGAATATATGGAGAATATCAAACGGGAAGTTAATATGGAATTTTCTTCTGAATGAGAACTAAAAGTGAGGAAACAGAGGAGATCATAAATCTATTGACCCTCAAAAATAATTTTACAGAGTTGTTTTTGCCAATCATTATGCATAAAAATATGGACAATTTCTGCTTTGAGATGTCACAAGCTGAACATTCAGGAAAATAAATTGCACAACATAACTTTTGTATAAATCCATAACATTGTACAAAACTAAGGAAGACAACTTAAAGAACTCATTTTTGGGTTAAATAAATCATTGAATGGGAGGGCTCTAATACTATGTTAGGGCTATATGAAAGGAGCATTCAAGTTGTCATGCAACAACTTTGCTAACCTCCCTGAAACAGAGACAACAATCAAGAGCCAGCTTATATATTAACAAAAGGAAAGCAGAGATTTATAAGGCCCTGAAGAGTTAAAACAAGCTTGATTTTGCTTTGACATACTAGAGGAATGCAACAGAACTATTTTATATAAAAACAAAGAACTATAAAGTCAAACTGGAAAGTTGCAGCAACACTTTAAATATGCATATTGGATGCCAAAAAGGAATGGAGGTGGAGAAGTTAAAATAAATAAAATGTCTTCTGTAGCAAGCTATAGAATTCTTGCCTCTGACAACTTCCCAAGGATCCCCATCTGAATACTGACACACAGTATAAACGGAAAATAGCCCTTGTTATCCTGGGCTGTGGTTTACAGAAGAATCAATAAAACTAAAGGACAATAGAAGTGCAATTACCCCATTAATCCACAGGACCAAATTCAACAGCCAAATATCCTCTTTGTAAACATCCTAATGAATTTTCAGGACAATTTAAACTGTGAGAGTTGATTTCAGGATGAATTAATTTTTGGAGAAATTTTGAGACCTTTCACTGTCACCTATTTTGGATGCTTACTGTCTAGTTCTGAAGTGAAGAGAGGGACAGATTTGTTTTTATTTCATATAAGGCAGATAGTAAACCATGTTTTCTTCTTTTAAAAAGAGATAAATTTCTTCCCAGGGTAATAAAAATTCTCTGTGAACTTTGATCTTCCTCTCAGAGAGTGTAAACAGATGCATGCTTATAAAAATGTGAGTCAAGATAGAGTTATACAGTAGTGCTGTGTCACTGGTCCGTTGCTACAATCTTTCTTTTTTTTGTATAAATTGTATATTTTCAGTATAATTAGGTTGGGTGCAGGGCCCAAGATCCTTCCTTACACTTCTGTAAATCAGAGTGGAGAAGCGATTATAAAACTAGAAAACTAACATCAGAACTGCGTGTCTCATCTCCATCTTTGACTCAGGAACACCTCGCATGCATACACACAGACGTACATGAATAATGAGTAATTGCTATAAAAAGCAAGCAAGTGGCCTTTTCTATTTTCTCAATCTAATGTAGGAAGTTTTAGAAGACCTTGAGAACTTGGCCTACAGAAAAATAAGGCATAAATCTGCTAGGCAGATATGAATATATGCAATATAATGCCTTTTAAGGACTTGGGAAATTCTTTTCATTGATCTGACCTCAAGAGGGTCAGAATTGTTATCTCCTGGCAACGGAACAAGACTGTGGTCTTGGGTTTTGAACAAGAAAGAACTTCTATGATGAAACAGACAAGACTTGGACAGCATAGATTTCTCCTGAGCTAAAATGTGTATCAAGCTCTTGGCTATTCACATAAAGCTTGTTAATGATGGAGACTCCTGGAAGTTTTCGGAAATTTCACGGCTTGAAGACCTCCACCTATAGTCTATTAAATTTCTAATATGAGAACTGCTTCTCACTGTTGTCAACCCTAACTGTGATTCTAAGTCAGTATCAACAAAGAATGAAATAAAAAATTATCACTTATACAGGCTTATTTATGCAGTCTTTGAAGGAAGTAACTGCATCTGCAACTGCCTCTCTGTTTGGATACATGCCACAGGAAAAGTGAGTCAAAGAAAATGAAATATTCTGGTCAGTCGCCTTCTGCAAGTGTTCCATGATTCTTTTTTTGTAGACATAGAGGAGGTTACAACACTGTCAGCTCTGCTGGCATGACTAAGATTGATATAAATGGGGAGGTAAGGCCCAGAAGTCATAGTAAAAACGTTTTTTTTACTTGTACATGTAGTTTACATATCTACTGAGACTTTTCTCCACTTTATCGTGCAACCATCCCCTTGGACTGGCTCAGAATATTCTCTTTCCATACAACAGGGTTACCTCTGAGCCACTGAATTTCCTCATTTTTTCTTCCTTTCTTATGATCGTTGGACAGAAAAAAAATATTTGAGCCTTTGCAATTTTGTTACCACTAAAACATTGTTCTCATTTTAAAAGCATACGTGGCACAGACTTGGGAGGAGGAGAGCTAAAATTCCTACCTGCAGTTTAAATATCCTGTTAAAGGAAGAAACATTGGTATTTAGTATTTAGTAGGAATATCATCTGATGTAAATAACTTTGCAGACAACTATTGACTCTTTATATTCCTTTTCTGATGCTGGAAATAAAATAGACCCACTCTGAATTGCTTTTTTTATTCTGCTGGTGTTCTGATAGGTAGATGCCATTCAGTTTCATATTGGACACCATCACCCACAATAAAAGTATAAATATGTTCTTTGATACATATCTAACATTTAAATGAAGATTAATTTGGATAGTGATTAGCAACTTTTACCAAGAATGAGAAAGCAAGGTGGGTGGACGTATTTTTATGCAGCCTCTAGGGAGGGAAGTAACCCTGTGCTATCCCAGTGTTTCTAGGTACATCTGTGATATCTCTCAGCACTCTATATTTCAGGAAGTCAGCCTGTTTATGAAGTTATTGTAAGGTAGCAGCAGGCATAAGTAAAACACTGCTAATACAGTACTTGGCCAAAAGTAGCCTCCCCTGTAGGAGTTTGTTTATAAATTGCTTTGGTCCACTTGACAAGGTCAAATCCATTCTCTTAATGATGAATCTCATCTGTTCTGGTGCAGAAAGAAATGTTTTCTTTCACTTCTACGTGTGGTAAGAGCTCATTCATCTCTGTATGTTCTAAAGGGAAATCTAGCTACATCAGAGAGAGAAGGAGTATTCAGAGGGCAACTGATGGCCAGGAAGATATATTGAATTCACTTTCCTGGGACAGACATTCAAATGGTAACAAGTGATAGAAAACAGCTCTATATTTCAGCATGATGTGTGCTCTTTCTCTTATGATTAAACCCCCTGTGGGCCATCTGCATTTAATGGGTTAGAACTACTTTGTAGCTGCAGTTTTTTCCTTCCAAGGCTCTTATTTATTTGAGATGAGACCAAACTGCACTCTAAAAGTGCAGCATGTAGGAAACACTGCCAAAAGAATGAGAATAAAAGGGCAAATTTATGGGCCAGTGTTGTTTTAAGCATTTAACAGTATAAATAGAAAGTGTAGATAAATGTGGACATGTAAGCGGCTGTTTATCTCAGTTACATTATTTGCCCAAATTCCAGAAGATAATTAGTCAAATTAGTTTATACAAGGATTAATGCCTCTGCACTAATGATTTAGTGTATGCATAGAACTGTTTTCACACTGAAACTAACAGCCCTCTTAATACACAACTCCCTAAAAACAAAGAAGCGTTGCTCAGTCTATCCTTGTGTCTCTAATTCAGTAAAAAGAATCAGACACAAATATGGAAACCATTGTAGTAAATCGGAAGTAAACAACTGATTTAATAATTTCCGTATTTTAAAAATACTTGAAAGGACTACCTTATAAAAAAATCATATAAACTACGTAACGTTGTTCAAGACAATTCAATTAATCATAGTAAATCTATTAAGTGTTTATTAGGGATCACATCCTACTCCCAAGTGAGATCACTGGCAATATTCCTATTAACTTCAATTAGGATTTGATCATAAGGAGATTTTTGAGTAAAGAAAATTTAATTCCTCCTTGCCAACAACGATATTTCTGGCTCTAAATATTCAATAAACTCGCTGCCAATGAGTGTATTTTCCTCTTTGCTCATTGTATATACTACTTGAGCATTTGCTAAATAATACTCACTAACTGATCTCTATCCCAGACCTTTTTCTAAAAGGCCTCCAAAATCATTTAGTATTTCATTTACCCTATGAGTTTAAGTAATATCTGACAGGTTTTTCCATATATGTGTATTTCATTATATACCAAAATGTTATTAACAGTAATGAGGAAAATCAATCTTTGTATACTAGAAGAAGAGTTTTTCTCCACCATGACTTTGAAAGAAAAATACAATGAACATGTTTTATATTTTTATTGTCCATTAAAGATCTCAGCTGTTTTCTATTTTTAATGATTAAACCAAAATAATTTCAACAAATACACCTGAGTAAATAGAGTCTTACAAAGATTTAGACACTTCTGTCTGTTTTTGAGCATGCTGTTTGACAAAGCTTCATTTTAATGATGCCCTTTTCTTCTCTGATGCACAAAAACATTATGAAAGTGTTAACTAGGATTTTTTTTCCCACATGCAAGCAGTTTGTTAATTATAATCACACTGTATTCAACCAAAACCAAGCAAATTAAGGTTTTTTAATCAAAAAAAGGCTTTACACAACTTAGTCAGTTCTCTCCATTTCAATAAAGTGCTCACTTATAGAACAGTAATAGTATCAAAAATCAAATCTTTTGCAATTACTGAATTAAAGCAGAAGACTGTCTCACTGTAATGATAGTGAGACTAGGGTAAATTGCAGTCAGTACACATAAATGGATTTTCTCACAGGAATATGAGGCAGGGAGAATCAAGCCTGTTTAAATTATTTTTTATAATTAGAGAGTGCAGAACCCAGTTTCTGAGAGATGAAGCAGACAGATATGGAGGGTTGCTATAGTCAGAACTAAAGCATAGAAAAGCACTCCTGTAACAGCATCTTGTGAACCATCAAGTTCCACTCTATAAGCCAGTCAGAAATTATGATTTTTGACCTGATCCTATAACCTACATTTTTGAAATTATGTTTTTCATGCTAACATCAATTACTTTAACAAGTATTATTTCCTATACATTGATGTATTTATTAGTCTAGTGCACTAGTTATTCCTATGGGAATAATCACTGTTATGAAATTGGGCAGTATGAGTTGAGCTGAAGTTGAGCTGTGTTGAATGTGAACCCTCACAACTATAAGGGCTCCAAACCCCTATTCTTTGAGAAGATTTTGAAGATATTCCTACCTGGTTTTGGGGTTTTTTTTCCTTATATTAAAAGTTCTTGTGTGGACTGTTTGAAAAGATTTGATGAGGAATTATGTAAATTTTATGCTGTTACTTAAACAGATTAAAAATAACTGGCAGGAACAAGACAATATCTCAAATCTATTTTATGTGGTAGTGTTGTGATACATTCCTTCATTTGCGTGCCACAGCCATATCAGTTGTCATTAGCTTGTGGTGCAAAGGAGAATGGCTGTGCTTCAAGAATTTTGTGGACTCACTGTTTCAACCATCACTGTGTTTTTGCTTTAATGTTCTGTCCTCCTGTTGCTTCAAAAATGCAGAGAAAAAACAATCTTGAAATTAATGATTAGAGATGCTTCTCCACAAAACTGCTCTTGATTTCACAGTATGTATTTATTGCAAATTACAGTCATATACCTACCAACCCTACCTCTTCAAGGTTTACTCTTTATTCTTTATATCCCTCCTTAAACCTATACTGGAAAGGTGGCAATAGAATGAGCCTGGTCCTGGTGAGGTTCAGAAGGAATGGTTTAGGCAAAAAGGGAAGGGAGGTTTTCACTGGGTTTAGGTTTCCCCCTTACTCCAGCACTGTACTCTGACGCTCCTCCCATAAGATTATTCTGTCCCCAGCCACCATACTCCCATTCACTGCACACTGCTTCATCATTCTAATACCAGCCAAATCTAAAAAGATCACTGCAGGTGAATAAGGAGTAAGCATTCTGGGAATGAGTGAACCACTTGTTATTAGGAAAGTGCTGTGGGAATGTGTTGGCTTTTGGCTGAGGTAGAGTTAACTTTCTTCATGGTGCCTGCTGTGGCTTTGTGTTTTGGATTTGTGCTGAGCACAGCTGATAACATAGAGATGGCTTTGTTATTACTGAGCAGTGCTTACACATAGCCAAGGCCTTTTCTCCTTTTCATACTGCTACCTTGGCATGGAAGTTGGGGTGCCTGGGAGCTTGGGATGTAACCCCAACAGACCAAAGGCAACATGGCATCATGATCAGTGTATAAATTGGGGGCAAGAAGGGGGGACATGTGGAGTGATACTCTTTGTCTTCTGAAGTTGCTGTTACTGTGATGGGGCCCTGCTCTCCCAGAGATGGCTGAACACCTGGCTGCTCATGGAAAGAAGTGAATTATTTCCTTGTTTTGCTTTGCTTGTGTGCATGGCATTTGCTTTCCCTATTAAACTGTCTTTATCTCAATCCATGAGTTTTCCAGCTTTCACCCTTCTGGTTCTCTCCCCAGTCTCTCTGATGTGGGAGTGAGCAAACAGCTGCATGGAGCTCGGCTGATGGCTGGGTTTGAACTACTATAGGAAAGAAATACTTCTTACAGAAAAACTTCCCCTGAAAATATTTTGAAACTAAGAAAAATAACTGGTTTTAAAGGATTCTAACTCTGATCAGTCTGATTTAACTCTGATTTTGAAACATCACAGATATGTAGAAATTTATCAATAAAGCAACTTTTGTAATTTTTGAAAAAGCCTGTAATATTTCATTTTTTGCAAAACAAAATAATTTACTTTTATCATGCTAAACTATCTCATTAAATGCACAATATAAGTTATATTTGGGAAGTTTTATACCTCAGGGCCTTACCATAAAGTTCAAAGTCAAAATAAAATGCCTTTAACATATTGAACTGGATTTTTTCAAACTTCATTGTACAAAATATTATGACAGTAAAGAAGTGAAATCAGAAATATAGTTCATATCAACTTATTCTCAGCAACAGAAGATACTTTCATTGGTATGTCCTGATGGTATGTAACCCTGTTAAACTGTAGGTAGAATTATTGTCAAACTTTTCTGACCATCTTGATCATAAGAAGGCTATCTTTAGCTGCTAAATGCACTGTTGTTCAACACTTATGAGTCTTTAAAAATCATAATATAAATAAATTTACATTTCATAAGTAAATTTACATTTGTTCAGAATTTTTTTAAAACAGTGGATTAAGATTTTCAAAAGTGAGGAATCAATCACAGGAGAAAACACAGGAGTCCATCAATAATTAGAACAATATTTCACTTTCTCTTTTAATAGGATAGGGACTCTTTTCCCAAAAGTTCTATAAATTTACTTCTCAGCATAGCATGATGATCACATATCTCAAACATTAGTTAACATGCTTGGCAGGAAGGCTATTAAATCACCTCCTTTTGTTTTTAGTGTATTTTTCCACATGTTCGAGAAGCAGTGAAAAGATTAGTTGCTTAAGAGAAGAAATCATTAAGTGATAAACTCAAAGCACAAGAACACAAATCCTGTCAAATGTGAGAGTATAATCCAGCAGAAAATAAAATCCTTTCCCTTTCACAGAAACTTGCTTAAATTATTTATGTATCTTGAAATGCCTCTTTTCTAGAATTTTCTTAGAAAACCAGAACACTACAAATAGCCCTGTTGCAGTCTTTGCACTCCTTGGTCTCTTTGCACTATTTGTGGAATAAGGAGCTACTCATCCTGGTTAAAAAATCTGAGTCTGGCCTTAAGCCAGCATGGGCCAGATTCTGCCATCCTTAGTAGAGCTGAATAGTACCTTAAGCTGGGCCTGATTATGAACCGATTGCTCATGTTGTGCTGAGAGGCTTTTTTTTGCATGAATGGGGCCATTGTGAATAAACATTTACAAGTGATTCACAATTTGGCCTATGTGAGTAGTCTCACTCCCATCAATGCCACTACTCATGGAGTAAAGCACTACTAAATAAAACTGGCAGAATGTGACCCTGTTGTAGTACTTGACATCTAACACGAAGATACTTTTTCATTAGCTAAATGAAACGCTGCAACCAACAGGCTATCATTCATTCTTCGAGACGAGGCTGATGCAAGAGCACGACAAGCTTAATGCAGGCCTGCAACTTATCACACCTCAGGTTTAATGAGGGGTTGAATACCTATTTATTTAATGTATAAAGTTATGCTAGCAACAAGTAACAAAAAAATTTCCATTGCTAGATTTGAGGATGAAGAATTAATTAGAATTGAATCCCTTCCATGTAATTGAAATCAACAGGAAGATGACATGATCTTTTATTTTCTCCTTTGATTTTGGAAGCTTCAAGCACCTAAAATTTTTGTAATATTTTGAAAATGGATATTTATTCTGTAATAAATCTGCAATTGCAATAAATTCCTAGGAATTATTGCATTTTACTCCTGACATAAAAAAAACTTGTAGAAATTATTTTGGGGCTATTTCAGAGAAAAACAATAGCAAATTCTGCTATGAAAATAAATAAGTAAATTGAAAGAAACAACAACAAAAATGGATCAGACATTGACAGTTAAACTTTTCCTTCTTTGTCCACTAATGAAACCCTAACACAAAGTTCTGGAAATTGCTTTGGCATAATCTAAATATTATACCTTAAAAATAATTATGTGGAAACTGAATAAAATTTAACAAAAAAAAAAAAATTAAAACAGTTTGTTAAAAAAAATCCATTGTATTTCCACTTTCATCCTTCTACATGTTGCAAAAGTGTCTAAACAAAACTAATGCCTGTACCTGTACTTTTTTTTTTTTTCTTTAAAACATAAGTCTAGTTTTACTGGTGTCTAAACAGACCATAAAAAATGGAAAAGATAACTTCTAGCCAGAATACTCTTTTCCAGCTCCTCAGGCCAAAGTAGAAGCTAGTTTTCAGAAGGAGAATCAAATCAGGAAACCACAAATTGGAGTATATGTATGTGCTAAAATCTGAGTTTATTACTAGTGGAAAATAAGACAACCTTCCTTTCAACCATCCTATGTAAGACTCTGCTGTAAAAATCCCATTTTTAGTTAATCCTGATAGTTCCAAAGTTTATTTATTCCCTCGAAAGGCTACAGAATGAATCCATCTCCTATTTTTGTTTCAAGTCTAGCCCCTGTGAGTGGGAGAAGAGAAAAATCTGGGGATTCCAGTGTGTTTGTTTTTGTGAGTACTGGTAGTTCTGCAGTTGCTGTGGTGAAATCTGCTTCCCGATCTTCCTTTCTTCCCCCATACGCCCTCTGTTCCTAACTAATGGCCAGAGAGAAAAGCAAGAATGAGCAGGGGGTGCCCTGAGAGTTGTATCCTGTTCTAATCACAGCCATGCAAGTCCTTCTTTATTTCAATTAATTTACTTTGCCTTTATGAACCTGAGAGACTGACTGTTGCTTTCAAAGAGGCTGACATTTCACTCATCTGAAGGAGCTTGGAATGTGACAGGGGAAAGGGAGGAGAAGTAAATCAAAGCAGATATCAATTCTCCAGATGTAAAGTATTTTTCTTCCCCTCTATTTTTTTTCCACCAGAAATGTCAGAAAGTCTGCTGACATTTTAATTCCTTTGTGATAGGCTGGGAGTTGAAAACCAAGTCCTGCTGCCATTGCAGTCAAAAAGATTTTTCCTATCTACTTAGGGGTAGCAAACTAGTTACACTCTGGAAAGGATGTAACCAAAGTTTTAACAAAATGTAACTAGAACTAAATGAACATTAACATCATCTTTAGATCAGATACAAACTGAAACTAACAAGCTTTGTTGGACCTTTTTGTTTCAATTTGACCACAGAGTAGCAAAACCCAGTAAAATGGACTCTACTGGAAGTAATACCTCGTTGTGTTGTTTGGAGTTTTTCCCTAGTCTGAATTCTGTTAAAAGTGTAAGAGTACTATTCCATGTTGTCTATGAGTCACCCAAATTTCATGACACCCTATCTGCAATCTTTAAGATTTAATTAAAATACAATAGTTGACATATAATCTGCGCACATCTTTGAATACTCTAACTCTATAAAGCACTATGTTCCTACTTTTAGCATTATATGATACCAAAAATAAACCTCATTATCTTTAATAGAAATACACTCAGATCCATAAGATAAAGTAGTATCTTCTATTCTTATTATGTTAGCTGTTCATTAATATAAATTGAACAAGCTCATCATGAATTTAGTGAAGGAGCAGAGCTGGCTCAGAGCAGCAGCACAGTGCTGAGAGAACTTAGTCTACAAATTCTACCTACAACATGAATAGTCATACATTTCCTTCTTTGCATGGTGCGCTTAGAGATTTACATCATGGGTTCAGCATAATAAATTTATTTTCCTTTACCAAGTTGTTCCTTTATGAAGTATTCATTTGTAAAGCATGAATTTTTTTATACAGGACTGCTAAAAGCCATGGAGTAGACATATTTGCTTAGTAGTTTTATTTTTTTTTTCACGTTCTATAATCATATTTCATCAACTGGTACAACAAAACATATATAAAAGCAAAACAAAGAGGGCTTGTTGAGCTTGATGCATGGTAAATCTATTTGGTTTATTCTTGGTTTATCGTTAAATATTATATTGCATTTCTTTAAGCAGACATCGTGTATATTGTGACTTCTAGCATTCCACACACAGCAGCTTATTGTTGTTCCCTTTAAATATGGGAAATAAAAATTGTTCTAGTTTGCTTAAAAAAAAAAAAAAAGAAAAGAAAAGAAAAGAAAAGAAAAGAAAAGAAAAGAAAAGAAAAGAAAAGAAAAGAAAAGAAAAGAAAAGAAAAGAAAAGAAAAGAAAAGAAAAGAAAAGAAAAGAAAAGAAAAGAAAAGAAAAGAAAAGAAAAGAAAAGAAAAGAAAAGAAAAGAAAAGAAAAGAAAAGAAAAGAAAAGAAAAGAAAAGAAAAGAAAAGAAAAGAAAAGAAAAGAAAAGAAAAGAAAAGAAAAGAAAAGAAAAGAAAAGAAAAGAAAAGAAAAGAAAAGAAAAGAAAAGAAAAGAAAAGAAAAGAAAAGAAAAGAAAAGAAAAGAAAAGAAAAGAAAAGAAAAGAAAAGAAAAGAAAAGAAAAGAAATTGAGAGAGGGTATTGCCGTATTACATGGCCCAAGAAATATTGGCAGCATGCTCTTTGGCTTTCATCCGTAGAACTGCAATGCTGGAGGACCTCCTTTCAAACTCTGGCTTGGTTTCAAAAGCATGTCCATTGGTTGCCCCAGAAAGCAACGAGTCAGTGAAAAAATTATTGAGGGGCATGTGGCTAAATTGGTTCTGGTGGTTTGTAAAGCCTGTGTAGCCAGAATCTGTCCGGGGTGAATGGGAGTAAGGTGTCATACAGGAGGACGTATCTCGTGGCAGCATGCAGGAGGTAACCACAGAACCACTGGCCGCATTCCCTGCCCACAGATTGTTCTGAATCTGGAATATATAAAATGAACACAATTAAACTTAGTTTATCTTTTGTTTTATGCAATGCTTGGTTTGCTTTACTTCACATATAATTAGTTCCCCTCTGAAAGAAGCAACAAGTATTTAACAAGTTCTCTGCAAACATATCAGAAAATAGTATGAAGAGATCACATGAGACAAAAAAATGAGATCATTCACTTAAGAGCAAGGGCCGATGAGTCATGTTCCTTACTTTGCCATCCATTTGTCCTGCAGCTCCGTATATGATTTCTTGTGTTGAACCTCAGGATGCCATCAGCCCAGTCAGTCAATAAAATTAATGGAAACACATGACTGACAAAAGAGTGTACAAGATCATAGATATTTTCAACATAAATGCTTCTCCTCATTTGAATTCCCACTGTAATGGTAGGAAAAGGGTGAACAAAACAAACCAATTTGGATCTCTCACTTGATAAAGCTTAACAAGTATTTGAAAAATTTAAAAATGAGAAGCCATGCATAATTACTTTAAAACAAATGAACCCCTAAACCACAGAAATTACTGCTAATACACTCAAGGCCTCTTCTTAAATTTGTTTCAAAGATAGATTTGACATAAAATTTCTTTTAATTACTTTTCATGTGAAACTATACTTTGAGGGCATTTCTGTTTCAGCATTCAGCCTTAACAAACTGCATTGTGCATCCCTGGAAAATGTTGCATGAGAGACTAGGATGCAAACTTTATGGTTACCAGCAATATCTGAAGTAACCATGTATTCGAGCTTTGATGTATAATCCTTTCTATACTTGGCAGTAGCTTAAAGCTCCATCCTGAGTCTCAGGCCTTCTACCATCTATGTATAGATGATATTTATGGATAGGTATTTTTCACTTGTTTTTTACAAAATGAACAGACAGTAAGATTTTTAAGACCTAACATAAGTCAGCTCTTGTTATCTCAGACTGCATGGTCTTTCATTCCTGCTCTATTCACTCTGATTTGATCAAACTTCACACTCAGCAACTGCCCTTCTGTTTTTCCAAACTTTCTCTCTCTATCAATACTGCTTGCATATATAATTTCTGACATACTCAAACTTCATCATTCATCAGGAATGAGGAATTCATCATTTGCACACAGCATTATAAAATATACAGCTTTGTATGTCTTCTCCACTTTTACCTATATATCTTTCCTGAACGCTGATTTTTTTAAATGTACTAATAACATCAGGCAGAACATTTTTAGCCCCCATTCACAGTACAGATCTTGTCAGCCAGTAACTATATCCTTTCCTATTTGTTTTCCTTTACTAAATTTGTCTTCAGTCTAAAAATCTGTTGTCTGTTCAGTGTATCCTTGCCCTGAAGCACTGTGATTGAACTCACGCGTCTTTGTTCTCTGTGATATGTTGGAGTAACTCAATTACTCTTCAGTTAGCACTGAAAAGTGAATTTCTACTTCAAACTTAATTTTAAATTCACATTCCAAATCCACAGACAAAGGAATTTTGACTTTAAGATATAAAGGTCATCTCTCTAGCTGACTGATTTTTTCTGACAAAGTAGAGGTCAGAGGAAGTAATGAATTATGACAGACACACATACGCACACACTGGAATGAAAACATGTTTCTAAGGCTGATGAGTTGTGCTTTCTCCCATTGTCCTATCACTTTGCAACAGCACACACCAAACCACCAACAAGCTAAAGCGATAAATTATGGTTTGCTGAACTCCTCTAGCTGAGATCTAGTGCAGATAGGAAGGATGAAATAGTCTTATTTTAATAAGTTAATATTTTTAACAGTTTAAACAAGGTCATCAGTAGCTGAAAAACTAATCTGGGCTCCTTGGGAATTCCAGCAGCAAAAAAATAATCCAGTAAATGCTCCATTTTGGTTTCCTCTGAAAGCCTGGGGGAAAATCATGGTAGCAACACATCTTCCCAAACTCTGGGTCTGCTCAGCTTGTTTACATAGGCATGCATGCATGCAGTTATAGTTCCACACGCTCATGGATGTGCCTTTCCACGCACACCCACATAGCTGGGCACACCTCAGGCTTCTGATCCTACATATTTTAGGTGGTCTGCTGGGAAGCAACGGAGGAAGTAAGGTCACTGAGGAAGGATATGGAAGATTTTTCCTTCTTGTGGGCCTCCTTAAGTCTATATGAGGAAATCTAAAAAAATATTTCTGAACTTTCCGGTTGCCTCCTCTTATAATCACTTTTCAGAAGACTCAAATGTCAGCCCATGAGAGACTCTCTACAGTTTGACATGATTCTCAGCTGCCTTATTACTTGATTAACCTATCTGAGCCAGTTTTGACTTATAATCAGACAAATTTCCCCAGAGAGAAACCAGTTAACCTATGTAATGTGTAATACATGAGCTATTTCTGAAAGAGCTCATAATCTCCAAAGCTAATTTAGATGCAACAAAGTCTTATTTATCTGACTGACTGAAATTTCTTTGTAAAAAATGCTATGCCAGACACTGCAGTCACCCAGGCAGCACATATATAATTATGAGAAGAATTTAAAAAAAAAAGTTTAAATACAAACATGAACAAGTTTGCCTTTAATACCTTCATGATGGGAAATCTTCAAAAGGTTCTGAGGCTCAGTTAGAAAGTGCCCAATAACCTATGTGGTCTGGAGGAATCACAAAATCCCTCTTTCTTTTCATATTTTGAATGGTTTGGTTTGCAGTAAAGTAAGTTTAGTACCATTTTCCTGATATTTTTATCCTAGACAAATCTGTTTCAATTTATGTTCAGTAAGATTGCACAGGTGTAAATGAGAACAGAATTCAGCTGCAAATCCTAAAATATGCCAATGTCTTTTTCAAGAAATATGTGAACACCCTATTAATTTCTAAAACTTTTAAAGGAGTGCATTACATTTCTTCCTTAAAGAAAGAAATCCAAATTATTGAACTTAGCTTCAGGAGTGCCACAAGATTCTAGGAAAGCTTTACATCTTTTCTCATGAGGCAGTTATGCCTTCCAAAACAATGTTTCAGTTATATCATTTTTCTATTCATTTTAGTTGGTTGAGTGACTTCACATTTGGTATTAAATTTTCGTTTCTTTACAAGGATTTACAACATAAATATCTTGTAGTGAAATTTAGGTGCAGAAGGTATTCCTGTATTAAAAATAAATACAGTAATGTTTCACAATAACTCAAAATGATCAGACCGTCTTTTGGTATGTTAGAAGGAAAAGCAACATTATGTACATGAATTTAAAGAAAATATTTTTCCTCTTAAAATCTTGTGTGATCCATGAACTATATAAAAGGCAATTCAGAGACTGTGAATGAAGCCATACATACAGCACATCTCTGGTTTCTGTTAACATCACAAACAACTTGAGCTTTGCTCTTGTGGTTACCATGAAATTACCAGAGCCCTTCAATATATTTACCTACTGTATGTTTTATACACGCATACACATGCACACACACCCTTCCTGATCGAAAAAGAAATAGGATTTCATAGCTCTGACAAGAACATAACTGGAGAGTTATGGTTGTTAACATGGTTATGATATAATTTCCTAGGCACATGACCTTCTGTTAGACACTGCAGAGGAAAATGAGCTGAGGTAATTGGTCATTCCGCTTGGTGTCATTGCTTTTTTCTGTTAAGCTTTCAAACTCCCTGAGCCTTTTTATGCAGCCCCTAGAGAAATCACATAAACTCAGATATCAAATTTTCCTAGTAGTTTTCTATCACTCCTCTAGCTTTGTTCTCCCATCACCAAACTCTTGACTCATGTTATTTCAACCACCTGCCTATCCAGACTAGAGACCATCTCTGTTTGAGTGCATGTGTTTTAGTGCTTCACACGGGAAACAAAACACTAATCTCTTTTAAGATCTCTAGATATCAAGAGATATTTTTATTATATTACATAATAAATGTAATATGTGCTGAATGTTATTATAATTACTCTGATAAGAAATTAGAAACTACACATTTCCTCTGTGGAAAACAAGTCTAAATGACAGTAAATGAAGAGTTAAGAATTTATGTAATTATAGAACACATATGAATGTCAGACTAATTTGCTAAATTTTTGTTGCTCCTCTCCTTGCACTACCAGAAAATATCAAATCTCTGCTAGCACAAGGAGCTGCTTTCAGGAGATTAAATGTAATAGCTGTTAAACTGTTCAAAACTACTAGTTCACAAGTTGTATCTGTTGGACATTCCTAGTCCCTAAGCACAATTAATTTGGTCTGTAACTTTCCACTTTTTTTTTTTTCTGGGTGACTCTTTAGAATATCCAAAATACATATAGAAATTTGCCTGTGCTTCCCAAGCTTGTAGATTCTCAGAATAATTTAAACTAAAAAGAGCCTCGGATTATTTTTCTGAACCCTTGCTTGCAGTTACTGTCGAAATTTGATAAGGTTACTCAAACCCCATCCAGCCATGTTCTGAGTCACTCCAGCTGCAGGGGTTCATTAATTTCTATGGGCAATTTGTCCACATGCTTCCCCATTCTCACTGTATTTTTACATTAATATCTAGACAGAGTACTTCTCAATGTTTAATTTGTGATCATTTTGTAGGAGCTGCTGGACAAGTGGACATGTGAAGATCACCTGTACTATATCAGGCTCATGTATGACAGAGATGAAGCACACAGTTTTCAGATATAAATAAAATGTTAATTAGCATTTTAGTGAGAGGCTTAATGATATAGATTTAAAATATGTGATAGACCCCTTCAGTTCACATTTGGCTTACACATGGTGAACAAAATAAAAATCTGACCATTAGATTCCACACTTAGACAATTTTGCTAAGCTTCAAAACAATGTAAGATTTGAAAAGTCATCAAGCTTTCATTCTTGTATGGGATGTTTGTAAACGATAAATTCTCCCTATTGCAATCTCAAGGCAACTTACAATATGGATTAATTATATTTCAACTCTTTGTTAAAGACAATACTTCATATTTTGAACAATACTATTAAAAATATTTTGTATCTCAGGAAAAAAAAATCCATATAATTAAGCCCCAGTAAAGTCACTCACACTTAAAGAAATACATGTTTCACAAAAAAACCCCACAGAGCAACAAACTGAATGTTGAGACTATGAGAAAGACCACATACAGTGGTGGTTTATTACCAAGAAAAAAATAAAAGTGCAATGCATAAACTACTTCGTGTGGAACAGACACCACCCAGAAAGATTAGAAGTGCCACTCCACTCTTGTTGGAAGATGAGCCACAGCTCATCAGGGCAAGTGAGCACACATGCAGCAAGACACACAGCATGCAGGTGGTGGCTCAGCCCAAGCTCCACGCTGTCACACTCAACAGCGTGAGTGCGCGATAAAACTTCTTTGAAGCCAGATCAGGGATGTCTGCCACATCCACTCATGCTCAATCAGTGTACCCATAGCCTTAATGAACTATTGTGATTAACTGTCATTTATGTGTCTACTACAGTTAAAAGAAATTTTAAGTCATATAACATGTGGTGTCTAATACATTCCATATGAACATTTAATTGCAGCATGTAACTGATTATTTCTAATGAGGATTAGCCATATGTACCAAGGCTAGAGCAAACGATAATGATGATCCCAGGACTTAGTACTTAACACATGTATGCTGATACCACTTCTACACTCTTCAACTGCCAACACATCATGGGATGCCATGCTGTTCAGCATATTAATTTGATTTATCATTCTAGTGGATGGAATGCAAACTTCAGCCTCTTCCTTCTATTTATGAGATTTCATCATTTTTCTTTCTTTCTACACCTTCTATATCATTCCTGTTCCCATAATTTTGAAAAGCTTTTGTTGTCTTAGGTTTCCCACCTGCACTACATCGGGCTTTTTCAACTGAAACAAAAAATTAAATTCTATCCTGTCCAAGTCTTGCCTTCATTTTCAAGAAAATTTCTTAAATACACAAACATTTTACATGTGATATTAAGAGGGAAAGTAGAGTTGTGTGACAAAATTAATCCTTGTAAAAGAACTTAGAAGAAACATTACAAAAAATGAACATGATTAAAGAACAAGAAGGAAAGATGCAAAGAAAGGAAAGAGCCTAGATGGGAGAAAAATGTTGACCTTTTTTATCTGCTTTTCAATGGCACAATTTAATGCTTATTTACATACTGATGCACTTACTTATAAAGATAACATTATACAATTTGATTCATACAGGGAAATCTGGGAGTTTTGTATGATAATAGTATAGGCTCTTGTGTGTGTTAGTAAGGGGAGGGTAAAATGAAATTTTGTCTCAGGTTTTCTTGTTAGATCTCATTGAATCATTGAATCTGATTACATCAATTACCTTTGTAACAAGAGCTTTTCCACTAACATAGGGTGTCAGAGGGAGTCAAATAAAGACCAATAAGGTAAGAGAAGAACAAAGCTAAAGAGGCTTTTTTATTGTTCCTCTTCCAACATATTTATACATCTGTGTAGGTAACTACAGATGACTGCAGGTGAACCAGGTATCAGAATAAAAACATGTTGACAGATCATCTTACCAATTTTACACCTTACGTTTTAGGAATAAAAATTTTAATTGATAGATTTTTGACAGCTGTAAAGGGAACCCATGTCTGGCATAAAAGTCCCTTTGGTTAAGTTTCCTAAACACAAATGTCTAGCACTTATCTGACCACGGCTGCCTAAAATGAAGGATGGATCCTTCTTTTAAATCCTGCTCATCAGCACTTCAACAGTGTCTCAGATATCCTGAGATATGTTGAATAACACTCTACATAGTATTTAAGTGACCAAATTAAGTATGGCTTATTTACAAACATTCACTCTGGTGAAATGAAATAAACTTCCTCATGAAGGGAATCTGCATTTGTTTCCCCACTGATGTTAAGATATTCCATCTTATCAGTAGGATATTGCTAGTTAAGCTAAAAATTTCTAGGATATGTGTTTTCCTGAGTACACTTAAGATGACTTAGACCACAAACTGTTGCATCTGCAAGAAAACCTTGAAGTTTAAATACTGAAAATAATGAAACTAAAACCTTTTACTGAAATAAATGAAAATTGCCATGCATAAAATTTTCAAAGAAAAATCTGATTTTCAGCATAATGTTGTTAAAGCCTCGAAAAAAACATCTGAATCACAGATGATTGTTCAAGAATATTGTACAAACTGCCCTCCTTTGTAACCCAGATTTTAACAGTATAATTAATGGAAGATATATGTATGCAGAATTTGGCCAGTTTAGGAGATATTCAATTTCTTGGCAGGTAGATAAGCAACTAAAAAAACTACAAACAAGCAAACAAACAAACAGAGAATCTAAAGTCAGTATACTGTAAAAATAATTAAAGTTAGACTGAAAGAGCAAAGCAAAGAATTATGATCTACCAAAATAATCTAAATTGTCATTATTGTGAAGATAAAGATGTGGAATCTAATAGCAAAATTAGACTGGATTATAGAGACAGGTGTTGTATCAGATCATCTTCAGTCACTTCCAACCTCAACCTTTCTCTGATTCAGAGCCAACCTACTGTCTGAAATGAGTAGAAAGATTCATTTTCTCACAAGAGAAACCTTTCAGATTTATGAAGTCACATAATATATAGCAACATTATGTCCTTAAACACTTAATTTGTATTTGATTAAGATAATTGGTGAAGAGACTAAGCAGAAGTCTCCACAACAACCTCGGTTGACTGCAAAAGGCTGATGCTTCTGCTGGAATGCAAGTGAGATGTGCATCTCAACATATCCATGGTTGGACTCAAAACAGAAAATCTGCAGGCTGCAAATGCTTATAATGCACACCAGAAATTCATATTTGTTCCTGTTCTTTCTACTATAAAACTGCAAACTTCTCAGCTTGATTTCATCCTTTTTCAATATTCGACCTATATTTTCTTCCAGCAACAACGAGTCTGTTTTTCTCCATGTTGCTTCTTAAATAAGCTCTAGTGATCTGTGTTCAACAATCCACAAAAAAAAATAATTTATTTTAAAGTATAGTTTAAAGTATATTTTAAAATTATTTTTTTTAAAGTATGGCAAAGCTTGTCTAATATTTACCTGTGTCATTGTCACAAGAGAAGTACCTGTGGTGGTGGTAGTATGGGAAAAAAGGAAAGGAAAAAAGGATATTTGTTTTCTTTTCTTATATTAACTACAATGAAATAAAGGAATTGTTGGGGAAATCAATTTATAACATTAAAATGAAAAAAGTTTAAATACATTTTCTGCCTGATTTGTAGGATAGACTGGTGAATTTATAGCAAGTCAGGAGCTGTATATTTATTTTCCATTAGTGAAGCACTTCATAATGGACATCTAGTTCAAAAGATTTGAATGCAATGCTTTTAAAACAGATTTTCATTGTCTCAGTCATTCTCACTGGAAATGTTATATATATGATAGAGGTAAGGTTTTACTGAAGGACATGATTTCAGAATGTGAAAACTATGAAGAATTACCACCAGGTTAGCAAAAATATGAATTTTTATTAAATGTTCTGTGATAATTGCCTGGACACCTACTCATATATAGAAAAGTAGCCAAATTTTTCTCTGAGGAGAGGGCTACCTTGTTTTTATCATGTAGCCAAGCTCTGCATGCAAGCACTCAACTGAAACAGCCAATGTAAAGTCTACTCACACCTTCACTTAGCTCCTGGTTCCTGTTCTTGAAGTACAGAACAGCACAAAGCAGTATTCTCACAGGTGACCAGATTCAATTACACATTTGTGCCTCTCTGCCTGAAGTCTGTTAGTCTGTGCTTGTAGGTGAGCACGTTGCATTTGTGTTTGTGAAAGAGTGCACATTTTGTATTTCTACATGTTTTAGAGAAGCTTGATCTAAGATGAAAAGACCAGCATTTGCATTTCAATCTTCTGTTTCCAAGAATCTATTAATTAAGGATGGAAATATTTGTCAGGCTGAAGCTTAGTTGTGTCATCTGTCTAGCAGATATTTTTTTACAAAAGTATAAACCAGGAATGCAGAGAATTAATATTTTTAACAATTTGAAAGTACAGAATAGATATTTTATTGGATTAGAATTCTATAGATCATATTATCATATAGTTAAACAATGCGGGATTTTTGAAAAACTTTAATTTTAGGACAATCATTTTAAGTGCTTACCAATGACTTATATTATTCCATTATCTTATACTAATGAAACTTTGGTCATTTAGGAATATGTGTGGATAGAAGCCTACTAAAAATGCAACATAAGTTGGCAGACACAAATTTAGTCTAGAAATCCCAAAGCTTCAGCACTGTTCCTTGTATCACTTGTGATGCTATAGGTAAGCCAGAAAGACCTTCAAAGGAGAGTTGACCACCTTGCATGAGACCTGAGTGAATGCAAATCTATGTCTTTGTGAATCTACCTGGGGCTATCTAAGATTGCATCTGCCTACCTAAACACAGAGCCATGCAGTGCTTGCTAATGCAATTTGGGTTATTGCCCTGCTACATTTTAAAATTAAATGAGGTGACTTACAAGTGCCACCACAGCTGAAGTGGTTGTGTCCGTGTTCTGAGCTGCTGGCGTGCAGGGCAGCTCTGGCCCAGGCACCAAACCTAGTAATATGTAACCTCTTCAGAAGTAAAGCACATTAAACTGAGTAGATGACACGTGAGCAGCAGACCCCTGGTTCATAGCTAATCACATTCATAGAATCATAGAGTTACTAAGGTTGGAAAAGACCTCCAAGATCATGAGGTCCAACATTTGACCGAACACTGCCATGCCAACTAAAGCATAGAACTAATTGTCGTTTCCATTCAATTCTTGAACACTTCCGGGAATGAAGACTGCAGCATTCCAATGCTTAACCACCATTTTGGTGAAAAAATTCTTCCTGATATCTCCCTTGGCTTAGCTTGAGGCTATGCCTACAACCTGAAGGGAGGTTGTAGACAGGTGGGGGTCGATCTCTTCCACTGGGCAGCAACTGGCAGAACAAGAGGACACAGTCTCAAGCTACATCAGGGAAGGTTTAGGTTGGATATTAGGAAAATATTTTTCACTGAAAGAATAATAAAATACTGGAATTGTCTTCCTAGGAAGGTGGTGGAATCACCATTTCTAGATATGTTTAAAAAAAAGACGACTTGGCACTTGGTGCTATAGTCTAGTTGTGGTGTTAGGGCATATGTTGGACTTGATGATCTTAGAGTTCTCTTCCAACCTCATTCTTCTGTGATGCTGTGATATGTCCTCTTAACCTGTCACTTGTTCCCTGGGAGAAGAGACCAAGGCCCATCTTGCTACAATCTCATTTCATGCATTTGTAGAGCGTGATGAGGTCACTCTGGCACCTCCTTTTCTCCAGGCAAAAAAGCCCAACTCCCTCAACTGCTCCTCATAGGACTTGTGCTCTGGACCCCTCCCCAACTCCACTGCCCTTCTCTGAGCATTCTCTAGCACCTCAATGTCATTCTCATAGTGAGGGGCCCAGAACAAGACACAGGATTTGAGGTGTGGCCTCGCCACTGCCAAGGACAGGGGGACAATCTCTGCCCTGGTCTTGTGCTGCAGGCCAGGATGCCTTTGGGCTTCTTGGCCACCTGGGCACACTCTGGCTCATGTTCAGCTGCTGTTAACCGACACCCACAGGACCTTCTCTGCTTAGTCAATTTCCAGCCACTCTTCTCCAGTCCTGAGGAACTCTTCATTCAGTCAATTCAGAGCGTGACAAAAGCAAGCTCACATAGAATATGAGTATTTTCTTAAGGTTGGCAGAGGCCCTGCTACCTGATGAACCTGAAGAGCACCAAAATACCAGTAGTGGAAGGGAACCATGCAAGATTTTTTTTATTTGCATGGTGCTTTTTTATTATTAATTATGTGGTAAAAGCCATGTGAAGCCAGAGACATGAAAAAAAAATGGCTCCAGAATAAAAATATTCAATGTGCTAAAACAAGCAAGGAGACAAACAAAAGCAGAGACTGAAGCAAAGCAGTAAACCAAAGGACTGAAGAACAGAGAAAGAAGATTACAACCTTATTATGCAGTATGCCTTACTATTTACTAACAAGAAACTGAAAAAAAATAAACCAACTACAATGGTCTGAGAGAGCTATCTTGTCCCTCTGCCTCTCTCCCCCAGTGATATACATTCAGTTCTTATTCTGCATTACTATATTACGGTTTCATGCTAGTAGGAGACTTGTTCTATTTAATGGTCTGTTGAGGTCCATAAAAAAATGGTGCAAGTTTAACACATCAAAAAGAAGCTGTCTAGAGATCAGATAGTTTATACTTCATCTTAAAAAAGTATACAAAACCAGAATTTTTAGGATGGCTGCCAAATGTAGAACCAAAGTACTGCTTGGTCTTTAGCATACCTGAGGGTAGCTGTCAGTCCTTGGAAGAACAGATATATCATAGGTGGCAGCAAAGTGGCTCTTGGCTTGCTGGATCTGACCATAGCGCTCTCTTTTTCTCCATTTTGCTCTTCGATTCTGGAACCAAACCTATAGTATACAAGGAAAGAGTCATCAGGGTAAACAAAATTATATACTGTGCAAAGGGTTTTAGGAAAATAAGAGATTTTGGACAGTGGCTTTGAAATTTATGTTTATCTACAAAAGCGAAGTTCTCCACCTTAAAATTAATTTTTTCACTGTTTCAATCTTGTAAATGCCACACCTGCTTAACTTATTGCTGGCTATGTTAAACATACATATTTTTACATTCTCTCAAAACAAACAAAGAAACAAAAACAAAGACAACCTGGGAAAGATCAGTCTGTAGCAAGTAAAGAAACATTCTCTTAAATTCCCATGCCCACTGACTTGCTGTGACTACCCATAATCTGCCTCCTAGAGGTGTCCATAATCTCTATCAAGTGCAGTAATAAAAAGGCAGGAAAAATTGGCACAAGGACAGTAGTCTACACAGAAGGAAAGGTTTTTATAAGGAAGGCTAGCTAAAAGGCCAGGAAGATGATAAAAAGTCACCAGGCACAGACAGTTTTTGAAATACTGTGATTTTTTTTTTTCTACTTTGGTGTTAGGTGATATCTGTTTCTTATAATGGAAGACAAAAGAATTGCACTTTCAACTATGGAATGATTTAGATTTTATGCTTAAATTTGTTTATACCCCTTGGTCTGTTCTGTAATATTTTGTGTGTCAAGCATTATATCAAAAATCCATTATATGACAGTTTCTTTCTGTTACTGATAACTGTCATTGTCCCATGGCCATAATAACTCATTCTTGTCTTTCAGACAGTTTAGTTTGGACTGGTTACGAATTATCCTGATGAATAAAGGGGATTGCTAAGAAAAGTAACACTGTATAAGAGTAATATCCAACTAGTCATTATTGTTCTGGGGTAAGCAAGCCCACTGAGATATTTTTTAAGACAGATTTTTCACTGAACCTTTTTTTTTTTTTAAGGAAACAATGGCATTAGTTAGTCATCCTGCTAAATCGATCATTAATTCATTTTGATATATACATACATGAATGGTGGGATTTTTATAGATACTTCCTGTACTTTGAGGGATATTTACTAGTTCCATATTGTGGCATAGTTAAAATAACACTGGTTTATAATTCCATTCTTGCATTGATCTTCGGAGAACTCAAATGTCTTTTGGTACAACTTAATCAACCAGAGCATAATTTTGCTCATTTTGATTCCCAAGGACTTGTGGCTGATGTAGTTTGTGCAATCTTTTAAAAGATTCAGCAATCAAAGCAAGGCTCATGCATATAACTCCTGAGTATATATTGCTGGGAACCTGGTGGTAAATTTGTGTTATTTATGATGCCTGAGGTTCAGCAAAAAGAAAAGGGAAGGCAAAAAAATCTCCTGTCTCCACAAGAGGCATCAAGGATGCAATAAGGAAATTTAGTCATGAAGTCCTTTCCTTGAAAAAAAGACCTTGACAGTCTTCTTAAAATAGGTACATTTACTGGACTAACATGCAGCAAGAAAGAGAACAACTTAGATAAATTAGGTTCAGGTTGGCTCTCTCTGCATGCGTGCAGGACAAACATTAAATTGGATGTTGATGAAATGGCAGTGAAGGGAACTGTGGGTAAGGTATCCAGCTGATCACTCTGCTACACTAAATCAAACAATTTGCTTGAATTCACAGAAGTAAATGAGAAAAAGTACATTTTTTTCTTCCTTTGACAATCCCCCAAAATGTTTCTGTTTACACCACTTTACTAGAAACTTACTCTTGGCAGAGATAAAGTAACCATTTGCCTCCACAAAGCAATGTAGAAATCTGCTGCTTGTTATCCTTGAATTGCCAGATGCTTGCCTTTAATGACGTAAAGCCTTGCAAATTGCTTAATCTTGTGATGGAATACTCTTGCTACTCTGAATAGAAATTATCAACATGTATTTCCATATTTAGCATGAGAAATGCAAAGATCAGTTATCTTTTAAGAAAGGTAAGAATATGTTTAAATTAAATAGAAATAAATATTCTGTGAAAGTCTGATATAGACATATATTTTTAATTTACTGTCTATACACTTGCAATGTGAAGCCTCTAAATCTCAGAAAAAAATGTGATAAAAAGTCAGATGACACATTTTAGTTCAATTTACCCCTCCCTCTTCTCACTATTAATTTGTTCTTGAGGTAGTTCTCCGTATTCTGGAATTAAACATTTGTTAGAACAGTGTTTTAATGTTAAGCTACCTCCTTTTTTTTGAGTGAAGATTAAACCCCAATGAATGGAAGTCATACTTGGAAAGCTGTACCAAATTCAGGAGAGGAATTGCACAGAGCCTAAAGAGTTAAAAGCCACTGAAATAAATTCCAGCGGCATTGTTGATATCACACTGATGTAACGGAACACAGTTTTGGACTCTATTTTCTGATGGCAATGGCAAACGTGATGCCTGCTTGAATAGACATGAAAAGAACACTTCTTTATAAAATTAATTAGTTGACTTTTTCTGAAAGTGTTTATGCTTTAATTTCAGTTTGTATGCATGTGCACTGACGTCTATTTCTCTATATGCATGTGTGCGTATGTGTTTAATTACAAGTTGTGAAGTTGTTATCATATTCAAGTCACTAAATTAAAAAATTAATCCCAGTCTGTAATAATCAACAGGACTGGTATTCTCTAAATTGAAATAATGATTATTACCAGAACAGGAAAGAGAGCTAAAATGAAGATAAACTTGCAAAAAGTGGCTCACACCCTTTTCTAACAGAAGACCGCTAAACAAGAGAAAGGCTTAATTTCCTGGATATTTAGCTTCTTTTCTCACCATTGGACATTGAAAGCCATAAATATTATTGAGATTACTATATGAGCACATACTGAATGAATCACATTTGTGTGCAGTTACGATAATGTACTAAGTGGTCACCAGTATGTTTCCTTCCAAAAACTAGAATAATATTATTTATAAGTTATCAAAGTTTAAAAAGCAGAAATTGTACCTCCTAATTTTGCGATTTCTAAGATCATGCCGTACAGAAAAGATTAATAGATTAAGTCCTTGTTTTATATAGATACACAACACACACACACATATATTTATGTAAATATAGGTATACAGCTATGTAGATAAAGATACACATTTATGTATGTGCAGTTTCACTGTACAGTCTTTGGATAGAAACAAGGAATTTAGTTACTTTTTAGACTGCAATTTTCATGCCATGACACGCACAGAATCCTCTGCATCTGAGTTCTGCATTGTCATTAGTCTGAACTACAAGCAACAAGTATATAGTGTGATCTTTACATGTAACAATGTATGTTTTCACTGCCTGAAATTCTACAAGAGATCAAGACGGCTTTACTATTGATGTTGTTTTCTCATCCTTTAAACAAGTGTTCAGAACTGCAACACAAGCTACTTAAAAAAATAACAAGTTATTTTAGCACTACAGCATAAGAGCTCATATCCATAAAGAAATGAGGCAAAATGAGCTGTTTACTTTAGCTTTATGGGCTTTTGTAGAATCCCCAAGAGTGTAAATTACTCATTCCTACAATGTACAATTTGTCACAGAAAGGCTGAAATCTGGTTCCTACCTGGACTCTGGCCTCAGTGAGCTCTGTTCTCAGAGCTAGCTGTTCTCTTACATAGACATCGGGATAGTGAGTTTTCTGGAATACTTTCTCCAGTTCCTCCAGCTGCAAACTGGTGAAAGTAGTTCTGTGTCTCCTCTTCTTACTGCTGGAGACATTGCTGTCACACTTATCACCAAGTTCATCCAGGTCCCCCTTCTCCTGTAGCCCTTTCACTGGAGACATCCTGAGATTGTTGCAATTGTCCATGGGCCTGCTCAGCTCTGTGTGAAGAGGCTGTCCTTCCACTTTAGTAATCCCATAGTTGACTGTATATAAGGTGGGTAAACAGCTGGTTAATAAGTGATCAAGGGGGAAGGAGAGGTGTTTAGATTCAGGAGTTCATATAAAACAGTTTCACAAGGAGCCAGATTCTATCGTGACAGTGTTATTTCTATATGAGATCATTGAAGAGGAATTTGTAATATTAATTACAGATAGAACAAAAGTGCTAAATCACATTGAATATTAACCAAGAATGGTATCTGAACACTTACAGAGTAAGGAGACTGTGCAAGAGACTTGGATATTTTCACCCTACTACTACTGCTATTAAAGCAGTTAATAATGCATGAAATCAGCCTCAGCTAGAGTTGTACAGATAAGGAATCTTAGCCCAAAAGATTTTCATAGAAGAGGCACAAAGCTATTGACAAATTTGGAAGCAAAAGTAAAAAACCTCTATCTCTATGAAAATACAAACTAACAGTGAAGTGAACTTAATAGTTGTAAACTGACAAATAAAGAAGCAAATTAAACCAAAAATCAAATTCACTATTAAAATTCAATAAATTCCATATATCTTCTTTTTATTTGTGGAAATACGGTGGAATTATAAGTGGAATTATATTATAAATAAATACAGGGTATTTCTGCAAAATATTAACTTATTAAAAGAGATAGTTTCCTATATTTTGTAAAAGGATTGCAGGTACTATTTGTCTTTAGGTAAAACTTGAGTGGTAGAGATAAGAAATATTCCACAGTAGCTTCTTAATAAGGAATGAAATTATTTCCTACTTTTCAATATTTTTACTTATCACTGGAAAAGTAATAAGTTAAAGAATTCAAAAAAAACCCTTTTTTTTTTCTTTTCTAAGAAAAAAGCAGAAAAAATATTCAAGCTCTATAGAAATTAAGACTTACAAACATGTTATGTAACATAATAAGCTCGCTTTGATTGTCTCACATTCCCAGTAATTTCTTTTCTTTCAGTTCGAGCTGGTTGCAATGAAACACAATTTTTAGATACTTATCATCAGCACATACATAGATAGGAAATGCTCCAAAGCCCTCGAGCACATAATAAATTAGCTAATCAAGAGAAACTTCAATGTGTAAATCAATTTGCTATAGGTTTTTCTTTTTTAAATTACACTTGAAGAACTCTATCGTTTTCTTACCATTTTTTCATACAAATAAAAGAACTTTCTCAAAAAAAAAATATATACTTCAATGACTACTTGAAGTCAAAAAGCATATCATATCGTTAGTCTTAATGCAACTGATCTTAACCAGATTTTCCAATTTTTCTAGGAAATTAGTTTTTAGGTTTTTTTTCTATAGCGATTTTCATCATGTTGGAATAATGAAGAAGATTTTGAATGTTTTAAAAAGAAAATATTCCTCATTCTCTTTGCTCATAAGCTAGAAAATTTTAATACTTGATAAAATGTTTAACACTATTCTTTGGATGACCGATGGGGCTTTGAGAAAAATCACTTTCACGCATCAATTAGTAGCACGGCAGAGAACACCGCTACCGTTGTAGGACGATATTTGAAGGGAGCAAAGATGACCAAGCGGTCTTCCGTTCCCTCCCGGGACCGGCACCGGAGAGCCGGCCGTGTCCGGGGTCCCTCCGGCACCGACGCACCGGCGATGCTTTTTCCCGGGAGTCTGCTGGGTGAAAACGCCGCGGCTCGCAGTGGGGGCGGGGATGGCCGGGGAGCGGCAGGAGGGCGACCATGGGCCAGCCAGGGGGCTGCCGGGGATGGCCAGGGTGTGCCGGAAGGTACCGGGGGGCGGCCGTGTCCTACAGCACCCTCCGGGACCCGCCGGGCCGTCGGTCCCCGGGCGGACTGCCCCGGGGTCGGGCGGGCTGCGCCGGCGTTCCCGGAGCTGTGTCCTCGGCCAGCCGGGGAACCCGGGCCGCGGCCAGTGGGGAAGGCAGTAGCTGAAGAGCTGCACTGGAAGGAAAAGTCTCCTCAAAGTAGGCGTTTTCCTTCTCCCGGATTTTTTTTTTTTTTTTTTTTTAATAGTAGGGTAGTAGTATTATAACAATAGTATTGTTACTGCTATTGTTATTTTACTACGACCTGACAGCCCCTCGCATGCCGACACCCGAAGTCTGCACAGCTGCCTTTGGTCTCTCTGAGCGGGAGAATCCCTGCCCTCCCCCGCACATCTCCAGGAGGAGGAATAACCCTGGGATGACGACTCACCGTTGCTGTCCTGGCAGGGTGATGTCCTCTCCAGCCTCACATGATGCTCAGCTCTTTGCAGAGGGTTGAAGGCCTGTACACATTTGCTGCCTGACGTTTTGCTATAAAAGGACTCATTGTCCAAAGTTTCCATAACGTGCTCCAAACTGCCTCCTGCTCCCATATAAAAGTCACTGTTCTTGCTCGGCTGGCTCTTCAGGGCAAACTTCTCGCTCAGAAAATCCATAATCATCTAACGCTGCTTGAGTGCTTGAGAACCTCTTCCCTAGACAGAGGCTGGACTGTGAGCAAGGAAGGGAGAGCGAGTGGATGGGAGGGAAGGAAGGAGGGAGGGAGGAAGAGGCATTCAGCGCTTAAAGAGCTGTTTTGCGTCTGAGCCTTTGATTTGTCTTGTCTTGAAAGGGGAACCCGAAGTTGCTCTTATATCTTGAAGCTCAGCAGGACTTCTTGTGCAACCTCCCATTTCTAATGAATATGAAAATAAGCAAGTAGTCTAACTCCACCCCAGGTCCCCCAAGACCTAATCCCAACACAGGAGGGAGTTCCAGGCCCATTTTCCACAGACAGATCTGTTTCAGACAGACACACACAAGCATTTGGGGAGGGTGAGGGGAGAAAGGGAGGGAGAGAGGGGAGGGGAGGGAGAACAAATAAAAAGGACATTTCCCCTCTGCAACATATTCTCATTTCTCCAGGGATCCTGGAAAGAGCAATCCCTTGCTTCCCTCCCTCTCCCCCCAGCTCCCTGAGAGGCTTACAGTGAGGTAATTTCAGGGGCACATACCCTTAAGTAAAGGATCTTCTTCAATCGATTTGATTGATATGTCGGTAGCTGCAGTCCTGTTCTATGAAGCTGTAAAATTAAGAACCGCTGTTCCTTCTCTATTAAACAGCTCAGAAGTTTTGTCCTAGAGTTAAACAGAGAAAGAAATGTTCTAGGCGGTTGTTTGTGTAGAGAGAATGTAAACCAGTGAAACTTAAAACTAGAACTCTCTCACATCAGAAAACTGGCCTAAAAGATAATTTGTCTGCTATGAAACAGATCTCAACCAGTCTCTCTCCGTGTATGTTTGGAGTTGGGGGTATGTGTGCGTCTGTGCAAAGTGGTTAAAAAGGACCTTTATTTTAAATCTCCTGAAATATTATCATTAAAAAACAATACTGTTTCTAAATGAAAGTAATTTTTTAAGTCTTAGGTAATAAAAAGAAAACTAAATGAGCCATATATGCATGCATTCCTATGGATATTGGGAAAGCGGGTGGTTTCCACCCAATGTGTGGGCTTTGAAGTGTTGAATTCCTTGGCCTTTTCGCACATTGATAGGATTTAAAACACGGGCGAGAGAGATAGTGGACTATTACGAAAAGGCACGAATTACAGAAAAGATCTTCCGTGCTTCCTCGTGAAAGTAGTACTCGGTGAAGTAAAGCAAACCCGAGATTGCGAGCACTTCAGATGAGTATTTCAGCATCGTGGGCCCGCGCTTGTCTTTTTTACTGAAGCTAATTCAGAACCCAATTCGGGGGCCCTTCCCCCGCTGGGGCGGGGAGGGGAGAAGAAGCGAGGCTTTAATGAGTGGCTGAAGTACCGGTGCAACACTGGCCGGCCGGGGCTGTGAAGCAGCTTAGAGACCTTTCCTGTGAACCCAGTCAAAGGTGAAGGGAAGGCCAGTTCGGGTCCAGCATATTTCCCGGCAGGCAGCTTCCCTTCCTTCTTCAGCTGGTCTCTGACTTGGTATTTTCCCGGAGAAAAGGGTAGGGGGATGTTTTTTTCAGCTACCACTGTCGAGCAGCTGTGGGCACCATCCGCCACAGGTACAATCTGCCCTTCCCTGTTATCTGTCAGGACCGGGCTGCTGCCCCCCACCTCTCCGTCCCAGTTCCCAGCGTTACCTGTCGCCATCAGGAGCTGGGGCTGCGGAGGGCGCGGAGCCCCGTCGCTACAGAGCGCAGAGGTGGTGCTCGAGGACTTGGGGTGGGACGGGTTTTTTTGTGGCGTGGGGGTGTCGCTTTGGCGGGGAGGGAGAAGTGGAAGCTGTTTCCATAAGCCCCGGGAGAAGAGGAATTGAAGGGGCGCGGAGGACGAGCGGCGCCCGCGGTGAGCGGCCAGGTGCTGCGGAGGCCGGCTCGCTGCCTGCCCCGGGAGAGGGGCTGGAGCCTGCCCCAGGGGCCGCCCCAAGGGCAGTTCCCGTCCCCGGATTTGTCATGAAAAACGACACGTTTCCTCCTTGCACCTTCTGGAAAAACGCCTGCTCCGGACCCGGGGAAATAGATCCTGTCCCTGCCCCCACATCTCCGTGTGCTGGCACTTCGGCAGCGTGTTTATCACTGTGCCTTAAAAGCACTAAATGCCTTGGGGAAGGGAAAAAAGAAAAAGGGGCGGGGGGAGGAGGAGGGGGGGAAGAGAGACAGAGAGAGGGAGAGAGAGGGAGAGGGTAAAAATGGAGTTCTGGATGTCTTTTAAATGAAAGACACATGCAAAGCTTTTACAGACTGCAATCGACTTTTATCCCAATAAAAGTCGATTTGTCCCTCTTTAAAGACAACTATTAAACTCCAGGAAAGCCGAGGACAAGGAGCATCTCCTATGACCGTAAAACCCCCAAGAGCTGCCAGCAGCAGCAGGGCTCTTTCTAGGCTGGAGGGAGCGCGGTTGTCCCCGCGGGGATGCGCGTGTCCCGCTGGCGGCGCGGAGCCGCCTCGGCGGCGGCAGCCCTCGCTCCCCACCGAGCTGCTCCGCACCCCGGCAGCCCTTCCACCCTTTCCCTCCCGGGAGGATCGGGCCACCCCGGCGGGGCGGCCGCTGACCCGCGGGGCCGTGGAAGCGCCGGCCTCATATGGGGACTGAGATGGGGACGGGCTGCGGCGTCCTCTGTACTTTTCAGCCCCGCTCCTCTGAGAAAGCACGACCCTCCTGCAGCATCTTCCCCGCAGTGAGGACTCCTCTCCCTTATCGTCCAGTCTTTGCGAAGCTCTCCCCGCCGAGATTAGCACCTACATTTATATATATGAATAAATATACAATATCTGAGTTTTAAATGCTGAGCGCGATACCAGCTCTAACCGGGTCTTAAAATCCGTCCTCCCTCAACAGGAAATAATAAATAAATAAATAAAAATCAGAGTGATCCCACATCACTGTTAGCTCCAGGGACCAAATTCTACTCTCATTTACCTCTGTGCAACCCAACGAACTTCAAAGGGAAAGAGAGATATAACCTAGGGGAGAATTGGCGTCACGTATGGCATTCGTTCTCCTTAAAAGCTTGAAAACCGAAAGCTGACTTCACCGGGCTAAAACCATTTGAGAAGGTTTGGACAGATCCCGGGGGAGAAGGCGGCAAAGGGAAAACAAATTCTGTGCTGAGGTGAGACAGCTTTGAAAAGCATCTTTCTTCAGGGACCTACTCCCACCGCCAAGCAGCCCCGTTATTAAGAGCTGCATGCAGATGTGCCGCTGTGTTTCTAGAGATGGAGTATCTCCCAAACCTTCTGTGAAAGGGTGTTATGTGTGATGGAGAGACGTTTCGTGACCAGAGGTGGTGTGAAGGAGCTCGCCCCTGCAGCGCATAGGAGCTCCTTGGGGGAAGCCCGTCCACTGGGACGAGCCGGGCGCGCACACCGCGGGACGCTCCGCGGTACCGCTGGGTTCTCCTGCGGGGACGGCAGGCTGCCTTACCCCCGCTATCCTGGAATTCCTTCCCTTCCTGAGATCAGAAGTTACAGACCAAGCGTAGGAATGAGGATTCCGCTTATATTTCAAACGTCTCACTGCCGAAGAGTCAAAGAATTTGGGAAAAGAAATGTGCGGTTCGGACCTCCGCTTCTGGGTCCGCAGCCGCTGCTGCTTGTGACGGCAGTTTCCAGCCGAAATAGGGCTACTGCATGCTCAAGGCATCTCCTCACACCCTTGCGTTTGTTTAAATAAAGTGAGAACGGCAGCAATACGGACGATGATCTCCCTTTCAAACGCCCAGGAATCCCTATCCCCTCCCGTCCCGCCTCCCCATTTCTAATACGGGTTTTTAACTTTTTAACAGAAAGAAGATTTTTATTTTTAATTTTTTTTTCTACCAACACCTCTCTTCCCTCCAGAAGAGTTAAAGCACGAAATTTATTTAAGGATTGAACGGGAGGAAATTCGCGCTCCCTGGGACTCGACTAAACGAATTTCGGGGGTACTATTCAATTCCTTCCACATACGCACACTCCAGCCGTCTGGGAAAATGGAAGGAGAAACTATGAAAATAATGGCTGGGTTCCTACGGGAGGGCTGGCCCTGCAGTGAGATGCGGCTGAGGGATGGTTGTAGGGAAAGAAGGGAAGTGTATATGTTTTCTTGAATGGGATCAAGCACCCCAATAGCCGCTGGGGGGGAGGGCGGGGGAGGGGGGAGGTTGTGTGAAACATAAAGAGAGCTATCTGTCTTGAAAAACAGGTGCTCAAATGGTTCAGCATTTCCACAAGCCTTCTGTTTTCTTTGCTGAGGCTTTACCTAGGAGATAATTTCATGTTCAGACACGGTGATTTCATTGCTTGAGATGGGCGTAGGCTCCAGAGAGACCCTCTGAGAAATGAGCCTCTCGGACTCTGCCACTCGGTCCTGCCACTGGTGTGCAGAAGCAAAAAAAAAAAAGGTGTAAAAAGACACTCTGCGACTTGCTCCATATTTCTCTCCCAGTGGAATGTGGCGAATTGCAGGTTACAATCCAAAACCTAGCTTGGTTGAGTAATAATTTTCCAGACATCCTGTTTGTGAGAAGAATCATGTGAAATATTCTTATTGCCAGCAAGAACAAGCGCATTGCCTTTCAAAGAACACTGAAAGAAGTTGAGTTTTGGAGACTGTTGGGTTTTTTCCTTTTTTTTTTTTTCCCTTTTTTTTTTTTTTTTGGTGGTGGTGGGGGTTTTTTGTTTGTTTTGTTGTTGTTGTTGTTGGTGGTGGTGGTTTTTTTGGTTGTTTTTTTTTTTCGGGTATGTGAAGCACCACTGTTTTAATCCCTGAAAATAAAGATTATGTTTCAGATTTCCGCAGCCAGGCTGCAAAAGGTCCCAATCCAAGCCCCCTTTAACGAACTTTCTTCCTAACAGGCAGGTTTTGTTCACCTGAGCAAACACAAATCGGTTCTGGTGTACGTGGATAGCTTTAAGATTTTCTGTTCGGAGAGGAAATGTTTAATTGACATTGTTTGGACTGACTTTACAAGAAACCTAGGATCTCTAGGTTCAGAGATCAGTGAAAGTGTAGGAGCAAATCGACTACACTTCTGCTCGCTAACTTAATGTTAATTCTGCGTGGGCAGCGGACGGGTCTATTGAACCCCGCTCACCTTGCACAGGGAAAGTGGTGTCACCTCTCATTAGAATGGGCCCGAGTCTGGAGCCTTTCCCACTTTCCCAGCCAGGCTCGAGGTTCAGACGTTTCCAAGTCTAGTCCACAAAACAGCCCGAATGTAACGACAGCAACCATTTCACGGTTCCTGCAGTTTGGCGCTTTGACAGTACCTCAGCTGTTAGGGAGATATCCCGTAAGACACCTGCACAGATAAAATAAAGATTCCATGAGCCTCGAAGGCATATCCAGGGAAGGCATATTCCCATTAGGGAAGCAGGATTGCTGGATTGCTGATTGCTGTCAGGGCTGGACAAACCTCGACAATTTTCTTCTTGCAACAGGTAGTGATGCTTCTTAAGCTTTTTTTTTTTTTTTTTTTTTTTTTTTTTTTACGTAAAATGGAATAAGATAATATTCAGTGTGTTGATTTAATCTTAGCCCCATAGGAAATCTCAGCAGAGATGCTCTATAAAAGCATTAATCTCTTATCTTGATCTAGTTCAAATTATAATGAATCCTACTTACACGTATGTGTTTTTCCATAATGTGTTATGAAAACAAATCCTACACGAATTTAATCTATGCTTCATCGGAGTGCTATTGTAGCCCCTTATCAAGTTTAGCAAGGATTTGAAAGTTGTGTCGTGGGACTCAAAGCCCCATGCAGTTTGGCACCACCAAGAAAGAAAATATTTGCTCCTAAAGATACTTCTCAGGTCCGATATACTTTATCTATTCCCCTCCACTCCCTCTCGCCGCCGCACTTCGATTTAAAATAGGATCTGGCTTCTACTCGGGATGTTAGGTAAGGCAAGCACAGAGTTGCTGTCTGCAGCCCGGAGATAGCGGCTGTCCCCCGCCCTTACCGGGGGACAAAGCTCCTGGCGGCTTCGGCCGAGCCGGGCTCCAGCAGCCGGAGCGGCTCTTCAGAAGCCAAATCCTGGTCCCTTCCCCCTCTGCCAAGCTTTCCAACAAATTATAGACATATTCCCAAGGCGAAAGACAAACATCGTTCTTCATATCACAGAAACAGAAGCATTAGAAGAAAAATCTAGACGTGAAAAAGCACGTTATTAGGTTTTTACGGCTGAACATTTACTTCTTCTCCCACCCTTACCCCCGCAATTCATTTCCAAGGAGCGGGCCGCCCCCCAAAGGAGCGGACAGCGAGTTTTTAGTGAACAATTCTAAATTACCCCTTTTGCCCTCCCATCGCGAACCCACGCTGGGCTGTAAGGCACTGGGCACTAGCATACCTATGCAAGAGAGCGAATAAGAAGGAAAGCCGTCCATTGCAAGTTACCCAGCCTTCCCTGACGGCAGTTTGGTACTGGGACAATTCCGAAAATATAAGGGCTACATTACCGGAGTGACCCGAGGCTCTGAATATACCGAGAGGCCTGGAAAGTGTGTGGGGGGCTACCTTGTCATCTCAGATGAATTGATCTCTTCTAAGGCATGAAATATGGCTCGACATTGTGGTTTCTAAGCACGAAGGTAAAGGAAGGTGTGAGACAGAAGGGGCAGGGTCTAAGAAATAGATCCCTGTTCAAGTTGGAGGTACTAACAAATGGATGCATTGAGCTGCTTTGACAAGGACTGCCGGTTTTCAAGGCTACCTCATTTGAAATAACCCTTGCTTTTTTAACATTTTTTCCTCCAATGTGATGTGTGCTAGATGCGATTAAAAATATGTAATTCAGCGATGCTGAAAGCCACAGAGCAATTTTATTCTGGTCTTTCAGCACCGCCTCTGTACAGTCTCAGCCTTATTTTGTCATTTGCTGAGAGCTGCCTGTATCTTTTGAAACGCTAGCCTGCATTAAGGAGCATCTATCCCCGAGCCTTTAGACTCTCTGCCCTTCTGACCAGAAACGGCTAGATGGATACAAAAAAGAACGTAGTGGTTAACCGATATGCTGCTAATATTTCATCCACGGGCCTCCTTCTTCTCCCCGCCCCCCCACGTTTAAAACTTCAACTCTTGGAAAAACATCATATTTTAAGCTTTCCACACAAATATTGATATTGGCAAATAAAGCCAGCCCCCAGCCTATGGTTAGAGACAGTCTTCTTTTTGTTTCTACCCTGGGCAATCCAAATTAATCCACTGTATTACAAATTGCCTCGAAATATTTCACTTTTCCTGACAAAACCCATACCCGGCATATGTCAGTCACCATGAGAGGCATTTTTCCTAGTCCGTTTGTGCGCTGGCTCTTTCTAGACTGTATCAGACAGCGATGGGCGGCGAGATTACATGACCCAGCAGGAAATTCTCTTATTTCTGTTTGCATTTGTGCTGTGGCAAGGCACAAAATGTTTAATGTTATCAAGCAATCAGGTAAAGCAAAACCGCGTAAGTTTGAATCGTTGTCTCGCCTCCTGTTCGCAGGGCAAGAGGTGCCCACCAGGTGAAAGCAGGTCCCCCACTTTGACCATTTACCACCACAGCCAGCGCATCTCTCCTGAGCAGGGACAAGTCCTGAGCAGGCACATCGCCCTGGCCGAGGCTCTGAGCTTAACTCGGCACACGGCCAGACTGCACATTACATGAAAGGCAACAACTTCTCGAGTCATTACCTGAAATTAAATGCGAATGCAAAGAGCACAAACGTGAAGGGGGTGTGTAAAATGCAGCTCTTTGCATTGTTTTTCTTTTGTTTTGTTTGTGTGATGCTTTTAACAAATTTATTTTCGGCTAAATGTCGCACAGAAATCCATGTGTCTGGACCCGCACAGGAAAATGAAGCGGCTCGTGGAATGGAAGCCAGGACCTGTGCCGGTTTCCCGGACACAGCCCCTCGGTGTCGCTTCGGAGCGGGGCGCACGCAGCCGCTCCGAGCTGGCACCGACCGCGGCCGCGCCTCTCACAGAACCTGCAAATTAGAAAGTAAACTGCGAGGCAAGAGAAAAAGCCATCAGAAACTGCCACTTCTCGAGAGTGCGAGGCCGATATTTTTGTTCTCTTATCTCCTAGCCGTGCTTTTCTAATCCCGCAACAATCATTCTTTTTTCACGTACAGGACATCATCGTTTACAGAAAAACTGCTGGAGAACTGTATTCAATCGCACGAATAGCAACGCATCAGACAAACGAGCCAAGCTTACGGCTGCACCTGTGTTCTTGTAATGAATAACTCGAACATTCCCTACCAGGTAATGGTGACAAAACCCACACTATTTGGACAGGACAGCTCTCATCTCGTGATCGGAATGTAGCAGGAATACACAGCCCATTTTATTTGTGTACGTTCCTTTTTTTTCCTCACAAGCACAGAAAATTGTGCCAATTTGAAACAGAGGCATTTATCCTGTATTAGAATTTAACTAATTTTAGCACTCTCTCCTAAAAAGCTCGGGAGATATGTGGAGCACCTTGGCTGTGGCTCAACTATTTGGTTATGCTTATTTGCATTCAGGATTGAAGTAGTACCTGGTAAAAAAAAAATAAAAAAAAAATTAAAAAAAAAAAAGAAAAAAAGAAATAAGTGCCAACCTCAGGTTTCTTTGTATAAGTGTAATTTAACAAATGAGGAAGTTAGGAATAAAGAAAACCCGACCTTTAGCTAATAACAAACGTGTTTTTTATCACTTCTTAACTTTGTGAAATCGGCATTTGTTGTTACCTACATAAAATGCTCTTACCTGCTTTATTGTTAAAGAGCCATCAATTGCATCTCAGTCAGAAGTAATTTTATATCTTCCTAGATATTTGGCTTATTGAATTTTAATGAAAAAAAAAGCGTAATATAAGTAGCAATCAATCAACCATGAAATTAAGAAACGGTTACTAACTACAAACAAATCTATTTACCATTCGAATAAAGACCAGGGGAGGAACAAATGCTAGTCCTTGGCAGCTTGTTACTAACCTCTTGTGTCAGCATCTGTCACCAAAATAATGGAGAAAGTGATCATAAAGGACAATCCAGTTGTCTAAATGACCTGTAACTAACAGTGTAGCTCATAGTGTCATTAATTTAAACTTCCAGTCCTTGTAAGGATGGTCAGCCTGTCGAAATTAGACAATATTTCCACTAAAAATCTCTTCAAAAATCTGATCTCTGTTCATTTGGCATCATGGAACTTCATGAACACCTCTCCAATAGGTAATTTATTGCTAACAAACCTTCAGCACAACTTGGCAGCAGAAGGCACCAGAAAGTGCCTTCAGGATGTAGCCAAGGTCAGCATTTTCCTGTCCATCATCTACCTTGAAAACCAGGAGAGCAGATGTCCACAAGACCCAACCCTACTTTACTTTATGTATGCTATTACTTGCAGGCCATACCTGCTTCCTCCCCTACATTTGGCATATTTTTCTGACTTTGTGTGAGAAGAGAGGTGTCCCATTCCTATTTAACCACACTTGCATCCATGACCAGTTGACATCCTAATTTCATATCTATATAGATAGAGATATATGAAATTATATGCAAAAGTATGTATGAAAGAGTATATGAATGTATAGATACATATTTCTCACACACGCTCTAAAAACTGCAGCGACTGATACATTAATATTCAAACACAAATATTTCACAGCTGCTATAAAAATGGTTAATTTTCCACTTACGACTGTAGAAAAAAAATAAACAAAACATTAAAATCTCAAGTTGCTGGGAGTTGCTTTGTTTGGTTGTTTTTTTCTCCAGCTAATACAGCTAAGTACAAACTGCTTGGAACTCAGATGTAACATCAGGCAATTCAATCTTTTGTAATATAATTAGGAGTTCTAGTCCAGCTTTTTCGGGGCCATGTGGTAATAGCTACTTTTCATATGTGTTTTTCTGACAAAAGAAAAGCATTTTAAGATTGCACAGTATCCCATAATATTAGTCTGGCTTCCATGAATGCTAATAGAAGGAATTTCAGTATGTATCAAGGAAAGACTGTACCTTCCTAAATATACATTGCCATTATCTGAGAATTCAAAATTAAAATCAAAGTGATATTAATCCAATATATTCCTCATAGTGTTTTTAACAACTGTAATGGAAGACCAAGAGACAGTTTTGCAGCCATGTGTCTGAGACCAGATTTGGATGCCACCAGTGACAAGGCTTTTAAAAATGTAAGCACTATGTACAGTGGACACACCTTTAATGAATGCACGTGTGAATAAGAAGATTATTAATAAATAATTAAAGAGAACTATTTACTTAGTCAAAATGTAACACTAACTCACCCTGCACCAAAACAATGTCAATGCTACACATTGGCTATTAACATATCTGTTAAAACACTAAATGCCTTTGAACAATTATCTTTAGGGTCAGCATCGGTTCTGGGTCTGAAGTAGGTAAATCTGCACTTCATTCAGCGAGAAACATTTCCTCACAGGATTTTGTCATTCAGGTGTGGGTGGTCTGACATTAACACCTCGTTAAGATGCAGACTATACCTTTTGGGGAGGTGGGGTTTTTTTTTGGTGGTTTTTTTTGTTGTTTTTTTTTTTTTTTCTGTTGCTGCAGGTATTTTTCCTGATGTCTCGGTTGAAACAACAGAGAGTTTAAAGAACTCCTGAGCACACCTTCAGGTAACTTGCACAGGAAAAGAGTTCAGGGATCTGTTCCGGAGAGCTCGTAGAAAGCTTTTCACTTTGTTTTGGCGAGTAACACCCATCAACTGATCAACGCATAAATGCACCTTGTTGTTTTCTTCTTTGTTTCAAATGAATGCTTTCTTACATTCCCGAGTCTCAAGTTTCATACATACAAGGAATATTTTTTTTTAAAGAGCTCATTCATATGAAACCCCTCCTCCTTCATGTTAAAGGATCTTCAGGGAACAGAAAAAAGGGTCAAGGAGATGATGCTAGCGACCCTGGAAGTCTGAATCACTGCAAAGGCAGCAGCACATCCAGGAATGCAGTTTCAGGGTTCTGTGATGTAAGTTTTGCTGGACTGTCACTGACTTACAGCCACTTCAACACCAGAATAGACCGACAGAGAAACTTGCTTTTAAGAATATAATCTTTTTCCTAAATGGGAATTACTGCATCAGGGGAGACAAAGAAAAATGGCGGGGGGGGGGGGGGGGGGAAGAAAAAATAAAACAAAATGAAAAAGAGATAACTAAAAGAAAATCCTCAAAAGACGCAAAAAACCCCATAAAACTGCTTGCAGAGTAGTGCTTGAAAAATTCATGTCATAAATATCCACCACATGTATCATCTGTGTTACCTCTGCCCTTACGTACTCTAAGATGAGACTATGAACACCAAGGCGTGTTGGTTGCTTCACCTTATCCCTGAATGCAATAAAGGTCTTTCTGCTAGCTTGAACAGAAGTTGCACCTTGCACATTTTTCTGCATTTGGTCAGACATACTGTACTTCGAACACTGCAATTCTGAGAAAAATGTGTTGGATACAATAAGACCTCATCTTATTACACATTGCAATGTTATGTAATGAAAATAGCAACATGTTTTGGCATACTTTATACCTTAATTTATGTTTGCTATATTACTTGACTTAGGCAGACTAAGCATATTATGAACCTAAAAGGCTTGTCAGTGAGAATCAGAATCATCATTCCAATTTATAATTTAGTAAACTATATATTAAAAAGCTACCATTTATCTATCTCAAAATAAAAGGTCTTAAAAATGTTGCCAAAACATTTTATTTAGGCTAGAAGGTATTTCTCATTCAGAAACATTCTGAAAACAAACAGATTAGGTATGATAATTTTTATACAGCAGATTTTTTTTTTCAATATAGATGTAGATGCAGATATAGATGATACATATATAGAAAGAAGCATAAAATCTGTAATGTCCCTTATTTACAGCTTTGGTGATGTGCAGTATATTATGGATACTCTAGACAAATAGAGGGGACAATCTGCAAGAAGTGTTAAGCAATGAACCTCTTGATTTTATATTTTGATTTCCAGTTAATACCTTTAACAGTGGTTACACACACTGCCAGGTGTAGCAGCAGAAATTTTTTAATAACAAAGCTTTTCCTACAAAATTTATAACCTTGATGTTAAAAGAAAAATAACAAAAGCTCCAATGTTTGTTGGTGACATTTAAAAGTCACCAACAAATTATTATATTGCAGATCCTGAAATCAAGCTGAACACTATACATTTGGTAACTAACTAGGTAAGATAAACATCTACTGACATTTTATTCCCTGTTGACAACCACAGCATTTCTATAGTCAGGTTAAGCAACCTGACCATAATTCCCCAGAAAGGCAGATATCTTTTCTGAAATAGAGTGCATTGACTTTTCAAAAGCAGAGTGATAATAAAAACAGGACAGTGGTTCAAAGAAGCAAAGTTATTTACTGGAGGTTTTCCATGAGATCAGACATCTTTTTATCTGAAAATGAATGCAAAGATTCACAAAAATAGAGAGAAATGCTTTTAATCCATAGTTAGATAGGTATCTCATCATAGAAAACACTTTACAAAATAACATCATATGTTAATTTAGGTACATTTTAAAAACAGCCACAACACAAGAATTTATGTTCTTCACTGACTGAAGTTTCAAGCCCCATTACCCTCTCCATCTCTTTTTCCATCTATAGCAGGTTGTGGCTTACAAAAACAGACAAGGAAATACCAAAGACACTCTTTTTAAAGATCCAATTAGCAACTTATACCCTCAAAGTGGAAAACATTAAAATAATGTTAGGCTTTGAAATCAAGGAACATTTTTTGTCCAGTATGCTGATGGACAAAGCATTGGCTAGAAGTAATGAGTTAGATATCCATGAACAGCTGAAAAAGTATTTCTTTTTCTCTAGATTTCCTTGCACCACAAAATATTTACATACGAGTTTGACACATTTACGCATGGGTCTGTCTATGTGAAAAAATTAAGTTGGGTTAACAGTAACATATAGATCTAATTTTACATTATTCCAGAACTGTTATATTGTGCTTTTATATTTCTGTAACAGTTCTGTAAGGGTTTGCCCCTCCACCCCCCATTTTCTCCCTTTAGCCAGGACCCAGGAGAAATGGGGGGTGGAGGGGCAAACCCTTACAGAACTGTTACAGAAATATAAAAACACAATACAACCCAGAACAAAATGAGAACCTCTTATTTTTTTTTTAAATCCTGTAGGAAACAGAAGTATTTGAAAGTACAAAACCATAACAGGTTGCTTTATCATATTATAACAATAATTTATGATGAAAGATCTAGAGGACTACTCATATTCCTAATAAAAGGAAAGTGCATGCTCATCATTTGTATGCTGGTTCAATAAAATATTCTGAACAGACTTCTCTGAGAATGGCATTGCCAGCTGTTATACCTCACAACACAATTTGCAAGCATATATTTTATTTTGTGAGAAAATGAGAATTCAGTGTTTCAATATGTGACATACATCACATGAACATGAACCCTTATTACATTTGGACTTCTCATCCAGTTCTTCTAAGCAAGCCTAAACTTAGTCACTGTACAACAAACCTTGTAGACTTAATCAGTTCTGCATCCTATACCACATGAACATATAAGCAATTGAAAACACAAACTATGATAGCTTACTGACAGGTTTAAAATACTTTGACCAAAAAATCCCACAAAACCCAAACCGCTGCAACCACGTATAATAAAATAAGTCAAAAGTATTTAACTGAAACTTGTTTATTGGTAATAAATGAAAATCCAACAATTGATATTCAGAGGCTTAAAAAGAAACAGGTCTTCATATGCTTGCTGTGTTTGATTAAATCAACTAGTTATCTCCAATATTCAGCTATTCAGCTAATATTTTTAAGCTTTTGCCTTTTTTTGCCTGCTCCCCATCCTCCACTTAGCTGCACTGGATGGTCTCGAAATGATATCCGTTCTGTATGAGATGGACCCAAATATGATTTTTCTGGAGTAGAAATATTCTTTTCTAAACAACAAAACAGACATGAAATTAAAAAACCAACCAACCAAAACTCCCTAAATTTCACTGTATCATATTCTTTTCAAGACAACAATATTTCTAGGTCTAATTAGCACACAATTTCTATAGTTATGTTTCAGTCACCATTTAAAAGTAATACAAGTAGTTTCACAAGGTAGTACTTTAAAAATATAAACTCCTTATCCAAAAAGATGGCAAAGTTACTAAACAAAATTACCATATTTTTAGAAGTGTCATTATCTGTCTTAAACACTTACAGAGACACTCAATGCTTTTCACAGAGAAACTCTGTGGATGAAGAACTAGTTTAGAAGATCTATCTAATTAACAATTTTTTGTGGTTATGTTAGACCAAATAAAAGAGAGATTTCTTTTGTTCAAAGCTCAGGAATACTTAAACTTAAATGCTGGATGGTGCCACAGAAAAATTTAAGAACACCTAGGAGTATGTGAAATGCTCACTTTAATTGTCATGCATACAGATTCTTAAGTAATTTCAACAATGGTTTCTAAAACACTCTTCAGACAATTATTTAAATAAAATAACCAGTAAGTATGACCAAAGATATAATATTTATTTAAAATAAATTAACATTTTACACCTGATAATATCTTTCTTTGGCACCTGTAAGAAAGAAAACATCTGTGGAAGACAACTCAAACTCTGCAAGAGAATGATATGATATTCACAATACAGCAGTTCATGTCTGTGAGTGTACATACATATATATATATATATATAATTTACACGCTAGCTTATCAAATATGTACTTTATGAACAACTTTTTGCCACTTACCAAAGGAAAATATTTTTACCTACATAGTTTCAGTATTTTTAATATTTTAATTTTTTTTAGTATTTCTCAAGAGAAAAAATTGTCTCACAATACATAGTGACAAAACAGTAGAACATTATTCTGTATACCAATGTATAAAACATAGCTATAAATTTCAAAGAGTAAGTTTCTTTGTTTTCTCATGGATGCTTTCCTGTAGCCTTCTAGATCTAAATGTCAGGAGGTTTTCCTAGCCTACAGTTCCCTTTGGTATGAATTCTTAGATTATTGCAAATGTATCTAAATAAACAGTTCTTTTGGCCACCAAGAGCTTTCAAGTATTTTTAACATTATCTCCATTCATCTTCTAATAGCTCTACAGATGTAGTCAATTCTTTTTTACTTAAAATATATAATCTACTCTAGACGTATCTCCTAAAGATTTAAAAGTCTAATATTTTGACTTTACAGCATTCACAATTTCCTTGTCTTTGGATTATTTTATTTAACACCACAAATGGTAGCAGATCTCTCTAGTAGAGAAAGGCACTTGTTAAAGATCAAAGGAAATATTTAATCAAGCAATAAACTTTTCATTAATTATTTTGCCTGGAAACCATAGCATATTCACTAAAGACTGAAACCTTCAAATTAGTAAATAAGTGTCTAATTAGTGAAACTTCAAAATAAATCTAATATTTTTTAAATTGCATGCCTTTAATTTCCAGAAATATTTTATGAAATTGAAAACATTGTTAAACAACAAAAATAATTAAGACTGGAAATTTTTGTTAAAATAAAAACAAAAAGGAAATAGCTATTGCGCATTCAAAGTGGAAAACAAAATTGGCGTTAATTTAGGCTTTTTCTGTGCACTCATCTTCAACATGATATCCACAATATAGATAAACAAGACATAGCAGTTTTTCCTATATTTCGACAAAAAATAGATTTTATTACATTATTTTTAAAACAGAATAAAAACAGATGCTAGAAAGAGCCTATGAATAATTAACTTGAAAACTAGTCTAGTAGTGATAGAGTCAATATAGGAAGACAATCAATCAACCTAATCCTAATTGCCTGCTCTGGATTATTTTTGGACTAACAACCTCACTTGTTTATGAATCTATGTGCACTGCTAAATAGTATTTTCATAATGGATTTCAGTAATCTGTACATGTAGGGTTTTGCCTCTCCACTTGTAATTATATACAATGCATTGGAAGGAATATATTGTCCTTCCATGAGGATGAGATATGTATTATTGTTCCATTAAAAAATCCCAAAGACCTGTTGTATGCAGGTTTAACACATCAGAGGCTGTTCCAAAGTCTGACAGTCATGGGTCTCTTTTTTTTTAATCTAGTCTCATTAAACTTTGTAGCATCTGCTTTAAACTTTATTATACAATTGTGACCTAGACAAACTGACTTGAATCACAGACTACCTGTATTCTTACTTTCCACCCTTTACACAGTTCTTGGCACTATTCAGCCAAATTAAAGAAAGCCATTGTAGAGAATGATCAACTAATTTGGAATGAAATATTTACAGAGCAGCTTGTTGTAAATCACCGTAAATAATTCCCTTTGTATGTCCCATCTTTCCATCTTTGAAATGGGCGTAATTATGTTTGCATTTCTGATTAAGTACTTTTGATATCTACTAAATAGTACTAAGAGATGGGTATTATTATCAACGCTGCGGTTCCAGTTATCAGTGGTGGAATGATGAAAGACAGAGCTGGCATGGAGTACCAAAAGCCTATTCCCTGAAGAAGAATTCTCAAGGATAGAGAAATCACACCACCTATTCAGATCACAGCTATTTCTCAGATGTCATATTAGTGGCTATTGTAACTAGTCATTAGCTAATGGCTAAATATTGTTTATGATTGAAAAATTGTGTCCTAAAGCAAAGGTATAACGGTATATGAAACTATTAGTCAAATATGAGAAAGGGTTTTGTTGCAGTTCTTTCTACTAGAGTTTAATGCAAGACCAAATAGAAAGATTAATGAAAACATAAGAATAGAGTCATAGATTCATGAAGGTTGAAAGGGCCTTTAAGATCATGGAGTCCAACCATTAACCCAGCACTGCCAAGTCTGCCACTAAACCATGTCTCTAAGCATCACATCCACATGTTTTTTGAACATTTTCAGGGATGGTGATTCCACCACTTCTCTGGTCAGCCTGTTCTAATGTTTGACCACCTCTTCAGCGAAAATAAATTTTCCTAATACCTAATTCAATAATGATAATCCAATAATGAATGGAATGTGCTGCAAATATGGGACTTACCTGATTGATCATATATATGCCCACAAATTACTATGCTTACTTTTACTTCATGTCTTTTGCTATTCCAGTGAAAATCTAGGTATGAGTATTTCACATGGGCTCAAGTAAGAACAGCTTTGCACTTAAGTGTAAAGTGAGCATCTAGGTAGAATTTTGCAAGAAGTAAAAAAAAAATTGCATATAAACTAAAAAAAAACTCAGTAACTTTGTTATCAATACCTGTGTTTGAGATTTTACCTGTACAAGAGATTTTCTGATTCTGATTTACAAACGGGCAATTTTTTTTCTTCAGAAATATTCAGTAAAGACACCTCATTATGAAATGGCTAGAATTTTGTCAAGATCAAGGGAATGAGAGAAGACAAGAGAATCTGATAAGGGATGAGAGTGGCACTTTGAATTGATAGACAGAACCTAGAAATAGTCCTTAAAAACAGTCTTGTTAAAAAAAGGTCACAATCCAGAGAACAAACCTGACTTTCTGAAAACCCTCAAAACATATCAAAATGAATCCTTATTATGTTTTTTCTCTTATATTTATTGATTGGGGGTTTTATTGAGGCCCTTACATATTTTTCTAACAGCATTACTAATGATGTGAACAGTTTTACATCATGCTTGGATTTGCAATATCTCCATTACCCCCTAAACTGCAGTGTATCCTGCAAATGAATGATTTTGTTTGTGAGTTAATTAAGAGAATATAGCATGTGAGTGAATCACATTACTGCTATCATAATTTCTTAATTGGTAAAATAAAAGTGACATATATGACATAGTCATATTTTGCTACAAAGAGGCATATATTTCATTAATATGCATACATATACACATTGGTATGCACATGTGCATTTGTGATTTATGAATAATTGTAAACATAATCACAATACTTTTAGTTCATGTTATGTTCCTTAAATGCATTTGTAGTGGGCCTTGCCCAAAGGCAACAACAGAAAGATTCACAGCATTTCAAAATTCTATATTTAGTATCTTTACTAAATAGAATTAGGTGAATATATTAAATGTAAAGTAACATGTTTACTAAATGTAAATTAGAACAATTACATTGGGTTTACTATATACCGTACTGATATTTTTGACAACAACTATTATTATTATTATTACCACTACTTGTACTAGAATTAAACAGAACCTGGCAAGTATATTATGTATAATTTAACAGGGTACGTGGTTATTCGAATACCAACTGATGTGGGAACAAATCTTAGCCAAGAAAAGCAATTTAATTTCTGCTACACTAAAGCAGGCTTTGAAAGACAGGCTCTAACACTTATTTACTGTACATTCATTTATTTGTAACAATGTAATATATGAAGCTCCAGTATAGTCTGAGAGACTTTCAGATGCCTGCATATAGAAAAGAAGTATTTTGAGCTTGTGTTGAAAGCTTGTCTTGCGATAATGTCACATGCTTCTATTTCCAAGCAGTCACTTTTTGGTTGTTTAATCTGTTTTCTGCTATCAATTTGTTCTGGTCTTTTTTTTGTTAAAGCCTGGGTCTTTTAACAAATGTCAAGGTTTACATATCCACTGTTTTGATAAGTAATGCAATATGTAAAATGCTTTGAATGAAATTCTTGGTGTCCAAGACGAAAAGCTTTGTTAAAAAGGTTATGATAGAAATTTTATGATGCATAGTAGACGTCATAGGACATTTATCGATCCGCCTAACATTGTATGTCTGGGGATCTAATTTATTCCAAAGTCCTTACCATATTGTATTACTTAAAAGCAAATACAGTGTAAGAAGGCATGGAGAAAAAAACCTCAACATTTTAATGAAAGTGACCAGAACGAATCCTTAGCAGCAAAGCATTTACATCAATTTAAGCTCTGGAAAGAAGGTAGGCTCAGCAGGTCTGTGAAAAAGGTAAACACTAAAATATCAGAGAAGTTAACCTTTTAATAATGTTACTTATGGATATTTTGAAGTGAGATTTTTTTTTTTTAGTTGCATTGTTTGCATAAAAATAGTTATTGTGCTGCAATTTTAATATTTCAATTTTTTTGATTTAATATTTTAATATATAAAATATTTCAATATTTTTTATATTCAAGGTAATATTTAGATAGCATTGAATTTATATAAATACCCCATGATATGTAAAGATATATCTCCTTTTTGTATGGAGATCTGATGAAAGGTAAATAGTGAATTTTGTTTGTAAATCTTCATGACTTCGTGCTGGTAGGACTAGAGACTAGTTCGAAAATTTTATAGAAACAATGAACTTAAATTTCTTTTTTATCAAACATTGATGCTCTTCTAACTAGATCATGCTGACAATTACATATTTGAATAATCTGAACTCTAAAATGTGACTTAGTCACATGGAGTTGAAAGAGATAACAATGCACAAGAATATATTATAAACATTTATTCCACACAGTTAAAATAAATGTAATTAACATTGTGCTCCAAATAAATTCCTGTAAAATATAATTATTTTCTAATTACAAATTAATACTTTCAGCACCACTGCTTATTAAAGCTTATTTGTGTTTCAGCTCCTTATCTATTTCCCCAATTTTGAGGATAAAATTGAGTGTCTGCCCAAAATTTTCCAAAAGGTTGGTCACTTCTAAGAAAATATATAAAATATTTCTGCTGCCCTTTGCAGACAGACCAGAAATCTACCAAATAACAGAGTCTTTCTTGTGGGATATGTCCAAATTTGGATCAAGTATATATAAATTGAAGTTCTTCCATGATCAGAGAAGGAATTATTGATCTTTTGGGAGACAGTCACTATAATACCAGTCAGTATGGAAACATGTTTTACCATGATATTACATGGAGCTAAGCAAGGCTATCCCTAAAGGTAAAGGTGCAAAGTCGGGGAACTTAAAAGCCAGCTATTTCATGCTGTCTGTGGCAGATGGAGAATACCTACAGGAATCATGGACAGGATAAGTATCAAAACCCCTGCAGGAAGAAGACTGAGTGAGGAGGCAAAGGGCTGCAACTAAAATCCAAGAGAGAAACGAGACTGACTCAGAATCAAGGTGAGAGAAGCTAAAGCTAACTTGGTAAACAATGCCCTGGCACAGCTGGCACGAGAGACTAGAATGACTTGACAAAGAGACTGACACAGAGCAGGGAGAAAAACACAGAGAAGAAGAAAACTGTGAATTGGCAAAGGGGAATTGTGTAAGAATAAAGAAGATAGATTACAGGGCACTAGATGGTTCCTAACTCTCAGAATTAACATAATTTTAAAAAGCAAAATAAAAGGTAATAATAAGAAAGAACACAAAGAATAAGTACATTAAGAGACTGGACTTAAGATCTGCCTAAACAGTTCACAAAACCAGGCCATATTTGGAGGCGATCTAAACTACATGATGATGAATCTGAGGAATACTGTCAGAAATAATTTGGATTCAAAAAGAAACAGAGAGTGAGAGGGAAAAAAGTAATCAGACTGTGATTTGTAGAAACAAACAGAAGACTTGATGGCATATGTGGGAAAGAAGAGTGGATGGGAGAGGAAGCTTGTGCTGCAATAAGTTGGAGGACAGAAACAAGAACCATTCATAGTAAAAGAAATGATTACAGAACACAGGTGTGGAAAAAACAGCAATGAAAAAGAGACAAATTAGAAGGAAAAAGCAAAGAAAGAAAGAGTGCCTTGGGAAAGAAGATCTTATAGGCACAGCTTTACTATCAGTGCAGCAATCTTAAGAAGTAGCCAAACAAATTACTGGACCTTGCAGTGAATGGACTTGAGAAATATTTTTGAATCTACTTAAAAAACATCCCACAGCAAAGGAAACATAAAACTGTTATTACTTACTCAAATCATAGGACAGAAATCCTTATTGTTGATCTAATGGTTCCATGGTTCTAAGTAGATATCTAAGTGAACTATAAGCCAATGTCTCAACATAGATTTTTTTTAAAGCTGGTTTCTCTTCAAAAAAATCCCCAATGAAAAACTCCCAAACCCTAGTAGAAGAGTATGAGGCTGTTAAAATTAAACACTTAAAATTTAGAATATACCTCTGTATATCTGTTCTTGAATTATTTTCATAATTGGAAGCACAGATGATGAAATTACATGAGATCTGGTTTTTTCTCCTTAGCCTGTTAAATTCAATGAAAGCAATTTCTACATGCCTTTAAAATTGACATTAAGGTAATTTTTTAATATGCAACCTCAAAGTCAATTAAGCAGCATCTTTCAAATTTCATTCTCTAGTCTGTTCAAAAAGATTAGGTATATGTTGTTTGAGTGTCAACCAATACATAGAAAAATATTTATGTGTGAAAGAAATATGCACAAGAAACCCCTTGGTAAAATATGAGCAAATTCATAGAGAGCTTAAAAATGAGATGCTTATTACACAGAGTTTACAAATCCTAAATGAAAGACAGCAGTCCTTGAACTAGAATATATAGACAATAGTTATGCTAAGAAGAAAGGAACAGGAAAGCAGTAATTTTTTAATGTGAAGCTGTACCATACACTGCTTATAACAAAGTTGAAGGGTTTCTAACAACTCTCATGAAAGAAAGGGAGGAAAAAAAAAATCAAGGTTGGGATTCTGTCAAGAGCAAAAAGAATTGAGTAAGATTTAAAAAGGAAGTAAAATAAAAGCTACTGTGGTTTTTTCCTGAGTTGGAATACTTTTCACTAAAAGAAAGGCATAATTAAACTTCATTAATTTATTTTCACTGACTAGCAGAATATAAAGTTTGAATTTACTAGAGAACTAAAACTGATAAATGTTTTTTTAGTGGCGGTATACATGGGTCCATTTTTTGAATTAGGGGTATTAAAGGAACAACAAGGTTCAGGTTTTAATTTATTTAATTTGTTTTCCTGGAAAGCAGTTTTACTGATATCAGAGGCTTCCTGAAAAGCTCGAATTCAGGGAAGAGAAGAATTAAGAATTCTGGGCAGTATATCAAATAAAACTTAGAGGCACAGCTCCCATTAGATTTCACTTTCAAATTTTGGTCAGGAGATTGCAGTTCCTGAGGCAATTATAATGAAAATAAAGTTTAAATTTGCAGAGAAAAAAAAAAAAATACCCACAAAACTGTGATGACAGACAATGTAAAATATGTCCAACATTGTTTGGTCAGAAACAGATTAGGATGACAGAAGGTAGCTGATAGTCATAGCCTACTCACAAATTGGATATTAACATATGCAACAAACCACACTTTCTAGCTTGGTACAGAAAATGCTTATCCTCTAACTCTTGCAAAATATTTCTATGCCCATCTTGCAACTTAATGCTGACTACAGTACCAGTGTTCAGGAAAGTATTATAACAAAAAATTCAACCAGAAATTTATACCAATGTTTATGGAGTTAATAAAAACAATAAAGAATGGTCAGACCCCCTGCCTCCCAACCAGCCCCACCCAAAAAAACCACCAAAAAACAAATAGAAATAGAAAGTAAAAAGTAGATACTAAGGAGCATAAAGCAATAGCTATGAAGGAATATTATATTCCTTCTGGAACATAATACAAGCATGGTCTTAGATCATAATGTACTGGCCATTAACAGATGCAAAGTCCTAAATTAGACAGATAACTATTTACTCTAGCTGAACAATGGCTACTCTTTCTTTATGTTATACATTTAAAAAAAATATTTGGTCCATTTAATGAATAGTTAGTTTTCCCTTTGAACATGTAACGGGGAAGCAAATCAAATACTTTAAAGTAAACAAATGCCTTCCTTAAATCGAGATATACTGTTAAAAGCATTCCTTTTATTACTTAATTAATTTAGCTTTGTCAAGGAACAGAATGAAGTTAGTTTAGGATTAATCTATCCCATCCAAATTTTTAAGAAAAAAATAGGAAATTTGGCTTTTAAAAAAACTTAAAATAGTTAAAATCAGAATTCAAAGAACCTGCCTTTGGAAAAAAAAGATCTATAGAAAGAAAATAAAAGTTGGGAAGTTCACAAAATATTTCTTTAAATTCACACGGGATTTTAGAAAGGATAAGTCAAGATTTTAAGATAATAACTTTGAAGTGTAGTATGTTTTGTCTAACAAAGACATGATAATTCATACATTTCTCTGTATATATAAAAAGTATTTTATTTCAGCATCACATGAATTTGATCAAGATTTTTAGTAAATATATTTAAGAATCCATTATTTTGTATTCGTAGACTTTACTTCTCAGCCTGTAAGATCTCAACAGTTTATTTATACAATTTCTAAATTACAAGTTATATATAAGGAACATGTATGATACTCCCAAATAACAGATCTTGATTCCTAACAATAATCGACTTCTGAGGAACAGCCACAACTATGGATGTTGTAAAGGGAACTCAGTAATATTTTATTAATAAAGCTTGTCAAATCATTAGGTTGAGATCTGAAAAAATGGTACAAGAACTTAAGAATTTATTGAAATGACAGCATCTCTAAGGGGACAGCATCTTTATAATAATCTAATACAACTGCAGGTTAACTCAAAGGGAATCCACCTACTAAGTCACTGAAATAATTCCAAGGCATCTTAATTTAATATTTCATAAGTCAAAACCAAGAGAGACTATAGAACAAGAAAGGATTCTTTAACAAATACTTTCTCAGCAAAGGCAAATTTATAATTTTTTTCAGATTAAAGATATCATGGGGCTAATGATTTTATTCTGATAATTGAAAAACAATAGTCTTTGGCAAAGAGAAATAATGTAATGAACATATTTCTAACCTTCATTTCATATGAAATGCAAAAAGGTGACACTAATGTTTGTTTTTATATATCATAAGTGACACAATTGAATGTATCATCACTTTTTAATTTCTTAAATCCATGGTGATAAAACTTATAAAGACACATATGCAGAAACATATTTTTAAATATTTAAAAATACATAAGACCTGGGCTTTTTTTCCTTAGTTCCTGGACTACTGAAATAAGAACAAATATGTAGGTATGGTGTAGTAAATGTGTGTTTTTTTAAAGTATATTAGCAGACATTGTAAACTCTCTCTTTCTCTCTTCACTCCCGCCCTGCCACACTTATGACTCTGCCAATTGGTTGTTCTTTCCTGCTCCTTTCCTAATCTCTCCTTCTTGAAGGTATAGTGAAATGGTACTTTTTTATTTTCCAAAGAAAACTTGTTCCCAAGATCCACACAGGCAAGTTCTACATGTTGAAAGAATTAATATTAATTTATTTTTGGTTAGAGTTCCAATATAGGTTACAGTCTAAACAACAGTTATACACTAATATGAATGCAGTGTATACTATTTAACTCAATCATTCAAGATATGGTCACATTTTATTCTGGATATATGAATACAATGATAATTTTGTCATTGACATCAGTAGTTTAGAATTATCACACCTAAATTCGGGATGTTAGCAGTTAGGAGTCTCATCTAATTTAAATGGTGTGGCTGCATCACTAGCCAATGGAGAGAAACAAAAAAACTAAGGACACAATTCATTCTTTTCTAAGATGGCAGGCACAAAGACAGAATTATGTTATTTTTCCATTGGTACAATTAACTTAGACTATGATGATAAATTTTATGTAATCTAATTTTAGGAATGTAAAACAAATGAATAAGCACAAACATATTGAGTCACTATATTTTTTGCTTGTGGTGAAGTAATGTAAATAAATCTTCATTCTAAAGCCTTTACAAAGTATGTCAGAAAAACAGAGATTTTAAGTATTTTTACATGTTTTTCTTGAGTTTTATTTTTTTAATTGAAAGTGGAAATTCAGCATATATAAAAACATAATCAAAAAGTAAATCTAGCAATTTATATATATAAATTATATGAAATATCTGATTACTATTTTGACAACATTTCAAGAAACTTCATTACTTAAAAAGTTTTAGGAATTTTGATAATTTTGCCAAAGTTATTTAATACAGCTTAAATTTTCTGTAATGTGCTTTTGGGGGGGTTTATGTTTTTTATTTATTTGAAAAAAACATTGTACACAAATAGAAAAATAGAGTATGTAATATTATCAGAAATACACTAATTTCTTCAGTTATACATTAATTTCTTCAAATTTCTTAAGTTATATTACACAAAATAAGACATGAAACAAAATTCTATAATTTTATGACATTCAAGATTTAGTTTTTTTCTAGGTATAGATTTTTTTGTTACCTTCTGTGGTATTACAGTGGTGAAAATATAAGGCTTTAAAAGAGTCCTATAATACTGAGTTGTAATAAGTTCAGTGGGATCATAAACTACAGCATGACTGGTAATCAACATGACAGAAATCTGTGCCTTGATTTGTGATATGTGTTCTGGTGCTCAGGTAACAAAACATGTATTTTTCAAAGCGTTTTTGGAAATAAAACAAGAGGAAGATTAAAACCAAATCTTTTTCATACTTAAGGGAAAAGAAAATCTTCTCAGACCTCAGCCATGAGAAGATCTACAATACATCACAGGGAAATTCCCATTAAAATCACAAGAGGAAAGTCTATTGATATTATAGCTTTTAAACTGAACTGTAGTAAATGTATGAAAAGGCTTTAGATAAAAAAGAAACAGAAAGATAAGCAGCATGTGTTATTAAGGATTCCAAGCATGCTCAGTTCTACCTAGCATTTTAAAGTGATCTTTAATACTGATATTGAAAAGAACCATAACTTACTTGAGGATCTTGCTGAGTGTCTGTGTGGCGGCTTATTTTTTTCTCTGTTCTCAGTCAAAGCACTTCCACTGGCCATGGAAACAAGGTCTAAATCCATGTCTTCTCTGCTTACAGGGCTTGCCTGGAAGCAGTGGGAGAGAATGTACACAATCATGAAACAAAATATAACATTTTCTGAATGTAGCTCACATTACTCCAAATAAACAAACAGGGTCTGTCAAACAACCTTCTTCAAAATGATACCACAATCCTTTTTTGTTGCCTAGGCTGAACAAATGCACTATGTCAAAGCATTTTTGTAAATAAGAGCCGATCTTAAAATTGTGGTTTGTGATCTGAGTCAATGCAACAACAAAAGAAAACATTTTAGTACAGTAATTTTGAAGAAAATCAATCTTGCATAGGGCTGATGAAACCTTAAACAGCTTAAGATCATTTACTGACCAGTCTATAATTTAAGTTATAGTTGAATGTCAGAGATGTCATATTGGATTATTTCCTGCAATATTTATGTTTTATCCAGGACACGTATCACTTCAATCAGTCATGGGCCCAGTGAGTAATTTAATCTTTAAGATTTTTGCTAATTAACCATAACCATCAGACAACATTTTAATTATACTTTAGGCAAGAGTATTATATTAATTATAAACTCCTGACATCCAGTGATGGTATGTTTTGACATGAGGCATGTTACCTGCACACAAATATGACAAAAGAAAAATGAAAATCGTGTTTCATTTTAGCAATGCTATTTTGGGAACATGTAGGGCAAAGTTTAAAAACCAACCTGGAAGATACCTCCCACTGCAAATTGCAAATTGTTATTTTTGCAGAAACAATTTCACATTTACTGAAGAATGAAACAAAAAGCTATTCAGCAATAAAAGCAGCCTCTAACAATAACAAGATACTGAGGGCCATAACAATGATGGGGAAAAATCAGACACTGCTAATGAATAGTCTAAAAAACTCCCAGCATTCTCGAGTCAGGATGGAAGTACTGAACATAAGAATTTACTTCTCTAGTCTTTAAACCTTCAGAAGTGAAGTCCAGAAAAGCAGATTCAGTCTTTCCTCTCTCTGGGCAGAAGAGCTAGGTGTCTTTCAGAACTAGATGTCAAACTGGGTATTTCTTTTTTAAAAACAAGCTACAAAACTAACTACAAGAAAGGAAAAGACTCTGCTAGTGGTAATGTCACTTTTTATTATTATTAATTATAATTAACTTTTGCTTAATATTGTAGTAGCAAGACTGCTCAACCAGGTATCGAGAGACTGGGTCTCAACTACTTCCTCAGGGGGCTAAAGCTCATACCTCCCTTTTTCTCAGGAAAGTGCTGTTACTATGAAGTTGCAGCCCATTCTGGAGGAGACGATTTCCAGACTTCCTGTTCAAACTACCTCACTGTACCAAAAGCAGCACTGCACCAATGCAGACAGGCTTTGTAGTCCAGTCTAACTTAGAGAACTCAGATGAAATGGAGACCTGTTTCATTTCCTTGTCTTTACTCAGTCACTGTTTAATGTAAAATTCATTAAAAAGTCCATGCATTTTCAAATCAAAACCTCCAAAGATACAGAGATTTTACACTCTTCCTTCGTGATTGCATTCCCTTTGTGTCTGCACAGAAAGTTTATCCCTTGTTTTCTGATGCTTACCTTTCATATGCTTAATGATAAAGAATTTATAGTTTTGCTTTGCACTAGTCTTTATTATTGCTCTTAACATCAATATTTAGTTTTCTCTTCTATAGCATTGCCAAGAAGCTTTGAAAAAGAAATGTGTTATCCTGCCAATTGTTTCTATTTTATTGACCTTAATATTTACTGTTGCTTTAAGCTTGTGAGAGCTTTCTATGTTCAAAGTCTTTAAACTGAAAGCTTTTAGTCTTTCATTAGTAGAAATAATGCAATGATTGTGATGCTCAAAGAGATTCAAACCAATGGAAGTGATCATTCTTATTTCTATCTAACCTGTTTCAACACACAACAAAAGTCTTTTTAATGTCCCAATTCCTAAAGATTTGTGGCCATGAGGCCACAAATTTTATAGAGCTAGCCTTTCCATGGTAGTATTATTCAATCCCTACCATCACAGAAACAAAGGCTTTATCATCATCTTTGTTATTTTATTTCAAATAAATGATAGTGTTTTCACCCAATTACAGTCAGACTAATAGTTAACATTGTTTCAATCATTGGAGCAAAATTAATTTTGGCTTTTTAAAGAAGCTGACTAAAAGTCCTCTGAAGCTAATTAAAATCTTCCCTTTTTTATTTTTTATTTAGAACCAGAATTTGGAAGAAATTTCATATACTGGCCCAGTTTTTTGCAGACTGTAATATTAACTTCCATCTGTAGTGATCACCAAAGTAAACTCTTGAGACTTTCTGGCATTTTTTTTTACTACCACAAACCTTTCTTATTAGAATTAATTGAAAATTAATCTCAATCAGGAGGAATCTTTGCCTTGAACACAGCTTTCCATCTGTATATTTGTCTATTTCTAGGTAAAATTATCAAGATGTTCTGACATCTTCAGAGATAAAAGGTGCTTTTGAATTTGAGTTACATATAAATGTTTGGAGATACTGATCAATAGTGAAGGGGTTAATCCTGTAGGTAACTTAAACTTCATACAAGAAAAATCAGGAAGTCTATCCTTCTGGCTATTCCACAAAATCATATTAATTTAAAATAATTTAAACTGTAAGTCAGCATGCCTTCCTAAGCACTTCAATGGTATTACTAAGGAGAAAAATCATCAAAATTACTAAGATTAACATAATAAGGTCTTAGATTTACTGAAGGTTACTACAAAGCAATAATCCCCAGTGAAAAGACTTTATATGCAACCACTGAAATGCAATTCTGTATTCTTGAAAAATAAAGTCTCAAATTACTGGAATGCCCACAAATATAATTTAGAAAACTATAGGAAACTTTCAGAATGCAGACTTATGGAACACATGAAAAACAGGGATTGTCTAGCACATCAGAAAACTTCATGATCGATCATATGGCATAGGTATAAACTACTGGAAATGCCCAGGAATGCTTTCCTCTTCTAATGCTTCCTCTCTCTCTTTGCTTTTTGTATATATTTTCTACTTTCAGTTTACAATAATTTTTTTTAATAATAATTGCAGCTGTTACCTTGATTTTTATCATGCTTTCATAGCTTTTATGTAAGCTATTGTGCCAAAACAGTAGGAGCATGTTCATATTTCAACCTTTAAGAGAGAACTCATATAAATTTTAAAACCAAAATTCTCCAGTCATTTGTGTGTACAAACCACATCATTATTTTACTGCCTGTATAGTACTGCTTTCTGCATTAGAGATACGTTGTATTCCATTTTCTATTTTTTGAACCCTCTACTGCATTTTTCGCTGTATTTCATTCATGTGGAACAGCTATGTTATTATGTGGCACAGGCTGTGACAATTCCATAACTTTGCCAGTTATGTGGGCACACCGCATAATACTATTGTGGGATTGCAGTAGTATTTTGTGGACAGAACCGCTTAGTGCAAATAACATACAATCTACCTATGTGCACATATGCTTACCAATAATTACATAATATGTAATTTAGATAACATTATTAAATTATGATTTGCTCAATTTACTGTTAGACTCCACCTAGCAAATAACTATTGCTGCTGCTGCAATCAAACCGTACAACAGTAGTTTGGTTCATGCTTACAGCCTTGTAAATTTTAGAAAAACTGAAGTATTGGACACATTTGCCAGAGAAAAATATTTGACAAAATTTGACTTAATGAACACAGTAATAGTAACATGTAAGGCTTAAAATATTTTTTTTTCAAAGGTGAATTTTATGAGAGTTTATCGAATAATTTCCAAAACATGCAAATTTCATAGGTTGTAGAGCTAAAGAAGGAAGAGGCTAGAAAGGGGCGAGATTGCTCAGAGAACAAAATGAGGCATATGAACATAATCTAACTGGGAAATATGCAATATTTTACATCATGTATATGAGTATAAAATACTAATTCTGCTTAGCTTCAAAAATTTTGCCCTATGTTTTACACCCCACAAAATTTTATCAATAAGAATATTGCCAATATGGAATTAAAATGTAAAGTCTATATATATAGACATATAATGAGTATGCATTGGCCTGGAGGCATCACAACTGCTTGCTATTAAAGGAACCTCTGGGTATCTCTGACACAGTCTCAATTTTGTAAATCTTCAAATTGTTAAATTGCTCATATTTCCCCTTCTGCAAACTACATCACTACCCGTTTGAGAAAATCTAATTTTTATAAATGCTTCAAAAAGAGTGAATAATGAAAAGAGCAGATGGGCATTTTAAGATCTAAAAAAAAAATATTAAAAAGAAATTGTAGGAATAAGTATGACTTCCTGCAATGTTTTCAATAATGTCAACATATTAATATATCATTCCAACTTACTGTATTTCAATCAATGAAATTTAAAGCATATTAGAATGATTTAGGTATGTTAGATACAGAATTTGAGAGTATTTAAAGTTGTTTAATTGACAAGAATACACATTTTCAGTAAATAATGTAGTTGGTACTGAAACTTATTTAATTTTTTTCAACTTTTATTGAAAATGCAGGTTAAAAAGCTTTAAAAAACACACAGTAGCATTTGATGTCTTAAAAACAAACTCAGTGTCAGATCATGAAGCTAGAACCCAATGCACCTACATGGGGTTTTGTGATATTTTCTTCTGATCTCCATCAGGGGATGACTCGATTGCCAAATAGAGATAATACTACTGAATTATATCAATCAAAAAATTATCCTGTTTTTACACCATGTATGGATTGGAAAGACCGGAATTCTGCAAAATCCCACAAAGAAACAAGTTCTTACCACAAGCTGTACTTGTCTGTTGTCACATATCGCAGGATCTAACTCAGGCAAAAAACGATAGCTGGCAAAAATGTAGAATATAAATTTCAGTAGCTCCAAGTGTACTGGGCTCACTAAAATACCTGTACAGAACCTTGTCAGGAAACAACCATGCTTAATTATTTAAAATAATTCCATGATTAAGATGTGTCAGGGAAATTAATACTAACTGATAAAGTATCAGAGCAATTACTATTAGTTTTCTTGTACTTGATTGAAAAAGTAACTAACAATTGTTTATTCAAATGATAGAATATTAAGTTAAGCTATTCTAACCAGCATGATTTTTTGTGTGTGTTGACATAAATTGCAGAAAAGCCAGTGTTCACATTACTTTTTGTAGGAATAAAATTGTTTTCAGCTGAATAAATATATCAGCTGTTCTAAATTGTCTACCAGTGAAGTTTGAATGGAGATCAGTTGGACTTTTGGCATATTAAAAAATGATAAAATGATCCTTACAAAAGTCAGGACAAATACGAGGGCATAGCATACACCTGCAGAGGTAGCACAATAATATCTTAGAAAATTTATAGATTGCTGTGTCTTCTTACTTTTAAACATCATTACTTGTCGTATTTCAGCATTTTCATTCAATTTAAAAGTCATGGAAATTATCTTAAACAAACACATTGAGTATTTCTTTATTATGGATGATGATTGAAAGATAAATATTTCTGCAAAGCCAGATAAATATTACCTAAGGAACATGTTTTTCATATAGTTTCTACAATCATTGATACAAGCAGGACATGTGGCATATTTTTCTGCACAAGACAGTACAAATTGCAACCCATTTTATTATAAATAATTTAAAATGAAAATAATGATAAAATTATTATACTATTATATAGTATTGCTTGCCTACTGACACTTTGTTTGGTTTTCTTAGAGATGCTTGGCAGTGTCTACTAATGACTTCATTAAGATAACTAATGCCTTATATTGAATTTATGACCAAAATACACTTGCTATGTCCTCATGTTAGTTTAGGCAATATGAACCTTTCCCTTAATTGTATTGACATTTTACCTGTTTAATAACCAAAACTGAACATAGAATGAACATGTTTACAACACTTTAGTACCATGTAGTTTAAAGATGTAAACTCTGGGTTTATGTTTTGAAGACAAAATATAAGTACACATTCTTTAGTTATAGAAAAGTATTTTTTTACTTCCTTAATCAAATCTAACAATGTAGCTAATGTTACAGTTGATTTAATTACATAAAACCATAATATATACCAATAACATTATAAAATATATGATGAATAAGCACTTTTTTCTACACTCTTTTCAGTCTAAAACCCACTGCATTGCTAAAGTAAAATGAAGCAGTTATCTATGATAAGATTCTGAAGATTTTATAATTTCAATTTCTATGTGGAAGAAGTACCTATACAATGACTACTAAGCCAGTTCTAAAGGGTGCCATATTTGGGATCCAGAAATATGGTGTACTGTCTGCTAGCTGCAAAGTCATGTTTGTTTTAGAACCATTAACTTAGGTTTTAGTTTACAAGAAAAATTTAAAATTAAAAAAAAATCTAATTTAAAGGCAATGACCTCACCACTTCGTATTTCTGGAACTGGCTGCTTCATAATCCAAAAGCTGTGCATGAAGCCATTGGTATGTGAAATCTTTTCTCTCTAATTTGTCATCAAAAGTAGCATCCAGCTGAGAAATTTTTTTACCTGGGGAAGAAGAGAGACACTCCTGTTTTTTGCTATTATTTAAAAATATTTTCTTTAAGAATTCCTAGATAAACTTGGCATTATAGCTTCTTGGAAAAGAAAAAAGGCAATGACTTCATTTTCATGCAGAGTCCAACTATTTACAATTCCTTCAGATATATTTAAGAAATACTTTTATATTAGTTTTAATTTTATGGTTTGTTTTCTCTTTTGGGATGTAATAGCCTTCTGAATAAATTTATTTTATTGGGAAATAAATCTATCCTTTGTTATGAAATCCATATAGAAGTATATGTTATACATACATTGGTTGTAATAGCTGCGATGAATGTTGCTTACTGTGCTATCTCCATAATTAAAATATGCACTCACTTATACTTATAATTCTACTTAGCAATCTGTAAGGTTAAAAAAACAAATCACTGTTATATGCAAAAGTCAACACATGGCAATCTTATTACTCTTATCTGTCTTTTACTGATATGATCTCTTAAGACATTTAAGACATTTTAATGGCAATTTCTGATTTGGATTCCAAAGCAATTGCATTTATGATATTATTTTTCAGAAATTACTACTCTTGGATCACAAAAGATATTCAAAGGTATAGAATAAAACAGTGACATTATGGGGAAAAAAAAATATGTATATCCTTCAGTTTTTGGACCATTCTGCTGAATAACAGACATGGTAAAGAGCATGAAGAAGAGGCTGTCAGAGTTGGAAGAGCGCACAGAGGAGCCATCATTGTTGCATGGCAACATTCATGGATTAGAATAATTTTTTATTTTCTATCCTCATACAAAAACTTTATATGTTAAATGTTTTTAGCACCTTCAACTCAGGGCTTTTATGAGACATTTGAAAACTTTTTTTCCTTTTTGGTACAAATGTTTATTTTCTTTCTCTTTGATATAATTTCAGATTACACTGATTTATCATCCCTCTTGCTAGTTATTCCTTTTGTTTTTCTTTCAAAGATTCTTCTTTCCTCACTGATAGGTGAATATGGTAGCTACTAGAAGGTTTTTAGCAAACTGCAGGAACACTTGAACCAGCAAAGACCACTTTACACCAAGTCCATTTGCTCACTATGGATGATTTAACTTTCAGTAACTCCAAAGGGAAGGTGGGGTGGGGACTGAGATATCAAAAGTGCCGTAGTTTTCATTCATGTTTTGACAGTATAAACTGAAGTTACAGGATATTCATCAATTCACCTTTCAAGGGATTTGGCATATTACAGGTAGTGTTTTTAAAATTTAAATTAAAATTTAGAATTTAGAATTTACTTTGCATAAACTGCAAAATATGCAGTTTTTGCCTCATTGGCATTTTACCTAGCTTTGCTGCGAGCTAATTGCTTTCAAATTTTAGCTCTAAGTTAAAGTATCAAAGCTGCTTATTTCATAGTCTGAAATACAAATAGGTTTTGTTTATTTGTCTTAGAATAGGGAGTCTCTATTCAAACCAAATCCATTCCTTAGGCTGAATGTATTCATTAGTAAGGTCCTGGTCCACAATATAAAGTCGTATCTGTCTTGCTAGTTACTCACAGACTAGAACTTCAGAAGAAATTATCCTTAGTTGATATAAAGAACTCCCATTTACCACCTTAGAAAGACAGAAAATGAAAATCTTCGATGGACAGTCACTGTATCAATGGAAATGAGGGTGTGAGGGCTGACTAAAAAAGTCAAGCAGTGAATTACTTAATCAGTGCCAAATATCGAAAGACTGATATTGAAAGACTGTTCATCATCTTCCTTTATTAAAGTGGGAACTATTTATTTTTTTCTAAATTTATGATATTACCTTCCTGGTTCAGGACTAGAGTTATCTAACCTTTCCATTTTGAAAATACATAGGTTCCAACTCCACTGTTATCCTTACAGCTCTTCATTCAAAGACAGATGTTGATTTATAACAAGAGTAAGACACATTGTGAGTGACTTCCTAAGAGGACTTCATCTGGAGATTAAATCTTCCACGTTTGTTCTCCAATGAGGAATAATCTCCCAAGAAAACATATTTATTTTTTTTCTTATCTGTATTTAGAGAAAAGTTGGCCCAGCGTTCCTATCTTTCTAAGAATAAGTATGTCTTGCAATTAAAATTATTTGTATTTATACATTCACTAAAGTGTTTCTATCTTTTTCTCTATTAAAAGGGAAATCAATATAGGGGATAAACCAGAAGTTCATGTCTGAGTCTGTGTCAGCAATGGTTGAAAAAAGATGAATGTGCAGTAAATTATAATAAAGCTTAAAAAACATATGAATACTTTAAACTTGGTAATTTATTTTCCAAAATTATTTAAATAAATTTCTTTAGTTGCAGTTTCAATTTTTTATTTAATTATGTTTGAAACACAACAGTTTTCATTTAATAAACTTTAATTTTTTTTTTTTCATGTTGATTATTGAAACATAACTGAAACAAAAATGTCAGCATGGTAAAAATGCAAACAAAGAGTTTTCTTCCTTAAAATTATATATGATCTTAGACAGAATATTCTTGTTCATATTAGTGTTAATAGTAGCTTTTTTTCTCAAACAGGCAGATGATCTTCAAGATTCGTTTATAATGTTGCAGAAAACTGTATTCTATTTTCTTATTTGAAACATACTTATATCCTTCCTTTTTAAGAGCAGTATCTAGCATTTTTATTCTTACAAAAAAAATCTATGTTATGAATTAAAACACTGCATTATCACTTTTCTATTCCACTTATGAACATCATGTGTTCAAGAATCTGGTGTATCAGTATCATTAAGATGCATTTGCTTAGTAGCTTTCTTAAATTAGGGCTATGGGTTTTTAAAAAACCTGGACCTGATTTTGTAGAAGTATTAACACTCATAGAAGTTTCAAGGAGCTGTAAGCTTTCTGCATCTTTGAAATGGATCAGACCCATAATCTTTAACTGTTAAACGCGGACAACTCTAAGACTATCAAAGAAAACAGAAATACATCAAAGAAGGCATCAAAACCCAAATTAATTTCAGAAGTATTTAAAGTATCATACCCTCATTAGACTATCACTCTAAGAATTCAATCTTTTTGACCTTTTTTTTTTTTTACATGACACACATGTTAATAATTTAAGATTGGAATTGTCTTGTTTGGCATTAATACAGTAATGATTTTTAGGTGTTGCCAAATAATCATTCACACAGATACTGTGCACTTAGGCCAGATACAATGCAGCAGTCAGGGCCACCTACTGGCAATTTCCACAAAATCTGAGCATCTAAATAGGGAGAACTTAGAAAAGCCCTGGCATCTGAAATATCTTTGGAACTGCATATTACAGGAAAGTAACAGATTCTTTTCTGGGTCACCAAATCCCCATGCAAACCTGTAAGAACCTGAACTTTGATATTCAAAAAAATGTCATCCTTCATCAGTCAAATTTGTTTGCTGAGTGTGCTGTGAGACAGGACGACTCACATTCAGTATAAAATATGGGTGCTATTATGTGTTTTAAATTAGACTATTTCTGGATAATCCATTAAGTGAACTAAAGGAGAGGGGCAAAGAATCTGCGGACTATTTCAGGTGAAGTAAATTTTACATGGAGTCAGTTTTCTTTCTTTCCTCCGAGATATATAGATCTTGTGCCCTCAGCTGTAACTGTCACTGTTAAGAGGACTGAAACACAGCCAAGGAAATAGTTTGGCATGTGGAAGCTGGAGATTCAAATCTCATCAGGATAAGGGGTACTTGAAACCCATGTTTCCCTGTGGCAGGGCAAGTGCTGTTAACAGCCAGCACACAAAAGGAAGGAGGATGGTTACACAATGTCTGCATTCAGAGTGAACTCAAGTTCTGTGCCTGGAAAACACCAATCTTGGTTGTAGTAAATGACAGCTATTCCACTCTTCATCGATTCATATGCAAAAGGATGCTAAAGAACCTGATTCAACACAGTAATTTTTTTTCCAAATCTATTTGTTGATGATGGGAAGATAAAAGGTCAAACTTTAATTTATCATGCTTATAAGCTTGCATTGTATTGAATCTTTAAAATCTTGAGTTTAGAGGGTGACTTAAATCACTTCAAACCTTGCTTCATAGGGAGTACAATACAAATAAAAGACTAAGAAACCTAAGACCTACAATGTGAAAGAAGGGCTTGGAAATTCTTCAGCATCCTAAGTTTTCCTCCCCTAATAAAAAAATCTGTGACAAGAGTTAATTTTCTCAATATATAGTCTAATTTCTACTGTCTTCTATACATTAATATATAATGTGTGTATTACACATTTATAAATTACCTTGAAATCACAAATCTAAAATCCAACTTTTTAATCTCATTTTTTTCATGTTATAAAAACAACAAAAAATCTTATTTCTGACACAGTCTGTATAATACACACAGAACAGAAAGTAAGAACAACATGAGTTGTTCCTGCTATTAAGGCAAAAAAGTGAAGTATCTGTAAAGAAAGGAAAACAACAATAATTTAAAAATTACAACACCCCACTGCCCTTCACCCCAAAACCCAGCCATATACTAGAATGTATGAGAAATTATAGGAATTTCTTTTTTTCTACAGAGAACTTAAAACATTTGTCAGACATGCACTTTGTCAGGAGTCACTGAATACTCACATCCATTACATAGCAATCACAAGAGAGCCCAAATTGTTTTGGATAAAGAATGGTATTTAGAGTGGTCCTTATCATGCTTACAGGTATTCTGTGACTACATTTCTACATTTATGGTAGAAATATATATGTGACTTCAAGACAGTTGGCAACATCAGGTGGCAGAAATTGGTACAGAGTTCTTACTGCAACTTCTAGTATCCCAGATGTTTATCTACAACTCAGGTCTGGAATTTTCAGATAATGGGGTACATACATTTCTACCTTACAAACATTTTCTTTTGATATATTAGTTACTTTTAGAAGATATTTTTTCATCTGACTATATCGACTTCCATCTCTAGGACCAGAATGAATGAAAAAAATACTAATAGTAGTGTCTGAGTGAGTTCACAGCTGAATAAAAGATGAAATAGAATTGCATCACAAGAATACTACCTCAGGTTAAGACCTATATAACTTTTGATGCTTAAAAATGCTTTATTAAATACTTTATAAATTATCACTCAATAAAGAGTTTTGAACATGGGAGTGCTGATCAATGTACAAGAGAATCTCTTTCAAAAATTATAAAAGTAGCTATTGAAAGGAAGAAAATATTAAAAAGAGGGTTTTCCCTAAAACTTTAGCTCTTTTTCTCTTTATACCAGGTATTCTGTATTTTTTTCAAACTACAAAAAAGGCCTACTATATTACTATTTGACCTGCAAACCTCCTTTTCTTCTCTAATGTCTTCACCAACAAGTTAATGCTATTTCAGCAGTTATCATATTTCAGACTGTGCTTTCTGTGCTCTCTCTTTGATGTCTTATATTGGATTATGCAAAAGCTGAATCCTTTAGTTGAGATTCCTACATCACTGAAAAAGTACAAATTTCAGCTTCTGAATTCAATGAAAACAGGATTCCATACTTGCACCTTCCCATTATTTTCTATTTCGCTACTTGTTCCTGCCCCTGCAGAATACACCACTACTATTTATCTGTCCCTAGCTTACTGTTTAAACTCAACATTTTATTTTTCCTACATCTTTTTTCATCCCCAATGGTGTACTTTTAAAACATAATTTTGAATTTATTTCTCTCTCTCTATTCATATTCCAGTAAGATCAAAGAACTCCTTCTAGGATCTCCTTATTACTTAACTTCTACTGCAACCCTCTGATCATACAAATACATCGCAAACTACCACTCTGTATTAAAATGCTCACATCTTCTACTCTTCTTGTAAGATGGTATATTTCCACCTGAATTGCTTGATAAGGTTCATTTTCCTAGCACTGACATCAAGACATCATTAAACATTTTTCCTTCCAATTTGACCAACTCTTGCAACTTTTATGAGTTATTATCGCTTCCTTTACTCCTCCATTTACATTAAATACAATTTCTTATTTATCTTCCATAATTTCCTTCATAATAAACAGCAGTTTCATGTTGTGATATTTCCTAAGACCTATGACACTTTTCTGCATTGATGTAAAAACCTAAAAAACTATTTCACCTGGTATGTACAGGAAACTACCTTACAGACAACTGTTCATTTCAATTTTGTTTTTTTGCTAATATATGACTGTTTGAATATGGAATTGCTTTATGTTTGAAAACCTTAGCTGGTTCTTAAAAAAACCTCAAAAACATCCCTGCCAAAAACAAAAATGAAGAAACTACAGAGGTGATACGCTATCCACATGCAGAGGAAGAGTTCCTGATGTAAACTACTTCTACCTGCAATCAGCATGCTTCAGGACCCACTCAGGCATTTACAAATTCAAAAGGAACATGAAAGACTTTACAGTGCTATACCATACTTGCACATTATTCTTTTGTGTAGTCTTCTGTGAACACAGTGTTATGTAGCCTATACAGTACCCACTTCAGCCACTCTGCACAGGCAAATTTCATCAACAGCACTGCTGAGAAGTGAGTCTGGAGCACAGCCAAGAGTTACCAAGAGTTCTTTGGATAGTCAAGGCTCTTGAAGAACTGAAGAAATCAAGAGGAGTAAAAAGTATTTTGAAATAGTATGTTCAACACTTCAATGTTTAGTTATCCATCAGTAAATGTAAGGTATAAATAAAATGGAAGTAGATTGAGCCTATTTTGTTTATCCTTAGTGCCTACACTCTCACACAGTTCCATGTCTCAAATTTCAAATCTGCCTAGCACACACCCTATCTCTAGCTCTTCTCATAAACTTTGGGAATTAATAAACTCCCGAGTGATGGATATTCTCTACTGAATAGAGGATTTTTTTAGTGTTGAGGAGAAGAATAAGAGATGCATTACATAAAACCCCCTTTTTTACAGAATATTTTGACAGATTTTATTTCTATCTATTTCCACTTCTTAAATGACTCAAGCAATTAGAACTTCAACACAAGTGTTTAGTTGCTCAGTGATGAAATGGTATTTCCAAGCAAGAAGAGATATCACTTTATATGTAGTCCAAACCAGAGGAGTATCTTCTTCTAAATTCAATAAACCAAGTAAAATTATTTAAGACCTAAGATCTTCCAAAGGAATTCTCAAAATAACAAGTAAAAAGGAACATTTTGTAAGTGTGCAAGAGGTCTAACTACTATGTTGTTCATCATAAAGAGGGCGAAACCTACACAATATAATCGATTTTTTTGAGGTGACAACCATTAAGGTAGGTTTTATTTGTAGTGAAGATATTAAAAGTACGGGAAAGGAACTGAAAAATTCTAACCCAACAAAATTTTTTTCAAAATAAAAACTAGAGGTTTCTATATGACAAGAAGATACATATGCCAAGTATTAAAAGGAACAAAAAAACTGTCATTACTCTGGGCAGCATGAATTTAGTCAGTAAAGCTGACTTACATCACATTAATAATTGTCTCATACTTCTATGAATAATTAAATGATGTAATTTTGTGTCACAGCTTCAGAATTTTCATTTTTAAAAAGTCTTCATTATACTTACTCTTGAGAATACACATCTTTCCTAGAAAGTTATCTGAATAATAGAAGAACTTGTTTTAAGAACTCATGCTCATCAACACATATGAAGTACCATAGTAGCATGCATTATTGGTACTTATTGCAGAATAACACTGCAAGTGAAATAATAAAATTATTGTACTAATGTCAATACATAGTTTAGTTATGAATGCCTCTGGATTTATTATCCATTCTATCTATATAATATATATAATGTAGATATGATGGCTCAAGATATTAATGTTTTTCAATTTAAAAGGGTTTTCTTTTGTTTGAGTAGAACTATTTCTGGCTCAATTTCTGATGCTGGCTGAAATATCTATTGGTATTTGATGAACATAGTGTGACAACAATTCCCAGCTCTGTCAGCACAGTAATGTGTAACAGCAGAACTATTCTCCATTGTCAAATATACACACAAAGTCTACACCGAGTGCAAGGCTGCTGTTTAATTTACTTCATAGCAAAACCAATACGTTTTAGGCCCTGAAGATCAGGCCTATCATTATGTCAAACATTGTATAAACAAGACTTGATTTAATGTTCATTTAATTAAATGGGAAAAAAGTCTCAGATAGACTCATAGTCTTTTCTTTTTCTTAAGACTCTACATCTAAAATTAGTTAATCCCCAATTGTGTGTAATTCTTATATATTTATATCCAGCTTAAAAACAACAATAAACATTAAACCTATGAGTGTCTATAAATAAATACAGACATAAAAGTACTAATTCTTCTTATTGAGTTATATTTAATTGGTTGATACATCATGGAAGACAATAAACAATATGAAATTCCAGTGTCTTGTAGATCTATGAAAAAAAACCAACCTTCCATTTGTAGAGAAGGTCAGGCAAAAAAAGCAAAAGAAAACCACAATTTGCCTAAGAGTTGCCCCAGGTTAATTCTCAATACATATGTCTCAAAGACCTTAGTATTTGTATAGATTTCTTCATTAATTAAACTGTGATTTTCAGCTGGTAAACACACGAAAACAAACAAGAATCAAGACATTGTATATAATTATAGAGAAATCAACACATATCCCCAGGTATGGGACTGACATTGATTTTGGATCAGTTATAGTTACAATGGCACAGGTTTTCTCTATCCATGCAGAAAAGGTTTGAATTATTTACCTAATGCATGAAGAAATCAGCTGAAAAAGGAATAAATTAGCCCTGACTCCTCCTGCTCTTTTACAGAATTTTGCTTAGAACTTTATTCAAATCCTTTTTTAGTAGGAAGATGAACACAAACCCCTCAGTTCTATTTGTGAACATAATTTAACTGTGTCTAATCTTGAATTTAAACAGTTTATGCTTATTGTAGGTGTGTTTAAATTAGTTTCTTTTTACTAAACTTTTAATATAAACTTGCTATCAAACTCTCCTACTCACTGTCTTTACATATGTGTGTACATATATATAAAATTTGTTTGAAAAGGTGAGAACAACCTAAATATTATGATGATTACAAATAGGTGAAGTTGCCTCATATGCATTCTGTTTATATTTGCAACAGCTTTTAAGACAGCCATAACTAATTAATTTAAAAGTGTAATTTGCTTTACCAACAGGTTAAAATGGTTGTTGACTTGTAACTTTGCTTGTTTGCAGCTGATGAGCTAATCTCCTGCCAATAGCACAGGAATTTACAGAGCATTAAGGTCTGATCCAGAGAGGAGTGAAATCTCATAAATTTCAAATAGGAAGGCAAACTCTCACTAAAGATTAAGCAAATTCAGTAGCTAATCTTATACTATTTACTCCAGAAGAAGGAAACAGATGATTATACTATGACTTTTAAAACCTTAGAGACTAAATGCAGCTATTAAAATTACATAATCTTTAATGAGAATTTGTGAACCAAAAAAAAAAAAAAAAAGAAAAAACCTGGCTGAACTGAGATTTTACTTTTTACTTGATTTTACTTCACTGTAAACAGTTACTGTCATGAAGAAGAAGGAATAGAATTTCATTGCCATGTTTGAGTGGAACAAAATACCCACTTTCTGCCTTATATAGAACTTGTTTTATAAGAAAGATCCTAATGTAGTTTTCATACAAAATAAACAATTTTAATAAAAATTAATCTGACTGAAAAGCTTAACAGAATTTTTTAAAGCATTTGAAGAAATAAAGTATTAAATGAAAATATTTACAGAAAGATTTTAATGTAACTACAAAAATAAGCCCAAAGCATTATTTTGTTCAGCAAGATTTTTCTGCTCTTCTGAAATGATAATTGTTTTAGAAGCACTAAGTTATGGGTATTGATACACAGGCTAGAAAAATGGGTACGTCTCTGCAGTGAAAATACAGAAAATGCATGTAAATAAATACAGAAACTCGTCTGTAACTTGTACCACAGTTCTTGAAACTTTCTTTCAATCTTTACACTTCTCCATATTCTGGTTCAGTGAATGCATCAAGAGGCACTAAAATTGGAGAAATATCTGAATAACATCGTCACCCTTAAGGCATCCAGGTCCCAGAACAGACTCTTCTTCAGCATTCTGGCTAGAAGAGGAAGAAAACAGGAGAAAAGAATGCAATGATATAGCAAAATTGTCACTAAACCCAAGATAACTTATTTTCAATTGTATTTAAAATCTTTTAATTCTACTCACCTTCTCCTGGATTCCAAACAGATTCTTCAGCTTTCACCTGACTGGTCCTGGATCACTACACCTTACAGTGCTCTGGGTGCTCACCAGTACTGCCTTGTTGTGTGACTGTACTAATTATACAATGAGAAAAAGGAATTTGCCCCTAATATTTCTATATTGAACAAACGTATTGTATGGGAAGTAATAAAAATATACAACACTCATAGGGGAAATAAAATTTGGAAGAAAGAAATTAGTATGATGCATGGATAGCACACATGCTTAGTAATTTAGTGAAACAGTAGTAACTATCTGTACAATGGTACAAAACTGAAAAATCCCAAGCAGCCATAAATGTGAAAGAAACAACTTTTCAAATTTATTCCAAGAAAGACTTTATAAACATTTGCATTTGCAATAAATTAAAGACATTTGAAAGATAATTTTGAATACAGTGCACACAACTCACATAGTATGATGACAGCCTATGCAATGTTTTAGCATATGTAGACCAGACTACAAGTAGAGTCTGACAAAACCTAAGAAGGCAGACCTGGCTAAGAGTCAGGAGTCACGCTTATTAAATTGAACTCTCAGGGGTATCATGCAATCAGAGGTCACAATCGAGGCAACAGAAGCAATGTCACGATATCAGAGAAAGGGCCAATTCAGACCTGCTCCCCGACAGGCAGTGAGGTCACGGCTTGCGGCAAATAACTGTATTAAAAGGGAATATTCTCTGCACACTTTTAGAACTGTCATCTGAACAAACAAAGCCAGGTCAGTGATAGGTTAAATCAGAACTTTCTGGCTTACCAGCACATAGCTTCCTTTCTTTTTACATTCACCGCTAATTTCTCAATTACAAAATATACATCAGGTACTAAAGCAAATACTCAGTAAATTTAACTTTAAAATACACAGTAGAGTTTAAATTCCTCCTTTTTAAAAGTTACATTCTATCTTTCATAAGAGATATCACCGGTTTCTTCATAAAATGAAAACTGCTGAGCTTGCTTCTTATCAGGAAATAAAAAAGCATGCATGTGTTTCAGAGAAATTTCTTTCCACAGTAAGGGTCTTAGTAAGCCTAATGCTCAGTGTGCATTTAGCAACCATTAAAAATACAGTTATTCATAATGTACTTGCTTAATGATGATTACAGAAATTAAGTTCTTTTGTCTGGGTACTTGGATTTCTTTATCTCATTGTCTGGACTGGTTATCTACAACATTCTATAAATGTGCTAATTTATGAAGTTACAACCATGATGGATTGGGAACCTGATAACACACTTGAAAAGAGAGAACAATTCTAGAATGTCATGTAAACAAAATTGTATTCAAAAATATTTTCTTGAAATGCAGACTTCCTTACCAATATGAGAAAAAATATGTAACTGCAAAATTCAGAATTTCTACCTTTTTTATATTCACAAGCCAGATAAAATATCTGTGATGCATACATCAAACTAGCACCAACCTATGAATTTCCAGTAACTGCTAACATGCTTTGATGAGAGTTGAACTGCAAAGTTATAAAGTAGGAACATTTACATTACTGAAATAACACACCATAAAAGTTGCATAGGTATCACTGCATAATTGTACATTTTCATTAAAGTACTTGAGTTACTTGGAATTCCTTGTAAAATTAGGTAGGTTCACTGCACATTCAATTCTGGATTATATGAAATCTATAAAAGCTATAGAACTTTGCTCTAAGAGTTAGTATTGAACAGCATAAAATTTTAAATTCCTCTATTTCAATTTTAATGTTGTGTTGATATTTTGCTTGAAAAATATATCTGAACAACAACATTATTAATTATAAAAGCAGAAAGATAATTCAATGTGTGTTTAATATTAAACTTGTGAAAATGACCTCTTTGGTATGCTGTAGATTTCTGACCTTATTGATAACGCTAATTCTACGCAACACCATAGTTCCCATTACAGAATAGAGAAAAAAGAAATTTCTTTAAAGCAAACTTAATATATTTTCAAATTAATTAAAAGCTCTGGTGTGAAAGCTTTCCTTTACTTCACCTCTGAAAGTGCTTAGAATAATGCCATTGTTAAAATATATAGCTACAGAAAACATTCCTTTAATTGGGATTTAAAATGTGCCATAGATTCCGATTGAAACAAGATTTGTACCTATAAAATATTTCTAAGGCTACATTTTATTTCTTATTCATATCATCATACCAAATGGAAATTCTTTTGCAAGAGGAACATTTGTGCAATGTAACATTTGTGACACAGATTCCATGGCCCATGTTTAAAAACCATTTGCATAGTAATATGATTTTAGTGCTTGAAACACTCATTTTGGAAAGCACTTTGAATGTATCTGAATATGCACTTTTAATGACCTCTTCATTAGCAATTGCTTTTTGAAGTGTAAAAAAAAATGTATTGGGTACTGTCCAGTAAAAGCAAAGCAAATAAACAAACCACCCCAATACTGACTGCAGTCCCCAGGCATCCAAACACAACAGCAACAAATTCAATAATTACTTTTAACAGGACATGCTAAATACAAGTTTTGTAACATTTTATTTTAAAGGAAATTAACCAAACCTATTCTCCCTTACCCCCTCCAACCAAATCCATTTGGATTTAACTTGTTGCTAAAATTATCTGTCTTTTGCACTCTAAGACCTGGGTCATGACCTTACTTAGGGACAGGAAATAGTTATCAGGTCACTGAATGGTCAAATGAAAAAGGATTTGAAATGCTTCAGTACTCAGGGATCTATTCATCCAAAATGATTGCCTTATGCAGTATTAAAAGCTGTGGATCTGAATGAGGAATCAACTTGCTTACATTTACACTGGCTGAGATGCAGATATCACACTACAAAAATTTTGGACATAAAATACCAAGAAGAGGAGAAAAAAGAAAGGCAAAATTGAAGAAGATGCAAATAAAACTATCTGAACTATTATATCATCTTATTCAACAATGAGAAAAAGTAGTTCTCAACCTCTGATGACATTTTGAGTGAAATTTCTCCTACTGAAGTCATCACTGGGTAGTTATTAGCAAAAGAACAGTAAGATTTTTCTTTTCTTGTGTTCAGTTCCTTTAAGGTTAATAAAAACAGGTAAATTAATATGTTATGAAAGCACAGGTAACCACCTACACTGGGTAGTTATTAGCAAAAGAACAGTAAGATTTTTCTTTTCTTGTGTTCAGTTCCTTTAAGGTTAATAAAAACAGGTAAATTAATATGTTATGAAAGCACAGGTAACCACCTATGCACTGTACAAAATCCTAGTTTTGGAAATTTATTGGAACAAACAAACACTCTCTAGGTTAGAGACCACATTCATATCCGATACACTAATAAAATCCTCATGCTACCACAAATTACAACAGTCTGCAAAATAGCAGAATCAGGAACAAAGAGAAAGAACACAGGCAGGTGAAATATGTGGTCAGAAACCTTGAATATATGCATACAAGAACCCTGAAGACTAGAACCACAATAGGAATTCATCATCTTAGCTGGTATGCATCTATGGTAAGTATCTCCTGTCCAGGAACTTCAGGCAAAAATAAGTGGTTTGGTTTTTTCTTTTTTTGTAATTGAAAGTGGAAAGCAAGAATATAAGAATATGAATAAAAATTTCATATGTCTAGATAATTTATAAATACTCAGACACTGAAGTGCACTGCATAAACCCACATAAATTATGTTTTACATATTAATTTTTAAACATAATTTCAGGATTACTTCATTCCATGAATACTGAAAAAATCCTACACTATCATTGACAGACAGGAGGCTAGAAAATTAGGCACAGATTTTATTTTTCAGTTTTATTTTATAATAAGAAACTGGACCAGTAGAACTATGTAACCGAAGCTTGAGTGCGTGCACTGTAAGGCCCCTGCAGTCCTTTACAAGTTTGCAGCGTACCGCTGTTGTGAACTGGGTTTGCACTCTGCCAGCAGAGCAGCTCTGACCCATGGAGAGCACTCCTTCAGATCAACACTGCCTCAGGCTTTACTGCTTTCTCCAAGAAGTCTTACATTTCAGGCATCAAGTTGAATTTCTTCTGGAGATGATTAACCCAAACCCATGACAGATTTTTTCCAAGATATCCAACTCCTTATGTTTATTTTATCCTGGCTCTTTTTGGATGTACTGGACACAAGTAACCTACTCATTTTACATGTTGAAGGGCTGGTGGAGAGCCATTAATTCCTTAAAATGAGAAAATATTTCAATGCAAGAGTTCTGTTGTGTGCGCTCAAACTAAATAATAAGAAACAAAGCCATAGAATTATGATTTCAAAAGATACAACCCCTTCTGCACTGCAAGTTTCTGTAACACATTTTCATTACATTTCAGGACAGATCTTATATTCTCTGAAAATGCATTATTTTGTCATTTTTGTCAGTGCTATATGGATTAGAAACTGCTTCCCTAATGTGGCATACAAATTTAGAGCCTGGGAGATACGTACCAGTTACAGTTTACTGTAAACATGGCAATTCAACTCATAGAATTGTAGCGAGGCCAGATTTCAAATATGGTTATTAATCCTTTTGGGATAACAGATCAATAAAAGGCAACTTACTTAAGAAATGGATGTTTACAAACACTGTGATGCCTGGGAATTGATGCCATTAATATTTCTCCATTAAAAAGAGCTGATTTCTAAAAGATGAAAACAACTAACACAAATTCTCACTTATAATGTCTTTTTACATGCTCTTACATAATAAACAACAGAACATTTAAAGCCCATATAAAGATGAATACTAGCATTCCAGCCTCAGTACCTTCTCTTAACTGTCATGTAGATGTGATTTGTCAAGCATCAGTGATTTGAATCAATACAAAATATATTAAATGTCATACACAGGTTTTTTAAAATGTATTCATATTTTATTATACAGAAAATCTAAGAAACTATTGTTGCACTGATCAAGTGCAACAATATTTTCATGAACTCACAGAATTAACTAATAGAAAACATTAAATTCCAACCTTCCAAAGTCTCACATTTGCACTTTCAATTATCCCTAGCAATAATAATCTATAAGAATGTTTTGCAATAATTTTAGCTTGAGACTATAAGGAGTTTCATAATTAGGAAATATTATAAAGCTAGAAAACAGATGACTAAGTGGATTCCTTGATATTTATCTTTAAATCATATGACATAATCACAAGCTCACTTTATTTCTTATTCTTGAAAAATATATGTTATTTCTACTGACAATTTCAACAGAAATAAATAAATATTTCCATAATTAAAAGTCACCTGAGAAAGCATAATCTATTCATTATCAAATTTGTACTGGTGAAACTGGTCTTAACGCTATACCCACTACATTTTCCTTGGTCACCATGAGCCTAAAATGACAGGAAATACAGTACTGCCAAGCAGAATTACAGGTTCCCAAACTACAGCAAACATATCTTGTCAACACAGCCTGGTGTATTTTTAATACAGTTAAACCACCAGGCATAAATCATTGTTCACATTTTTAGATGAAGCCACATTGCACTGCTTCCACTTTGAAGTGTATGGTATGGATGTGTCACAGATGGATATGGATATGACTAAAAATAAATATAGTATATATGCCAATAAATCACCTAACCTACAAAATTAAATAGAACACAATCTATGAAATTACGTGAAATAAAGTAAATCATATCCAAATAATACTTGGATAGTTTAAACGGATTTTCATCTGATCTCCTGCATTCTTCCAACTTGCTCCACAGATTGGAATTCAGCTTCCCATTCCACTGAACAAAAATTATTTGGATAACCCACCAAAACCGTTGAGGAAGCTGGATTAAAGAGGACCCCAAAAGACACATACTGTTTGCAAAGCTTGTAGCAAAAAAATGTGCTTGGCCTTAAGGCTCATTCTTCAGTTCTCAGCCACTGTACTGGGACTAAGTATTCACACTGTTGGCTAGAAAAGTATCCTTTCTCTATGTAAATGAAATTACAGATCCTGTAATTACAGACCCACAGATGGCAGAGATGCTCTGTTACACGTTCAGCCAGGACTAATTGGAACTTCCCAAGAGGAGTCAAGGATAGATTTTTCCTTCAGTTCCTGATGCACTTTACCCAAAACAGTCAAGACTATTTTACATTAAATTAAGAACTGAAACAGCCTCCAGACAAAAAGAGGACAAGTAGTCATAAAGCTTTCTAAAAAATATGCTTTGATGCAAAATAGGAAATTATGACAATTATCTGTGTGCCGTATAAAGTTTCCAGAATTTTGAGAGCTTTGAAATGTCACCATCTACAAACAACAAATATATCTCCAAGAACATTTATTGAACAAGAATATTCATTAAAGAAGGCATATTTTGTTTGTCAGCTACCTGAAACTAAATGAAACTCAACAACCATGATGGAAGCATAACCTTATCTCACCAAAGAAAGCAGTGCAATAAACACAGTCCCAGGAAATGTCCAGCAAATCATCAGGAGTACATCAAGTCAGGCTTTCATCTATCTTCAGGTTTTTGATCAGGGTATAATTTGTTATGAGAAGCAGTAAATATATATTTATACTTTCATATTCTACGGCTCACTTTCAACCTACTCAAGTTAATGTCACAAAAAAGATTCAAATATACTTTTATTTAACTAATAGTTTAAATGTATCTATAATACAATGAATACATGCATTAAATTAATTTTAAATAAACTGAAACTGTGTCTGACAGAAAATGTTAGGATTTCAAAATGCATGTTGATACTATTAATTACACCAAAGAGTAATTGTTCAAAATTTACTTTCCCTTTAAAATACACAAATAAAAAGTCATAAGTGCTACAATTATTGAATTATTATACCTAATTACACTCCTGGTATATGCTTATATATTTGTGTGAGTATAGACACATGTACTGCATGTAAATACATTGACACATACAGACACAGATATATTGACATTTACAGTAATGCACTGAATTGCATTCCCATGGTTTCTGCCTCCACATGCTGCCTGTATTTTTAAATGGTAAACTCTTCTCTGTGAGAATAATATTTCCTTGTGCTATTAGCATGGTGTTTGTATTGCAAAGGGGTTTATTTCTGCCTAAATTCTGTGTGCTACTGTGATTCAAATGTGAAATAATGGTCCCTGGTGGGGATTTGTCTAGCATCAGTGAGCAAAGCATGATGATTCATCCAAAATGTAATAAACGTTTTAAAAATAAATTTTGAATATTTATGAATAAATAACTCAAATTTTGAAAATGTATTTTCCAATAACATGTATGTCAACTTAGAGATGTGTGCATTATCCTATGGGATTAAAGTTATGCACAGCATATTGCATATCAGTTTATCAAAGCAGGAAAACGGGAAGGAAAATTATGACAGAACAATAATCTCAGGAAAACAAAAGCATCAGATATTAACCTCATTTTTTTTCACTATTTTTGTATCTCTCATGCTTTTATTAGTTTGGTCTTCTTTGTAGTCTTACACACAAAACCACAATGAAGACAAAAGACATTCATCATTCATTTTAACTAGATTTCTTAAATATTCATTACCATGATGTGTTCCAGTTTGAAAATCTAAAACTGTTCTAATTGTTTCACTTCCTAGGGCATCCCCTTTCAAAAGTAGTGATTCTATTATTTAACAGATAACACGTGTGTACTTGCTGTATTGCTGTTGATGTTGACTTCTCCCCTCCATTTCCCAATTTAAAGAAATAAAGAAGGAATATATAGAATGTGCTTTTTTTTTTATTTAGTTTTTTATGAAGAAGATGATTTGGAGTTCAAATTTTCTAACCAAGGACTCCTATGAGTCTGTGAAAGTAAAAGGTTTTGAATGGAAGAAGTTTATTTCCACCACACAAAGGACAGGTGTGGGTTCTATTGAATTAAAATACAATGACCACAAGATTTATGGATACAGAGTGAAAACATTCCACCTTGTTACAGAAAGAACTCCAATGACAAAACAGACCCAAAGAGATCTATTGCAGGCAAAAGAGGAAGAAATGCTTAAAAGGTAAGAGGGGAAATGGGAAACAAGAGAAGACATCTCTGATAACACAACTCTGTGAAGTTATTATGCAGGTGCAAAGTGTTACTAATTCTAAATTTAGAAACTCCTATATCTGTCTGATGATATGTCACATGCATATAAATAAATGCTGTGTGTTGTACTCTCTAATTCACAACCTAGAATTTTCTGTACATAATGTCTGAAGTAGCAATGACTCTGGCAGAAGGACAAATTTCTGTTCTGGTCAAGCAGAAAAGTATTACTTGTCTTCTTGAAGGCTCAGCAGACTGCATGTGAGCAGGCACGAGTGGTGAAAAAAAGTTTCTGTTTATTAGCCTGCTAGAGGAGTAAAATGGTCCTTGAAATGAAAGATAATTAAGAGCACCACCACTATGCTTGCCTTTTGATATCCAATCTGCCTTGGTACCTTCTCTCCATAAATTCAAAAAGTAACTGCAGTAATATTTAGAATGCGTACATCGGCTTTTCAAAACAAAGGGAAATGTTTTCAGGCACAGCAAATAAACTGGTGTCAGGAAAGCTAACCTAAACCTACACTGACTTTAGGATGCTGAACTTGTATTCAGGCTTATCTCTGGTTTTGAGCATTCCTACAATTGTTTCTGTTGGACATTCACTTTTTCACAGGCAGCCTGCCTGTCCCGTTTCCTCAGCATATGATGCATTCTGATGTATATAAGCATATGCCACAGAAGTATATATGAGATACTGGGGAATGCTCAGTCAGGTGCAGTACATACAGACTTTCTGTAGTTAAGGTAAATTCACGCTTGGATCCAAGGCCAATAATAGTACAAAAATATTTCCTCTTTGGAATTCACCAAGAATTGTTTCCAAATAAATTTGAGCATGGACTCATGAATGTGAGGCAAATCTAGGCTTCCATACAGCTAAGTTAATTGACTGAACTGCAATTCATGTAGACTCCGATTTATTTCACACCTGTCTCAGACATGTTCTAATTTTTATCATCATACAGTTAGTGCTAATACAGTATAATATGTAATTTTAATTTGTGAAACTGGGAATTGATCAGATAGCATATGACTATGTCTTTGAAAAAGATAAAAACATAGAGATGAGAACTTTCTGCGTACACTCTTGAGTTGCAAAAAGAATCAAAACAATATAAAATGGAGATTATTATCTTCTTATAACAAGGGCATTTTAAAGAGACTTTGCCTTATTTTAATTGTACAGAAACCAATGACTGTTTAACATGACTTTCTACAGTAAAAGAGCTACACTGTTTAAATATTTGTGAAATATTTATGAAAAAGAATCTAATATTTACATGCTGAATGTTCTTTCCTTGCCTTCTGTCAAATGGTGAATTTCTGGGGAATACTTATGAAAGTACTTTCCAAAAAAACATATTAAGGATTTTTAGGAGTTAATATCTAGCTTTGGAAAAGGTGGCAATTTAATGAAGAATTTGAAGTGATATTTCATTTATGAAATTTTATTCTAGTACTTTGTATTTTATATCTCTCTTACAGGCTTTGACATTTTCACGATGAAGATTTAATAATAAAACAATAAAAAAATAAGTTAGGTTCAATTTCCCTATGAATTAAGCTCTAGGAGCACCTCTTGCTCTCTGCAATGAATTGAAATTGAAATGTTTCACTGCTGTGACTTGAGAAACAGATAAGTTCCTTAAACCTCTGCCTTTTTCTATTTGCACATACTGTTTTCTTATTTTGAGTAAGCCTGTTTAAAAGACATTGCAAAATATATATGCTTATATGCATAAAATGAAATACTTGTTCATACCTTCAAAGTATCCAGCATTTATATGCTGTGTCTTCCCTGGTGGTTTCACAGAAAGATGTTTATTTTCATTGTTTTTGAACAACGCCAGGCGCACAGCTGGGTCTAGATGACAAGAACAAGTTAAAATCAAAGGTCAGACCTGGCTCATTCATTCCTTCAAGCAGTTTTTCACCTTTTAGCCACTTAATAAATGAAAATACCTTATAAAAGTAGGTTTTATATTCACAAGGGATTACACTTTCTAAAATAAAGCCATATAAATACACATGCAACTGAGAACCAAAGTAATTGTTTTGCAATTTTAACACTGTTGATCTTTCAGCTCACTCATCTACAAATTAAAAATAAACTCTGAAGCATGTATTTGCAGAAAATATTTTTTAAAAATCTGGATTTTAAGCCTGAATTTAAAGCAGAAATATTAACAGGGTACATATCAAGCAGTGTTTCTAAAAGCTTTGGGTCATAATTATTCAACAGTTTAAATTAAGACACTTACACCTAAAAATGTTAACAGAACACAGCTTATTTTTGAGGCTACACTTTTAGATAATAAGCTAGTCTTCCTCCATCTTCCATCTTAATTAAAATTTAAAAATTGAAATTAAAAAATATCCCAGAAGCCTACATGCTGAAGAATGAAATCTTGACTGTTTCTTAACTGTTACTTTTAAAAGTTTGCAAAGTGGTACAGATGAGCAGATCATTGTATATAAATCTATATAAGACATGTTCCTAGACTGGCAAAAAAAAAAAAAAAGAGTTTAATTAACAAAAGCTACACTGATGCAAGAAGCACACAAGTCAGGAGAAGTGATTTTCATGTTATTTACAATTTGAAGGAAGAATTTTTTGCTTGGCACAGGAGGAAAGTCAGAGTTTAAGGGAAACAGTGCATTAGAAGGAATGTGAAAACTGTGGGCACAATGCAGAATAAACCAGTGATAATACTAAAAAAAAAATAGGGACTGAAAAAATATAGATACAATAGCAGATACACAATGATGAGCAAAGTATAGAGAGTTTTGTAGATATGCCATGGAGCAAGGTAATATGACTAACAGAATGCCAAAGAAAAGATACAAGAAATATGTTTAAAACACAGTAGCCCAAACATATATTCCCACTCTCAGGAATATATGAGAAACCATAAGGCAGAAGAAGCTTGTCTACAAAGATGACTAAAAACTGTCCGAAGGGAAGGATCTAAATTTTCTCAAAGAATGTGTGTGTAGCAAAAATTAATATGTGAGATACTGCCAGAACAGACAGAGCAGAAAAACAGGTTATGGAAGGAGTCAAAGAGGATTCAGACATAATACGTTAGAATTACTATTTATGTCTTGTGCTTAATTTTGAGTCCGTTACATGATCTCATTAGTGTTTATTGAGAGGTTTATAAGACCATGACAATACTGCAGCAAAGTAAATAGCTTTTTTGTTTGTCAGTTTTCTTATTTCTGAATGACCAGAATATCCTATTAAGATGGAGGGCAACTTCTTATGAATGAAGAAGGTGCGAATTTTAACAACCATTTGTAAAGTTGGTTTTGACTACCTCCCTACAGTTGTAGTAGGTACTTCAACTATAAAATAAAGAAAGATAAAGGGCTCCTAACACCTCAGCTTTTTCCCAGAGAATGGAAAGATCAATGGTAAACCTGGAGAAGATTTCTAATGGGGTGTGGAACTCTAAGAGTTTATGCATTGGCAAAACACATCAAGATGTTACAGTATACTTGGTCAGCCCACACTGCAGCAGCATGTGGTTGACAGAATGTTCTTAATGGTGCTAACCCCTCACAAAGCAGCAAACTTGACTAATGAAGGAATGGTGGCATGTGGGGAGGAACTAAATTAGGTCATGTCTTCACAAGGCAGAATTAGTGATACCTTACAATTTGCTATCTCAAATTGGCCAAGAGCCTCTCTCATTTGGTTGTAGGATGTTTAAAGCTTTCAGGTTGACCCAGAGGATGTCATATTTAGAGTAATTTTAACTCACTTTTACTAGCTAAATTCAATGAAACTATCCAAGAAACAAAATAAATAACAATTAGCTCCATTAGTTTCAAAGATGAATTCTTAGAATAATTCTGATAAACAGGTAATTTTATTCACAAACTGTACTGCCAGGTTTGTAGATTCTTTCACTCTGTATAAATGGATAAAGTAGCCGTCCAACTAAAAAAAATTTGTATCAGACTAGTGTTCATCAGAATAGCAAAATTTTGGGACAGTGAATCACAGTAAGACTTGTGATTAAAATACCTTGAAATTGTATTACAATATACTTTAAAAGTTTTCCTTGAAATTTCAGATAATAGAAGTTATAAAAAATATTTTAAGCATGAATTATTATTGTCGGTTCTATAATTTTAAGATACATGGCCATACAAGTCCTGCACATAAATAAAAATGTAAAAATACTATTTTTTATAATTGTAATTTTTCCAACATCTAGCATACAGTGTTGACAAAAAAGACTTCTTCTTCCAGCTTTATACTAGTTATAAAAATGAGTGTCTTTCTTCAATAAATGATCAAAGACGAAGTGACAAATCAAATAAAACCCCTTAAGACAAAATGCAACAGAAAATTTCCAAAGTAATTTTGATTAATTTAAAGTAATTCCTGAAATAATATATTTTTTTCCTATGTAGGTCTATTGACATTGCTCCAAAATGTTTTAAAAATATCATCTTTTCTTTTCCAACCTCCCACCCAATTCTATGAAAACACCAAGTCCAAAGTTAAGCTATACTAAAGATTTTTGGTGAAGTCACTCAGAGTTATTAGTCCCAGCTTAGATTTCTCAAACATTTATTTTTGCACAAGAATAGCAGCAGCAAAGTCTTCTGTGAACTGAGAAGAAGGGCAAATAATGGAAACTCTTCTAAGAGATTTCCATCAGAAGATTCATCTTTGAATCTTTGAAAAATAACTTAAAGAATCTACATGGATTTAACCTAGTGCCAGACTACTTGAATTTGTACCTACCTGGATCACCTCAACCATTGCCTACAGCTCTTCTGTTATTAAAAATGAGTCCTTTTCTTTATCTAGTCCCAAATGTAAGCAATATTACATAGATTAATTCATAATACTAGTGGCTTTTTAGTCTCTGAGTGAGCTGGGGAAATGAACTGCATGTATGCTTTGATGATGAGCAATCAAATGTTTTAGATTTCACAGAGAGAACTGTGAAAGAGTCCAATAGTTCAAAATCATAGAAATATCTTCCTGGATTCAGGCATACTCATTTAAATGTGGTTTATCAGATGATGATCTGTACTCTCAATCTAGAAACCAGGGAGGTAATTTAATGTACATTCCTTGGCTGCCTCAAAATATAGAAGTTAAGTTGGACAAACACAAGATGTCTTATGGAAATAATATGGAAGGATTAGTTACTGCCTGATCTGGCACCGTGTTCCTAACTTCTTGTTAATATCTGAAACTGAAAAATTAAAATATTTACCATTCATTTTTGTTGTGCAATACCTGTAATTAGGAAAACTTAAACATAATGCAACAACTTTAAAGAGATGAAGAGACAAAGTTGTACACAGCAACAGATTCTTATCTATAATGTAAATTCACTTGGAAGAAAGACCAGATTTTGTTCCATAAATGGTATAGCAATTAGAACTCCAGTTCATCCATGGCTGGATTTCCTAGAAGACACTTCTATCCAGAATTGACAATCACAACAAAAGAAGCTTTTTTTCTGTTACTAAGAAAATATCAATGGTCATTCATGTAATGTGTAATAAGGAATAATAATATGGCACAAATATTCATTCTGACTGTTAAGATGGATTATCTGTTTTGGAGTTGTGTATTTGAGGAAGGTGGGTTGAGTTTTTTACTGTTTTTTCTTTCATTTTTTTAACTAGAATTAATTTGTTGTCTAAAATTCTAAACTTCAACTAAAAATATTTGCTGACCTCTATGAAATATCTTTATCACTGGGTTCTGGTTCTAGTGATCAAGGTCCACTTCAGCTGCTTTTTACCTTTTTAAATTTTTTTTCCTACCTATGTGGCATAAAGTATTACCATATAATCATAGAACCATTAGGGTTGGAAAAGACCTCCAAGATCATTAAGTACGTTTGACCAAACACCACCATGCCAACTAAAGCACACCACTAAGTGCCATATCCAGTCATTTCCTGAATGCTTCCAGGGATGGTAACTCTACCATCTCCCTGGGCAGCCTGTTCCAATGCTTAATTAAACTTTCAGAAAAAAAACAATCTTCCTGAACCTTCTCTGGCACTGCTTGAGGCCATTTCCTCCTGTTCTGAGGCTGGTTGCCTGGGAGAAGAGACCAACCCCCACCTGGCTACAGCCTCCTTTCAAGCAGTTATGCCTGAGCAGAACTGAGCAGTTAAGTCTCCCCTAAGGTTCCTCTCTTCCAGGCTAAACAACCCCAGCTCCCTCAGCCACTCCTCATAGGACTTGTGCTCCAGACCCTTCCCCAGCTTTGTTGCCCTTCTCTGGGCATTCCCCAGCACCTCAATGTCTTGCAGTGAATGGCCCAGAGCTGGACACAGGATTCAAGGTGTGGCCTCACCAGTGCCAAGTACAGGGACACAATCCCTGCCCTGGTCCTGCTGGCTGCACTATTGCTGAGCCAGGCCAGGATGCCATTGGCCTTCTTGGCCACATGGGCACATGCTGGCTCATGTTCAGCTGCTGTCAACCAGCATCCCTAGGTCCTTTTCCTTTGGGCTGCTCTAGAGTCACTGTTTCCTAAACCTGTAGTGCTGCCTGGAGTTCTCATAATCCACCTGCAGGACCCAGCACTTCATTTCGTAAAACCTCATGCAATTGGCCTTGGTCCATCAATTCAGCATGTCCAGATTCCTCTGCAGAGCCTTTCTGCCCTCCAGCAGATTAACTTAGTGTCATCTGAAAATTTACTGAGGCTGCCTTCGATTCCGCCCCCCTGCCCCTACCCATGATCATCAATTAAGAGATTGAAGAAGTCCAGCCCCAGTACTGAGGGAACCCCACTAGCGACCAGTTGCCAACTGGATGGAGCACCATTTGCTACTGCTCTGTGCGACTGGCCATCCAGCCAGTTTTTAATCCAGCAAAGAGTGCACCTGTTCAAGCTAGCTTCTCCAGGAGAGTGCTGTGGGAGGAAGTATCAAAGGCTTCACTGAAGTCCAGGTAGACAACATCCACAACCTTTTCCTCATCCAGCAGGTGAGTCACCTGGTCATAAAATGAGATCAGGCTGGCAGAAGCAGGAGCGGCTTTTTCTAAACCCATGCTGGCTGGACCTGATCCACTGATAAGAGAACTTTTTCTTTGGAGAGGTGTGGGAAGGGGCTTGGGAGATAGTCCCCCTGAGTTGCTGTGGGAAGCAACCGATGTGTAACTTCCCACCTCCCCTGTTGTCAATCTTCTGTTGTACCTTCCCCTCATTCCTGTCCATCACTATGTAAGCCATTCCCCAGTTCTGGAAAGTTCTTTGTTCTTTGTATCCCCATTGGCTCCTTCCCTGTAACCACTCCTTCCCCTTGTCCCTATTGGTTGTCACCCCATCACTCACCCTCTTCTCCGCCCCTGAACTCTTCCCTCATTGGTTGTTCTCTACCTTGACCCTCCTTCCCTGTTGCAGATATATTTCTTACCCCACCCTCAGCTCACTGCTCTCAGAGCGAGCTCCTTTCCTGGGAGGTTATGTCCCATTGCTCCCTGCTCCACCTTTCCCTACGACAGCCCTTGAGGAAATAAAGCTGCCCGAGCGTCATCCTGCTATCGGTGGAAGCCTCGTTATTGCTATCCAGCTCCTGAGGACCTGACCCTGTAGCAATCCCAGTGGTCACAGGACTCAGGCGCCTCAGAGAAGAAAAGGTTAAGCAAAAAAGTAATGCACCAGTGTAGGAGAGACAAGCTTTCAGCTGTCTTAAAAGAAAAAGAGTTTAACTGAGATGCTAATATAAAATCCGCAGGATGAGGGAAATTCCAAGTTAAGCAAGCAATTTGGTACTATTGTGCCAATACATCTTTAGGAAGCTAAGATTGTTATGAGTCACATCCACTTAAGCACCATGAGGTGTAATAATGTCTGCTGTATTTAGATTTTGAATTAGAATTTCTGTAGAATTATTATGCACCCAGGTTAACAGGAATATTTCTGATATTATGCCAGTTTTACTTGGCTTCAAATTTCTGGTTTCTTGCCCATACTTTTTATATTATCTTAATGCAAAGCAAAAATAGTTGAAGCAGACACAGCATACATTTCATATCAGTAAAATGCCGGCCTTTAACTACATAAGCAAGCATACATAACAGCAGTGGATTGGGGCATACAGGCCTTAAGCTCATTAGTTGGTGGGACTGGTCTTCTGCAATATAAGCCTTGCCTGAATCACTCCCTATCAAAGGCTATGCTACTTTAAGCTCTCTCTACCTTGAAATACAACACAAATTCAGTGCACTTGCTAGTATTTTCCATACTTTTTTCTGAAGATATGTGGCCAGACATATGAGCTAAGACACTTCTCAGTTACTTCTACATATCTAGAGTTTAACTTTGTACTTCAGCAATTCAGTCTAGCTTTTGCATCTAGGCAATGGAGAACTATAAGTGCTTTTACAGTGAGATACAAGTAGCCTGTTTTTGAATTATGTTTTAGGAGGAAATTTCTTTTCATAAAACAATGCAGATGACTAACTCATATCAAATGTATACCATCACTGTTGCACTAGTAGAAGACAAATGTTTTATCTGGAAAATAAAAGGGAATAAATTTCCACACCTATATTTAGGATCAAAGATGTTCAGGGCTATCCAGTCCAGGTTTCCAACCCAGCAGATGTCTTGAAAATATTAAAAAGCAACTGTATAACTCTCTAAATGTAAGCTGGTTTAACACTTTGCATTTGTGAATCTCAGCTCTAACTAAGGTAAAGGACTTTGACAGCATATGGAACGAGAAAATCTACTCTGACAGCTAGTTTGTTCCAAGGGGATCCATCAATACCTTATCATTACCTGCAAGTAACGAGACCTTTACACAAAATATAAAAGATGTTTGGGATTATACTGCAATCTCAACATAAAAGCTACAGGTTTAATGTGAAGAGCTTATAATTTATTTGTATCTTGAATCTTTGGAGTTGCTGTTGCTTTGCAGTCTCTCAGAGCTTGAAGTTTTACTTCTCTGTCAGATGTGCAAGTAGGTATAACATCGAAAATTTCTTATTTATACCTCATAATTCCACTTCTAAGTGGCTGCTGGTTGTTAACGTTCTAGTGGGTATGACTGCTTAAGAAAATATGACTATTTTCTTATAGTTAGCATCCTTCACCTACTTTCAATTAGAAAGCTAAAAAGGAAACAGTTGCAATTATAAGACTGAAGAGGAGGAAATCCAAAAGAAAGAACAGAAACAGTTTGCTAAAACTACATTCTACAACTTTCCATATGCATATCACTAAGTACGAGATAAATGAACCTCATTTCAGTGGAGATGAAGGCAATAGGATGGTAACTTCTATGGGAGCATTAAAAGACAATGCTAACATCTACTTATTCAAATTAATTTCAATCTGCTTTTGAATATTAGAAAGAATAAAATCTCTCTTGTAATTCCTGCTTTAGGAGGGTTAAACTCAAAGCAATTGCCTCAGCGTCTGAACTCTCACTCCCCAGTTACACTGAAATTGCTAAAAGTAACCTAGCATGCGCTGTACCACACAGAGAACTAGGAAAGGTACTCGCAGCCTAATGGGTCTGGTTACAGTTGCCTGATCTGGAGCTGGCTAGCCTCAGGATAAGGTGTGTCCACTCTAATTTAAATGCTGAAAAGTTCTTCTCTCCTACCAGACCCTCAAAAAGACCCTGATTTACTCTTATTTCTTTTAGAGGATATACCTGGTGGAAAACAAAATTATATATGTGGAGATTCTTTTCACATGGAGAATATATGTGGAGATCCTTTTCACATGGAGAATATTTGATCAGGATAATTTTTTTTTTTTTTTTGGTATAAGACCAGAGCTTTAAGATCAATTAAATATAAAAATACTCGTTTTGATTTATGATTTCCATTATCAATTTCCATTAATAATTTCCTTACAGACCAAGGAAGGACTGACTGTCAGTGTGCTGTATGAGAAATAATAGTCAGTTTGATAATCTTTTCACTGAAAAGGGATGGAGTAAAATATTTTCAGTCGCCTTTTTTTGGTACTGGAAGCTATGCTTTCTCTTCATCTGAAAAAACCCTTGTGATTTCAGTGACTGACAGAGAAACCCATACAGGCAAATTATACACACAGGTTATTTTTGTGCTTGATGTAATAGTCAGAAAGACAAAAAAAATCTATATGAGGTAGTGTCAAGAGAAGAAAATTTGAAACTATAAAAACATTGGGCAAAAGGTTTTTCAATTTTTTTAAAAACTAGCAATGTACTTTGAGAATATTCCAAGCACTACATTAAAAAGCTCAACACCCATACATCATATTGAATAATCTGAACAAAGTGAACATAAACATACCCAAGAAATCCATTAGAACTACAACAAAAACAGGACAGCAAATTTGATATGCTCAATCAGACATCTACGACTGAATTAATTACTAACATAAGACAAACAGCAAATGGAGAAAAGAAGATATAACCTAATAAGTTTTATTCATCTAAAAATTCTAGAGGCCAAAAAATGGAATATATATTAAAAAACTCAGCTGCACACCCAATACTTATTACTTTTTTTTTTTTTTTTATATGCAGTAACATGGTAGGGCACCATGGAAGCTATGCAGATTTCAAAATATTAACTTTAACTTCTTACCCATATACTATCATTTCCACAAAGCATGATTTGCTGATTACATGTCTTTTTGTTGCTTACCCCTTTTATTATTTTTTAACTACAGATAATTTTTATCATATTTAGTCTTAGTCATAGTTATGGCATTTAACGCAGAAAAAATTTTACAGAAAAAATCTTTGCCTAGATATATCTGTAGGTTGGGTTTTTTCCCTTTGAAGAGCAAAATATCTTTCAATATGTTCAACACTTAATACAGAAGAGTTTTGCAAAGTTATACAGAAGAGTGTAGCGTGATACAAAATATAAGTAAATAAGGGTGCATTTTCTAAAGACCATTAATATTAGGTCCTATTTTCAACTAGGGTCTTACAGGTTTAAATGTTTCTTGTACTATCATTATTTTACTAATACATTTATTAATATATTCCAGCAACCTATTAGCATAGCATATTAACAACTTCTAAGGAAGGTTCATTGACATCAGAAGTATCTGAGAAGAACTAGAACACAACTGGATGAGAAATTGGATAAGCTTTATCTATTTGCACAGTAAATATATAATTTAAAAAATGTAATTATGTACTTTCAAATATGTCACACTGTGGTTTTCATAAATAGTTCTTGCGTAAGTCAAAATTTTTAACCTAAGATCTTCTCAAGAAGAAAATACAAGAAACACAAAATTCAGAAATACAAATTCCACATCGAGAAAAAGAGATACATGAACAGGAAGAAATAAAATTTCTGCTTATCATAGCTGTAAAATATTTAACTTCAAAATCCAGTAGAATGGTTTTTAAAATCGAAATATGTTGATTTAAACTGAGTTGTTTTTACTAAATCACACTCCACCTTTATTCCAATTAATGTTTAATGTTGTACAAAGTTTTTAAAGGAAACACTTTTAAGAAAGGAAAAATTACATCAATATGAGCATTATTTTAACTGTTGACTTACCTAAACTTTTATTACTGTACTTTTTAGGTTTCATTTTATGGGCCCTCTTCAGCACTAGCTGTGCAGTAGAAGTATCCTTAAAACCCCTAAGGGAAGAAAATGACTCACTAAATATTTCACATGTATTATGTTACACCAGCTGCATATTATTGTATAACACATTTTTCAAAAACAATACTGGTGTGTAGTACTGATCCATAGTGTGAATCTTTCTGAGTTACAGAGATAGCTGCAATTCTTAACATTACATTATTGCAACCTATTAAGATAGTTTCCCAGACACTTACAAAAATAATTACAATAATTTTTACTTTGGTAGAAAACAGAGGTTCTTCAAAAGTGGAACTTTAAAAAAGTAAGCAACAGCCAACTATACTATACCTATTTTTAGAATTCACTGTGTAAATAAAAGCTGAACATACCATTCTTCTGCTATTTTCTCTTCTTTTTCAGACATAAATAAAACCTCCTTTTTTTCTTTCCAGTTAGAAAGCTGTAACATTGTTTCCTTCCCTGACCTGGAAACAAAGTGTAAGAGCAATACTGAAAGGTAAGTAAATAAGAAAAGGTCTGGGGTTACCCTATTTTGCAGCCTTTGCTACTCTGCAACTTGTTTGTGCCTTTTAAAGGCACTTTTGAAGCAATGATAAAAAAAAAAATCCATTTTAATACTCCATGAAGGTTTTATCTTGGAGTGTAATAAAAGTCTGCCATCAATTTGAAATGTTTACATTTCAATTACTTGAAGAATATTTTTCAGTCCTTTCATAGAATGCAGCTGTTAAAGAAATCCCTTTTAATCTTTATCTAGTCTTAAAGATCTCTATTTCAACATCTATTTCATAACAGATATGAAAAAAATAGAAGTTTTATGATTTATAGTCAAACCTAAATAAATAAAACTTATATATTCTTATATTCTTAATTACAGTTGTGAATGAAAAATAACAACTGAATTTAATATATTTGGTTTTAGAAAGTAAACACATTTTAACTCCAGTAATATCACATTAACCAAAAGTAGTAAAAGCATCAGAAAATAGGTTCTTCTTATCCTTTTTATTTTTCTCAAATCCAAATGACCTAAATTCAGTTTAAAACAATATAATTTAACTTACCTGCTATGAAAATCGATTTTTTCTGCTGAGTATGAATGTGGTCTGTTAGCACACTGCCAAACTTCTTGTGGTGCTAATGGCAAACTATTTGAATGTCCACTGGAATCTGAAGGCCTAGAAAACTTCTAAGAGAAATAAAAGGAATGCAGCTGATTATCCCCATAATTTTGAGTTTAAAATGTGCACCAGGATTTGCAGAGTTTATCACTATAACTGAAAGACTTCTTAATGGTGATATGCCCATTACAGACGTTACTTTCAACTAACTGAATAGGACAAAAAGTTGACTTTAGTTACACTTAACATCCCCAAATATAAGAAATCGTACATTTATAAGACTCTTTTCTCTTAAATGTAGGAAACAAAACATTAGTAATACTATGCTTGTAATAAGAATACAAAACCCTGCAAAAACAAAAAGCCAAAACTTCAAGGTTTATCTAGCAGACATTACAGTTCGATGACCTTTAGCTTTTCTGAAAACATTCAGCTGTTGTCATATAATGCAGATCTTAGTATTTTTAAAGTAGTTTGTCAACTAGCAATTTTTAATCCATTGCCAAATGTGCAGATGAAGCACATCATCTTTTTTTCTGCTACTGTGAAGTAGTGTTGAAATAAATCCAAAATAAAGAAAAAATAAGCAAATGAAAGAAAATCTAAAAGAAAAATTGCATCTGGACATCAGGAGGAAGTCTGAGACTTCTAAAAGTAATTGTGTTTTTAAGTCACTAAATTGTCATATTAATCACCTCAGAATAGCATATCCTTAAAGAATGAATAAAGACTGAAGACTAAGTTGTTTCTGTGACATGTTACCTTTGGCCAGTGCAGCTGGTTTGAGAGCAGGAGTGTTTTTGAAGGGAAACGGGTGGAATCTAGAGTTAGCCATTCCTTCTCTAATGCAGCCTGCATGAATGAGCAAAGTCAAATAATGCACTGATAAAATCAGTTTAGTTTTGATAACTCTTGCAAAGCCTCTTTTAAATTGTCTTACATACTTTGTACATCTTTTCAAGTTGTATATCAGAACTGCCACCTGCAGAGCAATCAGACTCAAAGTACATTTGGAGATGCAGTACTGTACTGTTTTATTTTCAACAAATCAGATCAACAGTATTTGTGGGTTGTGGAGGTTCTTTTTGGGTTTTGGTTTTGCATAAGATTTAACCCCTCTTTTCTCAAATTCCTGTAATTTTATGCCAACATTGTTAGTAAACCCAAGTTGTTATAAATGACTGCCAAACTTTGAAAAAATAGAGACATAAGTTACTTAAAGGCATAAGGAATATGAAGAGCTTTGTGTGATGTATTTGACTTACTGAGTATTTTATGTCCAGGTGTAGGTGCCTGATTCTTTCAAACTTGTTCTTGTTGAACTGAATTAGTGAGTAATTTTCATTGAAATTTTGGGTTAAAAAAGTAAATTCTATATAATGCTGTATGATTCAATTACACAGTTTTATTTCTGATGTAATGGATTAAATGGGAAACTACAATAATAGTTGGAATGAAGAAGGGTGACAGAATTAGTTGCTAATTGGAGTCCTTAGCACTTTAAAGTAGAATTCAGTTTTCTTTCATAAAAACAAACTCTAGACTTTGTTTCAAACCCAACCTGTATATGAGTTGTTTTTTTATATAAGTCCTTGAGGCTTTTTACCACGTCTTTTCAATGTATTCTGATAAGTGAAAGAATCAAATCACACCTATACAGTAAGTAAATACCACTGAAGAATTTGGCTTGACTTACAGGACTCAGCCATTCAGGTTCTTCTTACTTCAACAGCAAACAGCCTGGGGTTCATTCTTTTGAAAATGTCTACTTACAAAACTGGACTATCTTCCTCCCATTCATAAAATACTTCAGATTATACTAATTTCTGACCCTGAGAAATGGTCCTAAGCTTGGACACCTTACTGTGTAGTTTGTGGAAACAGGACTTTGTACAGCTTTAGACTGGTGAACAAGATCTTCCAAGGCCTTTGGAAGATCTCATATTCCAGGTATTTTGAAAAGTTAGTTCAGGTACTGGTCACAGGATTTGGCGGGTCTAAGATCACTCTTTCTGCTTCCATTCTGATCAAGCTTTGAAAAATAATGTTTGATTTTATTTTCACATCTTAAAAGGGATGAATTCTTACATCTGATTGATGCCCTGCTTCTGGAATTTCCTGTTATTTGCTTACAGTATGTTTTGGGATTAATTCCTTTATTTAATAAATCCAGAAAAATTCTATGCCCTCATTATTAACAAATAACCACTCTTCCCCTCCTCAATATTTCAATTAATGATAAATATATAACATTAACCATTTTAACATGCCTCCTGTCTTGGGTAGTTGTATGTGTTAAGAAATCTATGTAAATAAACTGCAGAGGCATACAACAAACAAAATGTATCACATTCCTTAGCTTTTACAGTTATCTACAACCCACTAATTTATCTCTCTTCAGTGGTGGGATAACTCTTATGCTGATAACCGCTGATTCACACAATTTTAATTTAAAAAAAAAATCCATTCCAGAGAGCAGACTGTAGTAAATCAAATCCCAAAAGTGATCAATTAAATATGTGACATTGGTACTACTTGAACATAAAAGACTGACAAGTTCATATCTCAGCAGAGACAAAGCTAGAACAATTCATGTTTTACAGTTGACTGAATGCTATGGGCAGAATGGTCAAAAGGAAAAGCTATGAAAAAGGTACAACATCTGACTGTAAACTTCCACAGAAAATAGATATTATTCCTCCTTGAGCTCTTTAAATTTACTTCTCAATCACACTATGCAAATCATATTTTTAATTCCTCAGATGAGAATTTTTCACCTATTTTTCAAGACTGGACACACAATCCAGTCAACAGGGCTGGTATATATAGGCATATGAAAATAGCAAACTTTGGAAATTATTCTTACTCCTCTGTTTGCAAAAGAATAAACAGGTGGGAGAGAAGTAGATTTCCACTTCTTGTACAATTTAAAGTCAATCAACTTAATCCATGTGTACAGTGATGTGTCCATTATTTACCTGAGTACTTAAAGGTCTTCCAGTAGCAGTGAATATTATTCAAGCTCTAATGTAAAATCTCAGGCCAAGCCTCCATGCTGGCTAGTTGAATTTTTACCTCTCTGATGAAATAGTTCGTAAAATAAAAACAAACAAACAAAAAACCAAAAAAACCACCCAAAACAAACAACCCCCCCAAACTAACAAACAAAAAAACCTAAACCAAAACAAAAGTCCCCTTGAGAAATAACATTCCAAAGATGTAGCAAATTTTTTGGAACAAGAATCACTTAGCAGTACATTGATTGAATCCTTTTCTTTTATAGTTGTACCATAACCCAATTAAACACTTAATATTTATGTTTAAACTTTTCTCACTAATATTTTCCTAGTCCTGTGTTTGCCATTTATTAACTTAGTACTAGTAATAGTTTTATTTCTTTTGTAGTCTATAAAATATAATTCAGGGTCCTATGTGTTCAAAATAATTATCAGTAAAAAGACAAAAGTATGAATCAAAGATATAAATATGCACAAACAAAAGAAGACAACTTATTTACCATTTAAGTACATCTTTTGCTCCTTTGAGTGTATAGCATATCATAAAAATATACCACAACAATATTTGTTTTGTCAGAAAACAGAAATAAACACTATTGATCGCCAAACACTCCCTTCTACTATCTTTTGCCTGGATATTTTCACAGGACTAAGCTGAACAAACTTCTGCCCACACCTTTCCTATAAACAGTCCTAATGAAAAGTTTATTACAGATTTACCAACACCCAAGGCTTAAAATTAGATCTGTTTCTATGAACATTGTTCACTAAGATTAAAGAACAACAATCTGAGATTAATTACAAAGCAAATAAAATGACAGTATTTGATGCTATGGTCTATACAAACAGCTATAGATGTGCTATACTTGTATTTATTTCTAAAGCCAAATTAAGTAATTTGCTAAATACTGTAGCTTTACTCGTGTGTAAATCACACCCAGTTTATTTAACACATATTAGTTAATCTGAAGATTTCTTTTATGCTTTTGTAGCCTCCATACTTTATTTCCAGTATTTGTTTCAAAAAGTATGTATTAATTACTTTAAGTTTAAAGTTTCACAAACATACAAAATGTACATAGACTTTTCTATTTTTTGTTTCACCTTATTTTTTGATAACCCATTTTAAACAAATTTTTAAATTTTTAAACACAATACAATTATCCATGATACCACTCTTCAGGAAGAAGGAGGTGTGCATCCATTGGTGTTAGCGTTTTCTTTCTGAATTTTAATAATGAAACTTTAATATTATCAGCTATTTCCACTTACCCATTTGGATAAGAACTTTTTATTCTGATTCACAATGAATGTTTTATCCTTTGAGACACTACTACTACAGGGTTCCTCCTTTGATTTTGCAGCTCATTAACAAACTGGAGGTTTAGGGATTTTTTTTTTTCATGACATATTATATATAGCTTCCTTCATTTTGTTCCTCCTCCATTTTTCCAGTATTTACTCAATTGCTTCCTTTTAAAAATGCAATAACTATTTACATCAAGCATTGAACTTCTCTAGTCTCAGAAACAGAATTCAATCCTACAAAGATCAACGTGAGTGATAATGGTTCTGATAACTTTAACTGGGTCTGAATGAGCTGCCCAAAAGTCAGGTTTTAGTGGAAAGGTTATTTACAAAATCTAATCCAAGGCATTTTTTCATATGCTCTGGATTACATTCTGGAGCTAAATAATCTTTTATAATATATCATGACTATACATGTAAATAGTTCTCAGGACAGTGTCAAACTTACACTCAGGCTTTGAAGCACTTCTACAAGCAACTGTCCAAACTGTGAATAATGCCATCACATACTGCCTTTCATCTCTCTGAGATCAAGGAGGATCACAAGAGCATAATAGAAACTCAACCAATTCCCGAAATTGTACTATGGTTTGAAGCAGAGGATGCAAAAAGGCATTAACAATACAGGATGAAAAGAAAGGCCATCGTTTGACATCTAACAATTCTGTTCTAGTCATTGCAAATATCCATCTACATCAGTACTCTGCTTCCAGAAAAGTTCAGCAGCAGCTGCTTAGAGGAAGAATGAAGAAAGATGGATGTGATGAGGACAATCCTTCCTTAAGTACATACTTTTAGACCTTGGCAACTGGTGGTTTAAAGACTTTCTGCTAAAATCTACGGAAATATTCCACACCCAAAACAATTACCTAATTTCTAATGACAAATGTAACTATCTGGTCAGCATGTTTATCATGTCATCTCTATGTCAACCTAGAAAGAAGGCAAATCATGTCTCTGACTCATAGGATGTTAATTCCTGAAGCAGCGCAGATTAACTTCAAAAGGACTTCATTTTGAACATCACAGGAGCTGAAGCTACCTCAGGTTTCCAAGTGTGGTGGACGTCAGAATCACCACTTAAGAAAACAGTGAAACTATCTTTGAATATCAGAGAAAACTAACTATTTATACCTCTTTCATCTCCTCATTGACTCATTCACTGTTTTCAGGACAGCAATGGTTTAGTCAGAAAAAAAAAAATTATACTTATGTAGTGCATTTAATTATAAGGAATTTTCAAGTAAAATACCTAACAACAACTAAAATACCTAAAACAAGTACATTACCCTACAATATAAACAAGCAGAAGCTAACATCCAAAACATATCTTAAGAGTAATGACTGGCTCATGATCATTATAACCTAACAGGAAGAATGGCAAGGGAAAAAGAAAAAGAATCTTCTACCAGAAGCAGTATTTCCACATCAGAATTTCATAGAAATAGTGTGCGGAATCCTCTGCTTTGAAAAAAGAATCACTCTTCTTTCCAGTTCATCTGCCTGGTTTTAGCCATAATGTTTTTTTGTACTTCTGCTCCCCTCTGTGAGGTAAGCCATTAGCCTCATCCTTAGGAGGAATGACCCTTTTTCAACCAGATGTTGCAAGTATCTTCCCTCTCCACATTCAAATTTGTTTTCCTTAAGAATGTACAATTTCAATTGCAATGTAATTAGAGTAAACAATAAATGAATCAGAATGAATCTTTCCATTATGTCTTCTCTATAGAATACAATTTTTTATAAAGTTCTTCAGGCTGGTGATGTCCCTAATTTCTAGTTTTTAGTGAGTATATTTGAACAGTGCGGTTAAAATCTAGTTCACTAAAAGACAATAGAAAAGGTAAAAGCAAAGACAAATGAAATGCAAAACTTTTAACATTATTCTATAACTATTTTAAATAAGCTTACAGAAATTATTCTGGGGCAATACGTTCCACATGAAGAACTACTTTTCCTGATGGTAAACATCCTGTAGGTTAAATACTTGCTTAGAGTGGGAGGGGGTGTGGTGAGGCTGAAGGACCTTATGCTGAAGGTTAACCCTCTAGATACTCACAGCCAGCCCACTGGCTGTGTGTCTTTCATCTGGCAGAAAGCTGTAACTTTCTCTCTTAGTTCCTGGCAAACATATTTCACTTTGTAGTATATTTCATTTAAATATCATGCTAGTCCAGGAAAACATATTTCATTTCTTTTTAAACTAAACTTATTTCTGCCAAGGCCTGAGTTTTTGCTGGGAAAATCTTCCCTTAAATCCTAAATAAGTTTTAAAAAATTTCTTAAGAAATTATGAACTTTTAGCTCTTACAGCTGAAACAGAAGAGCCAGAACACTCTTCTATGCTCTTTTGTATATTGTTGATAGACTGTGATTGAAAACTTCCTTTGAAATTAAAGATCTGAATATATTTGTGTATTTAGCCTTTTCTTTCATCCAGTCCTTTGAGGAATCAGATTACTCTATGGACTTTTTCTGTGAAACTCAAGTTCATGTGTAAAGCCTAGTTCAATGTTAGGAAGTTGAACATCAGATCAGGTTCAGACTTCATAAATACCTTATAAAGCTAAGAAAATGCCAGATACGGACATTCTCAATTGAATCTTCTAGTAGCTGCAATATTATTCCACTTACAGGACTACAAAAGTTTCAATCTAAGTTCTACCATTTTAAATTATATGTAAATGCATTAACACTATTATAAAAAATTGTAAAATCTTTTAAATTAGATAGCTTAGAGGATACACATTTTACAGAAAATATATATCTGAACTTCAAGCAGCAGGAAAAACAGTCCTTTTCTCTGAGTTTGTATTCCAGTATTTTTCACATATTTTATGTGCTGAAGATAAATAGGTTAGCACCCTAATAAAGGTTATTTTAACCTTTGGCAATGCTTCTTTTTCAACCCTGTCTTTATATTAGACAATATATATACATTAGAAAAGAAATCTGGATATAGCTACATTCTTATGACTGCTAAAACCAAACAAAGTTTCAAGCCAAAAAAAGTAGTGAGTATCACACGAATTCCAGAGAAACATTGCAATGATTAATTGACCTCAAGAGATTTTATAGACTTACAAAAACTGGTTAATTATTTGAGTACATTCTTGTAGGAAAATTAGAAGACATGGAGAGTTGTCCTTTTCTAAGAAGGATATATTGATGATTATTGGAAAAATCGCATTCTGTTAACAAAAACATTAAAGAAAATTTTATTGTAGGATGCCTTTCCCAAAAATAATTTTTCCTAATTTTTAATAAGCTTGTAAAACTAGCTGTTCTCTAAAATTCTAATGCATATATATATATATATATATATATTTACATTTAATACATGTACCAACATGTTTACACAAATGCAAATAAAATGAGATTAATTTATTGTGGAAAAGTAAATGAACAATGATAATTTCAAGGATGACAGAAGTTTTAATTCAAATAAAAGGTTGAATGTCTACATATATAATTACCTCTCCAAAAGTCTGAATCTTATTGTATTTCATGTCAGTCAGTCACGACCTACATCACCTAAACTTTTCTAAAAATCTATTTTTCTCTTATGCCTGACAGCATTCAAAGGAAGCTCTGTGTCCTTTCTTTGAATGCAGGAATAAAAAATACAGATGAGTAAATGGTAACCTCAGCTTCAGAGGTTGGACATGATCCAAGTAAGCATCAGAAATGTATGCTTGAAAAATCTTTTGAGATACAAATCTCCACCCATCTCAATAAACACCAAGCTCCTGGAACCTTCAAACCACCCCTCAAAATGGGTCTAAGACCCCAGATATAGTTTTTCCCCAAAATGACAAGAATCTTCAGGACTTCCCCTTTCTGACTCTGGCACGTGACACAAATTTTTGCTTTAATGTCTCTATAAATCTTTTCTGAAGTTTTTCTACTTCCATGAAAACAAAGAAACAAAACTTTCAAGGGGCAATGAGCTAAAAACGTAAAAAACCAAAACAGACAAGGAACCGCTCAACCCTACCCCTTGAATACAGTGCAGTCAAAGAATTTTGAAGGAACATAACCCAAAATGTTTTATCCAGCTTAGATAATGAATAGTAAAACACAATAAAAATAAAGCTGTGGTTCAGCTTGCAGTTTTGCCTAAAGAAGGGAAATCATGCAGAAGAGCACAGGGTAATAAAAAATAGACTAGTCACAAGTTTATAGTCATTTAACCTTTAACATGTTTCAAAGTTCAGTTCACATGAAAGATTAGATTCAATTTGAAGACAACTTTTCCTTTTGATTTAAAAGTCCCTATTTCAGAAAAAAAGAACAACAAAGAAAGTTTTGGAAGCTAAAGAGCAAAGAAGAGCTAAGTTATAAACAAAGATTTTTTGAAATATATCTTAACCAATACTACAAAATCCTTAATTCTAAGGAGGTACGTCTAAATCGTCTCTCAGCTTTGCTTATACTGTCCTTCTTATATGCCTCTAGCACTCTCTGTTCTATTTGAAATAAATTATCCACAAGTGAATCTGCAAATTGAAATTTGTTCATTCATGCCTGTATTCCCAACACTTTAAATCTTTTGGGACATGTAATGATACTCTTTGGAAAGAAGCAGATTCTTTTGGATGTTTTCCTGGTTTATGGAATGATCAATAGCTACTCCTATACTTATATTAATAAAAAAAAGTATTTTTCATGCAAAAAAAAAAACTGGAGTGAATAGTAGGACAGTATTTATCATTTAGGATTCCTTAGCCTAATCTGTTCTAGGACAAACTAAACATAGATAGTTTTTAGCTAAATTAAGGCTGTATTATAGCATATGAGGTGTTTGGAGTTTTTTAACGTTCTTTGTTTACACTTCTAGAAACGAAACCATTGCATGAAAGGCCTATTATGACTACACATCCCTTTCTGTGAGACTGCTTTCTAGAAAGTCAGACCCTAGCCAGTAGGATTGCCCATATATTGGACTTTGCACTTGGTCTTGGTGAACATTATGAGGCTCTGGTCAGCCCGTCTACCTAGCCTGGGCAGGCTGCTTTAAAGAACACCCTGATCCTCCAGCATGCCAGCCTGGAGGCAGCCCTCAATACAGTGTCATCTGCACACTTGAGATTGCATTCTGTTCCATCAGACAGGTAGCTGATTAAATTTTTTACTGTTTTGGTCCTCCTACTATCCATGATGGGCTCCATTAATTACTCTCCACCAGTAATTATGACTGTGTGATATTGCACCATGAAATGCAACTATTTCAGCCTGGGAGTGCAGTCAATTTTCCAATGACCTTATTGTCTACTTTTCCAGCCCATATCTCAATAAATTTTGGGAATAAGACTCTGGGAGACAGTCAACAGCCTTGCTAAAATGAAGGCATGCAATATGCACTGCACTCCCCTTATTAATAATATTGGTCACCTTGTGACAGAAGACAATGAAAGTGACAAGTCCCATGCTAGATTCTCGCAGTCACTTTCTTTCATGCGTTTAGAAATAGCTTCTGAATGTATTTACTCCAAACATCCCCAGAAAGTGATATAATGTTAATGGCTTCTAGTTCCCTGGATCTTTCTCAAAAATTTTCTGAAAATGGGTGCGATGTCTGCCCTTTTCCAGTCAACAGTAACCTCCCCAGTTGTGATCTTTCAAAGATGAGAGAGAGTAACCTCAAAATGATACCAGGCAGCTTGTTTCAACCCCCTTGGATGAATCCTATCTGTTCCCTTGCACTTGCAAATGTTCAGGGGAATTAAGCTGTGCTGCAATTGGATAACATCAGCTTTCTTCTAAACCCAAAGGATTTCAAGGTCCAGGCAATGAGACATGCAGAGATTCAAGTGCAAATGATCACATAAGCTGACACCTCATGGTCCTTTTTGGTCCCCCACATAAGAACTGCCATTTAACTCAACAACAATATTCACTGGATCAATGGCTTCTCCTTAGAGAACACAGACAAATCAAATAGGTTAGCTCCTGAAATTTGTAAATAGGGACTACTAAAAAACCTTTTTTAATGGAAATCAATGTATGTGAACATGCTAAATATTAGACAGTTAACTAGATATTTTAAACACAACCTATATCTATACTAAAACATCAGTTTCAACATTACACAAAAATTAAGGAATTTAGGGAAGATTTAATCAATGATTGGAGATCCTTAGCTCAGCTTTCAAGAGACTCCAGATGGAGATGTACTCATTAAGAAGAACTTACGACTGTGTTATTGATTCAACTTATAACAATGTTTTTGATTTAGAACAATTTTCCTTTGAGGCTAAAGTAGTGAGTAGAAGCTTCAAAGAACTAAAGCTTTTTTTTTCCAGTTACATCTTTCCATTGCTTGCCTTGCTTAATCGATTTTGATGCTTGACTTTGCCTTTAGAGATATAAGACTAGGAATTATAATTATTGTTATCCTTTGATATGTCAGAGAAGCTAAATGTAATTTAGAAAAATACTACACCATTTGCTACATGTAGGTTCCAAATTATATCTGTAGTGCCATGCATCACTAGTAGGGTTTCCTTTGGGAAGTATTTGTTTGAATCTGGCTATTTAACCAAGAACTGGATAGAGACAAGTGATCAAGACAGGTTTTGTTTAAAAATTACCAGCATTTCAGGTGGCAGGAAGAACTGAGATCTCATGATGTAAGGCCAGAAAGCAACCAGAGCACATCCTGCATAAACTGTGAAGCTGGAGTGTTAGCAACAGCCTTTAGTAGCTGTGATTGTGTTTATTTTTCCAGGTACTGACTGCAACAATCTACTTCTAAGCCCAGACAACTAGAAAATGAGATAAGCAGCACTGCTGAAATAGGTAGAAGTTGTATGCATCTGCAGATGCCACAGACTATGAATGGCATATGACCCACTAACACAGCAGCTGAAGCAAGAGGAACATGTCAAGAGATTATTGATAAACAATAATGGAAAAAAGATTGATCCTCCAAATATATTGCTTAGGAGAGAGTTTTTTCCTCCTTTTTAAAAGAAGGGTATGGATCCAATGAAGTTTTCAACAGATGCTTTTGTGCTTTCCTACAACACTGTAACTTTACATGAAATTTGATTAAAAAAGGTAATATTTTTTGCAGCATATAATACAGAAAAGCTGAATGCTGATTTGACATCCATAAGCAATTACAGGAGCTAGACATACATAAGAGTGCCAAGATACAAGAAGTGTTATGGAGACCTTCTAATCCATGGGCTACACTTATTTCCTGGCACTAGCCAGAAAACAGCAATCACTGTCACAAGCTCACAATCGTAAGCTCCCAGTCTGAGACAAACCACATCATAAAGGATTATCAGAAAAGCAAACAAAACACATCATATGGGTCTAGTATGGACATGTGATAAGAAAATTAAAGATGGGAGACATGAAGAATTTTTTTTTTTTTTCTAATTACTGTTTACTTATTAAGAGTTAGCACACATGAGCTACTTCTTATTCTTTCCACCCCTCAGAAAAGAAAAATTAGAAGAAAGAAAAATAAAACTGCTACCTATCTGCTGTGGAAGCCAAGCAAAAAATTATGGCTATGTGCCTGAACGTGGATATGCAAAAAAAGAAAGAGAAGTAAACTCTTGAACAATAATTTCAAAAGCTGTCAAAAAGGCTGGAATATAAAAAATCTACATAATCAAGCTCAGAAAAAGAACAACACTGGCTCAGGGCAAGAGTGTTATCTCCTTTGATGAAAAAAACAGTAATGGATTTCTTTTTAACTTGGTTGCAACTTATAAAGCAACTTTCTTTTTGAAAAAGTATGACTAAAGTGATTTAAATTAAATATGAAGTTTTTAAAATAGAGTACTTACTTGGTGTGCCATGTAATCATCAATATTGATATTTCTCTTGATGAGAATAAGATGTGTCCATATGTTTATTCAATGTAGGAAAACAGTAATTTAATAAAAATAAAAAACGATGGTCATTGCTCAGGGTAAAGAATTGTCTAATTCCTCATAATTGTTAATTATTCAGCCTTCTGACACCTTGGCAAGTTTACACATTTGGCTCACATCATATTTACATCAATAAAACAAAAATACTGATATTTAGATGATACATAAGTAAAAGATGTGTCAAGCAAATGTGCTGTCAGAGTTCATCCACCAGAAGTAAAGTGAGCTCTTCCTTGTAGATTGTTAGCTAAAAGGATGGACTGCTGATGAAAGGTTGCCTTAAGATCAGCCTTCTGGAGCATGTAGGTTGGAATTCTCCAAAGTCCACATGAAAGATGTGAAGATATCACTAAATACCAGGCTCATACTTTGCGAAACATCTGTTGGCCAGATCTTTCATGTCATCTGGGATAGCCTGTTTGACATCGTGCAGTCAAATAGACACAAAACACTACTGCCATCAATTGCCTCTGAATGGCTTTGGCAATGTATGGGAGCTCATATGAATACAGGAAGGTATCAGCAATGGTTCAGATGAAATGACGAGCATTCACGCTGTTGATAGAAAAATAAAGCCCAATCTCATGCAATGCATTTTTCATGTGATATGTCTCCTATTGTTCAATAGGCATAAATGAAGATTTTTGTCAAAGATTAGTGTTTTCCTCATACTGTTTCACAACTCACCTTCCATGGAACACTGGGTACACTGAATTTATAATGAAGATATTACACATTTTTTTGTGAAGACTGAAGCCTAATGACTTATTGCACCACGATATTTACAAATAATTTAGAAAGGTGCTTGCACAGTAGTGATTTTGTAGAATGTTAGATAACACCAAATAAAATCATGACTGAAACCTACGTAAGAGTATAAGAAAAACCTAAACCACCACAACACAAAATACCGAAGTATTCAAAAAGCTTTTAGACAAGATTTAAGACATTTGTATCAATTTCCAACAAGGAAAGGTTTTTCTGCTCTTCTTTTTCATTTCACTCACCCTATACAACACTGAAATCTGCAGTACAAAATGGTATCCAAATATTTTTCTCTTCCTCCAAACCCCAACATATGGGATCTCTTAGCCCAGCAATATGTACTCCTCCCTACACACTTGTTTGAGACACAACAGATAGCCACTGATACCATGTGTCACTACTTTGCTCTGCTTCACCACTTTACTATAAAACACTGAGACCAGAAAGGAAGGAATAGGAAGTATAGACTGTTCCAAGTTTCTGCTGCTTGTTTCTCCGAAAGATGGAAGTCCACGTGATTTGATATTAGCCAACTGCAGAGAATGAAACAGCTACAGACACTGAGTAACTAGTCTGGGCTAGACAGAGCAGATGCCTACACTATATGCCTAGTATAGTTATGCTACACATTTCTCAAAATCAACTTTTAAGCACAGCACAATATATACATTCGGAAGAAAAAAGAAAAAATATAAATATTGCAGGGTATAATTCTAGTTACAGTCATCTATGCTAAACATTGAAATATTCACTCACTGAGAAAAAAATATCCTTCACAGACATAGACACTGTAAATTTATCATATACACTGCTCTGTAGAAAACAGATGTTGTTATATTTTTCATCACAAGAAGGTAAGGGCTTGAGTAACTTATTTGACATCAGTCCGCAGTTCAGCCTTTGAGCCTGCTGTGCAAATTTAAATGTCAGCTTATAGTTCACCTGTTATCATCTCAATGCAAACACTTCCTGAGAATTTCTCCATAAATCCATGTTTTATTTCATTACTGATAAACTCAATAATAATTTTGGAAAAAAAAAAAAAAAAGGAATAAATGTGTGGCAACAGTAAAGGGTGATACAGTACAAATCTCTCTGAAATCAGCTGGGCTTCTTTCTCCTGCCTTCTCCATCCCTTCCTTTTCTCCCCGACCTCAGGAACACCTGCCCAAATGCAATTGACTTGTTGACAGAAAGATGGAATTGTCTGTGTAGTTTTCAGTTAAGCAAGTAAAAAACCCCAAAACCAAACATGACAGGGTTATTTGGGCCAGAGAGAAACAAGAATGGCTCAACTGAATTACTGTGTGTAAAACTCTGGCCTACTGGCTGAGTAATTCAAAACAGGATATTTTCCTTCCATCGTATACGAACAGCTACTTCCTTCCTGTGTGAAGAAATAAAACCTTCAACGTTCTGCTTTTTATTATTTTAGAAAGAAGCCAGGGATCAGAGAACATCAACTAATGAAACTGTTTTGTATATGTATTTCAAATTAAAATAAAAAAGTCCTAACATTTAAGCCAGATCTCTATGTTTACACACACACATTTCCCGTCTACCAAATGATTCTTGGAACTTCTGCCTGAAACTTTTTGTGTGCTCTTAAATAAAGCAGCAATTCTGAAAATGTACCTTAAAATAGCTGCAAAAAAGGAGAAGAAAAAAATAAAGTTACCTCAAGTCATCAACTCAATGGCAATAATTTCATAGAAAGCCCAACTATTTTCTATGGGGAGGAGTTGGTAAAAGAAGCCTGGTAGCAGATGACCACAGACTGATCAACTGTAAACTGCACTGCACCAACTAACAGCATACTTGGTTTCATAACTCCACAATCCATACAAACATTTAATTATAAAAGGGACCTACTCCTGCCAGTAGCAGGACTATTGCATCAACCTCCTCTGCAACCTTACAGTGAAATATTGATAAATGGCTCTTGCAAAGACACAGCACCTGAATAAGCACATTCAGAGACAAGGGTTCATGAAAAAAAAATTAGTTATATCCTCTTAGGTCTCAAAAGGCCACATTGCTATTAGTTTTCTTTGCTTTACCTGAAACCATTACAAAAAAAAAAAAAAAAAGGCAGCCAATGAATGTGAACAATTAGAGAAAGCAGTTCTCCAGACAAATACATAGGTGACTCATCAACAGCTGCCTTACTGAATAATATGCATACTGTGTCTAGAACTTCTCATACAGACTGTCTTTTGAGGCTATAAAGAAAATATTTCTTTAAAGATTCTTTTTCTTGTTTACTGAATGGCAATATTGATCCCACAGACATTTTTTATTTTTACCCAAGTATAGCTAAATTTAGTTTTGAATGTTATGTTATTCCTCAAATTCCTCTGAAGCCCACTTTTAACTCTTAGAATGGATGCTTCTCATCCAATTTCAATCCTTCTGAAACTGAAAAAGCATTTCTAACTATATGAATTGTAATAATAACTAGTAACAATTTCTGGTTATTTGCCATAATGGAGCTGCTAAGTGTGAGGTTTGTTTTGGTTTTTTTTTCTGATTTAACTATATTTCTCTTCATAATTTACTACTGTCTTTAAACCTCTGATCTTTTTAGCACACTACACATAAGATAATAAGCCTGCTTCACCTTTTGCTTTGGGGATATGTTCTTTTTACTGGAATATAACTGACATTCAGTGTTGCAGTTATTTTCTAAATTGATCTCATTCTATCAAGAAAATGAAACAAATACACATTAAAATATTACTGAAATTATAATTTGTTACTGAAGTACTAAAAAGATAAACATTTAGGAACAAAAGAACTATTCCCTTAATCTCATTTGATTGCCCTTCAGCTGTAAAAATATAAGGTATCCTACAGTAGGTGTGACATTAAAGCAGAGTAAGTACCAGAGCATCTCAAAGAGCAGGAAGCAGTTAATCCAAGACAAAAACATTTAAATCAGCTATAAATAAGAAATGCTTCTTTATTTCTGGACATCCAATGTGTTAATTCTAGCTTTGGTAGTGCTTTCCATTTTTTTTTTTTTTTTTTTATTTCCAACACCTACATGATTGCTTAAGAAGAATAGTGAAGAATTTATGCTAATTAGTGTGCTTACTTCAGAAAATGTGAAAGCATCCACATTAATTTCTTCATATTCATCTTCCACTTCATCACTTTTAACATCTGCAAGAGCACTGGCCAGTTTCTTTCGTAAAAGAAAACCCTTCCAAAATGCCTAAACAAAAAATTTAAAGCATGTTATACATAGCCATAGATCAAACCCATATCCAGATTCTCTATGTTATCCCATTAGGAAGATAAAACATCTTGGCCCTTTGTTTAATAGCTCAATGATCTGTTTTTTGAACTTTATGTGACATTTAAAACTACAAGACAAATTAAATGCCAACATATGTCTAAAGCTTAGAGTACTCAAGAGGCTCTCCACAAGTAAGCAGAAAGGAATCCTGCAACTCCCTCAACTACAAACCTGGGTCAACTAATTAATTATATGACAATTCCTTCAGGGACTATTAAAAACTGAAAGGAAAGCCTACAAAAGAAAAACGTGAGTGCCAACTTTCAAATTACTAAGAATAAAAATACAGATGTACTAAATGTCCTATGGTTTGCTATGGTTTACAAGTAGCAATTCTTGGAGACATCCCATGTAATTGACCTAAGTCAGTTACTCTCTCTTAACTAAGATCTTTATTTAAAAAAATATTACCAGTAAGCATAATCATCTCTAAGAAAAAGGAGCACATTAGGAATTAGAGTGCTAGAAAACTAGGAAAGGTGTTAGGAACACATGACAAGCATAGAATCATGTCCAGCAAAAACACTTCAGAGATCACAATGAGATAGATGGAATTAAGAAAACTCCATACAAGATGGCAACTTCCTCCCAAATCAGTATTGACAGCATTAGAATTCAAGATGCTCCAAGTGTTTAAAACATCACGCAAAATATTCTCACTGTCATGAAAGAAGTGGTGTTGTATACCTTTAATGGCTCTGCAATGAAGGCACTAAAATAGGAAGGGTAAATCTCATATTCTGGCTTAACCTGTAGATAATTAAGTTTTAGAAAAAGTTTGTCTGACCACATAAATTATTGAAAATGTTACTATTTTACACACATATTTCCTGATTATTATAAAATTATTAAAAGTTTTAGAACTGCTTCCTTACAATATCATTGTCACTATTTTTCTACAGACCTTTATAAGCATCCAGATAAAATATCTGGATATTACTGAGTGATCAAATGGCAAATATATTTCATTCAACAAAGGCAATTATCTTTTACAGATTCAAAGGAGAAAAGCAATCCTAATGATATATGCAGAAAGCTAAACTGTGAGGCAGCTGCTAACAGCGATCTATAAAAGCACCAGGTCAGTGTTCAGTCATGATCAAAGAGAAAAATTACATATAGTAGTTTTTAAGAAACGAAATAAAAACTTTCTTACTGAACAAATTCATTGTATTTCTGCATATGGAATTCAATTCTTGTTGCTTCTTTAAAAAATATTGTAACAGAGTGTGGCAAAGGTTCAGAGAGGAACAAAAAGATAAAAGAATTACAGAGAAATGTGAAAAGAGACTAAACAGAACTAAAATTTTATTTACAAAAGGTGGATGTAAGGATGCATGTATGAGAGATTTAAGAATCTGTAATATGCACAGAAGATAAATAATAGATCACTTTTATTTTCATACTCTCTGGTAATTAGCATGTTTGAAACAAATGAAAGAAAGCACATACTAATCACTATACAGATTTGTTAAATGCACTACTTTTATATATAGTAGAGGTAAAATACATAAGTTCAAAAATAGATTAAGTTTATGGAAAACAATTGTTAATATGCTAGCTACACATGATACTCCAATAAAAAATTTTTGCTTCTAAATCACTGTGTCACTTTTGAAATTTGTATGCAAGACTTACTCTATGGAATGTTTCCAACTAACCTTGAAATATGGAATTGACAGAGTTGACTTGCTTCAACATGTAGGAAATAACCTCATGAACCTTGTCAACTTGAGTCAAGGTTTGGACTTCAACTCTTGTCCATAGTAACCCATTCTGTTTAACTGTTATTAGATCAGTATCTACCACAGAACAACCTAGGCCATGGTCTATTCCCACGGACAGTATGGATAAAGCAATATTGGGTTTTGGAGATGGAAGAGAAGGAAAGAAATTGGATAGGTAGGATAGAAGAGACAGGAAGATTATTTAGTCACATAGGTAACAGAAACAACACGAGTTGCACAGTACCCATCAGTTTTATAGCATACACAGGCCCCCATAAGAACATGGGCACAGTATCTCTTACACATAATATTAGAATTATATAAAATAAAAATAATTCAGGGAAATACTTGGTGAAGAAAGGGAAAATATTTTTCCATAAAGGGAAAATATGTTTCCACAAAGCTTTTTGTAAAGAAGTATCTGTTTTTGAAACACCAAGGTTATGCTGGTTAAATAAAACAAAAAATATTTAATTATGAAAATTAATAATATAATAAGCAAAAATAGATAGAAGATGACAAATACACAAAATAGAATGATTTTTTTGTTGTTGTTGTACTTACAAAATAAGAAAATACCACAAACTAACCTGAATCACTGTGGCAGCTTCATGTTTCTGTCTTAAAGCTTCTACAAACTGATGATTCTCTGTTTTATTGCAATCATTTTTCCTCTGAGCATGGTACTGCTGCCAAAAGGGCTGGATCAAGGATGCTCCCATATGTAGTCTCATGGAGAAATAAATTCATTTATGACTCACATAGCCTCACCAATACAACTGGATTATCATATCTGCCAAACTTCAACCATAAAACATAGAACTGTGCTTTGAGACAAATGAAAAGTTGTGCTACTAAACAAGAAATTACAATCAAGATGTGATATATATGTTCACTGGAGGATATTCCCATTGCATAACTTCTGAATCCAATTACCTAAGAACTGATCTCCACAGGGCTCTATTCCATGAATAATCACAGTAGAGGAAGAGTCCTCAAGGAAGGATTAGGAGCAGAAGTTGTGTAAAAATGACTGAATAAACTATTGGAAGGGTCTACTTATTTCCACTGACTATATAAACAAAAAAGAAAAAAAAAAAAAAAAAAAAAAAGGAAAGACCCAAAAAACCCAAAACCACCAATCCACAAAAAAATAATCCAACCAACCAAAAAACAATACAAACAAGCAAAACAAACAAACAACCCCCCCCCCAAAAAAACCCAAAAAATAAACAACAAGCACAAAAGAGGGATAAAAACTGAAAAAAAACCCCCTACTTAGATCTGTTCAGTGATTCTGATTGCTAAATATATGTCCAACTAATTCATAATGATGGAAAAAAAGTCTAATGTCAGCTCTGCATTATGACTTTACTATCTTTACTATCTTGGAATTCTTTTCTCCACAAAATACTCATCTCAATTGGATAGTGTATTAAAGAAAAGACATCTAAATTTCCAATCTTTACATAACTCCTTTCCTTGTGTAGTGTATCTATTTAAATAGAGGATTCCTAGTCAGCAAAAAGAAAAAACAAAATCACGCTTCAGAGTTCAAGACAAATACAAAAAATGGTTTGCATTCTGTTTTGAAGAGAACTCTCAAAAAAAAAAAACCCCACTCACTGAATTAATTCAAAACATTAACAAAAAACTAAATGAACTATTTAAAAAAAATTTTTAAAGTATTCATCTCATACAATACACTAATGTATTCTTGCTTTCAGCTTGCAGAGAAATGATAATGAATTGCATGGTCTTCCTTAATCATAAATTTTATAACAAACCATTAGTGTCTTAAGTACCTATTAAGTTGTTTCCTTTTTACCATAAGCATAAACAGTTCAAAGAAGCACACCCGCCATGCTTGCTTTTCATACTGTTCTCAAGATAGCTGTATTTGAATCTGAATTCTTATGAAATTTTAACTCAATTCTTGAGGATTTGCTACAAAAAATCAGATTCTGTTTCCCTTGTCTGTTTGAACGACACAAATCAGCAGCAAAGAGGTAATAAACCAGTTTGTTTCAAGAGAAAATCTGGGGACACATAAGTTGAACTGGCCTCTCACCCCTGCCTCTACTTTTAATAAACAGGTTAGGGCATGTTGGAGAAGTACCAAAAGCAACGAAGGCCATTAGCTCTTCAGTCATCACAACAGCAGAAGACTGGCCAAAATCAAGGGATTAGGACAGTAGATTTAAGCAATTTTTCCTCTTGCCTTCTAAACGGTACTGGTTGTAAAGTTTTCACAGATTAATCTTGAATGTCTAATGAATAATTTTGGCAAAAAACCTACACTAGTTTGTAGTTAATTTCCTCCAAAGTTTCTGCAAAACATTTGTCATTTGCATTCCTAACTCTGTATGTGTCATTGAACTGGTGTCTTAAAATTATTGTGAGTACATAAATATCTATATTCTAATATACCAAATGGGAGAATACCACAAAGGATTCTTAACTGTTAATATGGAAGTGTGCAACATATAAGTCTTTTTTGTCTAATACAACACTTTATTGTCTAATAAGCTTAAAAATATTACAAGTTCTGTGCCTCTGTTTTAAACAAAAAATCCTCACTCCTATTGCCTATCTATATAATTGATTTGAAAGAAACCTGACATAACCTGACATCTGTCTTACCTCTCTGTATCATTCCCAAAGTGCTGGAGATTTCTTCCCATATCACCTGCTACTATCACTGACTGTTGCAATGTGAGTTGGCCTGACATGTTATTGTTGCCTTTGCTCTCCTCACTGTAATTAATACAAGATTCAGTGTTCTTCTGCTTCTCTCTCTGATCTCCTACATTTTCCTTCTGATGCACAGGTATAGAGGAGTTAATGAATGTGGCCTGAATATCACCAGTAGCAATCCATGTTTTGGAAGGATCCAACAAGACCTGTTTATTTTCTGTCACAGACATGATAAAGAGGTTATTTTCCTGTAGGCAGCCAGTGGATATTTGCTTTAAGTGATTTTGAAGTGCTTCTGGTCCATCTCTGTCAGTAATGTTTAGTTCACCATACTCATGCACGTATCGATGTTTAATACTAAGTTTCATCAACTGATTAAAATACCAGCATTGTCCCAGTACAGAATCAATAGAAGAAGTAATTCTGAAAAAAAAAGGAAAAAAATTTCACGTTTGTTAGAATGCTTAAAAAAAAAATTCCCTCTATTATTTTCTAAAATAGCTTGTATTTTCAAGTATTATTACATGTTTCCATAGTCTTACAGCAAATACCAATTACTGTGATTGGAAATCCAGTTTCAGTAATTATGAATCTTAATAGATTTTATCTTTTTGTGAACATATTTAAACTATAATCACACATATTTCTTATTTTACTCTGAGTTTTCCTGAGAGAGAAAGTTTTCAGTCTTTTTAAAATAGCCATTACAGCATGCATTTCATTATAAAATTTCTGGGTTAGTGGCATAAGAAGCCCAAATTTTTGTAAAGTTTGAGGCAATTTTGTCTTAACAATCTAATCTTACCTGGCAACTATGAAAGCTCATATAAAAATAACAGTAATTCTAAAATTTAGATAAGAACTAAAGCAACAAAACCCAATTAGATTCAAACCAACAAACTACAATGTCTAAAGAAAATTCAGAAAGACAAACTTTTAAGTACAGATCTTTTTATCAACATAGGGGAATGTGCTAGACTGACCAACAGTAATCTATGAAGTCTGGCTCTCATTAGTTCTTTGTTACACTGTCTAAATTATGAGGATGAGAAAATATGAACTAATTGTTACAGATTCAGATGGCTGTCTGTACTTTGGATGGTGTTTGTTCATTTTATTAGGTAGCAGGTAATTCTGGGATCATGAAAACATTTTCCTTTAATAGTATAGATATATGCAGAGATCTGTAATCTGGTGTTAATTTCAGAGGAGTATGAAGTCAATTCTAGGCAAGCAAGCCAAGAGAAAAAGTAGAAATAAGATAAATTTTCTTGTTAGTCTGGAAAAATTAGGTCCTAAAATTATAGTTACAATAACAGAAATTTCCTTCTTGTTCATCATTCTGAAAAGGTGAATTTTTTATAAAGTTCTGGGGACTCTTTACCATTATAATTATATTCTCAGTGAAATTCAACTAAGAGAATTTTAGATATTTAAGAACATAATCAATTAGACCCTATAAGAGTAAAAAGGATTCCAACTCTTCCACTGCTAGTGCAACTTCAGTGCTTTTGGACAAAATATGAATGTGTAAATTGATCCACACAGCTAAAGCACACAACTCACCGTGTACATTTGATTTTCCACTACAAAATATTAATAGTACTCCTGCTAATTCCAGTAATTAAAATATTACTACTACTCTTGTTAATTCTAAAAATATTTAAACCAATCTATAAATTTGTTTAAGGATCAAACATGCTACATAGTCAGAATAATTTCTTTAAAAGAAAATAATTAAAACATTTAAATTCTTTAGTTAAATATACTGAATTAGTTAAAGTATTTAAAAAAAGTCTGGTACAAGATCATTACCAAATTCCTACATAAAATAATATGGAGAGAAGACAGAAAAAAAAAAAAAAAAGGAAAAAATCTATTCCCACCTGTTTTTTTTCCTTTGCTTTATTTTGTTGATTTATTTATGAAAATTAAAATATTGCAGAAAACCCCTGAGTGTTTTCTATATTGATCAAAAAAAATTCCTATGTAAACCATACCCTGAGTAACCTTGTTCATTGTCAAAAAAAACCCAAAAAAAAACCAGAAAGAAAGAAAAACAAACCACTGTAACAGTGAATCCTCTCCTTTGACAGGTGTAGGGGTATCTCAAGAAGCTGTTACATCCTTCTAGTGGCTATGAGTATGTCAAGCAGAAATGGAGGGATTGAGGAAGTGAAAATTCAGGCAGGGAAAGATTTTGTGATCATCAGGGATAGTGTGTTAGTTTTTTTATAGAGGCTGGTTTTGGGCAGTTTTTCCAAGCAGTGGTTGCAAAATACTGTCTTGTCTCTGCCAGTATGTACCCTCTCCCATACCTTCCCTGGCAATCCACAACTATATTTTGGTTTTGCAGGATTTTTAGGCCGCCTTCTGTATCGGTAGTTTTTCCATTTAGCTTTTTCAGGCATATTAGTTTAAGTTAAAAGAAACTACAAAGGAAGCTGAAGATCCCAGAGACTGATGGGCATGGTGTGTTTGAGGTTCTCCTGCAAAACTAAAGCTCCAGCGCACAGACACCAAAGGTCACCACAGGCCTGAGTACTAACTTGGTGGCAGTCAGCTTGGTGGTTCCCTTCAGTGAACAGGGATGTATCAACATCCTATCAACACCCTGCAAATTGCTCAGTGTCTCAATTGCACTGCACTCCTGATACTAGAGAAGTGTTCCTAAGATTGCTTATTCAAACCACAGCAAGGAAGCTGCTGTAATGGAAAATATGCAGGACTGGTTTACATCTTTAATGGTAAAAAAAAAAAAGATACAAGGAAAGCGATAAGACAAAGTAAAAAATATGACAATATTAAGACTTCTGATACAGAAGTATTTTCTTTTTAATTATTGTAAATTCATTGTTTGCCTTTCAGACCTTTCCCACTGCTATTGGTCACACTTAACCTGGAATTACTTCTTGGTTAAGATCTGCCCAAGGTTTTAAGCATAAATTGGCCATTGAGACAAAACAAGAAATGGAATTATCCTATGGAAGTATCAGTATCCATAGTGTCTGGCTGCTTAGTATGTGACAAAATATAGATAAATATGGTAGCCTTGCAATAGCAAGATTTTTATGGTAGCCTTGCAACAGCAAGATTTTTATGGCTTTCAGCTTTGACCAGCACATTCCTTCATGTGCAGCTGCTGCCAGGCTTTATTTTGATCATAACAAGTGAAAGTGATTTATGCCATATGCAAATTTTAGCATAACCACAAAGCATAACCACTGCTTTTGCAGTGGGAAAAAGGGGTAATAAGCCAAAAGAGCAAAGGTTGAATCTTGCAGTACTGTACAAGTGTGCTAAACTAGCAGCCCTGATACTAAAGACCAAGATATTATTTTCACCAAAAAAAAACCTAAGAGAAAAAAGCTACTTGTAGCTCTTTTTTTTTTTTTCCCAGATACCTCTTTATCTGTGGTAGTATTTTCCAGGGACCTTGATGAAAGATAAAAGCCCTATTTGGAAACTTAAGTCAGGCTTTTATTAAGGACTGTTACAGCTTCAGTCCTCACAACAATTCACGAAAAGTATCCATCACTGTCCCGGTTAATTCAGACCAAAACCTGCTCAATTCCCATGCAGTGTTTGGCAACAGAGGAGTAGAAGGGAAGGAATAAACCCCACTGGTAGCACCCAGGATGCATAAGGATCCATGCACAGGCTGACTTAACAGGTATAGAAAAGGACAAATTATTAATGCTTAAAGGCCTTCCAGTGATGTTTTAAATCAGCAAAAATGTTGTTACTTAAGAAATTTCAACTTGCAGCAGAGGCTTGCTTGTAGAGCTAATACATTTTGTATAGAATTTTCTACTGCAATTACACCTGCAATGGCTGCCTGGTTATTCAAAGAGCATAATTTTGTCAGAATAAGACAGTAAATCTGGAAAAGTCAGCAGAACGAATCTCTCAGAGGCAAAAAGGACAGGCTTGGGAAAAACAAGCCAGTTCTGATAAGGAATGGCAGTTTTCTCCTGGCCCTTGCAGTTAAATAATAATTAACATTCTACTGCTTCGTATGCTAGTGTGTGCCAGTTAAAACCTTGTTTAATGTAATGTTTTTTCCCTACTGTGACTTTCACAATTATAATACATGGAATATCCAAACAGTACACCTCAATTTATGTGAACTTTTGTTTGCAATAGGGTAAAATCTAATGTCTTCAGGGAAACGTCTATATGCATCATTACTGATGTTTGGCTGCAGTTTACCAAAGTCCCTTATAAACATGAAACAGGTCACTGTTGACATATTCTTCCCTTGCAAAACCATTTATGAAATTCCTGTAATTTTCACTGTTAAATACATACAGTATTTATAAAGTTTAAGTTCTACTAGCCAGACAACTGCACATCTGATGGCTGAAAACAAATTGCTGCAGCACAGGTATCATATTTTTGTACATGACTGCTTATTACAAGTCATCTAAACATTACGTGACAGAAAACATTTAGTATGATAGAAAAATTACATTTTAAAGTCAGTTTTATTCTTAAGCATGGCAACAACAGAGAAGTTTTGGGAAGAAACAGCACAGAGAATTTAACTGGGCAGCATTGGTGTATGAAACAGATTAGGGAAACAAGCAGTGATTACTTCTGGCAGCTTACATAGTTGAGGTCACACCTACAGGGGCTCATAACTTAGCAAGATGTGAAACAGATAGAAATTTGCTCTATTGTTGGCCTGTTGTTTAGCAATGTCACATTAATTCAGTCAAAGTATTGCAATATGTACATATAATAGCTATGCCACTAAGGCTTATATATAAACAAGTTGTTTAGAGTTCCTTTTATGAACTGCAGTTTGCAATGGTTTTCAAGTCATCCATAAATTTTACTTCAGTGAAAATAAAAGATAGATGGCTTTAGCACACAAGAAATTAATTTTAAGACCAAATTTGATACAAGATATTTCAATCATGTCACATTTAGGGATTTAAAAGAGCACAAATGAATTCTCAAAAGCTTAAAAAATCCACAACCCTCCCTCCTCTGCACTCCCCACCCTTCCTCCACCCAAACCATACATTCAGGAAAGAAGAGATGTTTACACAATCACCTCTTTCAACTACTGTTCTTCTCAAACATCTGCAGGCTCTTTCAAATATTTCTCTTTCAAAATTTACATAGAGTAATAGATTCTCAGTTGAAAAAACCTTCAGGTTCAGGTCTCTGGTTCAACCTTCTACTTCAAAGCTGCGTTAGCTCTCAAAGCAGACCAGGCTGCTCAGGTTTTCATCCAGACAGGTCTTGGAAATCTCCAAGAACAAGACTGCACAACTACTATGGGCAGCCTGCTGCAATTCATCACTGTCCCACCCTGAAAAGGCTTTGCCTTGTCCAGTTGTACTGTCTCTGGCTGGAATGAATTCCCATTACAGTTGCCCATATAATGCTGTTTAGATTCGTGACCAAAACTGTATTGATAAAACACTAATGTTTTGCTGAACAGTGCTTGGACAGAGTCAAAGCCTTCTCTCTTCCACTCAGCAAATAGCCTGTGAGTGGGCAGAAGGCCTCCTTTCTTTACTTCCTTCCTAGGTGAAAACTGTGTACTTGCCCTTGTTGAATTTACAAGGTTCCCAGTGACCTGTCTTCCCATCTTGTCTGTGTCTGACTGGAAGCCCTCCCCTTAACAACTGCCTTTGAATACTTGTGGTCTGCAAGCGCAGTAAGTGAGCACTCCATCTCCTGTTCCCAGTCTTTGACAAAAGACATTAGAAATACAAGTCAGCTTCCAGAAAGTACTGTGAGCCACACACTTTTCATAATTAATGGATTGTCTGAGTATGATGACACAACACCTCTCTTATTTTATTTATGTCCACTCATATAGACTAAAAAAAATAAATTTTAGGAATATCATCTTTCCCTTTCATTTTTTACCATCCTGCAGAAAAGTATATGAAAGTTAGGTCCTTAGATTCTACTACAGTTTGCACACAAGTCATACCCTAATTATAAACTGGCTTTTTTTCTGTAAAAGGATAATGATGAAATGTCTAAATATCAGACACAGAAAAAATTTTCTCAATCATAGAAAAGGAGAGTTTTATTTTCTTTTATGAAAAAGGAAGGAGAGAACACCATTTCAGGATGTTAAACAGATTAGGAAGTATCAGCTTCCCACCTGCAAGCCAGAAGCCAAAAATCACAGAAGTGGAGGAGACATATCTGGATGGTTTAATGGAGAAACATATGACTTTTAGGAGCCACTTACACATTACATCTGTCATGGAAAAATGCACTATATAATTTCTCCCAACTAATTTCAATCTAATTCTTAATACAAACCTCTTTTCCAGTTAATCTGATTCTGAGCTATGAAGATTTTATAGCAGCTTAGTAAAAGCTGCAATAATACAATGTAATAAATTGCTAGCTAGTAACAAGATATCATGGATATACAGGCTTACATGCAAACACAAAATCAACAATTCAGAAAAAAAAAATGTGCATACTTTTCCTGAACCAATAAGATATGCAAGGCAAAGTTTAAACTAAAATGACATAAAAGAACATGTGCTTTACCTGCTCTGGGCTAATGTTCAGTACCTAGCAGAATCAAGAAAACTACTTTTCCAAAAATTAAAACATAAGTTGGAAATTCAAAGGATCATAAGGATTTTGTGAATCTGCTAGGAAATTAAAAGGAACTATGAAACAAAAAACCATGCAATATTACCAACTGCAGAAATGAGAAGTTTGAGATACTTAGATATTACAAAAAATTAAAACATAGCATGTGTAAGTAATAAATTAACATCTGCATGGTCTAAACTGAAGTTACTGGACAACTAACCATGGAAAAAGTGATAAAGGTAGCAAGTATGAAAAAATTAAACACTTGTAAATAGATCCACTTAATTCACTACCTTAAGAGAAAAGAGGTAAAATCTTTTGCAATTATTTAGAATATGAATAACATACACATGGAAAACAAATGCAGAAATAAAAATAGAGCATATTGTATCAACAGCCAAATTAGACTTGATTAAGTTAAAGTTAGAAATCATGTTAATATGACTAGTCAACTCCCAGGAGTTAAGCTACAATTCCGATATAGCACTATTCATTCAACTACTACTAACTGCAGGTTTTGAGCCACCTGTTTTCTTGGACTTAAAGAAACAAAACTCAAGGCCCTCCTAACTTAATAACTGTCTAAAACAAACTTTGCTCCGAAGTCAATGATTCTAATCTCTTTCTTATCCTAATATTTTTCCAGGCAAAAAACCCTAAGTAAAATTCATATGCACACACAAACTTCAATAACAATACATAAAAAATATTTCTGAATGCAATTTATATTCACATAAATACATACTCCAATTCAGCAGCCTTTTTTTTCAGTTGAACATTTTCTTCAATTTGAACTTGACAAAGTTCCAGAAAAGTTCCTAATTCGGATGCTTTGATTTCTTCAGTTGTGGATAAAGTATGATGGGTCAAGATTTCACCATTAAGTAACTGTAAACTAGGAACGACCTCCAACATGGAAGACCTTAGGAAAAGAAAACATTAATTAGATTTTTGAAAAAATCCTTATACTAAAACATCTGTTTTATTTACAAAATCATATAACAAATACAAACATGAAGATAGTCCTCTAAAAGTCTGCATGTATTTGTCCTTATTTCATATGTTAACACATTAACTAAGAATTTAAACGAAAGAATAATATAAAGAGTAAAACACAGAACAGAGCAAGACTTCTTAACACTTCATTGGTATAAAGAACACTGCTGAAATACTGACACCAGGAAAGTCAATGGTACCAGTTTCAAATCACTAGAGCTAGAATTTTTACCTCAGGAAAATTTGCCATATTCATGCATAGGCACCTGTAATTAATTTGATAAGTAGACAACACAGCAAATTCATAGGATTAAGATAAAGTACTGATTTTGTTGACATGTCACAAAACTTGAATTTTAAAACTGCACAAAATATTAAACCTTGCTAATTCTACTCCTTTTATCAGTTGCATATCCCATATTTAGTGACATGCTATCTGGTATGCCTGACAGGAAAAAAAACATACTGAATTTAGGTCAGGGAAAGGAAAGAGAGCAAAGATGAAATTTCCTTGCTATAAAACAGACAGCTATGGCCACTGATGTAACAAAAAAAATATGTACAAGAAACTTACCTAACCAAAAAAAAAAAAAAAAAAAAAAAAAAAAAAGTATATTGAGGTCTTGTTTATGTTACCGATATATGTAAGCTGGTAGTGCAATCTTGTTTCACATATATCTTGTACCAGACCAAAGTTGTTGAAAGTTTGAAGACTGCAAAATTATATCCACTTTCAATATTTTCCTTAACTCAGTTTTAAGTAACTCTTGAAAGAATACTAATTGTAAGCTGTAATAATATTCTTATAATAATCTTATAATAATAATCTTTAATAACCTTATCTATTATTTATCTTCTGTGCATATTACAGATTCTGAAATCTCTCATACAACCATCCTTACATCCAGCTTTTGTAAATAAAATTTTAGTCAGTTTAGTCACTTTTCACATTTCTCTGTAATTCTCTAAAAAGATAGTATTGTTTTCAAAATTTTGGGTCTCCCTGACTATTCCCTTTGCAGGTAAAGGATTACTACTGAGCTCGGACAACATACAGTAAGTTTAAAATCAGAGAAAGTCTAAGTTTAAAAGCAGAGAAAGTTATAATATTCCAAATAACAGAATAGAACATCAGTTTTTGCAAATAGAAAACTTTCCTTCTCTACTGCCCATTAATGAAGGCTAAGACTATCTGAAGTTTGGAATAAAATTATGGGTTTAGATCAACAGTTCCTGAACGTGTAGAGAGAAATTACCAAAGCTGATCTTGAATAGCGATACAGCAAAACAGTGACATGTCGTTATAGGACATGAGAAAGCACAACGCGAGCCACTTGCTACTTTGCAAGGCAAAAGAGAAAGTTTATTTTCTGACTCCAACTTTTATACTTCTCCAAAGGTGATAGTGGATTGGAGAGTGAATGGGCTACCTCTCCGAAGACATTGGACAAAGCACTAGTACATCAAGTCTTTCTACTCCCATGGAGGAATGCAAAACAATACGTTATTTACAGAAACTGTGTGGGAAAGTTTCCCAATAGAATGTAAACTCAGAAGGCTTTAGAAAACTCAAGAATCAGGGCGACAGTGACATATCAAGATTCATCAGTGATGGAAGTTTTGTCTCTTAGATGTGTGGGATCTCAACACTCATTTTTCCAGCTGGGTTTCTCCTGGTGAAGGGCTGAGTCAATATTTCATTTAGTGAAAACTTCCTGGTGAATATTCTGTCACTTAAGAGGCTCTATTAATCATTACAGCATTGAAACATATTCCCCTAGGAGTGCTCAGACTGATCTCAGGGTTTAATTTTTAGAAAGAGATTTCTTACTACTTCACTTTTGTTGGTGTTATCACTGGCTGGACATAAAAGTATGAAACCGATTGGGAAATTTTACAACTAATTCCTTTGTTGGTATCAAGGGGTTATGTAAAGTTCACTGGAACATATTGTCTGAAGTTACAGTCAATGCTGTATTCAGCAAATCCATATTTCATAGTATGCCATACTTTAAATCCTTCAGACAAATTAACCTCTTGTCTAATCATACAAGCTCTATTGGTTTAAGCAACCTAAAGCGTGAGTTCTCAAAGTTACATCGAAATTCAGAGAGCTTTTCCCTCTAGGTTACAAGTGAAATAACACTTAGTTTTGTAAAATAGTGGGAATTCAAACAATAGAAATGGAAATTTAAAACATTGTCACAGTCAGAATTTTATGAATGAAATCACCTGCAGGAACCATAGGGTGAGAATAAGTCTGTTCATTAAAAAATCAAACAAACCAATCAAGAATGTACTTGCACAGCTATCTTTTAAACTACTCAAACACTTCCAAGTAAAAGTTTGAAATGGTTTAGTTTTTTCTTTTGATTAGTAATTGTACATTTGTACAAAAATCTTCAAACGGAAGATATGAATGTAAGCGTGGTTTTAGTTTTTTAGGTTTTAGTGTGGCCAGCACGACTAGGGCAGTGATCACACTCCTGTACTTGGCACTAGTGAGGCCACACCTCAAGTACTATGTCTAACATGCAAAAAAATTATACAAAAAAGCCTATTCATTTGCAATTTTACTCCTATGGTTTACAAAACTATTTAACTACTTTCAGGAATCATAGTAACTGCATATAATTTTTCATGCCAAGTTTCTTTTCTACCCTACTCATTTTTTATATAGAGACATGTCATAATCTCGAGGACTAGCTTTTTGACTTTTCAGATCATTATTCCAAGGAATAATGAAGGGAAAATGACAGCATTACTCTTACATCTCTTTCATAATTACAAGGGCTATAAATTTTTGATGTAGAGATAAGGAATTTGAAGAGGCATAAAAATGCAAATATTCAACTCCTAAGGAAAAATCAAACATTCACCCTGACTTTTACTTCTAACAGACAGTACCCCTTCACTAGCTATGTGGAATGTGAACCTGTCACAGCAGCGAGACTATTCAGACTATATGTGGGAGCATTTCTACTATTTGACTAAGACACATACAACAATCTGTTATCTGATTTTGATTTTTTGATTTAGCAAATTAAAGTCTTTTTCTTACCTCCAGTTCTTTTCTTGGAGAAGAGGATTCCCACTCAGTGACAACTCCTTTAGTTTATGGCAGCCACTAAACCATGTATGGACATCTTTAAGATCTGTAGTATAGCCAAAAGAAACCTAAATATGTCTGAATGCAGAACCATCTTGTTTCCCATAAATTGTTACATGAAACTGAAATGTATCAACATCATGCAGTCCTAAAAGCAAGACTGCTATCTATACAGCGTAATTATTATCTATAACACTAATGTTTGGAAAACATTTGTATATTTTCCACATAAATGTCTCTTATAAATTCATGGGAACAGTCCAATTCAAATCAGTTTATAATTTGACTAAGAAGTTATTATTTGAATGTTAATTTTTTTTAACACAACTCACCTGACAAGCAGTTATTTTTGATATCTAGCTTTTCCAAAAAGAAAAATGAATTTAAAGGCACAAGGTCAGTTAATCTAAGAATAAAACAGAAAAGATTTTTTAAAAACTTAAATTTAAATAGCACTTCATAAACAGAAAGGTACCAGAATCTTTTGCAGGTATGACAATTTATTTATTTATGTGAGAAAATGGCCATTTATCTATCCAAGGAGCTAGGACTAACTGCTAACATTTTAACCTGAAAATATTTCTTAGTTTTCTCAGCACCTTAGTTTTTAATATTTTCTAATTAATGGTTTTTTATCTCATAAATATTTCATTCTGTTCCCTGCATTTAGTGCTGAAGATCTGATGTCTTATAAAATTTACACATCTCAGCTGGCTTTTGTTTAGGTACTATAACCAGAATGGTACTAATAGAAGGTCCTGATTCTGGAGAAAAAATTAAAAATTTGCTTGGCTTCTTTCCTCATTTCTCATTGCTACAACTTTTTATCAGGTTGTTTCTCTTCTCCAATCAGCGCATTACTTCCTAGATTCTAAAACTAGCATAACAGTTGTCATGAATGCCCTTTTCAACAGGTCAAGGCTGCACTATCCTGTAATATATTTTTAGTGCTTCCTCTGTCTTACTACTTCTGTCACATTGTATCAAATAGGTGCTGATTACTGAGACAGTTATGGAATTCGACAAGAAATTGCTCTTCTTGCATTATCGGAGCTTTTACTGAGAAATAATGCAGCAAAGCAGTACTAAAGACAGGACAAAATTCTTGTTTGCAGCATTGAAGTGTAAATGTAAAGAAACTGAGCTGACATTCATCTACACAAAGGGATTGGAACTGTAAGATGTGTGCTATTGCTACTACTAAAGAATTAATGCTCAATGTTATTTCTTTGCTTACAAACTTTCATTTAGGAAAGAATGAATGTTGAATGGTTTTTTCAGCTGCCAAGCTTTTGCCAAATATTTCAGATTAAAGTTTATCTTAGTTTATCTTGAATATGAAAGAGGCAGAAAAAGGTAAAAAATCAAGATGCAAAGAATCCCAATTATCAACTACAACTAGAATGTTTAAGCGCATGGTACACCAGCTATACATTTTTTAAAGAGATACACATTTAGTAACATGTTTTATCTCTGTAATGGCAAGACCCTAGCATAACAGGAAAATGGTATGTGGTCAGTTTTTGACTGCTAATTTTCACTGAAAGTAGTATTTTCTGAGGGTATAGTGCTTTTGAAAGGTATAAATCAGAATACTTTTTGCCTGAAATATGACACTACAAAAAACTGAAATGTGCTCAAAATTATTGAGGGACAAAAATGCGCCTTTGTTGCTGAAAGGTATGGCTACGTTGTTTCCAGCACAGGGTTTACAACTGAAAGGCAGAGTTGAATTTTATTCTGGTGCACTAATTATTAACTAAATGTTAATTATAGATTATTAATCTCACCGAAAATATTGTCTGAAGTTACAGTCAATGCTGTATTCAGCAAATCCATATTTCATAGTATCCCATAGTATCCCAAATTCAAAACAGAAAAAAAAATTGGTTTCCACATCCAGTTGAGAAGTATTTCTATGCGACAACATGACATTTTAAAAGCAAATTCAGAGAAACAGATGCAAAGACAACTGAGTACATGCCACTGTACTTCCATTTCTTTCTCAAACTACATTGTAAAGTTGCCTTGGTTCTAACCCTACTTAGTTCTATTTCCTTTGTGCTATGGAAGTTTTCCATGGAATCAAACAACTATGAACAAGTATTGACTCTGTAAAGCATTAAGCCTTTTATGTAGATCTGTATATATAGTAATATAAATTTCAGCCTTTTAGTTTCTCATCATCAGCCAATAATACATGAGTATATTTAATATTCATAGCAAGCATCATCATAGATATTACTGGCTAATAGTATGGCTGCAAAAACTTAAAATTCATGACTATAAATTCAGATATTCAGAAAACAAAGACATAAGGAACAAAAGATCATGCAGGGTTTTTATTTATAATGAGTTCTCTGGCTCTTTAGCAGCATACGCTGTGGTGAATTAGAAATTGTCTACTGGACAGTCCTTGCCTGCCGTTGGCATTATGAGAGTTAAAACATTTCTCCGTCATTCTATAGCTTTCTCTTTACCGACATTCTTTGTTAATTTTTTTTCTAAGAAAATTCAAACCAGAAAGACAAAGGACATTACTGAAAACTTAATACTACTTGACCTTGTCACATTAGCCCTGGGCATAAGAGAGATATAAATTACAAAGAAGACACAAAAGTAAAAGATATTCGCAAAAAAGCAAGCTATAGCTTCCTTTTTCTGTTCCCATTTAAGGCATAACAGAACAGTCAGAGATAGAGTTTATGTCGTTTATGGGGCTATATCCAAAAACAAGGTTTAAGAATAGTTGCAAGTATGCATCACAGAAAATAAAGACTGTGTTTCTGAACATGAATAGCAGTTACTGCTCAAGATGGTCGAAATTCTGCTGTGCAACTGCTTTTCCCAAGAAAAATTAGCATTGATGTTAATAAGCGGTGAGTAGGAAGAAGGGCAAAATAACTCAAATAAATTTATCATACTCTAGATATTTAGGTAAAGACCATATTGCTTTTTCATTCCTTAAATTAAAGACATTCTGTTTTCAATAATCATCATATTTATAAGAGCAAATATACAGAATATAGGAAATCTGTCAGGTAGCCACTTTGCTTCTTGAATACTCTAGTAGACAGTACTTCAAGTATATTATCCATGATGCCATATACTTAGAGATAAACTTATCACCAGCAAAGAATTACTGAAAATTATTTTTAAAAATCTAGAGTGGTAAGGATAGGATGGAGAAAACCACTGAAATATTATTATTTCAATACCCTATGACATTTAGATATGATATGATAATTCTGGAAATGTGGTCAAATTCTCAAAACATCATGGCTTGCAAGGAGCTAAACTCTCATATCTGAGAAAGTCAGTTAAAAACACAGATACCATATATTTAAGTTGAGAGAACAATGTATGCTAAGAAAGAACTTAACCAACTTTTTAGCATTTCTACTATAAAGCTTTTAGGAATAATATGAATCTAGATGTCAAAAGATGAGAGCAACATGGTCACAACAAATTTGATTTGGGCCAGACTATTTTCTCAAAATCAAAAGGAACTTTTGCAGATGACTGAATTTTTTAAAATATTACATTTTTATCAATCTCAGTTAGGTTATCTTAGTGAAAAGCAAGTGATAGCAAAAAAAGAACTTTGTCTTATTAACACCACATTAAAACAGATGTTAGGAGAGATTTTGTCTATTTTGAAGTTGAAAAAAAATGGCTACCGGAACAGCAAGTTTAGTGTCTCACTGTAAAACTTTTAAATAAAAAAGCCATTAACTAGTGAGTTGTATAATTAAATGGGATGACATGTAAATATAAATGCCACATGAATGCTGAACGCATTAAAAATTTATTAGTTTTACACAAGGACAAGGTTTTTTTCTCCTACACCTAAATCTTTATCCACAACAGAAGAAAAAAGAATACGTCCCTCTTTTAAACTAACTTGACAGTTGTGTCCTCAGCTGCCATAAAATACAGAATGGATCTTCATAGTTTCAACACTGCAGAAACCAAGTCAAGAGGATATTCATCATTGTCTTTGGCCAACATTGATAAAGAATATGGTTTGTACACAAAAGCCACAATAAGACACTTAATAAAAGCAGCAGTGATGAAATAGCTGTCTTTATCTATTTGAAGGAGTTAATCACTACCTGTTTTAGTTTCTTGTTAATGTGTAGGTTTAAAACTATTTAAACCAAATAATTTTTGGAGTTTTACCTTTGACAGTTTCTGGTTTATGATGCAGACAAACCATCTCAGGAATAAAAATGTCCTGTAAATTAGTGTAAGAATTTTCTTTTCACAGTATTTCACTTTCAGAAAGAATACAGATTCATAGCATTATCATTATATTGGCTTCCTGCAATCAGTAAAGAGGAAATGGCACTCAGTGCACACTTGGAAAGAATTCACAAAATTGCACTGGCTGTAGGATAAAAGTAAAGAAACAGCTTTTCTTTCAACAGCTTACTCCATTACATTTGCTGTTTCTATAGAACATCAAGTTACTTATACTACAGCACACACATATGGAGTTGCTTATAAGTGTACATAAAGTGAGTGTAACAGAGCAGGCTACTGAAATGCCAGGAATTTTGAGGCTTTTAATATGGATTTAAGGCTATCTTGTCCTGTTTGTCACAAAGATTTGACATAAGCTATAGACACATCACAGAAAGAAAGGTAATTGTTTGGGGGCAAGATGTATACTTATTTTCAGCACATCCAGTTCTTTCTCACAGCCCAGCAAAAGGAACTCAGCAGACCAAACACTGCATCTCTGCTTGGCTACTGGAAAACCAGAGCAAGCGCTACAATGGACTTTAAAAACTCTAAGATGATGGGATAGGCAAGTGACTTAAGGTACATCTACATGGCTAGTCCAGCACAACCGAAATCCAGAGGCTGCATTTGAGCTATCACTGATAGCTCAAATGCAAGATAGTTTGCAAGTCCCTAGCAGGCATATGAGATCTTCAAGTTTTGCAAACACTTTATTACACACAGGACAGCTACACTGGTGGAAAAAGAGGAAACTACAACAATACAGAGCCACATTATCCACAAAGAAGCTAAAGAGGACAAGGAAAAAAAAATAGCTAAAAACAAGAATTAAATCAAGCAGTGTGACTTGAAATCTAATGCTTAACATATAATGCTCTTGCTTAATCACAGGCAGGAAGCACTTCATCCAAACTCTAGAAGAATTAATAAGGGAAAAAAAATTCCCAAACCCTAGAAGCCTGATCAGGAACTTGAAGATTAGATTCTGTAGGTATTTTATTTACATCCAAGAGTCTCCATGAATAGTACCTCACCAGAGATGCTATGAAAACAATCTGAAAGGTGATATAGAAATATACATTGTATATACTTAAATAATATACAATTTCCATGAACGACATTGCTTATTATAACAGGACTCAGTCTTACACATCCTTTTTCCCACAGACACAATTGGCTAAGCTGAACTAAATGTCACATAGGGTGGTATTCTTCTGTTCAGATGTAGACATCTACACATGCGGTGGTAATTTTGATTTTTTTACTAGTCAGTGAAGATGAACAGGCACTTTTAGGCTATGATTGGTCTCAAAGCAAGCAGCTAAAAATGGCAGATGAATCACCCTTTAAAAACATCTATTCACTACCAGGAGAGTGAAGAAAATAGTTGAGGGTGTATTTCTATATGTGGTATGTAGTATTCTGTTTGTTAAGCTGAGATCAGTCTTATTCAGAACAAAATGATCACAGTATAGAAAAATAATGGGTGATAATTTAAAATTAATTTTCCTATTAACATATTGCAGACTGTAATAAATGTTTCATATATTTTATAGCAGAATTTAAATAGAGAAAAAGGGGAGTGGGGAAAATAGAGATTTTTAATTCAGGATGTCTGGTTATTATACCTCTAAAGATGTATAGAATATCTTATTAAACAAACAGAAAACTAATTACAGAGTACTTGAGTGCATGATCCAGTTTTATGCTGCTTGTCTCGATTCTTTTATACCTTTTAAACAGAACCATAAGAGTGAAAAATTAAAGCAAATATACTTGTTTTGGAGGGCATTAACATATGTATGTAAAATAAAAAACATTCTTATTTGGCCTTTCTAACTCTAGTACTTGCCCTTAACTTAGCCTTCAAAGTCTGTTTTGAATAAGCTAGCTGTGAAAGATGAAGTTTGACAGACATACTCTAGAAACAATTGCTAAAGAAAGAAAGAAATACACCATGGTTTTAATAATGCCACAATGCTCAAGGATTATTTTCACATAATATCCAAGAGAAAAAAATTAATTTACAATGTTAATGCTGTTTCAAATTTTCTTAGATAGAGGTAGCCAAGGTAATTACATGCCAACCACATATTTTTATTTTTAAAGAATATACCAAAAGATAGTGAAATTTCAACCATACTGAGAATTATACTTTTCAGACAAGTGTTGTGTTAGTAAATTCCTCTGGATCAGTTCTGTAAGTGGAAGAATGTTTCTTACTTACCTATTTTGAGACAGCAAAAGAATCTGCAATAGAGGCAACCAATACAAAGAAAGCATTCTCACAGAAGAAATGCTATTGTCATCCAAATATAGTTCTCTTAAGAGAACATGATTTTCCAGTCTTGGAAGCTAAATAGAAACGAGATGGTTATTTAGAGTAATATAAATTAGAGAAACAACAATGGAATGCTTACCAGATGCTTTTCATAAATCATTACTAAATACAAGAAAAACTGACATTTTGGATATAGGTATCATTTCCTTATTATGTATGTACCAGTTGACACACAATCCCCATATATCAGGTGGTAAATACTTTTTAATGTCTTCTATCACACCTGAATAGTTAATATAAAAAATTAAAGAAGAAAAAAAAAAATCAAAAGCCCAAGAGTCACAGTCTTAGTATTTTATTCATGCATTTATTTGCTGCTTATTGACAATACTTTTCATCTCCTTAATTCATAGGAGAATGACTGTTAGTAAATATGATTAAGCATATGGTTAGCAAACAACTTGGCTATTTTAAATGCTGCAGCATGAATTTCAAGTTTTGATGAATCAACAAACATTAAATAAGCATGATTATCATCATATTTAGGGTGATGATAATAATATAATCATTACATAAAGGTAACAGTAAGGAGCAATTACTTATATGTTATGACAATCATATCATTATTACTAGCCTGATATAATTATCTTACTATTATAACAGGACGTATAAGTAATAATAATCTTTTCTGACATAAACAAAATCAGAATCATAACTAGGAAAAAACCTATATGCTATAAATGAAGGAGGAACCATAATCACTGAGAGTCCAATTTTTCAAGGACTTAGGTGTAAGAAAACAATTAACTGCTAGCCATTTGTATCTTTGAAAAATCACCCTCTGATAAGGGGAAAAAAAAATCTTACCTAAGAGCATGAAACATCCCACACCAAACAAAGAGCACATGCTCAGAATGTTGAAAAATATGACTGTTAGCAAAGATGTATGCACAACAGCCACTAAATTCAAAACTTTTACCTCCTGGAGATTATTGCCTTGCAACTTCAGAACTTGAAGGAGGCCACAATTCTCAATGCCTTCAACTTGTGCAAGATGATTGAAAGAGCAATCTAGGTGAATGAGAGTAGGTGCCTCACAAAGACCTTTTGTGCTGATTAAGTGATTATGGTCCATAATTAATTGCTGAAGATTTTTCAGTGACTCCAGACCACCTGAAAATTCAAGATTTAAGACATGATAAAATAAAAATCTCTTGTCATTCAAGTACTAAGGAAACTTGAAATTTTCTGTAAATTCTCTGACATAACAAGTAATATTACTTCTGTATAGGGTTTAAAATGAATTACTGTATTTTGACTCTATCACAAATACAGCGCATATGGTTCACAAATCTTTGATCCTGTTAATCATGCAATAATAACAGTTCATAATCTCTTTGGTACTTCTGTTGGAAGAGAACATTCTTTTAGTGATAAACTGTACTTACAATGCTTTAACCACTTTAAAACTGCTGTGAATTCTGCGAAATGCTAACAGCCCTCTTAAAATCATCCATCAGAATGAAAACACTATGTTTAAAAGTTAATTTTTATTATTTCGTTTTTTAAAGTTTATCAGCAAGGTTAGAAAAAAAAACTGTATTAAAACTTAGGCCAGTATCATCACTATTACTTAAATTAGTCTTGTTTAAGGAATTATGACAAAATAAGTTTAATGAAGGCATTTATAAAGAAAATTTAGTGTCTTTAAGAACAAAGCTATACTACTGTAGCCATTCTACTCTCAACAAATTTACTCCTGCCATCTACATTAAAGAGCATGCAATCTCTACATACAAAAGAAATGCAAAGGAATTCCCATCAGCATCTGTTTCTTTCACAGAATGTAACCCAAATCATCCTTACAACAGCAAAAAATTACATTGTCTTCCCATAGTCTTACACATGCAATGGCACTGATCCATCTAACTTGCTACAGGTCTGAGCGGCTTTTCTGTATCTCTGTAGTAAAAAATTCCTTTGAAGGGATACCCTTCACATAACTTATGTAGAATAAGAAATTTCTGATTTTATGTCTGTTTCATGTATTCTTAGATAATTTAGTTAATTTAGGATTATTTGAGGGAACACTTTGTCTCATCTTTATCTCACCCAAAATTTCAGAAGTTCCCCATAGGAATCTGAATGAGCTCGATTCACAATAGGGAATCTCCTTGTGACTGTTCTCTGAAAAAAACCTAGATTATGAAACCAGAGATCAGTTTGCATCGTAAAGTATTGAAAATACAGAAGAGGACTTAAAAATGAAAACAAATGATAAGGAAAAAACTAAAGCAAAACATTAAATAACACAACAGTAGTAAATTTTTAAAAATTCCCAATATAGGCATTCCAATTATTTTAATTTAAAAATGGAAAACACTTAGTGAAAAGAATGCAATTGTCTGACATTAAAGTGATATCATCTTAAATATAACACACATGTCCTATAATGCAACTTCAAAACTGTGCTTTAGCAAAAAAAATATACAAGTCTTTAACTATTCTGAAAAATTTCAAACATGCCCATGACATAATATCCTGACTGCAAGATCCTGATCTTGCATTTTTATTTCGTGCTTGGATGAAAATAAAAAAGGAACCAGCACCATCTAGCGGTTCCAGAAACACTTCAGCGTTTTCGTGTGTTTGCTCCCAAGTCTTCCTCCTAAGAGCAGCTCTTCAACCTCCACTTTTCAGTTACCAGCTTAGCAGTACTGGAAACTTTAAAAGCGCTCTGTGAGCCTGGAGTGGGACCAAGAAGAGAGACTGCACACACAATAAGAAAAGGCAAGAAGGTACAACAGAATCTGGAATTTTACTTCTCTGCATGCTTCCCAAAGCAATTTTTTTACTCTTACTCATCTGAATGTCATTCAGAACATTCTGGAATTATCAAATGCAGTCCAACAGAAAAAAAACCCACAAGAGAGAACAACATAGTACAAACAGATGATATATTACTGGTTCTTCTGCCCACATGCAAAATTAAATATAAACATGAAAGTCTTCTGCACCTTTCCAGAAGATATTGTATGTTTTACATACGATGCAACAAACAAAACTTATAGCGGTCATAGGAAAATAATTTTGTTTTACATGGTTTCAGCAAGATTCAAGGAGAACTTTTATGTAAGTCCTCAGCAATTTGCAAAGTACAGCTGAAGTCTGCTAGCTAGGGAGTCAGTTACTGATGCAGCTGTGAAGTCACTTTTACGTGGGACAAAGACAACTAACAACAGAGTGAAAGCTGACAGCGAACATAAAAATGAAAAAAAAAATCCCTAAAATAAAACCCCCAAACAACAAAACCAAAACTAAAAAGGTGTCTGGTTAAAAAAAAAAATCCTCTGTGCTGTCTTAAAGACTATATTGAAAGCAGCATTTATGACCATCCATGGCTATGCATTCCTTGAGCTGCCAGCACCAGCTGCAGCTGCTGCTACCCAGCACTCTATGGCAATGCAGAACACCCAAGAGAAGCATATTTGAAGACCTGAGTCAAAATACTACTTTTTGTGCATGCAATTTTTAAACAAAGCATTCATCCTCAAAATACAAACGTATGCACTCAACTTTGGTTTGTTACTGTTACAATTACTTAATTTCTGATCATGTATTCCTCAGGGAAAAAGCATAATTGAGACTATTTCTCTCACTGCTATATTTAAAGGGTTTTTGGCAGCTCTACTTTTCCCCCTACTAATGCTATATTTTCTCCTCCAATGAGAGGAGAAAAGAATAAAAAGAGAAATCATAGTATGCTAGAAATTTCCTAAAGTAAGTCATTAAAATTTAAATATTATGAACGTAAATATGCTTTACTACACAGTACTGGAGGTTCCAAAATTGCTAAGGGACATCCTGCAAGATTGAGAGATGGGAGTGATATGCTAAATTTTATAACACACAAATCCCTTTTATGCATTCTGTGAGCTACTCAATATGAAATAAATCCTGTATTATGTATCTGCTTTAACCTAAAATCTTCACAGCAATTCTGGAGAGGAAAAAAAAACACATTTGAAGATGAATTTTGTGAACATTTATTTGCACACTTAAATTCATTAGAGACTAAATAATTGTAGCAATGCACTGCACAAAAGAGAAAATACCAGAGGACTTCAGTCCACTTGGCCTGTATGAAGTTACCACACTCCACACGAATGCCACATTCTTAAATGTCATCCACTAAAATTGTATCATTCTTAGAGTAATCTTGCAGACATTTTTATCAAATGAGATCAATCTGAATAAGAACCTTATCAAGCACTACACACAACAATGCAGATGAAACTTTTTAACCATATTGTTTTACTGTTCCTCATTAGAGTACTGATATGCTTTCATGGTAAAAATTGATTTCCCAGCACTTTTATTCTCACATATTAAAAATTTTCTTCATGAATAATAACATTTACACATATTAGCAAAAATATTCATAATATCTTCATTAAAATCTCTACATCTACAGATTTTTTTTAAGGTTTCCCATTTTCTGTTTGCTACGCTCTTGCCGTTAATCACAGAACTGTATAATCATGGTTCATAGTGTTATTTAACAGTTTCATTTAACAGTGGAGCTGCTTCTTATTTACAAATTTTATGTTAATTTGTTTAGTCTATGAGCTTAATAATTGTTTTTAATTATTTTCCTATTGTCCAGCAGACTCAAGACAGACAACACAATTTCTATATAACTACTTACTGTGTCAGTCAGAACACCCTGGAATTCCCTGCAGCTGCACAGCTAGCCTTTGCTTTCATTATGTCTGTAGATAAGCTGAACTCAGCCTACTCTCATATTCCAGCTGATTTACTGCAGATAAGGTTAGTGGCCCTTTCAGAAAGATTTTAATTCTCTTTGGCTGACAATAGTTACATGACCTGCTAGATGGAATACATGGCAATAGCTAAGCCAAGCTTTCAGATGCAGGTTTTTTGTCAAGTCTGTCTCCTTGGGCTTAGCAGCTGACTGGCTCTAAATCCAATGGGTGTATAATTCTGAATATAAACTGCATGAAGTGTTATAGAAATTGGAATAATTTTCTTACCAATTCGAGTGATTCTATTGTAGGAAAGTTCAAGATTTTGGAGATTTTTGCATCCATCTAAGCCACAAACTGATGAAAGATGGTTCTTATTCAGAATGAGAATACAGAGATTTTCCAGATTTGCACAGTCAATTACCTGAATGTTGTTTTCCTGCAATAAAAGAAAATGAGAATATTAAATACCATCTGAAGTGAAGTAGCAGAACTACGTAAAACATAGCAGATTATCTTCATTGCTTATTTTTATCCTAAACTCTTAGCTAGGAGTAAGGGCATCTTTATTTTTCCATTGGGAAAAAAAAAGATGAGTCCTAGAAATGACCTTTTGTGTCCTGCTGAAATATAACAAGAAAGTATTTTGAACTTCATTCTGGTTCTGAAAATTACCAAAGTTGAAACAAAAAGAGCATAAAAAAGAAGTTAAGAACAGAGCAGTCTCTTCCATATACATTTTCCTACCTCTCGAAACCCTGGGAGACTGAACTAAAAACATCCATAAAACCATCATATTTACTAGATGCTAATGAAGACAGCTGTAATTTTGCTGGAATCCTATTTACTAATAGCAAAAGTCTGCATTAAGAGGTAATTTGGTCACAAACATTAACACTGTTCTAAGCTGATACTCTTCCTCCAAGGGATCCTGCTTTTCAAACATCCTCTTCCCCAGGCCATTTTAATAATGCTTCCTCAGATGTCTCTTTCACTATTTGCTGTGTTTGGTCTTTTCATGTGGAAAATGGTGCTGTTAAAACACATTAAATTAAAAATGTGAACAAAGCTGTTTCATGTAAGTTGTCAAGCTCTGGAACAAAGATGCATTACAGAGAAAAAGTTCTCTTTAATAATTTAACGTGGCCATGTAAGACACTGCGCAATAGCAAATACCTAAACATTAGGCCTCTAGTATAACTCACTATATGTACTATTCCTTGAACATAAATGTTACGAATTTTAATTAACATTCAATGTGTATGTTGCAAAGGACTCTTCCCTCTCCCTATTCTTGCTCAAGCTGAGCACCTGCTATGGTGAACAGCTTCTGCCCACTCATCAGAGACTGAGTAAACAAAGATCTATACTCATGTTAACCGTAGCCTGATATTGTCTTAGTATAGGTTGAATCATTTGCAGCATGTTGTTTTTTGTTATTGGCACCTTAAATCTGTTTGTAAAACTTTGTTTACATTTGGGAGCATGTTGTTGCTATTCCTATGCTCTTAAGGCTAAAAGTTACATATTCAGTTGTACAACTGAACATTGAACTGGCAGTTCTCCCCATGTTGTAACAAAGAATCAAATATGCTTGGTACCTCCACATTGATATACTTCAGGTCTTTGCAGCTACTTAGTCCTTCGAGTGCAACCAGTCCACAGCGCCTCAGAGTCAAAACTTGAAGATTTGAACATTCAGATAAGGTTGAGAGACTACAAGCTGGCAAATCTTCGAGCGTAAGCGTTGTGACCTACATGCATTTATTGATAAATAAAACTAACATTTTGTATATTGAAGATTCAGTGCACAACATCATAATATGGTAATTTTCTTTAGGAGGAAAAGAACAAAACTACAATCTATTATTTTTATAGATAATTATTAAAATCTATTATTTTATAGATTTTATATTGATTTTATAGAGAATCTAATTCTCTATAAAATGCAAGCAGCTAATGGTAATCTTTTCATATAGAAAAGAATAACAATGATAGGTTTGATCTGTCCAATGGGAGGAGCTAGCATGAAAACAATAGTTACAGTATCATAAATAATGAGTGTAGAACAGACAAAAATTGTTCAGACTAGAAGTGTGTATAGGCTAGTAGGCCATCTCAAGAATGGACATCAAGATGAGAGCATGGAGCAAGCATACGATAAGTTAATAAGTGGTAAGAAAAACAAATCCTGGCAACCAGGCGATGTCCTTTATGGCAAAACACTGTCTATAAGCTGATCAGTAATACCTTGTTTCTAGAAGAGGCTATTGCTCTCAAAACTCAGAATGAGCTAGTTAACCAGAAGCTGAAATGTGGGCCTTTATACAAAGGCAAAACTTTGTTAATTAAGCAGAATGTAAAAGCTCTTTCCTTTCAAAGTGTTAATATTATCAATCATCTGAAGACTAATACCACATTGTCTGTTTCACAACACTCACTGGAATTCAAAAGTCATTGTCATTGCTCTTATTCTGCACTTGGGCACAGGAACTGTCACAATATCTATTTCCAGCTCAACAATAAACAGCATTCTGCCAACATACCAAAACAGAAAATAACAAAAAAAGTGAAAGTATGTCTCCCATTTCATTCTCAAACTTTCATATTACCAGTTACCTGTTGCAAGGTACTCCAAGGGCCACTATGAATTATCTTTTCTGTACTTAATGGAGGCATCTTGCTAACTGAACTTTTCCTTAGTAGTTTTCTTATAGTTGCTTGCTTTCTTTGGTTTTCTTCATATATTTTAGACCAAGATTTGCATGTCTTCATCCAGTTAATTCTCTTCTGTTCAATATCATCGGGAAAAATTACTTTACTACGAGACTCTGCTACGTCTTGACTACTGTCCCAGGTGTCTCTGACATCTTCAGTAGCATTTTCAATCAGAAATAAAGTTTTCTTCACAGTTTCATACTGAGAAAATAGATCTTTAATTTCTCTGTTATTAGCATTTGGCTGGACATTTGGAGGACTGCTGCATATGCAGTTTGCCTTATTTTCTACCATATCCTTAGCACCAAAGTGATGAGATTCATTCTTTGAAATATGACCATTTGAAACTTTATGAGTTATTTGTGAGTAATTTTCTTCTACTTGTGTTACTGAATTAATGTATAAGTTCTCATTATTCACTTGAGAAGGGTGTTCCTTCTCAGAGCCTAGCACACTTGGTGTCAAATTTCTTTCTGCTAGACTCATCCATTTATTTGTTTCATCCATCATTTCAGCATGCTTTTCTTTTGGCTCCTCTACTTGTTTATTTAGTTCCACCTTCTCTTCTCTTATTAGTGTCATATTTTCTGTCTTTTCCTTTTTTGTGTTTTCTCTGTTATTTTCTACATTTTCACTCATCACAGCTTCTGCTCTTTTTTGTTCTAATTTTCTTTGTTCTTCTCTTGTTATTTGGAGTTGTTTTCTCAATTTCAGGCTTTCTTTCTTTTTCTCATATTCCACAAGCTTCCTCACCTGTTTGAAATATTCTTGTCTTTCAAGTTCTTGTCTATTTCTTTCCTTTTCTCTATTTAACCTGTTTTCTTCCATTTGCATGTTCAGTTTTTCCTCTCTTTCTTTCATTTCTCCCTCTATTTCCTCTAGTATTTTCTGCTTCTTTCTTATTTCATATTTCCATTGTTTTAAAATGGGAGCATATTTTTTACGGACTAAAAATGCTCTAAATCTAGCTTGGATTTGCACAGCTGCTATACTCTGCCGTTCAGCTAGCTGCTGTCTTTCTTTTGCTTTCTGTTCTTCCAAGGCCTTTTTCTCCTCTTCCATTTGCAATTGTAGCTTCATGATCAATTCCTAGGCCAAAACAATTAGGATAGATTTCAACCACTTTTAAAATGTGACAGGTATTGACACATATTTATCATTCATATACAGAATCTAGTATATTAAGCATTCCATGGTAACATTTATTCTCAAATATGTAACAGTAACCTTACAGTCTTTTGACAAAAGCTCACTGTACAACCTTACCTCATGTTGCCTCATTTTGTCTCTCCAAGCTTCCTCCTCCTTCTGTAACTCATCTTCTATTGCAGCCTGGTGTTTCTGCACAACAAATTAACTTAAATGAATATTGTACAAAAACAGAACAACACAAAACACCCTCTCTCCAATTTCACCCATCTTCTTGACTTTCCAACAATACAATTTTGTGAATGCCTGAATTTAAATGAGAAACTGAGCCGTGTGTGGATCAAAATCAAAAACAGGACACTTGCATCAGTTATGTATATTTGGTCATGTACTGAGAGATGCATACCTTCACAAAGTCAGCATCTAGGTACTGACCCAAATAGCTGCCACCTTCCTCTCCAAGATCTGTACTACTAACAAAGATGAAAACTAGTTACCAAACCATTCAAAGTACAGGCAGAAAACAGAAACATGTCTGAATAATAGCGTGAACAATCTCCCTTTAATAGCATTGGTAGGTACTGATAATATTAAAATCCTTCAAATGGGAATTTTGTTCAGTAAAGCTGAAGAAATTTTTCTGACTGAAACTGCTGCTCAACAGAAAATGAAAGTTCAAGTCTACTTTCTCACTATTTGCAAGTAAATAGCATTTCCTTCCTTGCCCAACATAACCGCAATCAGGAAAAAGTCTCAATCAGACTGTAAGTTAGCAGACAGAAAGCTAGTTACCTAAGTAACTAAAAAACAGGCTGATCCAGAACCACATAATTCCTGGTGGAACCAAGATATATCAAGCAAATCAAATATGGAGGATATGAAGGAAGTAGTATAAGCAACCACTTTCAACTTGGAGCATAAAGTCTCCCATGTGTATAAGCACTGTTTTTCATGGGCATGCTGTTCAGACAACAGGAGACCAGACATCTACATCCTTCTGCAACAGGAAAAGTTGGATTCTATTTCTCATCTCCAAAGGAAACATTCTTGCAACAGCAGTATCAAAGTGCCTAAATGCGGCCATGCTCATCTTTCCCTAGAGAAAGCCATCCTACATCCAAAAATGTTTTGTGACAGCAAAGACCAAGAAGGCCTATCAGTTTTTCTGACCTTTTGAAAAGAGAGCTATAGAAGACACTGAACTGATCTTCAGAGATCAAAGGTCTTTTCATTTACTAAGCCCTTCCTTACTACTGGTGACTTGAATTACCTTGCTGGTACCTAACTGAAAATGTAGTGTTAATGCACCTTTCAAAACACACTTATTTAGGCTAAATAATAAAATTGTGTGGCCTCACAAGTATAATATCTGAGAGTTAAATTTCTTCATGTTCTTTCACTCTTTTATCCACTGTGATGCTCCACCCACTATAGCAAAACATGATTAGATAGTCTGAGACTGCAACCAGCCAATGTGTTGAGTCATCATCTGCTGTGGCAGAACTCAGTAGATGAAGCCTGAGTAAGTTTCCCAGATAAAGATAGGGACAGCAAGTATTGTAACTTTTACCTAGTGAAAAACATTACCAGCATTGCTGAATTGAATAATTTTGTTTCTGATTACTTCCATTAAGATTTTAACATCGAAATGTGAAATTGGGGTGGGAGGTCCAAACTAGCTAAGCATTTTCTGTTAGGGCACAGTGACCATTTTTAATTTGTGATTAATTTCAGCACAACTCTCATTTCTGGTGATTTCATTATGTAAAAACTTTGTAAAGGCTAAGCTTAAGGAGTAATTTAATATTTAGCATAGCAAATTCATTCACTATTGATTAAAAGAATAAACACACAAAAACCAATGGACTACACTTAAATATGTTTTACAACTTACTGGCAACACAAGTAGACAGGGTTTAGGACAGTCATGCAGTTTGAGATAGTAGACTCTTTTTCACATTAGAGCTATAATTCAGGTAGTCTAGATTGGAACAGATTGGCTTAAAAACATTCATTACCTTATGAAGAAGATCTAACTTTATTCTTTCAGCCTCAAATTGCTCCAGATGCTGCAGCCTTCTTGCATGTTCCTGTTCATTCTGTTTTTTCTGTGAGGCTCTCTCTGCTTTCCACGTTTTCATTTTCTCATCTTCAAGCTCAAGTGCTCGTCTACACTGTTCTTCTACTTCACGATGGGCAAGACTTATGCTCATTTCAAGATCAGATATTAATCAACCCAGAAAACATGTTATTTAATTTCCCAATAAGCACTGGGGAACTGTCTTAAGGTATTTGACAAGAAAAGGATCCTATGATTATATAGCCAGCAATATATATCTGATTTCCTACATGTATTATATAATATATATAGGAAATCAGAGCTACATTAAAAGTCCTTTCCATCCGAGATGGCTTATTGTTATTCTGCACACTTACTAACACTGCAACTATTCTGCTTATTCTAAAAATGTAAAATTCAGGCATTCATACAATTCATGTCTTCTGTGGCTTTTCGTGGGGCCTTTAGTCTGCTATGCTCCAGCCCAACTCATCCAAAGGCCACAGCAAAGGAACATTCTCAGCCAATGTGACCACAAAAGAACCAAACCAAAATCCAAAAACTAAAACAAACAACAACAACAACAAAAATCTGTTGTCAAAGCAGAACCTGCTTAGTGCCTCTGAGCAGCTTTCATTTTTGAGTGCTATTTTTTGATACTAATTTCTATGATGATTCTGTGATCTTGAAATGAGACAAAGGCAAAAGTGTTTGTTTATGTCCAATCCATCAAGTAACAAGCCCTGTTGTATACTGCAATGTGAAATTCTTTAAAAAGAATGCGATGATACTTATGACAACAGAAAAGCAGGAAATAGCGATATGTTAAAGATCAACTCAACCAAATGAATAATGTGCTTGCTTACCTGTAAGAAAGTGATCATCACTGACTGTCTCATCACTGATGGACTGACTATAATCAGGTGTTGTAGCAAGTGGCAAATCTTCATTTTCAACTTCAAGCAGTATCTAACATAGTTTAAAATTATTATTAAAAAACAAGAAATAAAATTTAAAAGCAGAACATTATAGAAATCTTCCAGAACAAGGATAAGCTTTTCATTACATGACAAGTACAACAATGTGAAACTTACTGCCGACTGGAATCCTTTCACATTGAATAATGCTAACATATCGGTCAAAATATTGTTTTCTAGAGTAACGAATATTGTAGGATTTATCAAAATACATAATATTTCTATGTGTTTTTAAAATATATTTAATATTTTGACTTGGAAATGTGAATGTCTTGCAGTTGAGATTTATTTTACTTTCTGTGAAACCAAACACTTATGCATGAATACTGTTATGCACACTGGGGAAGAACTAGTTACAGAGCAAATTTTTAAGAAGACTATTAAAAAATAGTACTATGGGCACAAGGATTGCTATATTTATTTCATTGTTCTTTACTGGCAAGCAATCTATTCCTGCTCATTTATCATCTGTTCATCACATGCTTTGGGCCTATATTAATATTTGTAATGTAGCTGAAGTCACATGAAGTAATTGTGCTGTTTTAAACAATGGTCTTCTGAGAACAAAAAATCGTGTCTGCAAGAGTGCTCAGTAATAAAATCCAGGCAGCAAATTAAAAGTGAATAAATTAAATATAGTTTTATATTTTTCTAAGAAAACTTCAGCAAGTTATTTAGTCAAATCCTATGAAAATATAGAAGCAGGCATGTTCGTAACTCTTGATTTATCTTTGAAAGGTACATTTATATTTTTGGAAGGTTTTTTTTTGAAAGTTATTTTTACATTTATCTTTGAAAGTTATGTTTTTATTTTCCATAAAATAATGGAATATATTAGGAGCAAGATTAATAGTAGTACAGCTTCCTGATAATCATAAAAACAAGATTAGAGAAGCTTAAAAGTGCTATCATAATATTAAGATAATAGTCTTCAAATAGCTATCAATAACTATCAATAAGCAATTACTCAGTTTTGTTTAATTTTGTCGATTTTTGTGCTCAATATATCAGATAATTTATTTCAAATTTGAAAGCTTATTAGAGTTGATGTCCTAATTCTAAAGATTTGTATGTAGAAACTCATAGAAACTCATCTTAATACATTATGGACAGTCTTACAGAAAAAAACCTGAACACATTTATAGATCTCCTTAGGAGGCCACTAAAGCAAGTGTAAGTTATCTAGATTATTTAACAGAAATTTATTCCCTATAAATAATGTATAAATAAAAAATACCTTTTCATTAAATTGTTTTGAATTCTCATTCGATTCAGAAGGATGGCAAGAAACTACTTCATAAATGTCTTCTAAGAAAAAATAAGTAAAAAATTTAGTTCACAGAGAGAAAATCCCTTACGAGTGCTCAGTTTTGGTCTACACTTTCTATCTATTCAATTTGTTTAAACTAAAATAAAGTTCTCCTTTCCCCCCAGTTTTACTTAAATATGTATGGGAATCATTTATTTACATTAAAAGCAGGAAATGTGTGTAACAGAAACAGACAAAATGATACTGTAAGAATACAGCGATAGCAAATATGAAAGAGAATTCCACATCATGAAACACAGCAGAACATTTTCTCTGCAGAAAAATACAGTAGCACTTGTATCAGAGAGGTCAAAAGTTGACAAAGAACAATTAAAAAGAATAAGATTGCATTACAAAAAGAATAAATAGGGATGTTCCGCAGATATCAAAATTTGTAGCCAATGCTGAACTTCTGGTCACCAAGCCTATTGCACCAATGGAACAGGCAGTGGCATATACACTATGAGCTTGGCTTCAGACACAGCAAACAGAAATATTTTTTTGCCAATTAACGGTCATTTCATCCAATAAGAGCTTGGGCATCTCAAGACAGACTTTAAATATAACCTGTCAGAGCCAATTGTATCTGAACCCTGAATTTCAGCTCCTACTGACTTCAGTTTTGACTTTCATGAAGAGTCTGACCTGGGCTTTTAGAGTAATCTCTCAACTTGCCTTCTTTAGCATGAGATGAGTTTTTAAAAAAGCTTAATTTCTGCTCAGATGTTCATTCAAGAAGATAGCACTGCATGGCTTTATTCCTAGAGATTTTCATCATGCATTCAGAAGCTGAGGGAATAGGTTTCACTGCTTGTTCTACTTAAAAGTTTGCATTATCTTATGGATGCTTGTTAGTCTAACTTCCACCGGCAATACAAGGTGTACAAACATTTTAACTGTGATTAATGCTTACTTCTACTTTGCTCATCTTCCAAGTCCTGCAGTATAAGCTTTTCAGCATCTTGATTGCTGCTCTTGATAAAGTTTAAATAGGCAAGAACTGATTCTGGTAAGTCACCTGAAATCTAGAAAAACACAACCTTTGACATATATTCTACATTTTCATCTCACCGGCTTGAAAAGTGGCAAATACTTGACATAAGAGAATAAAGACTTGTTTTGGCTTCACTTATAAAGCATTGATGGAAATTAAGCAGCAATTTCCACCAAAATTTTTCCAAATTCCTATACTCTTCTCATTGTCTTATTGCCCACTGAACAATTAATAATTCTAGTTTTAATTACATTCTAATCAAATTTTAGTAATGTATCTTGCACTCTCTCCAGAAACACATTTCAATAAATTGTTGTGTTTATAACTGTGCTGGACCAGGAAATAAAGGAAAAGGATAAGATAAAAATGAACAAATACCTGTGATGTACAGGTACTTTTCTTTAAAATGTCTAGACTCCTCACAAAATAAATAAATTTTAAATTTACTAATGTTTAAAGTATACATGTAGAACCAATGCTTCAGTTTTCTTTATTACATAGAAATTTTCTATTCAAAAGACTACCTTTAATGTCAAGATTTTGGGAAAGTCGTATGCCTTCTCTGATGTGCAAATTTTGGTTGACATTGCTGACATTCAATATGTGGGTGCTTACACACTTATCAGTGATGCCTTTGACATATTTTTATGATCAATATTATCTACCCTAATAGTCTACAAACCAATTCCTATGCTATGAATCTGAAAGATTAAAATGGCAGAAAAGGACCCAAATAACTGATTTTATTTCAGAGGAAAGACACTTCCCAAAATAAGAAGTCATCCAAGAAAGAGGACTTGAAGAACCTATTTATATCAAATTAGTATCTGGAAATCTTACAAGGTATCTCCTAAACCAGGCCCTTGTAAGACTAAAATACAGATTTCAGTGAAGAATCATCTACTTATTCATCCAGACTTAATTTACCTCATCAAATCTTCCAGCTTCAGAGGATTCTAAAATAAAATCTCCAGGTCTGATCTTCTCAAGCAGAATGCTGATATTCATCTTTCCTATTGTCCTGTTACCACATTTTTCATGAAGCAATACTACCAAGACTGTTCAGATCAAAGCCTCGGATTAGGTGTTGGACAAACATTCACTCACCAAAGGGGCTTTCCAATGCCAACACTGCTTTGGTACTACACGCTACAGAAGCAGTTTTAGCTCACTGAATACTTACAGTCTCACTGTCACTCAAGGGTTCCTCTGATACCTCTGTGTCAGGATCATCTGTTCCAAACGAAGAAACACTGATTCTGTCCAATTCAATTTCTACTTCTTTTTCAATTCCCTTAATATCTTCCGACATTCTACTTCCCACAGCTCCTTATCTGTTTTGAAAGCTACACAAAAAAAAAAGTAACACCTTTCAACAGAGCATGAACCAAAATAAACAGAGTTCTCAAAATAAGACTAAGAACATAGAAAGTTTTAATGATACAGAGAAAACCATGAGAAATAATGTAACCCAGAGAGGTAAAAAACTTGTGGATGGGTGCAGGCAGGGGGAAACGGCTCCCCTCCCTCCTTTCGCAACCCGTTGCCCCCTGCAATTAGGAGAATGGGAGGCAACGAGCCGGAGCACACGGAGCGCATTTCTGCAGGGAAGGCGAGAAGCAGATCCAGGCTGAGAGGAAACTACACCTTCCGAAAGGCACCGCGCCCGGAAGCAGCACCGCCCACCAACGCTTCCTGACAGGAGAGCGGCTCCGTCCCTTTGCATGCTGGGAGTTGTAGTCCAGCGCTCGCAATCCTCCGCTCCCCCCGCGTCTGCTTCATGTACCCACTCACCTGCTGTTCAGTCAAGTTCCTCACGGAGCCTCCTCCTTTCTGGCCGCCTCTGGAGACCGGCCGCCCTTCCGCCCTGAAATCCCGCAGCCACTAACAGCGGACGGTGGGGAGCTTCAGGGAGAGCACGAGAGCCGCGCACCGCGCTGCTACCGCGGGAGCGTCACCACGGCAACGAGAAACAGCAGCTCGGACGGGCTGCGAGAGGAGCCAGACTTCGTCAGCAGCTGCCGTTTCTCGTTCTTGGGGCGTTCGGCAGCGCCCCCCAGCGTGAGACGGAGCACCCCGCAGCACCTCTTTTCGTGGTCTTCTTTGTGTGGGGTTTTTATTTAATATTGGGGCTTGGGGTTTGTTTGTTTGATTGTTTTGGGGGTTTTTGTGGTTTTGTTTGTTTGTTTTGGGGCTGTTGTTGTTTTTTGAGAGTATTTTTATTTTGGTTTTGGATTTTTTTGTTTTGTTTTGTTTTCAGTTTGTGTTTGGGGATTTTTTTGTAGCCATAGACTGGTATTTAGTGTTCTCAATAAATTGCAAGAGGCAATTAAACATAAAAAATATATAAATAAAAGCATCCCAAGACAATAGTAAAGGTGGGTTAAAACACGGTGGGTTTGCTTCCATTCTTATTTCTCCAGAGAACTCTAGAGCAGTAAAAAATATAAAACACCAGACATCCCTTCTGTCTTCCCATGTTGGGGCTGGGTCATGGCTCAGAAGGGCTGGCTGGCACTGGGGCCATCGTGGGGCACCGGAGTCTGGCATGACCAGCCTGGCACAGCCCATGGGTGCAGGGGGACCAGTGGCTCAGCACGGCCCTGCTGGTGCTGCAGGTAGGGAGCAACCAGTAGGAGTTAAAAAAAAAAAAAAAAAAAAAAAAAAAAAAAAAAAAAAAAGTAAGAGACAGGTAAATACAAATGCAAATTCATAGAGTCATAGAATGCTTTGGGTTGGAAGGAACTACCAACATCATCTCTTACAAATGACCTGCCATGAGCAGGGACACCTTCCACTAGACCAAGTTGCTCAGTGCCCCATCCAGCATGGCCTTGAACACAGGGATGGGGCATTCACAGCTTTCCTGGGCAACCTGTTTTCAAGCCTCATCACCCTTTGTGGTATAAAGAATTTCCTTGTAGCATCTAATCTAAATCTGCCCTCTTCTAGTTTAAAACCTGACTCCCTTGTCTTACCACTGTCTGCCTGTGTAAAAATCCCTTGCTGGTTATTAAAAGCTAGAGAAAATGTCCAATTGGACAATTAGAGACTAAATAGAATTCAGTCGAAGAAAAGTTACGCAGATCAGGCAGGGTGCAGATAATCATATTTTTGTGTGTTTATAGGGAGCACATCTAACCCTGAGTCTTGATACTGTTGAGCCAGGGATGGGCAAAATGACTCATACGAGTTCAGAAGGCAAAATGAGACTTTATTCAAAAGCACTTCTCTCTTTTATAGAGAACATCATGAATATTAATTCCATTGGCCTTAAAGTAAAAACATTTCACCTGACTGGCACACTGGACTTAGGTCAGTGTGGTAGAACATATCTATAAACAATATGAACGGAAATCAAGATAATAGGTTGTTTACATTCCTCTTGGACTTTTTCCCAGGCTTAGCCTGGCAGAAATCTTTCTCTTTTTCTCTCTGACTGAACTGAGAATATCTGCAAAGTCTGACGAGGAATACAAAGATGCAAAAACAGGTATAACAAAATTAAGAGCTAAAAGATAAAGTTAGGTTTTACGTAGAAAATATGCAATTTGGGAGCAATGGGAAGGATTTGCCAAAAATGATAGGGGTTTTCCCATCTACTGTCCTTAGAATAAGCTGAGTACATTTCTGAAAGTATTAGGGGTGTTGAACAAAAAATATTTGCTTCAAGGGCAACTGATTAAAGTTTTCTCACCAGTGTAATGGATAAGCATGATAATTAAATATTAAGAAATGGAAATGTATACATTTGAAATCCACCCTTTTATATAATCATTTCAGTGGCAATCTTTTCAATGTGATCAACTATTTATTCACTGATTGAATGTGCACTTAATACCACTTTTGTAGTGCACATTATACTGTGCACATATTGAATAAAGACCATGTCCTATCTTAGCAAAACAATTTCCCAATAAAAGAGATGTTTCGTAGAAGCCATAGAAAGATTTAATTTCATGAAATGAAATGAAGAATTTTCAAATCACTGCTCACTCAACCCTAAGGCTAAACTTAATCCTAACCCTAACCCTTACCCTAGCTCTAGCCCTAACCCTAACCCTAGCCTTAAACTTAACCCCAACACTAACCCTAGCAAAAAAAAATCCCCATCCAAATGGGTGGTCAAGTTTAGAAAGAAGTAGGAGCAGCAATACTGAGGCCCTACTAGGCCCACCTTTCCATTCATGTTATGGCCATGCTCTTCCTGGAGCTGTAGGATCAACCCTAACCCTAACCCTAAACATTGCCCTAACCCTCAGACCAACCTAAAGTCTCAATCCCCATGGATGCTCGATTTTAGAAAGAAGTAGGAGCAGCAGTGTTAGGGCTGTGCAGGGATTGCCCTTGGCATGCCATTTCCAGCCCAAGTGTTCCTGTTCCTGTAGCTCTTTGACTCACTCACCACTAACCCTAACCCTAACCCTGATCCTAATGACATCTTGGGACTGTGCAGATGTCCTCATCGCCAAAGGTTACACAGGTTGAAAGGTGTGGATCTATCAATTGTGGCACCATGCCCTGATGCCTTTTGGACTGCCAGTGTCCCTGAAGCTATAGGTTCTGCAGCTCTCTGAACCCTCACACAAACCCTAAGTGAAGCTTGTTGTTGCTGCTGAGATCCCCATCACCAGTCACTGATTCAAAAACTGTAGAGTGAACATCTTGGAGCTGTGCTGTAATGAAAATTCTTCATTAAACAAATTTAAAAATGAAGGGAAAATAATTGCATGACATGGAATGACAGGAAGTGCATCAAAATGAGCTGAAACTTCCTGAAACATGTTGCCTGTATCCAGAAAGTCAGAGCTGGCCAACATAAGAAAACTTCTCTGTTTTAAAGATGTGGTTATGTTGGACTTCAGGAAGAAGTAGATCATTTGACCATTCTCCTTAAGGTAGGATGGAAATATTCAATGCTGGTAAAAATTTTCTTGTGTATAAACAATGTAATATAAAATGTAAGTTAATTTATAAGGATAATATTTTTAATTTTTAGGTAGATGTTTTAAGATTAACTGAATTGTTATTAAAATTTCTCAGAATAAATCTTTGAAACCACATCGGTAACACAAGAGAACTATTGCAGGTTCCAGTTTTCATTTCAATATATAACTCTTCAGGAGTTTTTTCCTAAAAACAAAATGCATCACACCACTGTTTTGATACATTCTATTTTTGAAAACCAAGAAAAAGTTCAATGACTCTTAAAAGTAGTGAAGCTTTTCCTGGGAAATTGAAATGCCTGTTGTCCCATACAGTCTATAGTTTTACAAGGTGCATTGTTGACCTCATTATTGACTCCACTCCCCTGCAGAGCTAGTTTGAAAAACTTGCTACAGCTTCCTTTGTGCTGAAATCCAGCAGAAGAAATTTTATAATCCAGGCATTGAGGATTTTGACAGGGCAGACTAAGTTTGTGTTTGCTGAATATTTTCTTCTAAAAAATCAAATTTGATACATATGTAATGTGTTTTCTATGTAAAATAAGTTGTTAATGCAAGATATTTTTTGACTGCAGAAGTTTCACATTTGTCATCTCTTCTTTTCAGCTGGTATCCTTACCATTTAGTAAGTGCACTGAGAATAGAAGAACAAGTGTATGCCAGGCTATGCAAATCTTGTGGTATAAATCTTCCAAAATACATGCTGCTTCCAAATGTCTTTAGCATCTTAAAATAAAAAAGACCAAAACCAAAAGCAAAACAGAATAAAAATATATGTGTACAGTGTAACAGAAGCAATGGAGACTATAAACCATCTTGATACTTCTACTGTGCTGCTGTTAATTTTTTTGTTCAATGTATCAGAAAATACTCTTAAAATTTATAAAACATTATCTGGGGAAATGAAGTTCCATTGAAATCTATAAGAGCACTTTTACTTTTTTCATAATGAGCTGAATATATGATTGTATTTTCAAAACTAAAAACAAAAAAATGAAAATAATATAAAAACCAAATACAGAACTGCTATTTAAATCTCTTCAGTGGAATTTTCTTGGCAAGAAATCTGTTTTCTTTCTCTTATTTAGCAGCTTTACATTTTTTTTAGATGTTCTTAATTAAAAAAATAATCCTTCCCTCCCCCACCGCTCCCCCTGCCTTCCCATCAGGCTCTGGGTCTCATGCTTTTGGAATTTGTCTTGTGGCTTTTGTTGACAGAAAGAGTTTATTTGGTGGTTTTTTTCTCAGTAAAAATAGAATTATTCTTTTGTTTTAAATGATTGTAGAATAAAAATGCCCCATCCCTGGAAGTGCTCAAATCCAGCATGGAAGCAGCTTTAAGTAACCTGGTCTAGTGGCAGGTGATCCTGTCCATGGCAGAAGTGTTGGAAGTAGAGGGTCTCTAATGTCCCTTCCAACCCAAACCATTTTATGCTTGTATGGTTCTATGTAATCGACAGAAGTAATGGATTCTTTTTTTCACGAGGTGGCAGTATTGGACTGAACTGCGTGGTTGCAAGGTTTTCTTCCTCTGGAGTATGTTTTGCATCATTACATGGTATGAGTATCAAAAAAGGAGAAAACATATTATTATAGATACAATTTAGATATTGTTATAATTTATGCAATTGATTTGCTTCTTTCTCTTCGTGTACAGCTTATAGATGAATCACTGGAAAATAGATCAGCTCTCTATATATTTTCTTTGTATCATTTACCAGAATGTATTTGACCTGCATTTGATGTGATAATAGACCATTTAGGTGAGGATTAGGGTGGAATGAATAAGAGTATGGCCTCTCCATATGGATATTCCTTTTTCCCGTAGTGTCTATCAATTTTTTTTTCTATGAAAAGTAAGTTTTGGGTCACATAACAACAGATGTGCTCTTAAAGAGCAAACTGCCTTGGTTGTGTTAAGTGCCAGATACAAACTGATGGCATAGGTACCATCCAATGTAGTAATTCTGGGAGAAAACATGTGGGCTGGAAGTAATGAAAACCACTGCTACTTTCCATATCTATGCAGAGGAGAAAGTGGCCAGTCGCAAAAAGGGAGGACAGCACTGAATCTTTAATTTATTGAGACATATATATCTATCTCCCCACAGGATCTGTACATGTGTTAATAATTCTTGGCAAACAGAAAAACAAATATCTGTAAACATAAACTGTAATTGTTCACTGATTTCCTTGTGAGTGGTTCACATTGTTCAATAGAGAATGTTTTGTTTACATCTCATATGTTATTACCATTGTCTACATTTATGAAAATATATCTTTTTCTTTCTGTGAATATAGGGGGAAGAGGAGGAAGAAGAAGAGGATGAAGAAGAGAAAGAGGAAGAAGAAAGGAATAAGAAAATGAAGAGGAAGAAGAAGAAGAAGATATCATTCTGTTCTTTTCATCCTTTCAGTAATGATGTTGCAAAGATATTTTTCTGGAATAAATTGTGTAAGTAGAAGTCTCATAAAAATAAAAGGAATACAAGTAACAGTACCAATGCATTGTGTTACAGTTTCTTCAGTCAAGAACTAACCAGTAACATAGCTTTCTTGTATAAAACTTGGCATTGGATCTATTTTTACTTTTACAGTAGCCATGTAAGTCCTTGTAGTGTTGTTCAAATCAAATGTCTGCTGGTTACAGTACAAGGAAATCAACCTCCAGCTTTTTTGTAAAATGAAAGAGAATTTTGTGTGTGTGAAAAATTTGAACCTGTCTTGGTGTGATTTCCACATACAAATCTGTTGATAGAAAGACATATTTAGATAAAGTCCTGGCTCAAATGAAATCTCAACACAACTGAAGGTCTTACCATATCACTGCATGAAAGTTTTCAATGATGAAATACTTGCAGTTATATGGAGAAAATATTTTACCCACTGTATTTATTAGCATAGATGTTTTTAAATACTTAGTAGGTGTTGAAGACATAAAGAAAAGCCTGGTCCAGAATATTGAATGAAACTTGAAGGCACAGATAGGTACAGTAGGGCTACAATATTGAAATATCAAAGTATGATTAAAAAGCTGTTACCTATGTAGACTAAACTGAAGATTCTGTGTTTATATACAATTCCTACTTTTTAAGGGAATAATGCTTTTATTGCTGAAAAAATGCATTATAACTATACATTCTTATTCTCATTTTTATACCATTTTCCTCCATCTTTTGTTTATTGTCACCCTTTTTGAGAGACCTGTTTTAGACTGTGTGAAGGCTGAAGCAGAGAACTGTGCTACTGATTAATTTGTAAAGCACTACAAATATAAATTTGCACAGCAAAGAGTGAAGTTCTGGTGCTATAACCAGGAAACTTCTTCCTTCTTCCTCCCTGCTACTGCCTAGGCATGAAGTGTGTGCCTCACAATTTGTTAGATGATAAAAAAAAAATATGTGTGTCATTTCCAACTTCCATGGAATCAACTACTATCACAGTATCTAAGTACTGTGGGTAAAAATTTGTTTTCCCTGGAAATAAGCAAAATCAATTATTTTTGTTTCGCATCTTATGATGCTCAAATGAGTTCTTATATAGGCATGGGACTTTTTTGAAAGAAAAGATTACTCTTTTCTTTCAAACAGAAAATAAAGAAATAAGAATTTTCTTCAATGAAGCACAGCCACTTAAAAACAGCTTTTGTTCTTTACTTCCAAGAAAGTTATGTCTGTATCTTTAAGCCAAACACAGTGAGTTGTGCTTTGCTTGAAGTCTGCTTCTTAGATTATGATGTCACTATCTGCAGGTTTCCAGGAAAAGAATTCTTATGTTTGTCAAAATCGCTCTAAATAATAGTAATGAAGTATTGTTCATGAGGTTCTGAAATTTTTTACTGTATTATTCACTTATTCAAAATAATGTTTATACATAGCTTGGCTTTGTGCATTTTTTCAGTATATGAGTTTTCATATCCTGGTGTTTGTAATCCAGATGGCAATATTTGTGCTGATAATTATTTAAAAAGAAGTATGTAAATAAATTATGTGGAACTGCTGATAACTTCAAAGTTGTTTCATGCAATTAATTAAAACTTGTCTAGTAGTCATTCTCACTGTAAACTGTATTACATTTGATTGAAGTTGACTATTTTATATGTTGACCAGGAATAGTAGAACATGTGAAAAACTTAATTTGAGGAATTCAGCATGGTTCAATATAGTAAATGGGAGTGCATGGAAATGTATTTCCAATTTCTCCCCTGCAAAAAAACCATAGCCTTCCTATTCAGGAATGTGGAATCAGCAGTGGAAGGGACAGCTTTATTCCTTGTTGAGGGATTATCCAGGAAGTCACTCTTTCCTGGGTATCTGCAGGCATGGGAGGAAGCATTAGATGCTGAGCTGTGTCTGTTAGCAGGTGACAGAAGTTGTCTCCTGTGCAATTGATCATAGGACTTATTGGTATCTTGGCATACAAAGTATACTAGTGAATGATTAACTTTATTGTTTGAACCTGTATTTTAGGTACAAGGAGAGATCTAATAGAATATGTCATGCACATATCTTCAATTTGAACAACAGCAAGCCAAAATAAATACCAACATAGCTGTTGTCTCTAGTAAATGTTCAATACTTTTAAACCTTATTCAGTAATTTAGTTTTCTATGTATACCAACTGCAATAGCTTGAGTAGTTCTCACAGTGTTATGTGGAAGGTAATCTGTATTGAATCAATCAAGTGGCCTGCCCACTTATCTATTCCATTATATCAAAACCTATGGTATAAGAAAACCTCCAATGAGTGTTCTCATAAAGTTCATATGGGTCTCCAAAGCCTCCTGCTATTCAGGCAGAGTACATCACAAATAAATCACTTTTAATCCTTCAGAGTGCATCTGTATAATCAAATTTCTTCATCAAATGTTGATTTATAATGATGGAATCATGCCTGCTTTATGTAATGGTTTTATATTTTGAAAAATTTTAACTGTCAGGAATAATGCATTCTGGAGTCAGCTACTTGTGCTAGAAAAATTGATTGAAAAATTGAAGTTAAATTTTTTTTATATCAACTGTAAATTACACTTGATCTCAACCTTAATTAAGTGTTGCTGAAGTATAATGATGGTTACATCATCATTGAGTTTGGTTTTTAGGATGGCTATAGCAAGGAAAATGAGTTGGAGAGCTTAATTTTTTCATTTCTTTGTAATGAAATCTTTTAGTGGCCTAGGATTTTTCTGCATACATTCCCTGCTACATTCTCTCTAATCAGACTCTTTATGATGAGCTTACTCACTTCAATTACTGTTGAAGGTGTATTTTATCAGTTTCAGCAAGGATGCATTATCTAGGGCCAATATGAGCTGTTCATTCCCCTGACCTACAGCAAAACATGTCCTGGCCAGATTCTGTGGTACTCCCAAAAGACTGTAGCACATTAGATATAGAATCAAGTTTTGGTTGGTGCTTATTATTGTATCATCTTGTACTTAGTAAAAATAAATATGAGAAGTAAGATTTAGTATTTCAGGACAGATCAGGTGGAACTAAAGTATTTCCTGGCTCTCCTGGCTCCAGCTGGGCAAATCACCTTGTGCCTGCCTGTGCTGTGTGTATGATTCAGGTTGCTTCATTTATCCTTCCCTTTGGCATTACAACTTTCCTATTACTGCAATGGCTATGATGAGTCTTGGGTCATATTTGGCAAATGGATTAGAATGCTGCTGCTTGCAAGTAGTCTTTGAAGAAGCTTGAAAGCTGATAAAAGATCAAGGATTGTACTATCCATCCACACTCTTACCAATATGGATATATCAAGTGCTTTAAATATTTATTAACAGGTCCACAATCAATGGAACAACAGAATTGATGATTTTATTTCTGAATACAGGAATAAGAGTCTGACTGAGCAGGGATCTGTGTGGAACATTCTGAATGCTATGCAGCATAATGTAAGGAAAAATCCCCACCGAATATGACCTCTAAAAATACTGCATTTGCCAGAAATGTGTATACCAATCAGAAGTTATTTTAAAAATCTCATTTAGTAAAGAATTACTTTTTCAAGATCTGCTGCTATTATCTGAGGTTGGTTGGCAGATTCCTTGCTGTTATATGGGTCACTATTGATGAGATTAAGCTCTTGAAAAACTCATTTCATGTAGGAACAGAGAGTTCTGGTCACTGAAAGCTGAAAAAATTCCCATAACTGAAAAAGTTAATGGGAGTACTGATATTTTGACAGTGCTAAATTCCATAAAACACTTGATCTGCTTAGGTCTCAAGGCTGATGTGAACAGAGATGTTATGAGGTCAAAGCAGAGTTCCTCCTGTGAGAAAATTTGAATAGGTTTTGCACTGAGACTCTCAGAAATAGTGCTTGAGCTCTAAAATGAGCTTGCACATTAGTACTTTCAATACACATACTTAGTTATTACTCAAAACATTTCCTTTGGCCTGACAGCAGGTAATTTGTTTACTTCTTTAGAAAAGTCCTTTAAAACATTTGGATGGTGTCAATTATATTTGAAGTAGTTAGGAATGTTTTTGACCAGAGATCTGTTATCCACCTTTGAAATTAATTCTGTGTTACGAGATTTTATTTAAAAACACTACAGTTTAACAGCTTAATATGATTTAATATGCTTCTATGGACCAACTGTTAGTCCCTTAATATGACTTCTTCCAGGGCTGAGTTAGATTACTTCTAATGAATGCTGAAGATAATTGATGATTCCAGATAACTCACAAAGCATATAGGTCTAGTCTCAAGATTACAAATGCATTTGCAATGTATTTTTAAAATCTGTTCTTTGAAAATCCATTCATTGCATTCATGATTTCTCAAGTGATTAATGGTGACCCCATTATGTCAATGGTGCAGCTAGACTATGTGCTGGTATACTTGACTGCAGTTTTATTGGACTGTTGTAGGAGTGCAGACTCACCACCTACCCAGCTACTGGAATCATTGGCGTCTGCCAAAAGAAAAACAAAACCACAAAGACCGTTAATAGTATTTTATATATTCTTTATATATTTAATGTACTGCTTAAAGATAGTGACTATTTAAACTAAACCCATGGAATTGTTGAAATGGAATATCTATGTAAGGAAAAGACAGTTTTTGCCAAGTTATCTAATTTCAAAATTTAGGAGTAGTAGGTCTTTAACTGACTCTTCAGAACATGAAAATGACATGTTGTTGCTTAGCATCTCTGAGCTAAAACATGGAAGATTTTCATCCCACAAAACAATTCAAGTATTTCTGAAGATTCGTCCCAATTCAGAATTCCTGGAATTCCCAATGAGAATTTCCTGGAATTTGCTACATGAAAAGAATTCTATTCTCCAGGCTGTGTGATAGTTTAGTTTGCTTCTGTTTTACTGGTATTGAAGTAGGTTATTGGGAAGAGCTAGCTGATAGTTATTAGAACACTGCATAGTGTTTGCTTAGTCCTCCAAGTTTGAGCTATGTGTTGAAGACAGATCAATTGCTACTAAAATGAGTTGGAAAAGGGAGACTGCTGAAGATCTCAGAGCGGAGAACTTTTGCCAATTAAAAGTAACAAAGGAATAAATAAATATTCTCAGAATTTGGTCCATGTTGAAGTTTCTACATCCAGGTTGCTGTGCTTTTATTTTTATTTTTTATATGTTTTATAAAATTTGCCTTCTTTGCATTCATTATGAAAACATATTCATTGTGTTTTTCCCAGTAATATTTAGCTATAGTCTATCTTACTGATTGCACACAATTTCTACACCAAAATTACATTGTGCAGCTAAGGGTTATAGTCAAAATGCTTTACTTTAATCTGGATTTGTCATTATTTTCTTTTTCTATTTAAGTTTGTTATAGAATAATTTAGAGTATAAAAAAAAGTTAGTCGAATCATAGAAGGGCCTGAGTTTGGAAGAGACTTTCAACATCACCTAGTCCCAACCCCTCTGCCATGGGCAGGTACACTTTCCACTAGACCAGTTTGCTCAGAGCTCCACCCAACCTGGCCTTGAACACTTCCAGGGATGGAGTATCCAGAATTTCTCTGGCCAAACTATTTCACTGTCTCACCAGCCTCAAAGTAAAGGATCTAATCTAATGTATATTAGTGTAATGTAATGTAATGTAATCTAATTTAATCTAATGTAAAACTACTCACCTTCAGTTTGAAGCCTCTGCCCCACGCCCTTCACTACATGCTCTTGTGAAAAGCTTTTCTTAAAATTTCTTGTACGCTCCCTTCGGGTGCTGGAAGGCCACAACTGAGTAACCCAGAAGCCTTCTCCAGGCTGATCAAAATTCTCTCAGCTTTTCTTCATAGGAGAGGCTCCTGCCCTCTAATAATCTGGGTGGCCTCCTTTGGACTCACTCTAGCAGGTCAATGTCCTTCTTGTACTGGGGACCCCAGAGCTGGATGCAACACTCCAGATTCAGGATGAATATTGGGTTCAGGACTCCAGAGCTGGATGCAGTCCCTTTCAAAAGTATAGTATAAGATCATACTGTTATTATCTGTACTATCCAGTACAAATCATAGAAAATTATACATATACATATGCATCTCCTGCAGAAACATTTCTGTACTTCAGGGGGAAAATATCCTACTAATTCAATCAACAAACTAGTAGTTAACACTCATTTGAATGCAAATTCCTGCATGCGACAGTCTTTATAGGTGCTGGAGTTACATGATTTTGATTTCTATTGTGGATGGAATGCTGTGGAATATACAATGCCACACAGTGGGAAAGGAACTAAGCAAAGAAAAATAATACTCAGTTCTCGTGTCCATGCACAAAATACAATCTTTAGGAATGATTTTGTGATGTCCTAAGGGATTCAATATACAGTGTGGTAAAAAATAAAAAAAATTTCTTGAAGAATGAAACTTTTGTTACTAAATAGACTTTTGGAAAAGAAGTACAAAACATATTTTCCTTCAATATATGGTTTACAAATGCCAAAGTTTTAACAATATTCATTGATTTGTCTCTGGTCACTTGGAAGCCTTGATTTTTACTTGTTAGCTGTCAGTCATGTAGGCAGTTCCAAATTAAGGATGCTTTAATAGAACAGGAGTTGTGCCTGATCAATATCACAGGGAAATTTAGAAGTGGTTTAAGAAGCATCTTGGCATAAACCCATGCTGTGCAAATCAATGATGACAATGGAAAGCGGCAGTATAAAAAGAGCATAAAGTGCATTTTCCACTTGTAATTGCGAGCAGTGTCTCCACTTGTTTGTATTATTTCTTTCCAGAGCATCTCCAATACAGGATAAGTGGAATGAGCAAGACACTGAAACATGATGTGTTTTGTGAGACCAGTCCATGCTAGCATTTATGCGTCTTAATATCAAGGGACCAGTTTTCATAGGACCACCTGATATCCCACCTGAGCTGGAGCAAAGTGATACATATTTTCCTCTTCTGAAAACATGCAGTGTTATTAGGACCAGCCAATGAGGACAAAAATGCAGTGGGCAGTGGCTGCTTCTTGACATGCAGAACAGTAAAAAAAGGGAAGTTGTCCAGTAACATCTGCTCTTGTCTTGTTTTACTCAACAGTTCTGAATTTCTCCCTTTTTCTACAAACCCTTGTTATTTTAAAAAAAATCACTTATAAGTATAGAAAACATGTATGTATTTGTTTTATTGTATTTGCACCTATTTTATTAAACATAATAATTTGACAATTGTTTTAAAAAACAATATAATAAATATACATTTTAACCTGAAAGATACTCATATACATTTCAGCATACATAATTAATAAGAATCAATGAAAACTTGAAAATATTCTTTTCAGCATTTACTTGTAAGTTAATCTCTCAGTTAAACACACACACAAAAGCAAAATCTGTTTTGATTAAGTCAGAAGTTCTGGAACATTTCCATACAAAAATGTCAAATGTCCTTAAGAACAAGCTGCTTAATTCAGATAATTTAAATAATGCTATAGCTAATATTCCACAGTAGACATTACTGATGTATTTGCTTTCTGGCAAGTAAATACCAGAACCTATCATATCACACAGAAAGGTTCAATTCTACACATTTTAAAAGTAGATTCTTATTAAGATGCAATATAAGTTCCAAAATTTACTTGATTTTCCTTGACATCCCTTTTTATATACTTGCCTAGGGATGTGAAGAACATCCAAATACATCATTTGAAAACAATGCTCTTACCTTAGTCACAATTACTATCAGCCTACTAACCACACAGGTAAGACTACTTCTAAGCAAAAAACCCACAAAATACTGGTATTTTTACAGGGAGTAAAAAACAATCCTTTGCCATTTGGTTTTGACACGCTCTACAAAATTTTTAAAATATTTCAATCAATTTTGATTATAATAAAGATCAAGTACTGTTTATCAACAATCTGCCATATATTCAAACACCATCAGAAAGTATGTTGTCCAAAGTCTGTAAAATGAAGTGACTGACCAGACTTCTGAAAGCAAACAGCATTTCAAGGCCAGGAAGTGGTTAAAGAGCATGCACAATCTCTACACCAAAAGACCTCTTTTGTCCTCTGTTTGTACAGAACCTACTCCATGGGTGTACTAAATCAAACAAGACAAAACAATGAAATCTCTTCTCCCACATCTATGAGAAAATTTTCTTTGACAAAAACCATAGAGCTTTCAATATCAGAACAAAATCACATGAAAAATGGCAAAAAGAATTGATTGTTCACTCTACAGATACCCTAAAGGTAGGCAGAAGACAGGAAGAAGGATTTTTAATAATTGTGAGGTTGAGTATGAAATCAGTGCATTCTGACTATGAAGTGAGTCAGTTCAATAATGAAAAAGTTTCTTTTTCATACTCACCTGATCCTCACTACCACAGATCATGACTGTCTCATGATCCTCAATACACTATCACTGACACATTCTTGTCAGAGGGCAAAGAACTATTATCCCCATTCAAGAGCTGAGACCAAGAATCATAGAATCATTTAGTTTCGAAAATACCTTTAAGGTCATTAAATCCAACCATATTTTGATTCATAGGGTACTGAAACCTTTAACACTTAACATTGAATTATGTGTCACTTGAAATAGATTTCAAGATACTTCTGTGAATGTGGACCCCAGTGACTTGCTGGATGCCACACAGCAAATCTGTACTGATGCAGAAAACTCATCTTGTGTCTTTAGATATCCTGATCATTCTCCTTTATATTTTCTGCATTGTTATTCATAGGAGCCCAGTTAGCAGTCAGATTGTCTCAGTCATGAGTGAGTTTGAGCACTTTCTTTGTTGTTTTTATCTCACCCTTTTTCCTTTCCCAAATTTTTTTGTTTGCACTCACCAGCTATCTAGAAAAGTCAGGAAGAATAATATTTGGCCAAATGAATCATGAACTCTGCTGAGCATCACTGTGGTGCAAGAATTCTCTGATCCATTCTTATGACAGTTTCTGAAATTACTTCCACTAAAATTGGATCAGACTTTACTTGTTGTAGTCATGATAATATTAACATTTGGGCTTTAAAATGCTTGGGTTTTGCTCATGACTATGGTTATGGTAATATGCTACAAAACTTTGTGTGTTAAAGTTTGAAGTACTATATTATTTACTATCTGGTTAACAAATCTTCCCGATTAGCTGAATATTAGTTCCTGAGTGCCTGGATCAACTTCTTCAAAGTGATGCAAATAGTACTATATAGTATATTGCACTTTGAAACAGAAGGAGCCCTTTATCAGATTTGGTCAAGAAAAAAATTTACTAAATGTTGCTTCCTTAGGCCTTTACTTTTCCTTCTAGTCTTTCTCTATTTTGTCCTTATCTGTTGTGCAATTTAATCTCAAGAAATTTCACTGAGTCTTATAAATATTGGAGCCCTCAGGTCTTTTCCAAGGAGTGTTGTTGTTGACTTTTTTTTTTCTCACTCAATGTCTCTTACCAAAAATGTAATCAAATGGCTTTAGTGGTTCAGAGTGGAGTGGTCTTGAAACCTTAAAACTTTCTTTATCCTCTGATCAATGAGATGACCTGAAATATCTTGGGAGCAGAGGAAGGTGTAGTATTGCAAGCATATGTGGTAGCATTTTTTATTTTTTCTCTAAAACTTCCCTTTCAGTAATCAATTTTCTGATCCTTATAAATTTGGTATCTTCTTTTAATTTAGAATGAATATAATTCCATTTCAAGTGCTTGCCACAGGCCGAACCTTCTACTTAGAGAACATCTAATTCAAGTGAGTGTCTCCTTTCCTCCAAGAGTTACATTTTGGGAAGCATACAATACTTCAGTCAGTGTGAAACAGCTTCTGCAAATGTACAAATACTTCTGTTCAGTCCACATGGGAGGGTTCTTAACTATTCTGGCACAGTAAATTACATCCAAATCTAATAAATATCTATTCATGTCTCACTGGTTAGTTACACTTAAAATAATTAATCTTGTCCCATTTCAAATGGGTATTGAGGATGAGACTACCTGGCTAAATGCAGCCATGTAGAGCTGGACAAGTATTCTAATGCATGTGAAATGTAAGGTGCTCCTGTAGAGTAGCAATTAATCCTTTTTCCTAGGTAAATATTACAGAATGACATCCTCTTAGAAGTACCATTATTCTGCTGTTTTGAGTGGGAGCCTACTTGCCCTAACTTACAGCTTTTACAACTTGAAATGGTTAACACTAAATGAACTGTATTACACTTTAATAATATATAGTCAAGAATTCAGAAATTCTGAAACAAAGTTACATGTGAAATTTGCATTTTTCCCTAATATATATTTATTATAGAACGATTTTCATTTTTGTGATCATATATTGGCTTTTCACAGTAGGCTGATATCCAAATTCTTTAAAAATGTACTGTGGTTTGTACTCAAATATTGTTAGGTTGGACTGAAGCAACTTCTAAAGTCCTAAGGAAAATCTTGGCATGCTCAAGTGAGAGAAGAATGTGACTCTGTATATAAGGAAATGCTCCACAATGCCTGATAAGACCTGTATAGCCATTCAATATTCATAACTGATGCTAAAATCTCCAGCAAGCACATAGATAATGAGACAATAGACAAATGTGTGTATGCAAGAAGATTATCTATAAAATTGTCAATACTGCCACATATATTGCCGATGCTTACCAAGAATACTATCAAACATAACTTTTAATTTAAATTTAATAAAAAAAGAATAAAGTTTATAGAATGGAAAGCTAATTATATTTGTTAATGTTTTGAGATACAAAAATGGAAACAAGTATTTGCTTGCCAATTTATGCAATTCTAATAGGTAGCCACTAGAGGACACAGGGAGCTTAAGAATAATGCAGGTGATAGAAGAAAAATAAGCATAAGATTTGCAGAATGCCACAAATACACGCATTATACATAGCTCACGCTTAAAAACATATTGGATAAGTCTGAAGCTAATAGCCACATGACACTGTACTAACAGAGAAAATTCTTTTTGGAAGGCTGTGCTTCAAAGGAATGGCATGGGAAACAACTCTCAGTAGCTGTGTTAAAGCACTGTAAGCTAATGAGTGGATCCAGTTCAGCTAATTAAGAAGCTGTGTCACTAAAATTAGAAAATGTCCTTAAAGGAATTATTAGTGCAAGTATGCAGGTTGAAATCATAACTGCATAAATTCTCTGTACAAAGTAAAGAGAGAGAACAGAGACTATGGCTGCACAGTCACTTTCATTTGGCTTAAAAGCACTCTTCTGCTGCAGAGTGGTCCCACTGCCTTCAAGACCTGGCTGGGCACTAGCAGCCATGCAGCTCTGTGAGGAACTGATCCAAGGCTCTGATGGGTCAAATAATAATCCTGCAATAAAGTAGCAATCTCTTTTTTTTTTTTTTTTTTTTGGTTGGTTGGTTTTGTTTGTTTGCTTTGGTTACTTATTTTGGGTTTGGATTCTGTACTTTGCTTGCTTGTTTGTTTGGTTGGTCAACGCTTGTCCAGTGTAAAATAGATATACGTTGCAGGGATTGGAATTTTTGTTATGCCTCTCTGTACATAGGGTGTTCTAAACACTATCCTAAAATTAGGGTCCCTCTGGTTTTCTTAATATCTGCCCCACCTTGTTATATGCTTGGATGCACAATGGTTAATCTTCAGTAAAAGAACACTGAATCTTATTCTCAGTGCACTCTCAGTGTCTCATGACTTGAAATTTTTAAATGGCTTCAACCTTTTGAGGATAATGAGACAGAAATTTCACGCATTGTCTATCTCTGTAATTGGTTGTCCAGTTTTTATAACATTAGATAATATAAGGTAATGGGATCAGTGTCAGCATTACATCAAATAAATAGTCATGGTGTTTACTGTGACTAATATTTGCAGAATTCTCCTGGGGGCTTAAGAAGAGTTCAGGTGGCTCTGCATAAATCCTAAACTGCTCGGTTTAGACTTGAATTTTTATAGGGCTACAGGTACAAGCTAGCTGACACGTAGCAATGTAGCAGGCACTTTAAAACTGTATGGTCACTGAACTCTGAGAAAATTTTTGGACAAGTTAGGCACAAATTAACTATATGCCCATCTACATGGCTAGGAAGCCCTTGAAAAACAGTGGTGTGATTGCCACCTGGTTATTTTGCTTTCATATTCTGAAAGAAATAGAAATTGCAGTTATTTGGTTTGCAATTATATTGCTCATACTGCTCAGTTCCTGAGGGAACAGAATCTGCAGTTCCCACAGGACATTCGTAATTTGTGTTTGGTACTTATCCAAAGCTAAAGTAATCAGTGTCAGTTCTGTGAATGTCATGTGTATGTTCTGAATGGGAAGCTCCCATAATAGATAGATTGATATCTGTTGATAGAGCTACTTCAGCATAGAAGTCATGGGGAAGAGGTGAAGAGGTTTACATATTTTAAATACTAGTTTAGTCTAGAACTTTTTGGATGATTTCAGGTATTACATCCAAGAATTTGAGTGTCCCAACTCAAAAGAACAGGACAGATCAAAGAGATAATTTGTCTAGGATGACTCTTTGTAACGAAAATTTGAAACCCCTTTTTATTATATGGATATTACCAGTTGGAAAACTATCATGAATTAACAAAAAAAAAAACAAGACTAAAAACCAAACAAACCAAAAAAAACCTCCCCCTAAAAAAAACCCAAAATGAACAAACAAACAAAAAAACCCAATAATATCTAAAAAACCCAATAATATCAAAAAACCCCAATATCTAGCATCAAAATTAAAAGGAGAAAAGATGAGAAAGTGCAAACAGCTTTTTTGCTTGCTAGGTCTTTTAAGAATCACTAGCCAAGCTCCCATTCTTCATTCTTATAAAAAAATCTAGAATTCCAAGAGGAGTACAGTAAATAATACCCTTTTTGCTTTAACAGATGTAGTGACATTAACATATGATCTCAGTGATCTAATGATGTTTCAAAATAAAAGGTGACCTTTGTTTTTTTAAAGAGCATTCTTAAGCCTCAATTATGCTAAATACAAATCCAGACAGTCTTGTGTAATGCTTTGATCACAGAACTTATGGCATTTATTCCTTATGACAATAAGGTGATTAGAATGATCTGTATATTTCATATTTCTAAAAACAATCTTCCAAGCTAGATTCCCATCATGCAGTGATGGGAACAGTACATGTTTGCAGTTCAATTTTTCCCAGCCTGAACTATTTTTAACTAAATTAAATTTGTTTAATGTTGAATTAAATAAAGAGTTTTCAAAGATTTAATGTGAATATTTCTAGATCAACCAGATAAAGCATTTAAATATCGTGAAAATACATTATTTTTTTCCCCCCTGAAACTTACTGGAATTTGAGGCTCCAAAAATGACCACCTAAAATATTTTTGTGTGTGAATAAAAATCAGTGTTCTTATGCATTGGCAGTCAAAATCTTAAATTATTGGGAAATAACTACAAAATTAGTATAAATACACCCAAATGCAATTCTGTTCCCTTATGCCCAAAGATCATGAAGTGTAGAGCAAACTTAAAGGACCTCCCAGGGCTGACAAAAGGCATGACAGCTTTGGAGTAACAGGTTGCTAATACTAGGCATTTATAATGACCATGGGAAGTGAGAGAAGTGTAGTGAGGGAAGTCTCTTCTCTTTGTTGAGTGTAGAATAAAGAATACAATGATGTCCCAAATGGCTGGATAGTTCACCCTGTAACCTCTTCACTCTATGAAATAAATGCCAGTGGTTTGTACTTCTTTGAAACTTAGAATCACAGTGTAATTGAATTTTTTTCTTGGAAAAAACCTTTAGATCTCTGAGTCTCATCATTAAACATGCACTGCTCAGTCCAGCACTAAACCATATCCCCAAGGGCAACACCTACACGTGTTTTATATAACTCTAGGGTTGGTGACTCTCCTACTTCCCTAGACAGCCTACCTAGTACCACAGAGATCTCTGCCTGTAATTCCACTCTTTCCCAGTACTGCAGAAGTCACAAGTTTACTATTTACTAACTGTTCTGTTTCAATACAGATTGCACATTAACAAGTAAGTATAAAGTATTAACATAAACTTTATGTAATAACATAAACTATTGAAGTCTAGTACAATGCATGATTCTTCGACACTGTTATTTGTAAACACCATGAATTGAGAATGAGTGTATGACCCTGCACATCATTCTAGTCTGACTGACAATGGCAACGCTCATCTATTTGAATGGCTACATTGAAATTAGTTGTGGCTCTTCAAAGTTTTCAGTACACCTTGGCAATGCATTGTTAGCTACAGTTTCAGGAAAAAAAATTTGCAGAATGTAAATGAATAATTTCTTAATGGTTCTTGAGTCTAAACAAAATTCAGATTTAATTATTTGATCAGCATGACTGTTACAACCTTTAGTACTTCACCTTCAATGTCCTGGGTTGGTACCTCTTCACTTATCACATCCATCGTGCTCTTATTTATAAGTAGATCCATTCATCAGTCATTAGCAGAGTGATGTTTCATATGTTTGGGTGGATTAGGTGCACTTTTAACATTTCTGTAACACCATCTTACTTCCTTTACCAGTTCAGACACATGTACATTTCTATAATCGAAGAGCTCAGAGGAATGGAATTAAAAGATTTGGCAATATCCCTACATTCAATGCAGGAAGTAAAAACAACAAGAAGTAAACTTTAAATATCCCTAGACTCAAACTTGCAAGCCTTTTGCTAGTACTAAACAAGCCTAGGGTTTTTTTTGGAGCTTTTTTTGTGCTTAGGCATTGTGACCATTTATTTTCTGGATCAAGTCATATGTTTCTGATGAAGGGTATGTTTGCATAGCAGCCCTTCCTCTAAGGGACTTTCTCCTATCCTCAGTCATCCATGTTCATTACTCTAGGAAGAACATTAAGATTTTCAAACCTTTGAGACCATCCTCTGGTAAATACGTTTGAGAGTGGTAACAGATGCTAAAGGTCTGGTGAAGGAATGACAGATGGGCGCTCAGGCAAGGACGTGTCTGCCTGTCCCTGCCTGCCCACTTATGCCCACATGCACTCACACAGGCACACCATTACAGCAGGGCTATGCAAGCAGGTCTCCTCTTCCTAAGACATGGCACTGAAAAGTTAGACTATTAGCACACCTCCATCTGTTGCCCTGTACCTCTGCATGATGTGATTCCTACACCCATTACGCTAGTGATGACTGTAAGGAAGCAGCTTGAAATAGTCACAATATTTTCCTTTACCAGAAAGGAAATTATTCTTTTTCATTACTTCTGAAAGATAGCTGTGTGCACTAATAATTTTAAAATCCTCAGCACAACCCCAGTAAGTTAAATATCCTGTGAAAATTTACAATAGTAAAGGGCATATATTAGAAAGTAGTTATATTTTAGAGAAACTAAAATTAATGACTTAAAAGTAAGTAACAGGGTCACGGTATTCTCTTTACAAAGTGCTGTGTCATGTCACTGCTAAAGATCATAGATTTCTCAGTAATTCTTTCTTCAGTGCACTAGCTGAAAACCTCCAAGTGGTGATATTTTTTTTATACACATACTTATTATGTTTTACAGAAATAATAAACACAAATGCAAAAATCTAAGAACAAACATATTTAGTATGTTGGCATGACTCTGCAAAAATGAAAAGAAACATTGGAATATTTATCCATATTTATTTATAGCCTTTTCAACTTCCTCTCCCACCAAAACATATTAATTTTAAGTGCATCATGAATATATAGGAGAATATTTTTCAACAAAATATTGTACTTGGCTCATTTCCATTGCATGCATTTCATTGTGTCCTTTACAGCCCTAAAAGCCAAAGCAGAATTTTTCAGAAAGAGAAAGGCCAGTTTTTTCTCTTCTTCACTTGAATTCATACACATCTTTCTCCATCACATTTAGTGGCGTTCCTCAAACTGGAAAATAGTGACAAGAAAGGACAAACCTGGAATCACAAAGCTTTCTTGCTCTGGCTTTCTGGAGACAAGAGATTTCTAATGAAATGAAGAGAAATATTCCCTTTGCTGCCTTCATGAAATGATTATTTGTTCATGGTCAAATTGAGATGAGACAGTATTTCCTATAAAATACATCATGTAATATACTTAATAGGTTTTATATACCTTTATAGGGTGAACTATTGTCAGGCTTATGAGAAATGTAAATAGAAAGGTGATATTCAAAAAAGCTTAAAAAATGAAAAAAGCTAAAAATGTTATTTGAGACCAATATTTCTTTATTTAGAAATAAATGATTGAAATCAGCATTGAAGTGCTGCATTTAGGACAATAGACAAAAAATCAGAAATTCTAGGTTTGAGGTTTTTTCTTCCATTAACATACTGGGTCTCCGTTGGCAAATCTTTTAATCTCTTATTGTTCCAAAGCCCCCAAATGGAATAAGAACACTTCCTCTTTGTCTTCACATGACTTATTTGTTTGAACTGTTATGTCTCTTGGATATATGGCTTGCTTTTTAACTGTGTATATTTGTTTAGTGGTCTTTGTTGGGAGTGACTGGGTACTACTATAATAAATAGAAGATTCATTGTTGCCCAAAAGGCTACTTGGGTCTGGTTATCCAATGGCAAAAGTCAAAATTCACATGCAAGGATCACAATAAATAATTTATAAAATTGAAACAAAGCTGCCTAAAATCCAGCAAGCTGTATCTGCTCTTACCAGCAATAATCAGTTCTTCCGCTCTCTTGCAGGGAGAAAGCTGTTCAACTCTGTTTTTTGAAGCTTGTTAAATCCAGATGAAAGACAATTTCATCCATAGATCTGCCCAAAGCTTTTAACATCAATAGTAATTCCAGTCTAAAAAAACACAACTTTGGATAGCATTTCTGTTTATATTAACAAGGTATTGCTACCAAATGTATTTTACTACTGTACTGTTAGGGTAAATGATTATAGACATTTTCATTAGCATCTAGCACAGAAAAAATGAGAAGCTTAATGAAGGTACAGAAAATAAAATACTTCTGAAATATCTACTGTCAGATATAGTACACTAGAGAGAATGCTGAGATAATGTTATGGTTCCTGGTTGGAATGTCTAGCTTCTTTAGTGGTCTGGCTGTTTATTTTTGCTTTTTTCTGCAAAAGTGCCTTTAAAGAATTTTTTCAGCAGAGATTATTAATTTCAGTGTCAGTGAAATATTGCTAACAGAGCATTCTGGTGAAAGAGATCATCTGAATATTTAACTAATGTCAGAGTCCATGACGTCCCTCTGGCTGCCCTGGCTGTCTCAAGACCCTGGCATGGGGCTCAGGGACCTTGGCAAGAAGTCAAAAACAGCTGTGGCTTCAACTTTAGCCTATGGAACACTGTCAATTTTGTTTGAGGAATTACAAGCCACAAGGGTTTGAGTAGTGTGATATTCGAAATAACACAGGGTAGAAAAGTAGAATTTTGGGATTTTTGGAATGGGGTTCAAGGGGGTGCAAGATGGAGGAATTTGGGCGTGTCCTAGCCTTCTTCTCCTTCATCTTGTCCTCCATGTCTTGGTGTGATGGTGACACTTTTCTATTGGTTCATGGTAGAGATTCACAGTCTAACATAGATGATAGGCATTGGTAAAGAAATTGTAAACATAGACATGTAGTTTTGAATATATAAGATGGGAACTGCCTGAGGTTCGGGGGCAGAATAACATGGCTTCCTTGATAGCTAGAGCTCAGCAGAAAGGTCAGAGAAAGAATGTTATAGATAAGAAGAAATAAACAACCTTGAAAATGCACTCGGACACATTCTAGGCTCCTTCTTTGGCTGCTTCGGGCTAGGGAGAAAAGACTTTACGATCTCAGGGTCACCCTGACCTTTGGAACCCCAAGAGAAATTGACAAACTAACCTAGGGACAGATCTGAAAATCTGAATTCTAGCCTTTTCGTACTCTGTCAGACTTCTGGCCTTATGTTTCATGGAAATTATTAAATTTTTTTACAAGTTCACCTCAAGTATGGGGGAACTTGGTCAGCGAGATGTTTAAAATGCAATTTTTTAAGATTATCATAGCTAATTAAGTTTACAGAAATTTTCTAGACAAGAGCTGTGTAATGAGAACTCCTCTAGAAGTATGAACACTGACAAACTGGGAAATTCTTTCATATATCTTTCTTTCTATCATATTCTTTCAAAGCCCTGTTAGAATTATTCCATAAATAGTGGGCAGATTTGGTTCAAGTTAGAAAAGCTTTGACACCATTTTTGAAGTTATTTGGACTTTTTTTCTTAATTCTTAAACAGATTTTTTTTCTCCACAGCCAAAAAAACACATGATCCCAGAAAGACCCTGACACAAAAGTTACTTTCCAGCCCTTATCTTGTTATCCTCCATTTTCCTGAAGAAAATGCAGCTCAACTCAGCCATTTTTGAGACTTCTTTTTTCTTTCTACTTATGGAATACAAGGTGAAGATAAAACAAGCACACAACTAAGTGCTTAACTAAGAGACATAGGAACTGTAATCCTGTTGAAATTTTATTGTTAAAACCTGCTTATTGCCACAATCTCAGGTCTAAGTCTTGCAGAACTAATGGAATCCTATAAGCTTACTCAGGTGTTTTTTACCTCGCTTACTTGAGTGTGCCAAGTGGTACACTAGCACAAATATTTCCCAAATCAAAGTTGTGTTAATATTATATTTCTTAGCTCTGTATCTTCAGCTTCTTTACTGTAATTCATGGCATGGGTGAGTTTTAATTTTTTTTTTTAATTCTTCTGCTAAGAAAATGGAGACATCTATTTTTAATTTTTCTCCTAAAAAGATTTATTTTGCCTTTTAAAATTTAAATGCACTTAAGAATGCTTTTTCATAGAAAAAAATAAATAAACCTGTTTAACCTACAAAGTTTTACTTTGTGGAAAATGAAAGAAAACATCTGTGAAATCTGTGTGAAGTAGAGTTTCCAAATGTGAGAAAAGTCATCAGCCAGCAGCTAACTCAACAGGACAGTTTATTGAGCTGTGCTGGAAGGTCGGGCCCGCTAGGCACTCAATAGTCATCTATGAGGACCAAACTTGCAGACGAATTGTAAATACACATAACAAAAAAAAATTTCCCTTCACTCCCTGATGACTATCAACTGTATTTCTGAGAGTGTAAATTATGTCCGTAAGATCACACACAGAGACCCAGGCCATGGGTACATTATGCAAGAAACTGCAGCTGGCAGAGTGCAGCAAACAACGTGGCAGCAAGAGCAAGCAGGTTTGAACACGGAGTGAAGAAGCAAGAGATTCAGACCATGCCTATAAAGGGTTTGTTCCTTAACCTACACCTTAATGGTAGGGAAAGGAATTATAACCCAACTCTAATGATTTTGAATTTATACTTAATCTACTTGGCCATGATTGCAGGCCAATACTGTACAGGGGAGGGTGTGTTCCTAAAAGCAGAGAAATTTGCCTATGACACAAAAATGAGGTACTGGACTGTTTCGTGGCATTAATGAAAAAATATTTAATGTGGTTTCTAATGAGTTTTAACCTGTTCAGATAACATCACATAATAATTTGACATATCTTGTAATTGTCTTCAGTAATTATAAACCAGCCTTAAGGGCAGCTGACTAATACCATCTCCCAGTGATTTTCTTGCATCAGCAGCAACAGAAACAGATTGAAACTCCAGGATGAGAAGGTCAACTGCACTGAAATAGATGAGACCACATTCATCCCAGGCTTCATGCTTAACAGAGAAGCAGCTACAAGTTTTTGTTCTAGTAATATTCCCAAAGAGGACCATTTTTCTTCCACGCTCTGTAATGCAGAGGTTTAGGATTCCTGCATTATTTCTATTTACACGGATGACTTGCCACAGTGCTGCTGATTCTTTGCCATTAAAAGCACCTTAAGAATATAAACTTTGCTAGAAATCACTTTGAAATGTATCTGCACTAGATCTGTCCTACGCACTAAAACAAGATTGAGTGTCTGCTACATTTTGTTGAACCGGAGTAGATGACTTACTTATCCAGTGGTGCAGGGAGGCTCTTGCATTCTGACATTCATAAATGACTGATGGAGAAATCTGCTAACAGTGAACAAGATTTTTCTCCCACAAACTGCTTAGACATTAAACCTGAATGTTTCATTTATCTCTGGATATCTACCAAAAAAAAAAAATTAAATCCTCAAGGTCCATGAAATATTGAATAATAAGCTGAATTTCTCCCAGAAGTTCTGATAAACCCCTAGGTGTTTGTAAAACACATTTGAATAATGTATGCATGGACGTTTTTCTCTGTATCACACACAGTGTGATACACACACAGTCCTGCCATAGTCCTGGATTCTACTCACCATCAGATCAGAGGTCAACAACAAATTTCCTCATGTTTAGGAGTTGAGGATAAAAATTTATGCTTCACTAAGAACATAAAAGGTAAGGACATAAATAGTTGAGAGGAGAATCACGACCCTTATTTAGCTGGGCAAAAGTTCTGCTTTTGATTCCAGGAGTGCTACATATTTCAACAAGTCAAAACCCAGAAATTTTGCCATTTCATGGAGACAAATCCTGAGGAGTAAAACTAAAAACAAAATTATGAAAATACCTAATGTCAGTTTTCATCTACTCGACATCTACAAATTTATTTCCAATTGATTTAGAAGACCAAAACAAATATTGGATTGATTTTTGAATATCAAAGGAGGAGGGCTCATAGGTTTACTAGCTGATTCTACTCATATTCTTCAAAGAATGAATGCCATTCTCTTATTTCTGCATTTTCTGTCTCTTTTTAAAAGGTATTTTAGGAGCCTCTTCATATCTATACATGTAGTAAGGCTTAATTTAAATTCAAATATTTTCAGTTAAAAGAACTAGGATATATAATTTATTTGTAAAAGTACAATATCCATAGTGGCTAAATATATCTGCTGACAAGCACGTTATAAGACATATTGTTACACAATGGTTCAGCAAATCATTTAATATTTGACAATGATAATATTTGCAAGTAAAGGAAAAGTGAACAGATAAGCAATAACCAAACTTACAGGATTGGCTGAGTACCCTCAGGTTAACAAATAACATGATAATCCAAACTTTAAACAGATAGAATCTACAGCAAAAGTTAATATCGGGGAAAATGGAAGCATAGGCGGTATGGAAAACCAAAGCTATGGGTCTGAAAAATCCTTCTTGCTTCCATTTGTTTAACTGTGACTTACGAGGTGCATCTATCCCCATGACTAAAGCTTAGATTGTTGCTTTTCTCTAACCTTGAGCAGAATTCACCAGGGATGTCTTGTACATTAGCCTGGTTTAACCCAGTCAGCTAAGAAGTTAACCGGTTAACTCTCATGGGTCATGAGGGACACCATACATGGACATTTTTGGGTGCATCTACACAGTCATGTTGCACAGATTTTTGGGTGCTTGCATTTGGATATGGTGAAGTTATAGCTGAAGTGGAGTTTTGCAGAAATGGAATAGAGAAAAGCAGTGAGGTCATGGCTTAGGGGTTTTTCACACCAAAGAAGCAACTTTCTCCTTTCTCTTGTTTTGCCTCCCCTCTTACCAAGACAGAATGGCATCTGAAAAGGAAGGGAAGAAATAATACCAGACTGAACTCAGAGTTAGGGACACACAAGCAAGTGCAACAGAAATCAAATAGGGGAAGAGAAGGATAAAAAGAACATTCTCATTTTCAGCTGAAGAAGTTTGAGTACCTTGAATGACTAATTTTGTATTTTCTCTTTATGATTGAAAGGAGGAGAAGAGCAGCAGCAGTTCTTTATGCATTTGAGTACACAGAGGTGGTCCATACTTCTGGAATGAGACACTGCAGTAGGTGGAAGCAAATAAGTAGGTGTCTCCTGCTTCTGCACCCCAAATATTGTGTCATTTTGTTTCAGAGCATTGCTATGCCAAAGGTGGAGGCGAAGATTTCCCTCTTGCACACACTTGGAAACTTAATATGTGGCGGGCAGGGCCCAGATGCAGCTGGAGGATTGGTAGGTTATAAGACAACCCTCAGGCAAGTGACTGTAAATGCTCAAACCACTGAATTATCACCATCTACAGCTGGAATTTGGAAGGCAGGAACAACCTCTTTGTTTCATCTTTGACAGAAGGATAGAGATTACAACATTTAGGAAAGGATTCAGAAGCATTGTCTCCCAAGAGAAAGAAAACACATTCTGATAAATGTTAATTAAGGTAAAAAATAGCCAACTTTGGCCATTTATCTTTCCTGCATGGTGTTTTCAAGACTTAACTATGAGGGATTACAGTTTTGAGTAACAAAATATGAGTTATAAATGTTAACTTTGCAGTTTTTTAATCTGTAGAATGTGTCTGAGGAAAAGTTATAATATAGACTTGTTTAGTTTCTGAAGCGGGAGCTGTTCCTGTAAAGATAAGAAGGCAGTAATGCTCAATAGTTTGAAGAATCTCCTACTAAACTGTATTCTCTGTCTCTGCTCATATTTTAAAGGTAGCCTCCATTTTAGGAAATCTGTACTCACTTAACACCAGGAAAAGAAGTCAAATCTCACTTTTGTCCTGAAAGACAGATAATGCTGGGTATAGGAGATAATGGGAGCTCTATACCTCTGTCTCCCTTGTTCTGTTGATGCAACTGATCAGGAAGGGGGTAGGTAGCAAGGGAGGTTAATTTTGTGGTTTCTAAGCATATGAAATCATGAGATGAAAATATAATTAACTTGATGCTCATGAGATTTATTAAAAGAAAAAAAAAAAAGAAGTTTAAATTCTCACCTAATCATAAAGTTTTGGAGAAAAAACTTAAAAAGTAGAAAATACATGAAGTTGGCAATAAGGCATAGGAACCACTAACATGGAGATGATGGCCCTACGGGCTGCCAATCAAACTAAAATGTCAAGAAAATGGGATAATTTGTCCTTGCCACTTTTATGTACATTGATGTCTCAGTAAAAGCGAGAAGTGGAAAGATGCTTGTCACTCTTAGAGGAAATTCTGCAAAATCAAAAGAAAAAATTGTTTTCATAACAAGCTAGCTCACTGGTGCTCACCCCTGTGCTCAGCCATGAGCTCGTGCCCCATGACCACAGCATCAGGAAACAGGTCAGAATCATCATCTTCATGCTGGAGGTCAGACATCATCATCTTCATGCTGGAGTTTCTGAAGTGTTGGCAGCTGTCCCATGGTCTGCTGCACATGCCTGTCCTTAGAGCAGACTCAGCAGAGAACAGGATGAGGAATCTGGGACCAGTGTACTTCCTGCTCCCCTTCCGAGGCTGTCCCATACACTTCAGCTGCAGCAGGGAGCAGAGCACCACAGCTGCATCTGTAAGGCAGAGCAGAGCAGATGAAGATGTGTGCCATATTCTCTGCCACCTTATATATCAGAGTAATTACTTCCAGCAGCACAGCAGAACAATTACATTTTAAATCAGTGAATTCAATTTGTGGTAGAATTTGCATATTCTTTTTTTGATGTATTCCCATATTTACAGGAAAAGTATATAAGAAAGCATTATTCATTATCCTAATCAAAAAGTTATTTTAATCAATTACTAAAAAAAATATAGTGGCAAATTTTTTTTTCCTAATGAAAGCTTTCTTAAACCAGCACTTTCAGAATGCCTGTGGTCTTATGTTAAATAAAATCATCCTCTCTGAATAATGCAAAGGTTTATCTGAGTGTGTTCAAAATACAATAAATATTTACAATATTATTTTGTTGCATAAACAAACGCAGAAAAATTATATGTGAATGCAGATATTTTTCTGCAAGGAGTGGAGGTATATCCAACAACATATACCATCAATTGCCTTTTCATCCCTAGAAGATCATTGGATTTGACTCTGTGAGTTTGTGTTATGAAACCACAGGAAGACATGATCCTTAGTCCAAAGATGAATAGTTCAGTGGTAGCTTGGTTGCTGCTGTAACTTAAAACACTTCTCAGAAATTGTATAAATGTATCAGAATGGTGTCATAAGATAAAAATTAGAGCTGGCATAGGGAAGGCTAGTGGTCACAAGAAAGTAATAAAAGAGCAGGCGATCAAAAGAATCATAAGAGACATCGACTGAGAAGAAAGCAGAAATGTTCAATTACTATACTGGCTACCCTTTCAGCACAGCAGTTGCAAAAATGTCAGGGAAAAAGTCAAGGCACTTCCATAACTTGGTGGATGTGTCTGGAATAAGTGTTTGAGATTCTTCCTGCAACATTAGAGCAGCATGAAATACAGCACTTGAAAGCATGTCTGCTGAGGGTATTTTCAGCTGAAATAAAGTTACTGCTTAAGAAAACAGAAGTTAGTCAACAGGAGGCTCAGAAGTGCCACTTTCAATCAGAAATATTACTTTCAATACAATTTGCAGCTCTTGCATGGTGAGAAGTGATTCTCAGTAGGTGAACTCTCCAGGTCATCTATAAATAAAACAGCATCTTATGCAGCCCTGATTTCTAATCAGACATAACACCTTTCTGAAGTTTTGAGTTTGACTTCCGGCAACATTTATGGATTAACTATGTTTTAAAAAAGTAACTGCTTTATAACAGATTATATATTTTACAATGAAAATAATACTTATAAGAAAGTATTCTATGTTTCTTCTACGGTTATTCCAAAAGTATTTCAACTTCCTCAAGAAAAAGGGTTTTAGACAGTCATGCTTAATGTATGAGTTCCTGTGAAGGCATATTCCCTTCTTTTGAATCCATTTGTAGATACCAAACATGAAAGTAAAACAGAAGCTTCAAAACTTCATTATTCATAGAAATTGAACTTTTTTGAAAATAAACAACGTTCACAGAGGAAAGTTTCTCCAAATTCTACATTCACTCCTAAGCAGACATCAAAGAATCCAATTCTCATACAAAATTACATAGGAAAATTGTCTCCATAATTTCTGACTCAGATAAAATATTAAGACCTAGTATAAAACCATCAAAAACATTTTTTGTGAAAAATTACAACACAACTGCTTTTATTGTTCCTACTTTTCTCCACCACTGCTGAGCAGATTTTATGCAACATCAAAATCTGAAAAGTAGTGCAGACTAAATGCGGGTAGCAACTTTAATATTTGGGAGTGATGGAAGTAGCTAAAGAAGTAGCTGGACATAAAAACAGCTTAAACAGTCCTCTATAGAACACTTACAGTAAGAAATTTAACTTCCTTGACACATGTCATCAGTTAACTTAGTGAGGGTGCTTTCAAACCTATCATCTAGATCATTTAGGAAGATGCTGGATAGGGTGGGGCCAAGTATTGATCCCTGTGGGACCCTGTACTCAGCCAGCCTGAGTAAAAAGCATCAATCGGCACCCTCTCATTTCAGCCTGTGAGCCAGTTTCCAATGCATCCCACTAACCAACTGCCCAGTCAATATCTTGCCAGCTTGTATAGGAGGAGGCCGCGGCAAACAGTGTCAAATGCCTTGTTGAAGTCCAGGGGTTTGAACTGCTTTGGCTGTCTCTTCTCAGCCTATGAATTCTGCTGCGTCTTCAAAAAGCATTAAAGAGATTTAGAGGACACTGAAATGTTCTCAGAACAAGTTAAGGAAATTAATAGATTTTTATCCATTTTGGCAATTTCTTACATTACACACATTTGAGAATAACTTGTAGAATTTAGAAAAAAATCAAGGCATTTTGATACTGAATCTTGTGTATCTAAAGAAGATGTAGAAAGTCTGAAATGGAATTAGAACTCTGGGTGTAAAGTCCTTTTCTGGTTTTAATTTTTTATAAACTTATACTTTCCTGTAAATCTAGTTCTTAAACCCCTCCAAAAATTTGGCATTAGTTGGTCTTAAATATCAAAAATTATGATTATTTTCTCAAAGTCTACTAGCTTGAACTTTGCCTATATAAATACAAATCACAATTATGAATTATATTATATTGTTTGGACCAGATACCCCACAGTTTAAAATTCCTGAGCTATGAGAAATATTTTCAGAATGCATGTCAGGGAATGTTCAGGTCTTTTCCTTTTAAATTATTTTACCTGTAGGTTATCTGATAAACTAGACTAAATGATAAAAGACTTAATGACATTATTCTGCCTAGAAGTAGACTCCAAATATTTTTTATTATTGTTCATTCATTATAAACATTATTTTTCAAGGAAACAACAATTCAAAGGTACAAAATGTCACTTACACAAGGTAAGACAAAAGTCAAGATTCAATAATAAATTTGGGTGTTGACCAAAATTTTGACTATATGAACCTAAATGATAAGAATTTATTTAAGGATTTGAAGTTATAGAAAAAGAAATTCAGGAAGAAGCTACCTGTCATGTAAAGCAAGTGCATTTGTCACAATCCTTTTAGTTATATTTCTTTTTATGGAATGGGAATATGTTCATATCCCTGTATGTTCATTCATATACCTGTGTATACATATAGGTCTGCACCTGTTGCTATCCCCTGCAATTTGGTACCAGTGAAATTAATGCAGCCTCCTGGCGCTAAACTGTGCAGAACTTCTATAACTATTTGACTTACTATAACCACATTTTTTTTTCCTCCTTTGAGGAATTTCCCAATCATGTGATACCATGAAGCAGGGAAAATGTTAAAAAGTGGTAATAATATATTAAAACCAAAGCATTATAGGTTTCCTCTTTGCTACTCTGCAAGCAATCAAAGGGTAACATTGATATGAGGTATACAAAGATTCACAGAATTAAACTGCATAATATTATGCACGACACTGAGAAAGTGTGGAGGGTGAAAAAAGAGCCATAATAATTCAATTTCAAACTGGTGTCTCATTTCACTCTAACCCTCCTTTTGAGTGTAACTAGCTGGACGTGCAACATCCAAATTTCTCTTGCAAGTGATTTCCAGTAATGATGGGACTGAGAAAGCAATCCTCATGAGAAAGCGATCTAACTTATAAAGTAATGCAAGTCTTTTCGCATCACATATATTTAGCTTTGATGTGAAATAATGTTCTGTCTTTTTTTTTTTTCTAATTACTTACATGCTTTGAGCATTAAGCCAGGTTCTTTCCATTTCTTGAATCTCTGCATTTAATGGAGAACTTTGTTTAATAGCTAAAAATATGCATGTTTAATTATGTTTTAAGCATTTTTTTCCTGGTGGAAATTAAATTCTGAGTGAAGCACTTAGGCTTCCAATAAAGATGAAGAGGAGAATTAGCTATTTCAGAATAGGATCCAGAAAGGAAAAGACACTGGTAAAGGGCATGTCTGCATAGTACACTGAGGAATAATATATTTGAAATAGTGGTTTGCTGAAGAACAGGGGCTCCACAAGAATAGTTTATTTTCAAAAGGTCCAGGTGAGTGCATAAAAATAGTGGCAGAAAATTCTATCCAGTCTTTTATATGGCTGTGGTGTTTACTGTTCATTAGAAGAAAGAGAAAGGGGGAGAGAGAGAGTGGTAGGGAAAGAAAGAGAAAGAAGAAGGATAGCTGGTGTTTTACATATCTTTTAGAAAGTGTGGCTTGCTTGGGTCTGAAATTCTACTTGCTAAGAGAGGTTTAAAGTCATAAAGCTTCATTATAAGGCAGCAAGGCCATACATTCAGTAAACAGTGACTAATGTATGTGGTCAGATTCCATTTCACTGTCCCTGTCCTGTGTTTGCACTGAAATTCATAAGTGAAAGAGGGACTTGGTGCCATGAGCTGATGTGCTGGAGGATTCTGTGGGTTCATTCTCCAAAGGCTTTTTCTGTACTTTAAATTAAACGTGACACAGACTTGCTTTGCTCACATGAAGAACCCATAAACTCACCTGCCTTCTGTTTTTAACCCTTGGAAGCAAAATGCAACCAGAATATGCCAAGAGCACCTCTTCACATACTTGCTTTGCTTCTGTTCCCTCTAACAACCTACACCTTAGTTCTTACATGACCTTCCTGGGAGGTAAGTTAAGTCAGTTTGAATCCCTCAGGCAAAGAAGAGAACTTGATCCAGTGTCTCTTTCCTGGTTGAATGTTTGAATGTCTGTGGCCACTGCATTTCCCCTCAGCTGCGACTGGAAAGAAAGCAGCCACAACATTTTTGTGAGGTTGTGTCAGCCTGTGCCAGACCCTACAGAAGCCTGGGAGAGAAGTGCCTTTTTTTTCACATCTGCATCAGGTTTAGGTGGGAGATAAGGATCTCCCGGGGCTGGGGAAGCCCTGGGGATTCACTGAAACAAAATGTTAAGACGTTAAAATCAATCAGGGAGAAACCAACTGATCTTAACAGCCTTCAGGTTTAGACATAATTGAGTGGGTAGTATAAAGGGAATTTTTTTGGCTTAGGCATCTCAGGTCTGCCTGCTTAGGTCCTCTACTACATCTAATGGAAAAATCCTGTTGAGGACTGAATCAAGTCGCTGAATACTTGCACACTGTAATGGTCAGATGCCATAGGTTTCTAGGATTTGCATTTAATTCTGTTCTTGTAAAAGATATTTCTGTCAAAAAGGGCATTTCTGCAGGAAATATTTCCATTTATAAATAATATATATGTCTAAAAAATAAGCTATTACTATTAGAAATATGGCCCTGATGAATAAAAAACCAAAAGTTGCTCCAATAAAATGCTTCAGAGAAATTTACTTAAAGTGCCTTATCCATCAGATAGCCAAGTGATTTTTCTTCTTTCACTATTTGAACACAGTCTATAATTAATTCCTGTAATATATACTTAGTGGAATATACTCATTAGAACTGCAAAGGTGTAGGGTTAAGTAATTCTGTCAACCATATACATTTGCAGAAAGAATAGAGCAAAAAGACAACATATTATTCTGTTTTATAATGTAAAGAGTAAGTTTTTGCTGCAAGCATATGGTTATAAGCAGAAAAGAAATTTAATTTCTGTAGACATTTGGCAATCTTACTTTTGTGTTTAAAAAACTAATTAAATATTATAAAATTAAATGTAAAATTATTTATAAATAATAAATAATTTACTTAAATACCTAAAAATATTTGAGCAAGGACTGATAACTTTTAAAAGCAAATTTAAAAATTCAGTTATGAAGGGAAAAAGTCAAAACACTGAAACATGCAATATGGAAAAATTTTCCAGCTTGTGTGACTACCCTGACTTGTTATATTGCAAATGATGCCTCACAAAAAGATAAAATGCATGGAATTCTGCTATAACAATATTCTATTTCAAGTTTTTTAACTTTCTGCTTACATAATGCTTCTAAAGGCCTACTGGATTCAAGATGAATGAAAAATGAAATTGATGACTTTGAGTTTCTGGGATATGACTGGAGCATACCATTGTGTCAAGCTGCAGATGTATGGCATGCATATTTATGTGGGCTAATGCGCATTTATTATCTGAATATGTATAATAATATATCAATATTATATCTAAATAATATTGTATCAGTAATAATTGATTTGAAGCTTATGAGCACTTTTTCTCAGCTTTGTTAATCATTATTTCAGTGCCTGAGGATAAAAGGACACTGAAAAACAAATAAATCCTACATTTTCTTCTTAAAGCTTTATACATTCTACTTAATTCTTAAATTTCCTTACTAAATATATTATAATTTCTCTCTAAAATGTTTTGGTCATTCTTTTTTCTTACATTATGGTATAGTAGCCAAAAAGAAAAAAAAAAACCACCAAAACCCAAGCTAATGTTTCTAATGTTAGATAAGTACATCTTCTTGATTTTTTTAAAAATAAATATTTCTTAGAAGAACATCTAAAAAAATTAATTAGAAGTTCTGCTCGTAGGGTTGTTTTATTTTTTTTACACTTGTCCTCTTTTCCACCAGAATTAGCAATCAATATTCCTGCGACACAGTGGGAAACTCTCCAGCTGTCCAAACCAATATTTCCAGCGCCGCCTTTCAAAGGCGAGCTTTGGCTGCTGCTGTCACACACCGGGGCCATCGCCTGCCTCCCTCCCTGCTGCTCTGGGCCAGAGCTCCCATGCCTCACGCAGCCAGCTCCCACAGAACACAGGTTTACATGGCCTCTCCTCCCTTTGCTTAAGCTGATGTCATGAACACGTGATCTCCCAAGAACTGCACCAGAGCCAGTCAAAAACAAAATATTTTCCTTGTTAATGTGATGTGCTTTCTTAGGAACTGCATCAAATATGGCTGACTTTTTCTGCTAAAAGGAAGCGGTAACCAGATAATCAAAATTTATTGTCCTGCTTTAAATGCATTTATGCATGCTGTGAGGAGGTCTCATTTTGGTTTCATCATCAAAGTCATATTTTTTGAGTATTCACTTCAAAGTTGCAGCCAGCTGAACACCAGTTATTAGGCACTGGTGTTATAAGTTGGGGAACACTAAGTTATGCCTCTCTGCTAGCTTATCTGGAGAACTGCTTCATGTCACTAATGAAAATTAATTTTTGGATGTTCCTTTCCTGTTAACTGGCTACAGATCCACATTGCCATTGTCTGCATGACTGCCAGAGTTCGCTCAGCGGAGGCTTAGTTCTGGAATAGCAAGGGCTTTGCAGGTCAAGCATGCTGTGTGTTGGCAGAAATACAAGACCCAGTTCTGAGATGAACTTCTGTCACCACCAGGAAAATTACAGTGGGTATTGTTGGAAAAAAATCTGTTTTCAGATTTACTTTCTTGTGCTCCACACAAAGGCATAGGGACATAAGTAAAATCCAGCATGTGATCTATCAGTAAATATTTATGTTTACTGCCTGAGTTTGTTACATATTTTCTTAAAGTCAATCAATCAATCAATCAATCAGATTTCATTTGTTAATACTGTCTCACTTGAAAGACTTTATTCAAAATATCTTCAGGTTCACCAACTTTTAGCAAATCTAGTGACACTGAAAGTCATCCCAGCAGGTGACTTCTGGTATAAGAGTCCCAGAAAATCTGGCCCTCCTCGTGGAGGGCAGAAGGGTCTAATCTAGATTAGGGATAGGGGCTGCTGGCAGCTGGGTTTATGCAGTTTCAATTAGTAGACTAAACACAGATTCCAGAATGCTGTAGAAGAATACAGAAACCAGAAGTATTTATTCTTTTTTTTTAGGGGTAGTGAATATTAAATATATTTTAAGTTCTGCTCTCATTTCAAGAAATGAGATCTGCTCTCATTTCAAGAAATGATCTGGATGTGAAATCCTGCTTTTCAAGAAATGCTTATCAAAACATCTGAACACCTCATCACAATTCATCACACCTAATAATCAGCATAAAATAACCCCTTATACCCTGTCTTTTCAAAATGCCTGGATTGAGATGTCAGTGTGGATTTGAGGCTCAGTTCTTACCAGTGGCTACAGGTAAGACTGGGTATGTTACAGCAGGAAGAGTAGAGGACTGTTCACACTAAAATGCTACATTCATCTCATTTCATGTGTAAACACATGCCCTCTATTTTTTCTGTAGTTGAACTACACAGGATATGTATACTTACCTGGGGGCAAGAAATGTAAAAAAAGGACTTTTTCACTCCAAGACAAATGTGGGAAATTGTTAAATAGTTGCAGAATCTCTGAATTATGCCATAAACCCAGATTTGGAAAACAAATAAATAAGAATCACCAATTAAAATAACTGCCCTGCAAAATACAAAAATTCTGTGGGTTAAATTTGAGTACTTTTAATCATTCCTGCCAGGGCATGTGAAAGCTATTTCTCTCCATTATACTTACAATTCACTCATCAGGCTTCCAATAAAAAGAGAACACAATGTAGAAAGTAAATCCACTGTCCATAACTAACCACACATCATGAACTTTACAGTCAGAAGCTCAGACCTTTTGTGATCTTTCATGCTTTATTTAATGTCATTCCATTTCTCTATCAAGATGCTTTTTTGACAAAGAAGTGAATGAAATAGTTCTAGAGCCCTTGGAATATAACTTTTATAACCCAGTTAAAGAAATTGCTTGGACTCCAGGAAACTAAGGATGTTATTTTTGTTCTATATTTGCACAGCCCAAATTTTCCAGTATTTAAATCATTTCACAATGTGTGTAAGGTTGGAAGGGAATACTGTGGGTCATCTGGTCCAACCTCCCTGCCCAAGCAGGGTCATCCTACAGCACATGGCACAGGATTGTGTTTAGACTGTTTTCCAGTGAAGGAGACTCCATAACCTCTCTGGATAATCTGTTCCAGTGCTCAGTCACCTGCACAGTAAAGAAGTTCTTCTTCATATTGCTTGGCACCACTGAGCAGAGGCTGGAAAGCAGAGGTTGTCCCTTCAGACACTTAAATAAATTGATGAGGTCCCCTCTCAGTCACCTCTTCTTGTGGCTGAACAGGCCTAGCTCCCTCTGCCTTTTCTCATAGCAGAGAAGCTCCATTCTTTCCCTATGTCACCTACATGGCCCTCTGCTGGACCTGCTCCCAGGAGCTCCATGCCTTTCCTGTCCTGAGGAGCCCAGAACTGGACACAGTACTCCAGATGTGCCTCACTAAGGTGAGGTAGAGAGGCAGGATCACAACCTGCTGTCACTGCTCTTCCTAATGCACTCCAGGATACCACTGGACCACCAGGACACTGCTGCAAATTGAGGGTTTGCTGATCACCAAGACTCCCAGGTCCTTCTCTGAAGAGCAGCTTTCCAGCAGGTAAGCCCAGCCTGTGCTGGTTCATGGGGTTATTCCTTCCCATGTGCAAGATGCTTTTGCCTTTGTAAATTTACCTTTGCATTTGCCTTTCTTAAATTTTAGAAGGTTCTTTGCTGTCCGTCTTTCTAGCCTGTTGGGACCCTTCTGAATGGTTGGGGTATCTGAAGGGTGGTATTGGCCACTCCTCCCAGCTTTGTGTTGCCAGCAAGCTTGCTGAGGAGGCACCTACCCCTTTATCAGTTATGTGAATATGCTGTGGAAGGTCCATGTCTTATGAGCAGATATAGAGAGTTTGTCCAAGCTGCTGTTATTTTGTGCTTACAGTAGTTAACTGTACTTCCTTCTTGCCTGGATGGATCATATTGGAAGGTACAGTCATTGATTTACCTAGATCCTCTCTATATATGATTGAGGAATATAGATTATATGCTCACAACCTACAGACAGTAGACATGTAGCAAAAGCCACTAATTACACAACAGGAGTCCCAAGTTTAAATCTTGGTGTAATGATTTCAAATGAGAACATAAGCCTGTATTTCTTCCATCTCAGTATCTTATGAACAGTATTCTTCTCAAAACCAGTTATGTATGTAGCCTGAGAAACTGGGGCGCTAGCTTTATATTCTGAATCGGAAAGAACAGAAATGTGAGCCCTGACCCTACCAGCAAGACAAGGATAATAATTATAAAACTATTCCTTATTAAATGGAGAGGAAGGATAGTATTCATTCATTATAACACAATTCCTCTCCCCACCATCGATTACCCCCAGAAAAGTCCCCCCAATACAAATTTCATTCCTTCTGGAATAATTAAATATGCTGCAAATCTGGAAATACTGTTGCTGAAGCCAAAGTGTTGATATATTATTCTTGAAGTTGTTAGAAAGCTGAGCAACGCAACACCTTAAATAGAGAATGGGAAGTGATTGGGACCTGATAGATGAATTAGAAGTAAATGTAATGACTCACCTAATTGAGGAAATGCCTGTCCCATCCCATCTAGCTGGACCTCTGCCCTGATCCCCGCTACAACCAGAAATATAATGCTTAATACCAATACAGCCTGGAGATGACAAGCATGTGGCAGTGGTGAAGATTTTCAAATGATTGTGTTATCTCCTTAATAAAAGTCCATGGGAAAAGTGAATTAAGTATTTTCTACCCTGATTACACAAAATCCTAATTTTGAGATCTGTGATGGATATTTGCTCTGTTCCAAAGTAATGAGTTCACTGTAGCTCTAAAAGTTTTTATGTTCAAAGTTAGAGCAAAAAACCATATATACCATCTTACAATATAAGGATAAAGTAAAAGTGTAGAATTACCTTTTTTGCAAAACCCCATTCAGGAAAACAAGCTATTAAGAGTTGCAGACTGATAGCAATCTGAGAGGGTGAATACAAACAAAACATTAGTCATAATTAAATTAAAACTACCCTATGGGTACTACCAATTAGAAAATTGTGCGCAAGAAAGAGGGGGAAAAAATTTTTAAAAGGCAGAGAAAAATGAGATTTTTGATAAAGATGAAAATGGGAATATATGGCATCCTACTACATGAGATGGTAATTTGGTTATAGCTGAAAATAGTTATTGATTGATTAGATTACAGTCACCTGTTGGCCTTAGCTGGGTCTTTTGTTCAGTTGTTCATCCCCAAAAAAATTATCTCTAGCATCTGTGATAAAAAAACCCAAAGTTTGCAAATGTACAGATTTATAAATTGTATTTTCACTTGTAGTATTTTAATCAAAATGAGCTCAACTGTGACAGCTAGATATTTTGCTTTTAACTCTAACAGAATTAAGATTTTATATTAATTTTCTGTACATTCCTTTTATTTGGTGCTGTTGTATTAATTTTGATCCCAATCTGCTATCTTCTGTTTCATTTTCTGATGAATTTAAGATTCTGTATAAGCAAGAGAAAGGGAAATCTTTGAGACTTCTAATTTCAACCTGTGATCATTATATAAACAGACTAGAAGCCAGAAATGTTTCATCCTGCCCTACAGCCAAAGAAAATATCTTCTGACTGTTGATGGAGACAGATTTAATTACAGCACAGTTTCACAGAGACCTGAGCGTATGAGCACAGAGTGGACATGAAGTGTTGTCAAGGTCCATTTGGCAGTGTTTCAACTGCCAAGGGCAAGACTAGAGATAAAAGAAAAGAGTAAAAAAATCCTAATTGCTGTATGAAAGTGTCACTTAGACCAGGCTTGCTGGCAGACCTAGATCAGACTCATTATTACTTTTTCTATTTCCAGTTATAGAAGAAAAAGGAGGCTTGCCTATGAATGTTTAAAGAAAAAAGAAAAAGAGATTCTGAAGAAAATTCTTTAGCCAGGGAATACAAGACCTTTTTTTTCCCCTTAAATTAAAGCTTACTTGAACACTAAGACTTTAAATTTTAGAGTTAAACTTAAGTAGCTTGTGAACTGGAGATTCCGTCAGATTTTGCTTGTGTCCTCTAAATCCCAATGGCCCTGAGGAATAAATCCCTTGTTGACTCAAGCAAAGTCACTTGATAGCTGAGATTTTGGATATAAAAAACAGGTTTTTCCTTTAACTGTTACTTTCAGCATATGCCAGTAGCAACCTATAGGTATGAGACTGCTGAGACATTTTTGTGTAAGTCTGTGCACTTTGTTAGAATGTGTGAATTTCTTTAAGGACAAGGAAGACAAAAAAACTGCTTGCTTCCGGAGAAGGGAGAAAAAAGGAGCTGTCTCCTCCCTTCCCGTCACCTCTCTTCCCCACAGAAATGAAGGAGGGGTGCACATGCACTTACTTCCTACATTCCTCTCTCTCAAGGGTCAAAAGTCTTCTCAATAAGAAGATGAATACATCTCTTTAATCTACTCTCTTTTCCTCTTAACCAGGGAATCATTCTCTTTGCTTGTCTAACACAAGTTTTGTGACCCCCAGCCTGTTTTTAAAAATAATTGAATTTCCCAAAATTCGAAACATGTTTTTAGAAATAAATCACACTCATATTTTGGAATGTGATTACTACGACACAGCTGTTGTTAGGGAAGTGTAAGGTAAAATAAGCTTCAGAATTGGGGTTTTCATTGGCGGTACACAACTTTTGGCAATAGAAGGCCCAGATCAGTAGCTTGGTTAATGTTAGGCAAAGGCAACTTTTTTGTCAGAAATTTTTTTCATAGAGAGCCTGCATGTGGTGATTTTTCACCGGGTTCTGTGAAAAAAAAATAAAGATTAAAAATCAGTGGGTCTCTGTTTTCTCCGTATTGCTCAAAGTGCAAATGACCTTTCACTATTGCTAGAGAGCTCTTTGAAGGCATTCTTTCTTTGACATTATCTAATCTTATTACTGAGAAAATAGAGTAACATTTATTGTACACCATCTATATTGTATATCTGATACTTCCTGTGTCTCATAACAACTACAACACTGATGCATTTATTTTCTCTGGAGCAGCTGAGTAAAATTACACAGTCATTAAATTATCTTTTTCAAATATTTTTCAACAGTCCCTTATTATCAGCTTTCTGAGTGTTTATATAACCTTACAATCTGCAATAGCAGAACTAATTTTTGATGTTGCATTTCAAAATTCATCATGAAATTTTAATACAACACACTTACTTGTTTCATGAAATAGACTCTGGAACTATTTCCCATTAATCTGATGGGAATTCTGCTATTTGAATCCAGTGGGACTGAGACAAGACCCAAATTTGTCCTAGGAATAATTCAGAATGCAGATTTACTAACTTATTTTCTGATAAAACCTTTGGTATTTTACTTTTTCTTTTTTAAGTGATCAATGTTTAACTGTCAGAAAACAATCTTTACTTCTACTTAACTTGTTGTGTGAGCTATGAAAGGAGGAAGTGGGATGGAAAATTGCTGAAGAAACTTGCCAGACCAGAGGAGGGGGAATTTTCTGTAGTCATCCAGTCCAAAATTCTCACACTCCAAGGGCAGTATATCAATGCCTACTCCTATTCCTGCCCTTCCATATTTCCTTTCTTTACCATGGCATATGCATCCTCATCTTAGTCCCTCCTTTCTGTAGTGATAAATTCTTATGCCCTCATTATTGAGAAGTCTTGAGAAAACTCAGCTTCATAAATCTTTTTTTGTTTTTGTCCTGCATCTTTTTTTTTTCTTCATACTTTACAAAGTTTATTTCAAAATAACATTGACATATAAATATGTCTGGAGCTTTCAAGACAGAACTGAAAACATGACTCTTAGTCTGTAGCTGAAACCTGGTAATCAGGTGACAAATATCCTTTGACAGATGCATATGCACACACCAGACCAGATTATAAATTAGTCTCCAAAAGGGATTTTTTGTGGTTATGTCTGAGCCGCTCAGCTGTATGAGGAGACTTGGCAGAAATAATTTATATTAGCTAAGTATTAAAAATAAATCTTTTGATTCAACTGGATTTCATTCTTACTAATTGTAAATCCCTTAAAAGAGGCAGTGTAAAATATCCAAGAAGGTGTGAGTTTGGATTTGAAAACAAAAACTGTTTGCATATGTTTATCATGAGTTCTATTTTAATGTTTTGGTTATGTCTTGACTTTTTTTATACAGTAACTGATTACCAGTTGCATAAGAAGCCTATCTGCTATCTATAGTATAAAGCCTCTCTTTTCTCTACGATATGACCACAAAGATTTTTCTAGACTGAGGAATTGTGACCTGCTCTTGGTCCCTCTTGCTGGGCTGTTTCACTGGATGATAAGTGCATCATCAGAATTTAGACAGAAGTACTCATCTATGAAGATTAATGAGAACATTAAAACACATTTCTTCCACATTTCTTTTAAATAAGAATTGCAGAATCACAGAATCAGCTGAATTGGAAGACACCCACAAGTGTCCAACTCTCAGCCCTGCACACACTATCCCCAAGAATCACACTAGTGCCTGAGAGTATTTTTCAAACTCTTTTTGAACTCTGTTATGTTGCTGCTGTAACCACTTCCCCAGGGAGTCTGTTCCAACCACCCTCTGGGTAAAGAACCTTTTTCTACTATCCAACCTAAACCTCCCCTGACACAACTTTCCTCGAGTCCTGATATTGGTCACCACAGAGAAGAGTTCAGTCTGGTGTCTGGCCTTTTCCCTTTTCTCCAGGAAAATAGTTTCATGGTCATGGATTAATCAGTAAGATACTGAGAGAAAAGTTTTAGTTCTCTATCTTTCAAGTGCAGTTTCAAAAACTATACCTTTTTTTGTTACTTTTTCTCCAAGACATTTAAAGTATCACATATATTCAACCTTCCAGTATGACTATACAAGAGAAACACTTTAAAATGCCACAGAGGAGCGAATGAGAGAGATTAAATTGTGGTCTCTCAGAGGAATGTTGTACATCATGTGAATATCCACGCTGCGGATGAAGAATTATTAAGATGACCTTAGGAGAGCACTTTAAAAAAAATCTGCTAAAGAATGATAGGTTTTGTGGACACACTCTCTGAAAATGTTTAACTCATTGTGTTGCAGGGGAAATGATGAAAAAAATTGAGTCCAGCATGACAGAAATACTCAGCTAAAAATACTCCAAAGAGAACAAACAATTTATGTCCAACTTATGAACCCAAATGGCTGAAAGAATTAAAAAGCACCTTTGAATTACAGATGCTCCCTAAAAAGAGAGAGATATTGTAAACACAGGTGATAGTATAATTCAGCACATATGCTGCAAATGCATTCTTAGTTCATCATATTATTGAAAGATGAAAACACTTTTGACATTAAATAGCACTATTGAAACATAAAAATTGGAGTCTTCTAAATGACATTGTGTGTTTACTAAAGAATACCATATACAGAACCACAAAATATGAGAAAGCCATCTGTAAAACAGAAGTTCAATAATTTCTACTGCAAAGTGGAGAATATGCCTACTTCTACATGACTGCATCATGACCTGCATCATATATTTCAAACTAACAACCCAGAGGACCACTCTAAGTGTGTCAGGTCTCATGCTGAGACTCGCTGGCTGAGGCCCTGCTGGCAGTGCACTCATGAGCAGCAGGTGAGCACAATGGCAGGATATTCTCTTTGCTTCATGGGAGATTTTCCCTATTTGACTATCGTAGAGATGATGAATGAAAGGTCTGGGAATTAGGATGGCATTTCAGTACTGAGAAACTTGCTCTTGTTGTTGCTTATCTGGGGAACATCACCCTCAAATCTCAAGCTGTGTAGTGCATCAAGTTCAGAAGGAGTGCCCCACAGCATCCATACCAAAGATATTTAATGGGCTACCAGTCATCTGCCAGGGGGAAGATGTAGCTTGACCTGTAGGTTCTGTGATATCTACACGCCAGGCCTCTCACTTCCCAAGAAATTGCTGTAACTTCTTCACTGCTCAGCTATAAGGTAGGTATAGTAACCATGTCCTTATTTCCTGGCAAATGAGAACCCAAGTGGCTAGAGGTTACTACATCAGCAAAGGCTTCTTTAGTGTTAAAAAGAGAGTGTCCAGCTTAGCAAGATTTCTGCCTCCAGTGAACTTCACAGGGTTTGTATTTTCTCATCTAATGTGTGTGAGTTTTTCAGACTACTACTTCAGTAGCAGGCTGGCCACTGAATCTGAAGGAAATAGTGCTTCACTGAAGTAATCTACCTGGAAAGGTGCTCAAAGTATATTCTTGACTTTATAATATTATACCTGTACAACACTTCAGAATACAGTGATGTCTGGAGTGGATATGAGAGCTGTACTGTAACATTAAAATCTTCACATATTACAGCAAAAAACAAAAAACAAACAAACAAACAACCTCACAAACAAGCCCTTTTCTGCTGTTTTTAGAACAGCTCCCTCAACAAAATGAATTTTGTGATGGCTCATGGAACAATTCTAACATTTTTGTAAAAGTCATACTCTCCTCCCTCCAAAAATTAAAACAACTAACTTTTCTGCCTCAGCTTGTGTCATAAACACAACTTAGGACAATAACATTTGTATCGTGTTTCTGAGCAGAGGAAAAAAGAAAGAATGTGATAGAATGGAGATTATTAATGGACTGTCAGTATAATAGAAAACATTTCTACCCCTGAAAGCTGGGTGCTCTTCTCTGCCAGCTCAAAAAAACAAAGATTATTTTTTAGGTTTGCGACAAGACAATCAGATTTTTTTCTGCATTTAATTATTTTAGCATTTGCATCGATATAATTTTTTTAAGAGGAAGCAGGATGAAAGAGATTTATCTGTAAGATTTACTTAAGGTACTCAGAGTTTAGTTCAGTTTCTTCCTGGCTTGATGTCAAGCAACGGAATAAAATTTATACCATAATGCTGAGATAGTTTTAAAATAGTATCTTTTTTTATATGTACAAGTATAGCGGCAACTTTTCAAGAACTATAGCTGTATTAAGATGCTGAAAATTGTGTTCAATTAGAAACTCATAAAAGAAGAAACATTCAAGTATTTTGGCAGGCAAATTTACCTGAACATGTATCTTCATGCAGCAAGAATGTATTGTAATTAATCACAATTATCTTTTGTACATTTAATCCACATGTTAGATCATAGATCTGTGTAAATATTTAGTCAGCAGACTGACTGACTTTCCATTTACTATGGAATGTGAGTGAGTGGCACATGAATATTGTAGTTAGGACATTTCATGAAAAAGAGTAACAAAGTCAGAGAAAATTATATAAATACTGCTCCCCAGCAATACTGAATAGGACTACAAATCAGCAATGGAAAATCAAAAAACAAACCAAACATCACTCAAGACCATCTTCTCCCCTCCCTAACATTACACCACTTAACTAACAGCCTTTAGCATGCCTTTTCCAAAGTTTAACTAAAAGTGAATAAAATGCCTGTAGGAGTGCAGTGGTATTCTTTCTGAAACAGGTTAACCAAGTAGCCTCATGTGCGTCAAGCCTTCATTACAAATTTTAGTCAATCTGCACAAAAAGTTTCCTGGTGGTCCTAAAAACTTCTCCAAGAAATATCTGGATGAAGCCTCATCCAGAATCTCTGTTCAAAGGATCACTTGATAAAATAATTAGATTTTCTGGATTCTTCAACACAAACTAAACAGAAGTGCTTGTGAATCAATTCCAACTTGCTGAGTAAAGAAAAACCTAGGTGATCCTTAAACATGTAGAGGGCAAACAGAACAGCCTGGCAGTTTTTACAGTTATGTGCATTTACTTGCATACATGCATGAACAGAGCCCTGGAAACACCAAAAGAACTATTATTAACACAGGTAACTAATGTGAATTCTGGCCTAGTTCTTGCCAGGTCACTGTACTTCATAGCTTGTAAATAACATCCATTTTGGTACAAACATTAAGAAAATAAGAAGTGCAGACATTTCAAAATATTTTATGCATCTTTAAATTGCTTCTTTCTGCAAGGTGCCAAAGGGTTGCCATAGAACTCATTGAGGGGTAATATACAATTCAGCATGAGTCATGGAGACATAATAAAGGAATAAACCCTTTGTGGGTGAATGATGACAACCTGTATTCTGTTCTCATTCAAAATACTCATATGCACTTTTATGTAATATGAAATTAAAATGATATCTCCACGTGAATATTGAGTAAATTTTGCCTAAATATGAGTGTAATGTAATTAAAATCTTACAGATAAAACTATTGCAGATGAGTATTTCATGTGTCCTAATCAGGCTAATACATTACTAAATCTAAAACAAGTGTTGTCATGGTGTGTAAACACTTCTGTCTCAGAACGGCAGTCAGTGTGTGATATAGAGATGGCACCTTTTGTATGAACTTACATATTTGTAAAGTCCAAGAGAACTCGATTAGGGTGAGGAATAGAGAAGCAATTTTTCTGTCAGGTGAAGATGACCTTTAAAGGATAGTGATGAAACAGATCCTAGTCATGTTCCTGTTCAGTTTCTGTATAGTGATCATTAAGTTAATTTAATTTCTGGAAAATTTACATTCTCATACAAGTTTAAAGATAAAATGACAGATTTCTTTCCCCCTGAAGAGATCAATTTGATATCTTTGTCTGGGGCTTTTTTTGCATTTTTTTTTCCTCAATATTTTCAATGTAATTGTTTTATGTATTTTTAAATTTATGGTCATATGGGGTTTAGTGAATGTCATTCCTGGCCGTTTTTTGTCAGCCATAGAAAACAACTTCTGCAAATCCTAGCAGTTCTTAATTCGTTTTAGTTTAGTACAGTAGAGGAACACACTCCTGAAAGCCCTTTTAGGGTCAGGGTTTTTATCACAGGAAGGTGATGGAAACAAGTTACATCTTGCAATGCACTTTTCTGGAAACTAAAACCAAATCTGAAATTAAACACAACACAATACTTATGATAAGACAGATATATTAAAAGCATATGAGACTATGGTGTATATTGCATATATAGGCATTTTTTCTGCATATTAATTACGAATCAGGACTGTTTATATTCCCATAAACAGAAATATTTTCATTGCAAAAATGATAGAAACATCTCCAAATATTTGCAAATGAATAACTACCCCCAAAAAATTACAATTAATTTTAAAGTGCATCTTCTATTTTTTGTTTCAGTATCTGCTTTTAAGCTTTTTTTTGTCCTTTCAGCACACATGAGTCATCTTTTTAAACCTTTCTCTAGCAAAAAAGCTAGAAAATTTCTATGAGATTTTGGACAACACTTAAATTTTCTACAAAATCTAGTATTTTTTATAAAAAATAGGATTAAAAATGTAAGTTGTCATATATGATTTACCTTAATCTAATACTACAATAAAAGAACAAAAGGAAGATCAAACTCCATATGCACTATTACATACCATCCTTCCCATCATTTCCTATGGTAATAAGTAATTGAAGCACTGTGATGAATCTGGGCCTTAAATCCTTTTCTGTGTACAACTTCAAATTGTAATACAGAAAATATAATATTAATTTCAATATTTTAATATAATGAGTTATCATAATTAGAAAAAAATGTGAAACTATATTTATATGAATGCAATTATTCCGAATTTTACAGCAAAGAGACTTCCTTTTTAAAGGACTGATGGTTCATGAACTGATAGAAAAGATAAGTCTTTCTAGAGGAAATGGCAACATGCAAATATACATACAGTAAATGAAGATTTCAATTTGTGCATTGCTAATTTTTCTACAGGTGAGAAACATTTTTGATTCAACAAAAGGAGTTGGTTTTTTTTTTTCTCTATCTGTCTGTCTTACTATCCATCATCTGTGTGTATCTATGTATATAGGATGGCATTAAAACACCTCAGCCACTGTTTTGATTGTAAGGAGAGTGATGAATTCAAAGAAAAAATCATGTGTGTACAAGCCATTCATTATGGCTGACACGCTGGCTTTCTGCGGAGGAGAGATATAGCAGTACCAACAGATAAAACTCTATAGGCATGGACAATCTGCTTTTTAGTTTGTTCAGTTTAGGAGCAAAGGCACATGCAGTTGACATCATGTGTAGGTTGTCAAGGGATATATACTCTTCTGAATACTATAATTGCAGAAATCCAGTCACTTTTAGAAATAAGGCTATCACAAGTATAATTCAAAAAGCCCAGCAACATAATACCCTAATATGAAAGATATTTCCTGATTGAGAAAGAGCTTAAATAGTCTTCAAGGACCCAATTGTACTTGAATATAATTTCAGAGACCATGTGCACCATCTGTGGTGTTCACAGAACACAGCATCCTTTATTTTTCTTATGAAGGTTGCAGGCTTGAGTAAAGGGAAAAAAAACAGAAAAAAGATGTCTCCATTCAATAGGCAATTCAGTTAATCAGTGTACGAAATCACTGGCATAACATAAGTTAGCACACAGAAATCACAGTGTGCAGAGAAGCAGAACAGAGTTAGCAGAGACTGAATTATTAGAGAGCCATGTGACCTGCTATGGTGAGAATGAAAGCAAAAATTAGAAAGATTGCAATTAAAACATCAAGGTCTCCAGGTCACAGAAACAGTAATGTCCTACAGTTTTCAGTTCCCAAGAATCAAGTTTAATGTTAACCCTATGCCTGCAGTACTTAGTGGGAGTATTGTTACAGTTCCCTAATTATACTTGAAAGAGTAGGTAACAGAAGAGTAAGTAACACCCCTGCAATAGTAGCCAAAAGTGGCTGTCTAGTGAATGGTGAAAGGACACAGGAAATATATATTTCCACAGGAGAGTGTGGCAGTCCTAGACATCCTCCCAGCTTCTGGTCTTTTTTCCCTGTGTTGGAAGCTTTGGGCTTGACCTGCCTCTCTCTGCTCCTGTCAGGTACCAGACAAGTTCTGGGGCTGAAATTCAACTGCTTCTGAAATCGTAGAACCACAGAATGGTTTGGGTTTGAAGGGACCTTAAAGATTGCCTACTCTCAAGCCCCTTGCCATGGGGGCAAGACTTCCACTAGACCAGGTTGCTCAAAGCCCCATCCAGCCTGGCCTTGAATGCTTCCTGTGGTGGGACATTCACAATACCTCTGGGCAACCTGTTCCAGTGCCTCACCACCCTCAGTAAAGAATCTAAACCTAGTTTCTTTCAGTTTAAAGCTGTAAGGACGCCAGCAGATTACAGTCTGACATCTTAAGGTAGAGCACCATCAATTTCAGTTTTCTGTAATATGTCAGATTGTCTTTTGTGGCAATTTAATAGCAGCTGTCTGAGCAATGCACCCCTACCCGTGGTTTAGTGTTAAGTGCAGCATGCTGTGGGCTGCATGTGTCCTAGCATGGAACTTCTTGGCTTCTTAAGGAGTATTGATATGTTGATACGTGATGCCTGAAAAACCCACAACTCACAACAATACCTAAGAGCACTGATTTGCTGCATCATTTTTTATGAAATATTTAGTAGTTGATAATGGTTGATAAGTGTGGTAGTACAGTAATCTCAATTCCCTGTGACAGACATAAGAATTAATATTTTATCAGCTATAAGCTGACAAGAGGCTGAAATATTGCTGCTGGTTACTGCTATTAATTTTGCCTCACACTAAGTTGTTTTTGTAGACTTTAGTATATATTTCTGTGAAAAGGACATTATTTACTTTATATGGTTCCAGTAAGGTTTTACAAAATAATTTAATACCAAATAAAAATTCACATTTCTTTGCCTTGAAAATGTGATATATTTAAAACAACTCCTCAGACTTCCTTTTACTTAGACTTTGGATAAACTGCATAGCTAAATATTCTCCTCCTGTTGTCTTTAAAGTATGATGTGCTTTATATAATTCAATTACTTCTGAAGCAAGTTCCATATAAGCATATAGCACAAAAAGACAGCAGAATCATAAATAAAAATGTTGACCAATTCATAATGAATTTCCCATTAAAATGTAGTTTCTCTTATTCCTCAAGAAAATACATACAAAAAAAAGCAATATATATACATACCTATATATTTTACCAACAAAATAAAAGACAATTAGTAACACATCTACTAAAACATAACAAATCTACTAACAAAAACTAACAAATCTACTAAAACATAGGGAGAAGTTAATATCCTATGTAAAAGAAAAGAGGGACTGGAATTCAATTGTATGCTTGTTTAATTGTTTGTTGAATCTCTGCTTAAGATCTTTTAATATCAGTGAATCATTCCAAACTAGATCTATACTGACTTGGAAATTAGGAGTTGATGTGTGAAATGGTATATGGTAATCTTATTTTCTGTTGAGACCATCATCTGATATATGTAAATAATTATGATTGGAACAGTATTTAAAAGCAAACTCTGTAAGCCAAGACTGAGAAGAAATTACAGGCAAGTTTATTCTTGTACCATTATTTTCTTCTCTTAGTGTTTTAGCTCACTTCTTTAGTTCCTGATTTTCCTTTCCTTCTATCCCTTCTACATCTTTTATTTTTTCTCTTCTCATAAGAGTCTAACAGACATTTTTTGGTCAGATGTTCTGATATTTATTTACTTTATGATTTCTATCCTGTTTTTCTGGTAATGGGAGCAAAATCTTGAAAAAAATTCGTCCTGAAGGTTGTAATTATTTATGAACTACACAAATCTTTGTGTCTTCACTCCGGTTATATTCAAAAGTAAAAAACATTAAATGAAGCAAAGAGCAAAATTTCTTTGTAGGTCTCCTGTGGGTGTAGTTTATGCTATTCAGTATATTATGGGGTAACTTGTGTCTTATATTTCTGTACAATCCTTTCATTACCAAGGTTAGTTAAAGAAATATAAGACATCAAATTAATTTTTCAAAAATTGTTTTGTCTCAACAGCTTGAATTTTAATCAGTTTTGGGGCTTCTGGGAAACAAAAAGGAAAAAAACCCTCAAACCAACCAAAAGAAAGAAACGTGGTCAGAAAAAAAATGCAAACAGCTTCCACCCTTTCAGAATAATTTTGAAAATTGCTAGACATTTTCTTTCCTCTTGTGATGAGAAAGAAGTTATCTTTCATGTTACCTGAGAAGTGATGCTTGGAATGTGTTAAATAGAAAACTGAAGGTGAAAAATTCTGTTTCCAGAAGTTTTTAAATTAGCAGCAAACTACAAGATGGCCTGACTGGCAAATCAAAGACTATTGATCGGATCAGAGAAAAGAAAGAAAAGAAGAAGTGAAGATGCTTCAAAACGCAACCAGAAAACTTGTTTCCTATAAAATTCATTACTAGATGGGATTACATTTTTCCTCTTGCCTATGAAAGAACCACAAAAGCAACCGAGTCCTCTGAGATGTAGATAAATTATTGTACCAAAATGATTGTAAATTATTGTGCATTAGAATTATTGTGCAATATATTATAACTATCATGATCACAATGTAAGACAGAGGAGCTTAAATTATCTTTACATGACTGGTTGAGGGAAGGGAAGAACTTCAGTGGCAGCACCTGGGCTTGGACACAGCTCACTTAGCAAACAGCAGTTGCCCTAGATGTGTGTGCCTCTGCCTCTGGCAGAAGTTCTCACATCCATAACCCAGGATGAAGTGTTTGCTCCCTAATTAAGTTTTTGAAAAGTCAGGTGGCCAAATTAAACAGCTGACAGACAATTTTCAGTAGAAATAAATAAATCAATAAGCTGCATGGCAGAAGAAAAAAATCAATGAAGAATCAGTTTGATAAATACAACTGAACCTCTAAATATTGCTTACAAAGCTAAACAAGACTCAAATAAATTCTCAACATCACAGCCTTTACACTGGAATGCAAACCTAAAATTAAAGATTTATCTTAAAAGGAAAATTGTCTAGATGTTGTTACCATACAAAAATGCATCTTTTTTCTTAGGTGAATAAACATAGAAATATAACATAACATAAACATATAAATAATTTTTCTGTTAGTTTTCTTTCCTTTGCAAATTTTGCCAAAATTCTATAAGTAGCAAATTAATGTAAATGATAATTATAATAGACATAAGTTGCTGGCTTCCACTAATGAAAAAAAAAAAATGGGAATATATTAAATGACAGGTAAAAGGTTTCAAATATATTATGCATTTAGTTATTTTAAGCAAAAATTGCTTAGATTTATCTTTGCTAGATGGTACCATTTAAAACATTTTTTCCTTCCTCTGAAAAGTTAAACGGAAAAGAAACCTCTTCCTTCTTTACACTTTGATTTGGTTTATTTACATCTATTTCATGAATTGAAACTGATTTTAAACCTCTTATGGCTGAATCCTAATCCTGCACAGCTCTTGACTTTGGTGGAATTACACACAGAAAGGCTGAAAGACTGAGAAGTACTTCTTTGGCTTGCCTGTTATTAGAATTACCAGTTTTGTTGACAGTCTAGGGCAGCAAAGAATCACACTGATGCTTACTGCATTTATTTTCCTTTGGAATAATTGTGAAGCCAAAACCTCTTAAGATTTGTATTCACTTGTATTCCTTTCACTTATGTCCCCCAGAGAGGCATCTTTTTAACATAATGCTTTACTAAATTAACCAGTAACAGGGGAAATGGTATCTCTCAGTCTGTTATCAGTCAGAAACAGATGGAAAAATTGTGGCTGTGATGCAGAATGCATAAAAGAATGTTGGGGTTTTTTTGAGCATGTTTTTCCTCAGTTTTGTCCAATTGATTTGATTGTTCCATCTGCTATTTATGTCCTATCCTTTAGACTGCAAGCTTTTAGGGACACCGGCTATCTCATCAGTTATGTTCATGAAGTGTTTAGCACAATGAGACCAAGACTTGTTTTTAAGTGGTAACAAAGTAAAAATGACTGGCAAATACAGATCATCATCATCATAATCATCATCATCATGATTAATAACAATGCAAAACATTGGCTTGTCTTGAAGAGGCATTATTTATAGTTGACAAGATGAGATCAGGTGGGATGTCTGGAGGGATGTTGCATCTTTCCTGTGGAAACTACAGAGAGAAAACAGCAACAGTAAGAGCTGCTCAGTCTCATTTAGACACTAAAGAGAGTGCGGTGGGCAGCAGGGACAGACAGTCTTCAACCATGCCAGATTGTGCTTCCAGGGACCAGCCAGAGGTGGTGTCACTGAGAAGGTCACTGGCATTCAATAAAAAACACTGAAGGATCAAGAGCAAGGTCTGACCTTCAAGAACACAGATGGCAGAACGAGAGAAGTGTGAAAGCCCCTAATTTCAATTGTCTCCAATTGAAAGTGGCACATCTAGCTGCAAAATGGAATTTCTATTGTCACTTTAGCCAATTAAAACTGATCTCAGAAATTCTTACATCCTTGTGGAGAAAGTTAAGTACCTCTAGATCTAGCTTTATGAGCCTATTGGAAAATACATACAATTTTTAAAAATATGAGTCTGTTATTAAGACTATGTGAAATGTATAAATACCAAATTTTAAATGTTATAGGACAAATTTCTTACAGGGAAAACAACATAGAACTAGTCAAATCTTCACTCTGTCATGCACCTTAATTATCATCAAGACTACAGCTTGCACTTTCTTGGTTTAAGAAATACAAGCTGGCTCATGTGCACTCTGGCTGTGAATAGTCCAAGAATGAACAGAGAAACCATTGTTTTCCCCTTAGAACATAAGTAATTAGTAGTAATAAAAATATTTTAACAGGACAAGAACCTGCATGATACTGTTATTTAAATAACCCATCTTCTCTTTGCTTGAACACTTTGAAAGACAGTCCTTTTTCTTCAACTCTGTGTGGAAGGTCATATTAATTTGAACAATTTGATGCCACATTGTGCTGCTTATTATTAATTTTATATTGCTAGGGGCAAAACTAACCTTAGTCTGTGTAGTCAAGATAAACATCTGCTGCCATTTTATAAAATGTCCTGCAATTTGTGCTCATGCTGCTTTATCTGTTGAAGAGCATAGTGCTTTACCATGGTGCTTTCCTCACTATGGGTCTCCAAATTTCCATTCCCATTTTATACACATGCTACAGTTGCACAAATTGGAGAGGAAGCTGTGAACTGAAAAGCACTTTGATAAAAGGATAACAGGGCTGCTGAGAAATGCATGGATTGTGTTGACTGCCCTTTGTAGTAGTGGCTCTGAACAAAGAACAGGAAATATGGGTTAGCCTTCTTCAGATGCTAATGTGAATATTGTCCTGGACTTTGCAAGATTTAGTACTTTTGCAGTCCTGGGGTCCAGATGGATCTGATCAGCAGCATCCTGAAAGAGGTCAAGAAGGTGTTTGGAGCTATGGTGCTGTCCTCCCAGCTGCCCAGGGTCTTCTGACCAAGCAAACAACATGTAGCAGAGTGTATAGTGTCTCATGATTTAATAAAAGGGAAAGTTAAGGGGCATGGACTACACTGAAGAAATCTGCATTAAAAGGTGCTTATGTATCGCATCCCAATATGAAACCCTGACTCAAAATGTGTCTTACTCTAATGTTATTGTAATGTTCAGGTCAGAGTAAGTTTTCGCAGTCACATAAGGAAGCCAAATGAGATTGGAGGAGTGAACAAAGAGGAGAATCACCATAACTTTTAAACAAAGTCAGCACCAGCATAATTGCTGATCTTCACAGAGGAAAAAATGTGTAAGTTACAGATGAATATTTATCTGCATTCAATTGTGGAATAGTTTTAACAGTTAAAAAAGATAGCCTGTAGTCATATTTTCAAATCGAAATGGGCCTCTTTAACCTGTCAACAAGATTCTGAAATCTCTGTAACTGACCAGAAAAAACACTGAAATATTGAAGGCTTCTTCTATTTCTGTGAGCTTCCCATTTTTTCCAAGCACTTACCCTGTTCCACAATCTCTACCTTCCCCTCACAAAAGAGGCTGTAGCAAGCTTCTGCACTGAAAGAGAAGTTTGGATGGTGGATCTGAAGCTACATTCATGAGCAACAGAGCACAGAGGCAGAAAGTTAAGTTCGTGTCATTGTTTCTGACAAAATTTCTGTGTCAGACCTAGGGCTTTTATCATGAAATCAAAATTACATGGGGAAGTGATATTGCCTCTGTTTGGATTTTGCTCATTCCTTTCTCTTAATAATTTTTTCCTTTAAGAGCAGAATTCCAAAAATAAGTTGATCTCAAATCAGAATTTTTCTCTGCCTTTCTTGCTGTAGTTATTGGGGCACATGATATCACCTCTAGCTGCACAACAGAAAAAACAGATTCTTTGAAATGTGTCAGGCTATTGTCTGAAATCTGTGTTGATTTTGATATTTCTGCACCCCTTCAAATTACTATTTTGTAGTTTGGCTTTTTATTTCTTGGCATGATCAATATCTGTTCATATTTTTTTAGCAATAGGATGCTAATGGGATATCAAATGTTCAAGAATTTACATTACAAAGCCACCTATAATGCCCATAGTAGGAAACCAATAACATTAGTTTGAGTATTTGACCATGTAGAGTGAAATACTTCCTTATTTGCATTTTCAGCATAGGAATTAAGAATAGCTTATACTTTGAACAATTAAACCTTTAGCTCTGATTCTCATACCTAGATTGAGATAAGTCTCTCTGATTGTTGGAAACTCATATTTGCTCATTGGAACAATAAGACAATATTGTTGTGACTCAAAAAAATAAAACTGTAGAAATTCTTAACATATTTCATGATCAAAATTAGATTACAATTTTGATATTGTCTTTAAAATGCTTGACATGCATATATAATATAAGTGAGAATGATTTGCCTGTTTAATATACAAGAGAATGTGTGCTTTATTACTAATTTTTCATGCTCTGTGATCTTTCAGAATTGCAGCTTCATCTACCTTTGACTGATTAGTTCACTTGTTTCAATTACACTCTCACACAGGACTGGATAATGAGCAGTAGTATTGGCTTTGTAATCCTACATTGAAAGGAAAGATTAGAAATTATAGTGCTCATATCAGAGATATAAAAGTAACTTTGAAGAAAAGGTATTTCAGTTTAAAAGGGTGGTTTTTTTGATGTAGAATTTTATTCATCTTATTCAGGTTAACCCCCCCAAACCTATGGCTTATATTAGTTTAAACTACTAAAGCTGCTGAAGCTTTCAGAGCCCATCCTTTAATCACTTTCCAATATCTTCCTAGTTTGAAGAGCTCTTAAATTGAATATGAGTTACATTTTCTCACTTAATACTCTTCCAACACCTAATAAGAATAGAATAAGGCCCTATTAACTTGATATTTCACATGTAGCGGAAATCCATAATATGCTAATTAATTCAAAGGTTTTATTTTTTAGCTTGTATAAAACTTATAATCTTTTCATTCTATGATCTGATGATTATAGCTCCAAGACTTCAGTTTTGGTTACCTGCAAGGTAAAGGTTATATTACAAGGAAAAAAAAAAAAAAAGCACTGTTCCAGGTTAAGAGCCTCAAAGCAAAACTTAATTAAAGTTGAATGGAGTCTTGTAAAGAAAATATGTCAAGGAAAGCAAAATTAAAAACTGATGTTATTTCTAAATTATCCTCTGAGGTTGTACTTCAATTGTTTCTCTCCACTGCCAAGCAGTATTACTTAGAGTTAATACTGGTGTGTTGTAAATGAGCTAGAAGTAGCACACTTTAGGTTGTATATTGAGATTTGTTTTTCATATGTACTATCATCACCTTGGTAGGGAAATCTCTCTGAGCAACAAAAGGGGTGCACTCGCGAGTGTGTGTACAAACACGTGTGCAAACAGAGGAGCAGAACACATCAGCAAGCTCACTGCTGGAGGCAGGTGAGTCACAGCAGCTGTTCCCCTGCCCTTGGCCCGTTTGCCTATGGGTACAGCGCCAAGGGTGGCTGTGGGCAGGCTGGTGGTCACACCGGTGGCCATGGTGTGTGAGTGCCACGGTGCAACGGGCAGAGCGGTCATGAGGAATGGTGTGTGTTCCCTCCACATGCTCTGTCCATGCAAAAGGCAAGCATTTAGGTTCTGAGTTTAGCCATACTTTGATGTTCTATATCTGTCTTCCTGGATGAAGACCTTTACAATTCATGAAATTCTATTAAGTAGCAGCAATAATTGATCGTCCGTCAGTGCTTGAAATAGCTTGAAGTAGATGTCTAAACAACACTTTTCTTGATCCCAAAATTCTGTTACCAATGGAAAACTCTAGTTTTCTAGGAGTACTCTATACCTGTGTGTATGTAGTAACTGTTTAGCTCGTTGGTATTTTTTGTATTTTAATGTGATTTTAAAAGTGAAATTTAAAAAGTAGAATTTCTATACTGTTAAACCAGTGTCCAAAATTCAGGGTGACATGGTTTGGTTTTATTTCTAGACCTCAGATCTCTCCCTTTCTTTAAATCCCCTAAACTTGCAAAAATTTATTCTAGTAACATTTTGGGCATCATTTCTCAATACGCACTTAGTATCACTTAGCAAGTGATATCACTTAGAAAGTGCTGTTACTACTCATTTTGATTTGAACATCAGAGGTTGAACATCAAGATAGGTCTTCGAAAAACAAATTGTGTAATAAGCAGAGAAAAAAGAATAAAAGAGAGAAGGATGAGACAGAAGGAACACACATCCATCTGGTATTGTACTAATAATGGAGAAATAAAATAAACCAGTTTACTCTTGCTGACAAAATGCACAGCACCAGCCAAACATAAACAAAATTTCAGTTATGGAAAAGAGGAGCCAAGTCAATTTCCCTTGACTGGAAGGGAAAAAAATGTAGACTAAAAGCTCTTTCCACCAAGCTAAGACATGCAGAGCAACATGTGATGCTGCCCAGAGCTTTGAACATGATGAAATACTCCTAACAAGATGTTAAAGCAGAAAAAAAATCCAACCAACTAAAACACAAAGCACTGGTAAATTTGCCTGCTCTTAACTGATCCCTAAAGACATATTATGAGCCAGTGGTGGATGAGTAAACAGGTGAGGAAGGTGACTACCTTCTTTAGTACCACAAAGGGAACTTTGTTCTTGTTATCCCTGCACAATGGGTGTACCCTGCCAGAGTCCTTGCTCTGGATCTTGAACCTGGCAGCTGAAATTTAAATTCTGCACCTCCTTTCTGGTTATTTTACATCTAAAGGATGATATATCCACTTTGTTGATGCTTTTCCATTCCTCCAATATTGTCACTCACAGAAGAGAATAAAACTGAGCTCTGAGAAATAACTGTTTTATTGTAGAATATATGTGGAATCATCAGGGAGACAAACTGCTTTGACTATCTATGCTTCCAAGGTTTCCCAAAACCTTGTGGATTGCCTTATTCATCCTTAAGACAGTCCCCCATCGCCTAATTTTTCAGCATATTTTTCCATTTCATAGCCCAGTGGTCAACTTAAAAATAAGAGAGAAGAAAAAAGATTGAATTATATAAAAATAAAATATAGTATATTCAAGCTGACATATAAAATATTTCCTACTCCCATACTCTGAATGCTGAATTAATCTTGAAATTGATTGCTATAATAAAATCAAGTTCAGAAGTTTCTTTAGTCAGAAACCTGGGTCTGTTTTAAATCATATATGCAACCCGCTTTTAGGTTATTGGACAATTCAGTCATTTAAATAAGGGGTTGAGTAATATTTTCATTCTACTGTTATGACTGTTTTATCTGAGATGTGACAAAAAGTATATTTTGTCCTGTGGGTGAGTTGGAATATTCTCTATACTTTCATGTAAATGAAATATAGAAAACAAACAAACAAAAGACAGGATATACTTTCTCATATATAGAAAGGTAAAAAAATAAAAAGCAGTCTGTGTATATTAGGGAATCTGAGTACATGTCACTAACATTAAAGGAAACAAATTTTAAAGTATATCTATAATTCAGAAGCATACCTCCATTTCAGACTGATAAAAATCATACTTTAAAGTAACTTACCTATGATTTTAGCAATCATAGCCAGAAGCAAACACCTATTGTCAGAAGAACAGGGTTATATCCTAAGAGAAAGGATTATTATCTGTATACCAAAATATGGTAGAGGAATGTACAACTTTCCTAGTTGTTTCAAATGATTTTATCTCAGGTTTAATTTGGCACTGATCTTCATCTCCAATATATTTCAGAATTACTTTCTTCTACTCCTAGGGAAAATAAATAACTGGATAATGAACATTAAATATTACAGTTTATATTTAGTCTAACAAGATGCAAAAAAAGCAAATAATTTTTGCATATTTGCAAGTTAGGGCAACATTTTAAATTTGAGATTTCTGTAGCCAGTAGACAAATTTTGTGGCTTACAACTGGGAAGCTGGCAGGATATCATTCTTTTGATTATATACAACAGACATAATGTCATCCAATATACAGTCTAGGATCTGGCATTAGCTGCTGAATTATGTCAATCAAATAAAATAAGACAATATATCATTTAAGTAGATTTTCTGCATGCTGTTTTAGCATTACCCTCCTTTGACCCATTTTTAAGTAATTCCCAGAAGAATTCACTCACACAGATAGAGAGCAAATAGCATTTCTACCATGCACTTCTTTATCCTAATACCCTTTTCTAGAGGCACAGTTTCTCCCCGTAGTTATGGATGGAAAGGTGTTCATCAAAGGGAATTCCTACAACCCAGGAGACACAAAGTTCCAGATTTGATGCCACCCTTGGACTAACTCTCTCCACTGATCACACTTGCAGGCCTGGCTGGTCTCCTGTCACCACTGAGTGTCAGCACATAATTCCTGAAGCAAATCCATTCTGTGCTTAGAAACAGCAGCTTGTCAGCCTGAGTCTTCACAAGCAAACAGTGCTGAGCTGTGGGAGTTGGTGGACCTGACAGATGGATATGCATCTGTCTCTGCCTCCCCATTACCCCCTTTCTCTCATTCTCTCTCTCTAATATATGGTTTATCCATAGGTTAGTGTATGCACGTACAGTCCCACACACAGATATCCATGTATATATATATGAAAATGCATATTTACATATATATTTGCATATATAAATATGGGTGAACAGTTTATGTATGCATTCTTACAGAAAGAGAATACATCTCAGCTCCAGTAGAAATATGTATAATTTTACAAGTACTATCTGATAAGAACACCTGTTGGCCAAAAAGAGTTAAATTTTGAAGCTGTTTTCATGTTAGTCCATAATTTGTAGGATGATTGATCTTATTTTTGCCAGACTTGCAATAAAAAAAACAAATGGTACAATGATGAGTAATATAAGTACTATCCATCTAAGTACCACAAATGTAGAGTCATACTCCTTCTTCTCTGATGGTAAAACAAAATCCTTTTGCTAAATTAAAACACTACATGTTTACTAGCTCGTTCATTTTCCATGAACTTGAATATGAGCCATAGGTGTTTTATTTTATACAGAAGCATTTAGTAACAATGCTTTCCTTCTATTTTTCCTTTTACCCACTAATCTGTATAAAACTATGGCTAAGTCTTTCCCAACCAAGCATTCTGCACTAAATAGCTATCCTCCTTTGGCTGGTATGAGGTAGTGAGAGCAATCTTTTCTTCTTCCTACAACAAAAACTGTTTCAGCTTGAGTTTCACAGTGGTGTATCCAAATTAATTTACACAACTTTTCCAAAGGACTTAGTAGATTCTGTTTGCAGGGATTTTGTGATTTATAATCCTTCCATTTCTCACATCAAAGGAGATGACATAGAAGAGATTTCAGTGTTTTGGCTCAGATATAAGAGAGAAAATTTTACAGAAGCCAAACATAAAATCTGCTAAATCACAACAAAGTGAAAACAGGAATATCTGTTTGTTTGTCTTTTTTTTTTTTTAATAAACTTGCTAAATATGCAAAGCTAAAATGTCTGAAGCCATCTTTCCCTCCTCTGACCCCATTTTAGTTTCTAATGCCAATCCCTCAAGTATGTACTGTACTGTATTCCCAGCCAAATTCAAACCACATGAACAAGAGAGCTGGCTTAATGAAGTTATGCAACAGATAATTTGCTCTTTTAAATACGAAGTTAAATTGTCAAATATATAAATATTCTACTTGTTCAGAAAATAATTAGGCTAAAATATTAAGAGTTTAAAATTATCTAAGATTTTTAAAGCTTTGTCTTTAAATTTTTGTTTCTAACAATTCTCTGTTTTCAAAAAATGAGCATGTAATTTCTATTGAATAAAAACTGAACATTTTCCGACTCCTAACTGATCATTAAAGACATGTTATGAGCCAATGGTGAGAAAACAGGTGAGGGAGGTGACTACCTTCTTTGGTACCACAAAGTGAACCTTCTACTTGCTATCATGGCACTGCAGAACTGGTGTACCCTGCCAGAGTCCTTGTTCAGGACTCTACTGGGCAGCTTAAAATTAAATTCTGGACCTTCTTTCTGGTCTAAAGGATGATGTATCCACTTTTTTAGTGCATTTTTGTTCCTCCAATATTGTCACAGAAGAGAATAAAACTCGGCTCTGACTAATGACCTTATACTTACCCAAAAGTGGAGACATGTAAACATGTATTTGAAGAACTTTACTTGCTACACTAAATCACTTTTCTCAACATAGTCCAGTCTTGACTCTTTCACTACATGCTCAACTGAACTCTTGGTGCTGCTGTTTCTCCAAATCCATGATTTGTGCCAATCCTCCAGCAAACACCAGAGTTCTTATGCATATATGAATCTGGCTGCCAAATACACAACACTCAAGTTGCCGCCATGAAGTATATACCCAAATCATCCTTCCAACTTTTGGCATATCAATGAGCTTATTTATTTAGCACAACTCTCTGTCCTCTCTTAACTTTTTTCCAGATTTTGACAGAATTATGAAAAGCTTTTAGAAACATAATCCTCTGTTAAACAGCTGGAAAAATACTCAGTTGAATTTAGTAGCATTTATCAGTTCTTTTGGGTAAACATGATTGTAACTCTCTGCGCCCAATATGAATAAGCATTTCTCATAATTAAGAAATAAAGTTTAATTGTTTGTATTCTGTTTATTTTACAGGTTAAATAATAATATTACAGGCATATTTTTTCACTGGGATACCTTAGGAAATCTATTATGTATTTTCACTTTTTAAAATAAAATCCATCCTTTTAATTGATTAAACAATGATATCATCACAATGAACTACACAAGGCTTGTTTTGCAGGGTTTTGTCCTCATTTGTCGTGTTTAAATAGGGCCACTGCATTTTAAAGATAAGACACCAGGAAAATCAGCTAACTGGTGCTTTTATGTAATGCATCCAATATTAATTGTCTCTTTGTACATATTTGCAAGAGATTCATTACTTTGAACATATTATTTTTGTGAATAAAACGTGTAAATATGAGGAAGCTTTCTGTCTTTTTCATCATATACTTCACCTGAGGTATATGATTCACCTGTATATGATTATACAGGCATCAACCTTGACAAACTTTCTCAATCAGTTACCACTTGAAATGTTGGTTACATGTGCTGACTTCCTGAGATCTTTCAGCTTAAAGCAAGTCTGGTGCACAGAGCAGCAGAACTTACAAGCACCGTGTCTGTCTGCCCTGAGGCACTCATTCCTGCCCACTTCTCTTACTCTGGGGAGTTATTTCTTGCTAGTTCATACCTGCAGCAGAGTAAAGCTTTTGTTCATGTGTATTTTAACATTGTCAAAGATTGGGAAACTCTAATTGTTACTTACCGTGGAAATTTTGCCATTGACTTTGCTAAGAACAGGATCAATCCCAGCAGTCATAGGCCTGAACACTATAAACCAAATAGTATCACATGTACAGAGAATTAAGTGAACAATCTACTCATTAGTTTGTTATTTCAAATCCAAAGTAGAACGTCCCATACTTTTCTCAGGTGTAGTAGTGTCCAAGCTAAAGCAACAGCCCTGAAAAAAGAACTAACTTAACAGGGTCTCTACAGACACCAAACCTTGGTCTGGCACCCCAGACCCAACAAATTTCACTTTCACCTCTGAAAATTTCATTTAAGGTTTACTTTTGAGTCATAAGCCCTGTATAGCTGAATGTCTCTCATTTTGAAAGTCTAAACTGCATTACTAAAATGACTCTTCAAAGTCTAGGTCAAAGAAAATTCTCATCATAACAACATAAATTGCTTGATACATCATTTGTCTAGCAGTAAGGGGAAACTAAATTAGAGTATTCTGTAAAGAAAGCATTCTACAATATAATCAGTGTAAATATTGCTTATGTTGATTTCTGTGTACAGAAAATAGTGCTTATTTTCAGGCAAATAAGAGTTAAAAAATTTCTAGCATTTCTAAATGCATATTCAGAAAAATATAATTTGAGAAAGTTTTATGCCCAAATTGAATCATAATAGTAGTTTTCTAATATTCATATACTACTTAGGATGCAAAATAATATCTATAATCCAGAGTTAATTTTTCTACAGCATGTTATTTTTAAACTAGCATTTTTACATAGCCTAGCAGTAAATTGTCATTCAAACACTGTCATTTTCAAACCTTTTTTCATCAAAAATTCTAATAATATCTATTTAGTCAAAGTGTACAACTAGTTAGATTGAATCTCAAACTCATGTCAAAATATTTCTGTCATAATGAGACCAATTTAACGTCTTGGGATCTCGTATCTCTACCTTTTTAAAATGCCTGGACGAGAAATAGAATTTTTTCAGCTTCTGCAAAATTAGGAGTCTAGACAAAACTAAGGTTCTTATTTTCAGATGATGGACAGAACAGGTATCTGCAACCAAACTTATCACATCCCCCCAGAAGAATCTAAATAACAATGATGTTGGGCTGGATGACACTGTGTTGGGTAAATCGCATCTGTGAAGTAATTGTGATATATCAATATGTACCTTTGCATTTAGTAGCAAAACCAACCAACAAACCAAACCCCCCTAAAATCAAACCAATAAAAAAAAAAAAACAAAGAAAACAACAACTGAAATTAATGCATGAGCTAGTTTGATATTTGAAGGAATTATGAATTTTTCTAGCCCAAACTAAAGGCACCACTGCAAATTTGAACTTGGTCTACATAAACACAGAGGTCAAGTGATTCTGTAACTAACATTTTTGGTTTCAGAGAAGCCAAGAGTAAGAAGTTAGGAAACTTATTACAGAAGTTTGTGGACTTACGCAATAAGTACAGAATGTGCTTAAGTAAAATATGCAAAAAATTTAGATAGCTTGCTGGAGTCTTCAAGCAAAATTGGTGGTGTAACTCTTGGTGGCAAAGGCAGCTTTGCTAATGAGAATGATTAAAATTGAGCACATATCAACAATAAATCTTCAATTTCAGGAAGTACAACTGGAGACAGCTAAGGGAGGAAAAAGCCAAATTATTTCCAACCCAGAATACCAAGAAGTACTATGCATGATAGATTCTAAGACATGTTTCTAAGACTTTCCTTAGTAATTTTTGACAATGAATAAATTAAGAATAGTAAATATGTCTGAGAAGAAATATATTTAAGATAAATAGTGAGACTACTCATTTGACTTCAATCATATGCTGATTTTTCAATCAAATTGAAAGAAAAAGTAGTCAAAGAGAAATAAAAATTGGTAAACTCTGTATGGATTTGCTAAGGATAATTCATGCATACTAGCTTAATATTTTTATCGAATAAACTAGTATTTTAGTTTAATTATAGGAAATGCCATCGGAAATTTATTAAACATTTGCTATAATATCAGAAGTCATACTTGCACTGTTCCTTGTGCTTTTCTGTAAATATCTAGCATATAGCACTGCTGAAGACACATACTGTCCAGTGGACCTTTGTTCTGGTCCTGTATTTACATGGGCACTGTACTGTGCTATGTGGGAGCTACTTGTTGTTTCTCACAGATGTAATAGATTACCTCAGAAATAACACTTCTCTATCACAATATTGGAGTAAACTGTTGCCTGCCTGCTCCTTTTAAGACTCAAGCTAATATCTTTTAATGATGTGCATGACTAATATTGCTATGAGGTTAGTTTTGTATCATCTTCCATTGCTGTAAAAACCCTCAGTTTTTTACCCTACAAAACAAAGGGAGGGAACAATAAAGTGACCCTCCAAAAATATATAATGATACATAAAATGGAAAGGCAGAAAGCAGTTTAAAAATCTTTTGGCACAAGAAAAAATAATGATGAAAAAATGATGATGAAAAAATAATGATGAAAAATAATAATAATAGCTGTGACTGTTCAAAGACGGGATCAAACCTTTACAGGAGAGAAGTTCTAAAGAAACTTCAGCAAGATGCAGTGATGAAACCTAAGTAGTTTTAAGAATGAAAATGATAAATATAGGGGCGGGTTTATACAGGCAAGTTAACTAGGATATCACAGAACTAGATTTGCTAGTGCCAGTTGTCCCCTTGTCATGGTTTGACGCTGGCACAATGCCAGCATCCCATGAAAATGCAACCTATCAATTGAATGCTGTGAAATGCGATTGAGAACAGAGCAATGCAGGCCAAACTTAATAACAGGGGAAAAAAATTATTACACTACTTACTATTACTACTATAAAAGAAAAAAGAAAGAAAAAAAACCCACACAAAATTCAAAATGAAAACCTTCCAAAACATTCCTCCTCCCACCACCCAACTCCACCAAACCACAGCGAGACCCATTGGGATCCTTAATCAAGTCTTCACTCTTCAACATAATCAATACTGAGTCCATCGGGGGAGAGAGGAGTCCCCCTTGCACCACAGACCCCCAGGAAACACAGCTGCCACCTCTTGTGTTTCCATGTCACACATGGCACTGCCCAGACACACCGGGCCAGTGTGACACTCTCCTCTCCATGTCACAGTGCTCTCACTGCCGTGCATGGACAGAGACTGCTTATAGGGCCCCTTTAAGGATGCTTTGCCAAGGACCACCAGGAACAACAGTCCAGTGTCTCGTTTTGGGACTACAGTCCCCCCCCATTTTCCCCTGGGGCCGAGGATCCAAGAACAGAGATCGTCTTCTCTTCTTCTCTGAAGACGGAGGGCATCCTCACACCCCCCTCAGCTCTCTCTCTGTCCATTCCAAAACTAGTAGTTGCTGAAGGAGGTCTCTTGGCTCACCAGTGCATCCCCCTAAAATGCAGTCCCTCTTGAAAGAAGGAGTGGTTCGGTCTATGGTTAACAAGAAGAATCCAGCTAAAAGCCACTCCATCATCTCCCCCCAACCTTCTTTTCCCAACATCTGAGGTCCCAGGCTGTCTCTCTTTCCTTCAAATTGAGGAGGAGTAATATTTCATAAAGCCTTCATTTCACAGGAAAGGGCTAAAATTCCCGGACTCCCCAGATGGCTGAAATCTGGCCCAGGACTCCGTCTCCCATCTCTCACGCTGGGCATCTTTCCCCCCACCTCCTCCTTCTCCTCTGCTGGCAAACTTCCAGGTGTCTGCAGGCTCTCTATCTCTTTTCCCTCTAACTTAGGAGAGGGGGAACAGAGATATCCCAGATGTTCTCCACCCTTCCGTCCGCAGGAGCTGGTCCAGCTCGGTTCCAGACCCTTCACTCCCTGGCCTGCCTCTCCAGGCCACATGGCTCCCCTCCCCCACCCAGCCCGGGCTGGGCAGGGGGTCTGTACCTTCCAATGACCAGAACCAGAGAGAGCGAGTTCTGGGAATTCCGCTTTTAACCCCTCTGTGCTCTCAGAGGCGTGTCCACCTTCAATTAGTCACCCCAAATGTCAGTATCCAAACCTGACCCCTGACTGGATTGACCTCTTCCTTCCAAGAAAATTCTTTTCTCATGTCAAACCACGACACCCCTCCAGTCTCTTAGTCCTGGGAATGAAACACACATCCTGATCCTCACTCCCTGGCTTTAACTGATGGTCAACAACTAAATTCTAATTCTATTAATATGCTATAGGCTTACATATCCTCATTGCTTTATGACTGCAATGCATTAAAATAAAATTATTTCACATGAATTGCTTGTGCCTTTTGACAGAAGGGTCAAGCTGTGCTTGAGTCATAAGGGCTTCAGCTTGAGGCATATGTAAAACATCAGTCCCTTGTACACAGATTTTAAACAAAATTTCATGCAGGAGTAAAAAGTCATTTCCACCTTTGCCCATCAATAATTTAAAATGACACAGCGTGTGTAAGACATGGGCAAAATCTAACATGGATTTTATATTAATATAGAATAACCCAGTTATTAGGCTGCAAGTAGAGAACAAGAGCTTCTGTGGGCAGTGATGCCCACAGAATGCAATCACAGGATTGCACACATTAGTGGAGCTTTACATTTGCCCTTGCCAGTCCTGGGATTAAGAAACATGCTTGGGTTTTCAAAGCTCAGAAACCTGTCATCACAGGACATATGCTAAAATATACTGGCAAACTGGCTTGCTCTGAAATCTCATGAGACAAGAGACATTTTGTAACTTTTCTTCAAACCACTTTTCTTCATGCAATATACAAATTAACACAGCTCATGCTATCCTAGATTCATGATATTTAGAATTCATTTTGAGGAAACTAGGATTCTATTCTGGCTTACCTCCTTATGCAATGATAAAAAAACCCAAGCATAGCAAAATTTTATATTTAAAAAAAACCTACCTTGCTCAAAATCAAGGAACAATTCTGAGTATCCTGTGCAATGACGTGCAGGAACTTAACATGAAGGCCATTCTGAACTGAGACCTAAGTATAGTATTTAAAATGTGACACATTGTTCTACAAGCAAAAATAATTTTTAGATGACTACTCTCTAAGCTTTGAAAAAAAGAACAAACTTTCTGCTATCATTTACCTTCATTCAGGACATAGTACATCTATGAACAACAGATCATCATGCTCAGCTGTGTGTTGAACTATTACGTGATACCTATGTGTGCGTACATATAATGGTTTATGTTAATGGTTTATATTAATTCAAAATGTGCTAAAGCTGAGTATATGACAATTTGAAAACATTCGATTTCTATGTAAAAATTTTATATTTTTGAATGCAGTGTTGCAATACAGATCTATTTTTGATGTAAAGAAAACAACTCAGTAAACTGTTGGCTTCTTAATTTTCAAAGTAAATATTTTAACAGCTGTAGCAGTGACACCCATGGCTGAGATATTTTTTTTTCTTCTGTCTTCTGGAGCAGAGCACTTGTTGTTTTCCCTGTGTCCTGGAGGTCACATGGAACAACCCTTCTTATGCTGGGGACTGCAAATCTGGATGCAGCAGTCCAGGTGGGATCTCAGGAGAACTAATGGGTCAGAGCCACCTCTCTCACCCTACTGGCCACACTGCTTTTGATACAATCTGGAATGCAGTTGGCCGCCTGGGCTGCAAACCCACATTGCCAATTTATGTCACTCTCCTCATCCACAAACACTCCCAAGTCCTTTCTCTGGGGCTCATCTTGATCCATTCTTAACCTAGCCTGTATTTGTGCTTTGGATTGTCCTGATCCTGGTGCAACACCTTGCACCTGGCCTTGTTGAATTTCACAAATTTTGCAGTGGCCCACTTGTCGCACCTGTCCAGGTCCCTCTGGATGGCATCCCTTCCCTCCACAATGTCCATCACACCACACAGCTTGCTGTCATCTGCAAACTTGCCGAGGGTGCCTTGATCCCATTGTCCATGCCACCAGCAAAGATGTTAAGCAGTGCCAGTCCCAATACCAATCCCTGAGGGGAATCCCACTTGTTACTGGTGTCCCCTTGGACATCAAGTTGTTGACTGCAGCTCTAGGCAGCCAATTCCTTATGCACTGAGCGTTCCATCACCAAATCTGTCTCTCCAGTTTGGAGAGTATAATTCATACAGGACAGTGTAAAATACTTTGTACAGTTCCAGAAGGAATACTAGTTACAGGTAGATGATGTCAGGCACAATTTGCCCTAAGTTAAGTCAGGTTGGCCTTTACCAATAATCTCCTTATTTTCCATGGGCCTTAACACAGTTTCAGAGGTTCCTTTGAAGGTCTCACATGCAATGTAAAAACATTTCCATGCCTAAATACACTTAAGTATCTCTCATGGATGACTTGCAACTGAACATCCTGTGCTTTTTATTCCTTGCTGACACAGAAATTATTTTATCATTGATTAAATCTGTAAAAGTCTTTTGGGGATTTCTGAAATAAATGCTCTTGTTTTGTCTTAATACAAGTTTCTGTTACTTACGTGGTATTCTGAACAGTATTACTTGAAATAATAGTTTCTACTTATTTCATTCTATCCTAGAAGTATTAATTTATTTAAAAAATACATCCCTAAAAATTTTCTGGAAAATGGATCCTCTCAGATAGAACACATCATGAGAGGAAATTATTTTTAACTCATGCAGAGTTTTGAGTTGCTATAATCTTTTTCTTCTAGTCTCAGTAAATTTTGGGGACCAGAAAGAACTCCTCCTGGGTATGATTTTATTGCTATGACTTTATGGTAATCACTGGATCTCAGAGGAGAATATAACTTCTGAGGTTCTCATAATGTGTTACATAGATGAACAAAACACATGGAAGCATTCCTTAGTAAGCAGTAGGTTCTGTACTACTTTCAAAACCAAAATTCATAAGTTATGGCTACACTTACACTTTACAGGATACTTTGTATCTATCTAAATATTTTTAATGCTAATTCTTTCTTTGAGTAAAATAAGGCACTTTTAAAATTTATTCTGCTAAAGACATTATGGTCACTATGCCATTCCATTAATTACATCTAAACGTTCAAGTTAGTGAAAATTAAACTTCAAACATATATCTCAAACCCTAACTAGTTATACCCTCAACTGACAGTGTTGCTGGAACTATTTTAATCTCTGTACTGGCCCAATGTGTGCAATGTACTCAATTTGCACCAGTCTTGGAAGAATAAGGTCCCTTTCTCAGTGTCTCCAGCACACAAAAAACAGGGGCTGCAGTCAGGAAATCCATGCTTAATATGCTTGCTAAGTCCAAAGGGATAATTTGTAACTTGAGCAATAAGGCAAAATCTCCTTCAGAATCTTGACCAGATGCCATCTCCTAGAGAACTAAGAGCAGACAAAATGATGCAGCAATAAGAAGTTACAGTGACTTGTCAGTGGCTCTGTTCTGTTCAGCTGAAGTTCCTCAACATATTCATTATCATAAAAATAATAGGCAATAATAATATAAAGTAATAATAGGCAACTTATATAAAACATCTTTACTCTCTGTCTTTTTAATTAACCTTACTGCTACTGTTGGAAACAAAGCATATTTTTGTTTTCTTGAATAGATTTGCTACAGTTCTTAACCAAAGAAGTTATACATTTAATAAAATGAAAAAAAAAATGTTGAAAAGGATCATAAGTGATTTAGAATTTCTCGATAATGAAACCTTTTGAAAAATATGGAAAAAAATAGGAATGGTTGATTCTTACACAAACTAGTATAGCTGGTAATTACTGGTATCACTGAGTTTATAATCCACAATATTTGGAGTGCAATATTTTAAGGTAAAATTCAGTGCTGAGCTAACATTAAGACAAAGAAAATATTCACAAAAGTGACAGATTCAGAAGGTGCAAAATGCAATAAAAATTCCACATTTATCCAGCATATAAAAAAGTGGCATTTATAGGCGCTGAAAATATTAATGATATTTGCATGCAAAAAGCCCAAGTGTCAGATTCTGTACCTGGGATGAGGCAGCCTTGGATGTATGGAGAGACTGGGCCAATCCTTGCAAGGTACTCGATTTGCCCAAGTCTGGGAAGAATCAGGTGCCTTTCTCAGTGTCTCCAGAACACAAAAACAGTACTGCAGTGAGGAAATCCATGCTGGAATGAGAATCCATCCAGAATGAGATACTGGAAAGCAGCACCACAGAAAACCTGGAGGTCCTGGTCGATGACAAGTTGAACACGAGCCAGCAGTGCCCTGGCAGCCAGGAGGGTCAGCCCTGCCCTGGGGGGCATCAGGCACAGCATGGCCAGCTGGGCAAGGAAGGGATTGTCCTGCTCTGTTCTGCACTGGGGCGGCCTCACCTCGAGGGCTGGGGACAGTTTTGGACACCACTGTATAGGAAAGACATGAAGCTCTTTGAGAGACTCCAAGGCAAAGACAGGAGGTTGGTGAATGGCTTTGCAGGGAAGCCATCTGAGGAGTGGCTGAGGTCACTCAGTCTGTTCAGCCTGGAGGAGACTGAGGGGAGACCTCACGGCAGTTACAACTTCCTCATGAGGGGAAGAGGAGGGGCAGGCACTGATCTCTGCTCTGTGGTGACCAGTGACAGGACCTGAGGGAATAGCCTGAAGTTGTGTCATGGAGGTTTAGGCTGGACATTACAAAAAGGTTCTTCACCCAATGAATGGCTGGGTACTGGAACAGGCTCCCCAGGGAAGTGGTCACAGCATGAAACCTGATAGAGCTCGAGAGGTGTTCAAGCCAGGACTTTGGACTTTGATGATCCTTGTGGTTCTCTTCCAATTCCTGGTATTTAAAATCTCTACGTGAGAGACAAGATAGCAAAACCTAGCAGAAAAATAAAATTGGCATAACCACTTTTCTTCCAGTCATTTTCTCTCCTTCTGCATTTTTTTCTTTAAAGGTTTGATGGTGTAGAACTTCAGTGCATCAGCATTTGGTCTTTGCTAATAATGATTTTGTCTTGCTGGCATTTCTTGCTTTCCACTTAGATTTTTTTTCTCTATCCTCAAATCTCCTGAGTCACAAGCAGATACATTTGGAGAGTCAGACCAGCAAATGAGGCTTTTTCTGTGTCTGTGTGTGTACAGCGCACCACCTCAGATCTAAACTCACCATTAAGGGTACACAGAATTTAAAGGGATCCAGAAATGACCTCTTCCTCTTTCAATTAACTATGCAGTCATCTGATTAAAATTACTAGTTAATTTGCTAAATAAAAGTATTGTTGGAATCCTAGATGCGGCAAATTTAAACTTTCAGTGCTTAAAGGTACAGACCCACAAGAGAACACTGCAATTGACCTACGATGTAGAACAGGCTTTTAAAATTAATTAATAACACTGGGATTAAAGGTGTGTAGTTGGTTAGAAGTGTGTAATATCACAGATTAGAGAACGTAAGAGTTTGGGATTTTAGAATATAGAAATAAATATAAAGCAATATAGAAGTTTTAGGGCATAGGCAGATTGCTCTTCTTTACCTTCTTCCTTCTTCTTCATAGGTTTAGGTGATGTTTTGTGATTAGGCAGAAAAGTCTGTATTGCAGACTTCAAGGGGTCAGTTATTAGGTTAAAAAGGAAAATAATCTAAGTGTTCTTTCTTAATTGGATAGTTTAGTTATAAAAGACCTCATAACAAGAGTTAGTTAACCATTTTGTGCCTTATTAATGAAAAAACTGTCAAACTCAGAGTGGTGAGACTATAACATAGATAAGAAATAATAAACACCTAAGTCCACATAAAATACCATCTCAAGTGCCTTCAATCCCAACTTCAAGAAATCGATAAAGTATCACTCATGAGCTGGCAAATGAAAGCATAAATTCTTCCTCTTATTAGTACTTAGTGCAAAAGAAACTTAATTCACAGTTAGAAACTTACTCAACACAAGTTCATTTTTCCTCAGTTCCAAACAATATTCAGTGAGTACAAAATCTATTGTCTAAAGGGCTGTATAATTGAAACACATTGTGGAAATTATTAGTTAAATGAACTAGCACCAATAGCAAGAAACATGCAATGCTCTGATGAATTACTTTTAATAATGAAGCAGAAATGAAAATAAGTTTGCATCACAGGTTTCTCAGTAAAAGCTGAAGGAAATGCAGATCATCAAGGCAGACTATCGTCCATACTCTGGAGGAAAATATCTCCTTGATTCACGACATATAATAAGGTTATGTATGTTAAGACTGAAGCTGCTGCAATTGTTCACACAGCAAGCATTAAAATCAGTTCATTCTTCACTCAATGTCTATCCACGGCAAAGCCAACGGGCCTCTCCCACCTGGCTGCCACGCCTTTGAGCTCACTTCCTCATCTTTACTTCAAGTCTTCCTTGCTAGGCAGGATCTGTAATGAACAGGGCTAATGCCTTTATTAATTCAGCTCTTTATTAAAAAGATCAGCTGGGCAGGGGGACTGACACGGAGCTCGCCCCCGCTGTTGTAGCTTTCCCAGATAGACACAGGGGAAGGAGGCATGCATAGTCTGTAGCTGAAGTCCAGAGCAGCAGCACACCCCTCGCCTTTCCTCGTGGTAATACTAGGAAAATCTGCCTTTTTTTACTGCTTCCCACAGTCCACTCCAGTCTAGTCTTCCGTAGGTGATGGTGGCAGGTCAAACGTCGATCCTTCTTCCTCAGCCAGCCCCCTCTCCTGTGTTTAGCTCTCCATTTAGGGGTGTCTTTATCCCCCAAAACACGCTCCCATGGTTTCACGGGTTCCCCTATTTGCATCTTAGTCCTAGGTAATCTCCAGGTAGTTTACACAAAACAGAGCAATTAGCTAACTAACATTTCAATATCAGTACTTAGCTAGAGCCAGCAGTGTCCCACTATTACCATGGGAACCAGGAAGGCTCTTTTGTTCATTACAGGATCGATCTGCCTTTTTATTTTTTTTTCCCTAAAATGAAATGCAAGCAGAGAAAAAAACTGACCGAATGGCAGTGAACACTTAATGACGGAATCTTTCGGGGAAGCGTTGAAGTCAAACATCGCCGTCCTGCGACTGAAGCAGCTGTAGGAGTCAGGGCTACAAGACCTGTGTCCCACACCATGGGGGTGGTCGGTGCCTTCCACTCTTCCCACGTCTCTCCATCCCTTCAGCCCCCAAGCTCGCTCCCAGCCGCCTGCCGGCTTCCAGCACGCAGGTGCTGTACTCGCTGCGGCCGCCCCGCGACAGACCCTTCCTGAGTCCCACACCCCTCATTCCCAGTAATCTCCTTCTTTTGGAAAACTTAGGTGTTCTCCGAGGAAGCTCCCATCCGTGTGCCTACTTGCCGCCTCCCGGCCGCCCCCCGGCCCGTGTGCCGCTACCCCAGCAGCAGGAAGGCCAGGGCGGGCCGCTCGCAGCCCGCGTGACGGCACCCGGCACCTGGGCACCGTCACGAGTCTGGGCGCAGAGGCGGCAGGGGGTGAAGATGAGGATAGAAATGAGGCACCCGCGCTGCCTAAGCGTGACCGCGGGGATTTTGGCACGGCGGCCTCCCTGTCCTTTCGCTGCCGCATCTGCCTCCTCCCCGCCCGCCTCCGGCAGAGAGATGCTGCTGCAGGCGGGTGGGTGGGCGCTCCTCCCTGCGTCAGGAGGTGCGGCTCCCCCGGCCCGGCGCTGCCCTCCCCTTTCCTCTCCCCCCGCCGCTTTTATGCCTGTCTTTAAGCGCCGCCGCAGTGAGGGTTGGGCACATGTGGCTGCCACCGCCTGCCCGCCGCTGAGCCCCGCGCCCGCACGGCCCCGCTCGCCATCCTCGCCCGCCATCCTCGCCCGCGGGGGCACCCGGCCCCCTCTTTTCGCAACGGGCGTCCGGCGGGCGGAGGTAAGGCACGGCACGGCGCGGCACGGCACGGCGCGGCGCGGCGCTGAGCTGAGCGTGATGCGCGGGGCGGCCCGCGCTTTCCCAGCCCTGCCATGCGGCCGGGGCCGCGGGGGCAGCGTGGCCGCCTTGCGCGTGTCGCCGGGCGGGAAGGGGCAGGATGAGTGTGGGGTTCCTTTCCGCCCGACGGCCGCCTTCCTGTGGGTCGGGGGTCTCCCTAGCTCAAGCGGGACTTTGGCCGTGGTGCCAGCCTCTCGCTGGCGCGGAGAGAGCCGGCCCCTCGGGAAACAATAGCGAGCGCCGATTAGAAGCCGCCCATGTGTTTTAACTCGGCGGTAGGTTAAAAGGATGTACGGGGCTGTTTTAATCGCCGTTATTATTATTGTTATTGCTGTTGGCAAGGGCGAGAAACATATCTTTTTTCGAGCGAAAGAAATTTCATTCATCTCCCGCGTGTTGCGTAAAAAAATCTCAGATGCATGTGTAGCGCGTGTTCCGGGAGGAGCGGGGCGCGGGCTGTCTCCCTGCCGGGAGCACCGCGGTGATGTGCTCGGCGCACGGACGAGCCCGGGCTCGGGGAGAGCAGGGCGAGCCGGCCGCTGAGGGAGCCGGGTACCACGGGGAGCGGCCCGCGGCCTCCATCCCCACCATGTGCCGCGGGCGGACGCGCCACAGGGCGAGGGCCGGGCCCGGGCGCTGCATTGTTGCTGCGGAGCGTGGGCGGCGCCCGGCGGGGCTCTCGGTGCCTCGCAGCGCCGCGCCACCCGCGGCTCTCGCCCCGCGAAGGCGGGGGCACCCCGCGGCCGAGGGCTGCTGCGCCCCGGTGTCAGCCATGTTTGGGTGGGTATGGTAATGAGAACCTTCTCCCAACCTTTGTGCCTCTTGGATTTATTTTCTGTGCAGGATTTTGACGGTTGTAGCCGGCCGTGTACCACGACATGTCCACAGGGTAGATTCATACCTACAGTGTTCTCCTAGTGATTCTTTTTTTCTTTGATTTGCTTATTAATCCATCTAATTTTCTGTGCCCCAATTGCCTGGGTTTGTTATCATTTTGCTACTGTTAGAGCGAACTGGAACTTCTTTGCAAGGTTTTGCTTTTGTTGTGGAAGTAAATGAGATGATTGTAATGTGAATGCACAGTCACACTGACCTGGCACGCATGAAAACTGAGGGTATGGGGTGATTGGATTTCATCTATTTAAGTAAATTGCACTGTGTTTTACTTGTTAAAGACCATATTGTCATCAACTATTGTATTTTCAGTGTGCTACTCCTACATAACAAGCTCACTGCTTTAGTGTTGTTTTTTAAGATAAGCCTAAGAATTTTTAAATAATATATTACCATCTGTGTGTCACTGTGGCATATCACAGGATATGGACCCAATTTCCCCCCTACAAAGAAAAGTGCAAATGAAGTAAAGATTTTGTTATCTGATGTCATATAAATGTATGCTGGATGTATTGTGCAGGCAGCTTTCTCGCCATTTGATTAAAAACCGATGACAACGTAATCAGGTTTTTTTCTATTTAGCAGTATATTTCCCATTATCAGCATCACATTAGGAAGGAAACTGGAAAATACTTAGGAAAGATTGCTTAATTTTGTTTTGGCTAAGATACAAGTTTTTTGTTTACCCACACCCCATATTAATATAATCGTAGACTCACAGCCTGCATGCAGTGCATATTGGACACTCCCTTTGGGCTCAGCTCTGCACTTCAGACTCAAGAACAAAAAAATCCCATTGGCTTTGATCTGTGCATGAAAAACCAAACCGTTCAGATGTGTCACCAGTACAGAAAAATGAGTATGTGAATCTGCCAAGGCATCTTGAAACTAGTTTTATAGCATAATCTGATTCTTTTTGACTTTTCATGTCTTGTCATTCTTATGGTTGTCTTTTTTCCATATTGCAAAATCCTTCATCCACAAGTTTTTTAAAATGCTGAATTAATCAGAAAAAAAAATCACAACTTACTCAGAAACACAATCTACTCATTGTAGCTATTCCTTTTTTTCAGATGACATTATTAAGGAGTAGTCACTGCTCAAGTGGTATGGAATTACCACTTGTAGTATTTGTGGTAGAATCTTTCTGGGAAGATTTTATTTTGGAAATTCTCTGGAGTGCTGTACCAGAAATGTACAGAATATTAAGGACATTTTTACCTGTTTTCCCAACTACTTCCCTTATTCTGACTATTTCACTCATCTCCATTATTAATGTTCTTAATTAAAAGACAAAATACCTGTTGATTTTGGAAGAACAGTTTTCAGTCCCAAATCTTAATAGATCAGCGTAACAATGGTAGCAGGTTTTACACATGATTTTAGAGATCTCTGAATTCTCAGTTGCAGAATAACTTAGACATATCAGCAGGTGGCCACTTGAGCAACTCCATTTGTCCTTGAAAATTGATTCAAAGTAAGCTTGCCATTACTTCAACGCACAGGCAGTGTGTTGAAATAATTTAGGGGGGAAAAAAGTGTCACTGACAAATGACAACCAAATGCTATTCTACTGAAGAGCTTTAAGCACAAATCCTGGTGAGACGGTACAAAGTGGTGTGAAAATGCAGTGGTAACTGCCAGAACAGTTGCATTAAGCAATGGCAGTAACTGGACTGAACTTCCCATAAGCCTACACTGAAACAGAGCTCTGCATTCTTATCCTTCACTCCTAAGGCCAGGGATTCCTTTTTCGTATGGGAGGCATGGTACCAGTAGTCTATTTCCCACTTTGGGGAGAGAGGTTCTTGCTGGTGGCAGATGATAGTTTTGCATTTCAAGTATCAGAAATGTGTACTACAATATTAATAATTCAGCTCTCCTTAAGCCAAAATGGAGAAGGGACAAATGTAATAGGACATTTACAGTGTTTGATTTTCTCTAGGGGAATTGGTATTAATAATTTTCTTTCTAAAGACATAGACATTTCTTGTAACATAACTTGAAAGCATGATTCATGTAATGAAATCAAATAATCAGGTGCGATGAGAAGTATGATTTCCACTAACCCATGTGTTCAGTTTGGATTTTTGCTTGTATATAAAAAAGAGGAAGATGTAATCACATAAATTCTTCTCAAGGACAACTTGATTTACTTATTGATCCATTCTAAAGCACAGAGGTTAGAGAATTAGGGTCTCGAGACAACTGCGTATCAGGTAATATCTAATTTTCAGTAATTGATTTTGCAACTTAAGTAACTTTGATACTTTATTGAAATATTAAATGTACTTTTACAACCTGTCACTTCTGAGAAGTGTGATAAAATTGTACAATAAAATCATGGGTCTCTTGTGTTATATATGGTAAGCTTAAAATATGGAGATTTTGTTTCAAGTTGCCAGTAGTTGCACCTTTTAAGTTTGACCAACCAGGGGTAGAGTAGGAGTGGTAACTACGGAATTTGTTCTTTCAATGAAGTACATATAATAAAGACTCCTGATTAAGTAATATATTTTCTCCATTTGAATAGGAGGTTACAGTTAGCTCATCTCGTTAGTCTGAAGTATTTCAGCAAGGATGATTTGTGAGAAGAAAATACTGAAAAACCTGTACAGACGTGAGAAACTACAGTAAGGCAAATTAATTCTTTAGAGATTATGCACAGTGAAAAGAAAAACTGACATTTAAGAGCTCTAGGTTGTAACATTCTGTCTCTAGATATTTCTGTTTGGCCAGGGATTTGTCAGTAGTCATACAAACTGTCAAGATCAAGTCTATTGATAATGAACAATCCCGAGAAAGAAACTTCACTTTTTTTTGTCAATTTATTGTGTTTGTTCTATAATAGTAGGAAGAATTGTCCTGTAACTAAAATTTAAGGAGACTAATCTGGACCAGATTTTTTTTGTGTTTGAGTCTGTGCAGGGTTTTGTTATATGATAAAGCCATGAACAAAATTTTATACGAATGGAGAACAAATTTCCCAGCAATATGAAACAGATGCAGTGTCACTGAAGACTGTATAACGACATGTATCTTTAGCAGGTGTCAATTTAGTCTTGCATTTTTAAATAGTTTAGCTATAGTATGAATGGTTCTGTTGTAGACACCAGAATAAAAACTTTTTTCTAATGTGTTTAAGTATCCCATAGCCCACAGAGCTCTTATTCTTTTACAATCATGAATGTCTAACAGATTTCTTTACATTCTTCAATGATATTTTCTGAGACATGCTAATACAAGTATAATTGTATAGAAAATAATTATCCTTAACTGCAATTGAGTTAAGCACCTATTAAATCTATATCATACTGACAGGCTGTATTAAACCACGTAGGGAAAAATGCTAGATCATGTAGTTCATGTTGAAGAGCAGCATTATGGTTGCTTTAGTTTATAGATAGAGATGGGCTTGACTAGGCAAAAAGGTTATGGTGTGTATTCCTATTTCCGCCAAAGAACACAATGCTGCATTGCAGCAGTAATTCAGTCTGTGCAATGAGTACTGTAACACAGTGTAACTCTTCCTGAAACAATTATCTGTACACAGATTCCCCCAGTGATAACCATTCTTCACAGTCACAGTACTCCCATGAAATCTGGTTTGCTCCTGCAGTCTTCTTCCTCTTTTTCACTCATATATGATGGCCAGTAGGTATTCTCCTCATCCTGAAATTTCTTTTTTGCAGACTTACAGCCATCCCTTGCTCCTAAAACTTCAGTTTTAATTTTCTATATTGCTTGTTTCCATCATGCTTTTTTTTCCCAGCTTGTAGATGCCTTTTGTAGATTTCCTTTTGATGCAAAAGACTCCTCTTCTGCACTTTTGCATAGGATTCTTCTCCCGTGATTTCATACAGACTGAAACATTTGGCATGAATATCAATAAAAATCTTTTATGAACATGTGTCATGGTGAAAATCCCGACTTTTGATTCCATGTCCTCTGCTTAACTGTACTAGTTCTTTCATTGGGAGTCAAAGGGAAGATTTGGTGAACAGGAACATAATAAGATGTAGGAATCCCCTGGTTCTCTCTGAGCATGGGGGAGGAATCCTACATGGACAAAGATAAAAGATGGGAAGCGCTCTTCTCTTCGGGACTCAAATCCTATTTATTATAAGGAGCCACTTGGGATCCAGGTGACGCCTCAGGGGGGTAACAGGCTGAGGTGTCTGGTGGTGTACAGAAGAAAAAAAGAGATCAAAGGTGTCCTCCAGGGGGGGTTTTGAGCCCAGGGAAAAGGGGTGGGGCGGAACTGGACCTCCAATGGGACACAGGTGAAGAGAGGGGGAGGGGGGAGCAGGCCAGGGAGAGACTGTCACACCTGAGGCTTGGGGGGGAAAGGTGCGTGGAATAGGCCAATGTGACATCAACTCCATAGTGCGACATAAAAACTACTCAGTGCAAATTCCCAATCACCCAGTGCAAAACAACAACTAAATAAGCTATTTAGTGCATCACAGCATCAAGACACAGGCTTGTGGGAGTGGACTGATACACCGCATTGGCATAATCTACTTTCAAAACTGAGATTATAGTGATGAGAACTGGCTGCAGCTTTTTATTGCATTTTGCCACCCTCAAAGCAGCATGTTGGTATGTAACTGCTTCCTCAGGGAAGAATGCAGTGCTTTGAAGAATAGAATGTTGATCACTAATCCCTTCAATGGCGAGCACGGAATGAAAAAAGGTATTGAGGATTATTTGTAAAGCATTAAAAGGAAATGTAAATTATTTTGCCAAATTGTGTTTCCATCAGAATTAAAAATAAGATTATAAAAAAGTACAGTGTGTTAGAAAATAATATTTTTGGCTTTCCTTTTCAGAGGGGAGTGCTGGTTTTAAGAAGAAATGTATAGTAAGAATTATTGTGTTGTAATTTATGTTGGAAAAACACGGCTAGAAGTTCATTAATATTTAGTTATATCAGTTGTTGCATTAGTATTGTGGGATGAAATTGTCTTACAAATGGCTTTTTATAGAGGTTTTTGCTGAAATTCCAAGAACATGGGGCAGCTGTACTCATTATACTTTGAAATCCGTAAGTGAGGGTTTTTGTGCCTGCTTTTCCATTAATCTTGTGAAAATCTCCAGCCTTGTAACTTTAATTGTTTATTGGTATTACACAGCTGAGAAAACCAGAAGTACAGCGTTCTCTTAGTAGTTACCTATATATTGATTGGCATGCAGTAGAGCTGCATTGGCAGGAGCTTGACATAAGATTCAGTGTAATGGTGAAGAGGAGCAGCAGTGTTGAACAGAACCAGGACAACCCCCTTACTGGGTGTTCCATACAAAAGAGATTGTGAGAAAAGGACATGCAGCGATGTTTTTCAATGTGTCCTTTGGTGCTTTGACTAACGAAGTTCCTTTGGGTCTTACTGCAAGCGCATGCGAGGCTGGTCAATGGAGGCATCGCAGGTCTTATCTCCCTGTACCAGCATTTCGGAATGCAGGCCTGAAGCTGAAGTACGATTTCTGTAGTGAGCCTGGATCTCCCAGGGAGCTAATTTGGGTCTGAATTCCCTGCAAGGGATTATTATTGCTTAATCTTCTAGTGATGTGGAAGTCTAATCAGGTTACTTTACTTCTGCATGCTGGTGCATTGAGTTGATTCTTTTTCCATGGAAGAAAACCCCAAAATTCCTACTGTGTTCTGAGAGAGAAAGTTGGGGTTTGCAGTTTGCTTTATATCAGAAAAGACTCACTGTGTTATCTTTCAGTATGTAAAAGAAATAGATATTAGCCTATCAAGGACAATGCTAGTAAGACATAATTAAAATCTAGCTCCTATTTTTTAGGAAGGTTTTTTGCAGAAGTTTGTTTATGCCAAGTAAGATTATTGATTGCTCTTATTTCAGTGACAGAATAATTTTCTAAATGTTCCTTTAACTTGACCATGTACTGTTCATCAGTTTCCATTCTGTTAAATTCCATCAAGCAATACAGACACTTGTCAGGTCAGTTTAAGAAAAATTTTAGATTTCTTTTTAAATGGAATTTTATATAAAAAGAAAAGAAAAGGAAAAATCATTCTTATTTGCTCATTTCAGTCATGGAAAAGTCCAGAAAAATACTGTGGTCTCCAATAAAGGTGGTAATAAAAATTTCCCTTCAGTGTTTTCATCTGACAGGTTACATCATTTGAGTCATGAAAAGGGTGAGATGCTGAGAACTTAATCAATTGATCATATTCTATGATCTAAATTCGAGACAGAAAAAAAAATACAACCTACAAACTAACAGCTTTAATAAGGCTAAATTATATTTTAGACATTTTACTTCAAATCCAAGGTACTGGTTATATCATAGTAGTGTTTTAAAATACCTGACAAGATTTAGGACTTGGAATCCTAATATAATAACAGTTTCTCCTAAGTATCATTTAAAAATCTACATAACAAATCCCCATTTTATGAAGGATTTACAGAATTACTTGTCTCATCACATAGTTCTGTATTTCTGTACAAGGCAGTGTAGAAGTTAACAAGTACTGGAACTAACTGAAGATGTTTAACAAAATTTGGTGTGATATTTCCTAGTTTAATGCTGATGAACTTCAATACTTGACTACATCCCAGTGATGTGGGAACATAGAATAGCATTTTATATGGTGAAGTGCTCAAGTTCAATACTCTGATGAGGAAAAAGAAAGATTGTTCAGTGGTTTGTGTTTAGCTAGTCAATGCTGGTGAGTAACTCTACTCTTTCTCCCTATTCAAATTTCACACAGGAGCATTCATACCTAGACCTAACTCAAGCTGAGTAGTTTGGTATCAGTCTTCTGTGCAGGTTTGCTCTGGATCGGAGAGGCTTCTGTGCATATCACTGACTGCGTTCTGGGAATGCTGAGCACAGGGCAGTAGACTCCTTGCATGAACCTGCTGGGTTGACACTTCAAACATTTGTACCTGATGGTAGTGCCTCTTGAGAGAGAACTCCTTATTTACATTAGTACCAGCTCCTTTAAGACAGAGAAAAGTTGTTAAATCTGAGAGTAGGAGAGTGCCTTTGGATTTGTGATGTGTCCAGAAGGACTGTCCTCCATCCTCAGTGCAGTCTGGCCAGTGATAATATATTGAGTTAGGAAAGCAGTCTTGTTAGAACCATGCACCAGTCTGCTGAGCATGCCTCCCACATTTACTCAAGCCCTGTAAATTGCAGTCTATACAGTGATATTTCTGTGGATAACATACTGCTTAATGGAAGGTTAATGAAAGGGAAATTATGGTACTGTGCTAGGAGTAGAAGTTTCAAACCCAGTTTGTCCTGAAGTGTAGCAGTGCAATGTTTAATGCATGACAGGACAGAGTGATGCAATTTTTGTTGGAATTGACTCATCAGTGAGAGCTCCAGATAAATCATATTACTACTCTGCAAGTTGCTCTATCTAAAATAATTAAAACAGGTATGACCTTTTAAAACATTTCGGTAGATAATTCTGGATGACTTGTGTATTTTTGACTGAAAATCTCTTTTTGTTATTACAGTTAGAGAAGGATTTCAGACTCAGAGACAAATACTGATGTCGTTTCACATGTGCAGCTGTTTCATTTGAATGTAATCCCTGAACTTACTACTAATTACTGGAACTGAGAAGCTGCTTTCTAATTTACATCAGTAGAACAAAAGGAAAAAAAGTTTGAAATGTGACAAAAAGTAATGTTTGAAGTACCAGATGCTGTGGCTAATAGTCCCAAAGCTCCATCAGGATGGCTTAAATTCTTCTGCTTAATGTGTTAAGTTTGGATTTTGGTTCTACATAGGTATATCAGAACTAAGAGCCACTGAATCATGTATGAACTAGCAGAGGGTGTAGTCCTTTGAAGACTGCAATGCAAAAGACAGAACAGATGAAAAGAGGCTCACACAAACATTCATTTAGTCCAGATATACAGGATAGAGTATTAGGATTTCTCTCTTGTATAAACAACTTTTTCCCTATTCTATGTTCTCTGTATAGCTCATACACTTAATTTTTTTTTTTTTTAAAGAACTGGTATCAGTCAAAACAAGCCTGGTGCTAGTCCCACTGCATGTCAGAAGGAAGGTTTATAGGATCCTGAACCATTCAGTGACAGTAGTGAACATGAAGCAGATCACAAGACGAGTAGGTTCTAGTATGCTTAAAAAAATTGGGCTGACTGCCAGAGCTAGAATTGCTGAGAGGAGGCAGTAACATAAGGGAAAGTGAGAAGGCAGTGACCGGAGTCTAGGGAATCAGTGAAAAGAGGTTACAGTGGAGTTCAGTAGGCAACTGGAGTGAAGTTCAGCTTCCAAATCCTTGGAAATTACTGGAAAAAGTAATTGCCCTGTTGGCTAGGAGGCTGGTGATAGTACTTGTGGTGGCAGAGGTTTTATTTCTGGTGCTGTGAAGTCTCGTTTTGGTAAGTTGTGGGCTGGGTTCCAGTGGCTTAATGTCTTTGTGGCACAGAAGCAGCCGTGAGGTGCTTGACCTCTCAGTAACTGTGTGAACAGTACCTTGCAGTTCTCCACTGCATGGGATTTTGTCAGGACATGATGCAGCCTTCATACTATGGATGAGATGTTGCAGCAAGTCCATAAGCAAAAGCTGTAAGGCCTTATGTTTCCTGAAGTAATTTCTGATTCTCATCAGTTAGCAGTTGCTGATCAGACTTCTTGTGTATTCTTTGCAGAAGCCCTCTTTAGAGTTTTCATGAAGCTTAACACATAATCTAAATCCCTTCTAAGACTCTTAATTGTGCAGATGGCTTTGCACACACTAGTTTATCCCATGTGATTAGTGAAGAATTTATTAAAAAACATTCCTCCCCTAAATCTTATGGTTACCTTCTGTATGGCAGTTGCAAGCAAGTCTATTTGTCTTTTTAAATGATTGTGTTTAAGAAAAACATGTATTCAAACACAGGCATTTTTGTTTCTGTACATACACATTTGAAACAGTAGGCTTCTAAAATGGATTTGGCATGTCAAGTATTTCAGATAGTTTCTTAGAAACAGGAAATAATTAAAAATATCTGAAGCATCAAAGCTTATAAGAGATGAGCATCTCTCCTTTCAAACTGTGACTGTGATTGTATATTCCAAGATGAAGAATAACAAGAAAGTAAGTCACCATTGCTTTTGAACTATTAGGTGCATCCTCTCTTATCAAAATTTTAATTGCTGTGTGACTTTCTGCAATGGTCTGAAAAACTTAAATTTACTTTTGTTAAAATATACTTTTAATAAATTCAAGAACAGCTATTGAGTCTGGAAGTAAGGGAGTTGGGCTCCTACATTTTAAGTAAAGTGCATACCTTTTTATGTTGGATTAGAAGAATCTTGCTATGGTATCAAAATATGAGCAGTTAGCCTATCAGTCCTTAGGAACGAAACCAAAACAAAACCCTTAACAAGTGAACAAAATGTATTTTAAAAAATATTTTAGACCACATTGTGGACTTATTCCCTACAATTTGAAAGTGCTTTAACATCCCTTTCTTCTTACTTTTTCCTCTTGTCAAATCATTAAGCTATGCAAAAATGGGTAAAATAAGGCACATGATTTTAAAATTACATTTCTTCTGCATATTAATATACTTTTAAATTTCTTTTTCCACAGATACTTTCAGTAGAACAAGCATTCAGAAATAGAAGTCCTTACTCTTGATTCCCTGGTATCAAGGACCCATCAGGCACCATCTTCATTCTTTTTATCCAGTATTTTTTCCCAAGCAGAAGGAGAGTCTACTTCAGTGTCCATCTGTTTCAGCTGAACGTCTTGCTGTTTGTTTCAAATTACAAATGCCTAAGAACAGCAAGGTCGTGAAAAGAGAGCTAGATGATGAGGTCATTGAGTCAGTTAAGGACCTGCTCTCTAATGAGGACTCTTCAGATGATGCCTTCAAGAAAAGTGAACTTATGGTCGATGATCCAGAAGAAAAAGATGTAGATGTTGAAGAAGGCTCAGATGCAGAAGATGAAAGACCTGCTTGGAACAGCAAACTCCAATATATTCTGGCACAAGTTGGATTTTCTGTGGGACTGGGGAATGTGTGGCGATTCCCCTATCTGTGTCAGAAGAATGGTGGAGGTAAGTTTTTGTGATAGAGCTGGTTGTACCTAGATAATTATGCTGACCTCTCAGATTTAAAAGGTAGCAGAGAGAGCCACAGTCAAACATGCTCCAACATGTCAGGTTTTTCTTTTAGTTTTTGCCAGAGCCTATGAGGAAAAACCCGCATTCTTTTTTTAGAAAGATGCATTTGTTAAAGTAAGTAGCAGATTCTTCTAAGATGCCATTTCCTCATTTTAGGGTAGAAGGCTCTTGATGCAACCTTAGTTGCTGCTCAAACCAGTGGCTACCCATAACGTATAATTACGGAGGGTTGCATTATTTAGGACCTGATTATTGTGCTTAAGTGTTCTTTATAGTAATTTGACAATAAATCCAAGGCATTAAAACTATGTCTACTTTGAAGACCAAAGCAGCATTTGATCTTTTAGTATTTAGTGGTACTAAGTTCACACCTTTACTTTCTATTTTCTTTTAGCTCCTGGTCATTTGATCATGATTTACGTCTGGCAAGAACTTCAGAATACTCTGGGAGGGAAAAATAAGGGTTTTAGTTTTTTTTAAATTTTTTTTTTAACTGATGATAAATAATTTAAATCATTCCATTAGGGGACTACATCTGTTTTTGTACTGTTAGACAGTTTACTATTTTCGTAAATAACACAGTACCTTTCACTTAAAACAATGACATCAAGCTGTTTGTTAGTTGACCGTCTGTAGTCTTCAACACAGTTTGAAGTATGAGGCTGGAAACTTTCCTTCCTCTGTGAATGCAGGATTAGTTTTTCATCCAATGCTATACCATACCCAAATATACTACATTAATGCACACTATCATAGCTGACTACTAAGCTGAATTCAAAACAAACCTGTCACTTTTTATCACTTTTAGAAAGTGAATGTGTACAGATGTTGAAGGATAACATTCTACTCCTGCTGCTTTTTCAAAAGCTGAATGATACAGCTGATGTAATTGAGTATACAAATGAACTTAGAATATGTTAGGGTGAAATTCTTTATTTGTTTTCTCTCAATTAAAGCATAAAAAATTTAATTTATGCTTTCAAATATTCAATCTTCAGGACTAAGTTAAAATCTTTTATATCTAGCTACTGGGTTTTTTTTAGTATCATTTAAGTTTCTTTTTTTTCTCTTTTATTGTGGAGAGAAAGTCATTAAATGATTGATTTAAAGTATGTTGTTAAGATGGTAGTCTCAGGGACAATGAACTACAGCAGTTTATTTTGTGTAGTTGTGTCCCTTTGAAAGTCTGTGTCTAATGTAGGAATTTTGTGTCTAGTTAGGAATTTTGCAAGCCAGTTGCTTTAATTCTGGTCAAATATAAATTAGTTAACAATTTCACATTTCTGAAAGAAAAACCCCAAACTCACTAAAACAGTAAACCAGCCAATCTTCAAGGATAATGACACTTTATTCATCAAATTTGAAGAAGTAACTATGGTGTCACTAGAGATTGTATTTAAGTGTTTTCTCCTGTGCTGTGATTGCAGGAAATTAGATGCATAACATAGTGTGTGGAGATAAAATGTTTTCTGCACATGCTGAGACAAGGGTGTGTTTGGCTTTTAACAATGATTTTGCACAATTTTAGCAAATGGCAGCCTTCTTAGCAACAGAGAAAAGGAATTGATCGTTAGAGCTGAGGTTTGCTTGGTTTTCAAGTTAATCATAATGTAAGATGGAGAAGGTGACACAAAATTTGGAAATATTAAAGTACATTGGTGCCTGTATGTGTGTGCAGATGGACAGATAGTTACCACAAGTGCATAGAAGAATAGGGGGAGTGAAAACTTCAAGTACATGGTAAGAAAACCTACACACATTTTATATGAGGTTCTGTTTTCTGCTACACATATTATTTCAAATAAGTTTTCTAGGCTAAATTAGAGTGGTTTTATGCAACCCACGTAAATATTAGTGTCAGAACTGTTCTGTAATCTTCTGCGGATAAAGCTTTACTATAAATACCTGTTGAAGTCTCTTGGTATAAGGTAAACTTTCCTAGTGTATGACTTGGTCTCTACCTTCAGTTTAGACCTTCATTTCCTTCCCTGTGTTTAAGGAACTTATCTCTGGAAAACACCATGTGAGGGGAGGGAATTAGATTAAAAAGTAGTAAACCAATAGATCCAGTTCCAATTTAAACCAAAAAGAAGTAAAAACCATAGTTACTCATTAGTTTCCTTCACAACCTTCTTACAACACTAAAGCCACCAGTAAAAGACAAGACAAATCATAACTGTGAAGTAATCTTAATTTTTATTTTTTTAAAAACTTCTGTGGCAAGAACAGCAAAATAAACATAGATAAGACACAGCAAGGTTAGCCAAAATAGATAATGTTATTTGAGAATTTTGTGGAAAAAAATTGTGTTTCCCACCCTGTTTTCAATAGAGATTTAGTTTGTTTATGGCTGTGACCTGTGGTATAGTGACACTCCTAACATCAGAGCTCTCTACTGCTTCAATGAGATACCTGTGATACCATCTTTAAAAGTAACTTGAGTAGCCCTACACTGCAGTGAGACTTCGGATGTCTGTAGATATCTTTGCAGTCTCTGTTTCTGGGTCTAGTCTATTTTACCAAACCAACTTCCTTCAATTTATTTCTTGTTATTATTTAACACTTACTCCTATTACTTTAATTCATAGCAGCTCATAAATATTTAAAGTAATACCTGGTATTTTTTTATAGTTGACTAAGTTACAGCTAGACTGGGTAGCTCTTTGCTGACTTTTCACACCTATTCCCAGCAAAATATTTGTTGGGAGAGGTGAGAGAAAAGGCTGGTATGCAGCTGGGATGTACTTGGATCCACACTGGTGATGTAGATGTAATGCCGGATGTAGCAAGTGGAAAAAAAAGTCTGGGAGCAAGCTGAGAGCACTTGAGGGTGCTGGTTTTCTTGACTTTGAGAGGGAGGGTGCAAGGGAATTTTAGGCTCTGTGAAATAGGGGCTGAGGATGTTCAGTAAAGTTTTGAGAACTGACTATAGATCTCTCTGTCCTCACCACAGGCCCTTCTTATGCCTGCCCAGACCTCATCTGGCACTTAGGGCACCTCTTCCACTCTTTGCAGCCTAACAGATAAAAAAGCTGTTTCATCCTTGATTCTTGATAAAGAAAATTTGTGCTGCAGCTGAGTATGCTCAACTTAATTTTTGCATTGTAGGATTTGTTTATTCCTCCTTTACTCCATGAAGGTGAATATGTGTGTCTGTTCAGATAAGCACAGTTCCTGTATAATAACAATTTCATAACCTATGTTAGCATAACTTAGGTTCAGAGCTGCCTTAGCTTCCTGTGGTTGATAGCCTTAAAAATGAACTGCTCAGGTCTACCCAGTCTTGCCAAGATGCTCATAAACAGTGACAAACTAGATTTATAATTTCCTGCTGCTCCTAATTGTCATCTGGAGGACAGCTTGCACACGTTTCACTATTTTCAAACAAAGAAAATATTTAAAGTTTATTCTCTTTGGTTGTCATTTCCCTTTAGGATTAGCAGAAGTATAATGATACTGTTACAAAATTAGAAGTAACGAGCAAATTGAATTAGCTAGTCTGCTAAAATGACTGAGTGTTACTTGAAGAAAAGTGAGCAGTCTACAAGGTACTACATGCCCAAAGATTTTGTATTGCATTTTTGTGAGCATTAACTTGATTTTTCTGATTTTTCTTTTTTTTCTTAAGAGAAATAGTTTTTAATATCTCTGTGATGTAAAAAAGTCAAAAGAACTAAACAATTAGAGATAAAAACTGTGAGCAAAATAGGAAAAATTGTAGCAGATGATGCTGTCATTATAATGTTTTGAAAAGATTGACCTGGGTAGAGTTACATTGTGAGTTTTTACAGTTAATTAGTGTGAATTTTTACAGTTAAATAGTCTGAATTTTTTACTGAAATACCAACAGATTGACTTTAAAATTCTGTGGTCAAATGAAAAAGCATGGCAGTTGTACTTTTTCCTCTGCAGTGCTCTTAGAAGCAAGCAACTAATACAAGAGAAATTGGGAACAAAGCAAATATTCCCTTGTATTCCAACACTCGAGTATGGATTCAGAGGCTTTATTATGTAGCTTTGGATCAGTAATTTATATTCAGTGCCTTGAGTTCACTGATGACTACAGTATAATTTTTTGAGTTTAGTATTATCAGACTCAACATTTAGTTGTACTTTAGTGTACTGAAAATGTCTTGTTTCTATTTTGCAAGTGTAATTCTTCGTTGAAGCTATTTGGCTAAGGTGATATTCATCCTTGAAGCACGGTTTTGTAAACAGGCACACCTGAAAATACTGAAACTAGTGACAGGAAGACTATCCTATCAGGATAGACTATAAACCTACAGGTAAAATGTAAAACCATTTATCAGAGTTTTCCTGACAAAAGCAGTTTCCATTTTGTAGTGGTAAATAATTTTACTTACTGAAGCTTAATATACTGTTAATTTATAACGTTTTGTTGCTCACTTGTCATTACTTCAAAAATTTTAACATTTGACGTTGAAAATGAGTTTATCTTTATCTGAATGTCAGCTTCTTGCTCGCATTCTGGTAGTAAGTGTCTAGTAAGTGATAAGAGCTGGGATCTCTCTTCAAGACAGTAGTAAACTTTACCTTGTTTGAATAAGAATTAAATCAGACACCAGACGCTTAATTAAAATCTAGCACAGCAGCAGCTGAAGCAAATGTGGAAAGTTAATATGTTTTTCAGGTTACAGCAAGAATTGCTAGGAGAAGAAAATTCTTTGGTAGTATCAAGGTGGTAATGGTTATGTTGCCTTGTGTTACTGCTTTTGAAAGTATTTTCCATCTCTTTAATCACTAATGAATAATGTAATTTTATTATTTCTTGGAGCATTTTTAAGAGCTTAAATCAAACCCAATGTCATTTTTACACTTCTGTCAATAAAATTGCCAAATGCAGTCCTTACGATAATCTCAAGAAAAGACAGTTTACCAGATATCCCATTCTGGTGCTTGATTAAATAAAAAAATAAGTAAATCAAAGCAGTGCACAGTTTTAACAATCTTGAAATCTTCATGAAATGTCTTATATCTTTGTCATTATTTCTAGAAAAGAAGTATGAGATTTTTTTTTTCTTATTGAGATGAGTTTTTTTAAAAAATATGAAAGCCAATGTTTAAAACCAAAACAGGCAAAAAAAAAAAGTGACTTCACAGTTGAATAATTTTGTAAGTGTAGAAAGGAGACCTGGGGATTGTGAGCTACACAGAATTGTAATATTCAGAAGGCAGTTTAGCTGATAGGTGTAGCAGACGATTGATTGCAGGATGTTGTTCAAGGCCAATTTACTATTCAAATTTGAATTAGAATGGTTCTTATCCAATATTGTAACTGCAAGGTCCCATGTTTTCATGCAAGGAGGCATGAGACGAGCTGAGATGTTCCCATAGTGATTCTTTTTTAGGGTGAAGTTAGGATGTCATAGAGTTCTTTGAAGTATGTCTAGCTTCAGGGGAAGACTTCAGCAAAATACTTGCCCAGAGATGCTGTGGTTTCATGTTGACTATGGGGCATAGAAGCCCTTTGCAGCTATGATACAGCTGTATGATCCAGCTATGTCCAAGCTCTATCATACTGAAAGTCACACGTGCACTGTTTTCCATTATGTCCATTTTGGTGACAAGAACAAGATCAGAAGGAAGCTCAGGAGGTTTGAATAATCAGAAGAACCAGCACTTCAGGTGCTTTGCACAAACCTAGCAGTATAGAGTTGAACTCTGCTGTCTGGCTACCCACTGAATTACAGAGTTGTCATGTCTAATGTAATGTGGATTTAACACCACATTTATTTAGAGTCTGACTGATAAATCTTGCAATTTACATTGATACTGCACCATGAAACACCCACATCAACCCAGTCTTTAAACGTGTGCTTAACTTTGCAGCCTTGTGATTAAGGTTGTGGACTGGGACACTGAAGAGCTGGGTTCAGTTCCTGCTCTAGTACAGTCATCCAGTGGGATACAGGGTAAGTCACTAGGCCCCAATTTTTTTGAGCTGTATAGGTTTGTCTCTGCTCAGCTGTGGCACATCTGTCTAATTAAGATCTAAGGTATAATTTACTGTAGCATTATATGATATAGCACCTCTGTACTGTTGGCTTTCAATGAATTGTATGAGCAGATTTTTTAAAGACAGTGATGCCAAAGCTTCTCACTTGCAGTGTAAATTCTGTATTGCAGAAATTTTGAGAGTCAGACAGGGGTATTTAATGGTTTCTATGTTATATGTTTATAAGACAGATAGTCTCCCTCATTTTTCAGTGTGGTTGTTGCTCTGTTCCTCAGTTTTCCTCACATTTACTTTCTTCTGTCTCTTTTTTTAATAGCAAGTCAGTCCTTTCTATTCTTTCCATTACGTACACATAGAAGATGAACTGCGATAGACACCAAAGTGCTGAATAGGAATGTAGCTGCTACCTCAGTAAAAACAACGCTTCAGTAGACACTGTCAGACAATATCATTGCATAGCATATTATCATGGAGCTACTTTATTGATAACATAGTCTATAGCCTCTGAGGTACATGAGACTAATATTCTTTGTCTGGTGCGACAGTGGTTTTTCATAGAATCGCAGAATCGTTTGGTTTGGAAGGGACCATAAAGATCATCTAGTTCAAACTACCCTGCCATAGGCAAGGAGCCTTCCACTAGACCAGGTTACTCAAAATCCCATCCAGTTGTCCTTGAACATTTCTGGGGTTGGGGAATTCAAAACCTCCCTGGCCAACCTGTTCTAGTGCCTAATCAACATTATAGTAAATAATTTCTTCCTAATATCTCATGTAAATCTACCCTCCTTCATCTAAAGGCCATTCCCCTTATCCTGACACTACAAGCCCTTATTAAAGGTCTCTAGCTCTCTAGTACACTTTAGTACTGCTATAAGGTTCCGTAAGATCTCTCTAGAGTCTTCTCTTCTCCAGACTGAATAACCCCAGTTATGTTTTTCCCAGGTCTTTTCCCAGACCTTTCCCAGGTCTGTTTTGCAGTCCTGGGACCAATGTGGTGCCTCCGGACTCATTCCAGGCGGTCAACATCTTATGTTAGGCTCCCATTTTTCTCAGATTTTATTTCTTCTTTTTTTTCCCTAGTTTTGAACACAAGACTGCAGTTACTCCATTATTAATATCTTTATAAGATCTTTGTAATGGAAGGGGATGTCCAATTAATGTATACTTCATGAGGAACAAAATAGCAAGTGGACCTAAACAGGAATGAATGCTACCAGAACATCTGAGACCTCCTGCAGAGCCTAGGAAAGTTAGGTTTCTAACATAAGCTATATTACATGAGATAAATTGCCCACTAAGGATATGAAAATGCTAGTGCATTTTGATAGATTCCTAAAAAAGCTCTGGAAAGTTGACCCTGCATGAGGGAGCTTAGGTCTTAGCTGGAGATGAGGATAAATGCCAAATTGGTTTCTGAACTTTGCTCAGCTTCTCTTTCATCACAGGATGAAGATATTGATGATACAAGTTAGCAGCTCTGAATCTAAGCTTCTGAGGTCTTTAGATCTTTGCTTTGTAGCTTGCTTCAACATGCTGCAGTCTGCATCTCTCAAAGGTTTTTCCTTAGCCTTATAATAGTTTCAAACAGAAGTTCTGAGGCCTTTGAGTAGTTGTCCAGCACAGTGGTCTGTATTGCAGTGTAAGAGCCACACAAAGTCAGGTGCCACATTGCTTATGCTGATGCCTGCATGTTTTGTTAGCTCTGGTACTACATACTCCACAACACCGAGGAGGAAGTTAGGCTTGAACTTGTCAGTGCACTTAGTGTATGGATATATTTGCTTGCAATCAGACTTCCTGATATGAATGGAGATGCATCCTTAAGTTAGAATTGTGTACGATCAGTTTCTGGGAATAAGACCTTAAAAAAGAGGAATTGCTTTTAATATATATGTTTATGTAAAGGTGTTACAGTTGCATTTCCAAATATGACTTGAAGAAGAGAGTTGGTGAGTACTGCAAGATACAGATCTACAATACTCTATTTTGCTTCTGCCTCATGTTCCTGTTTTCTGTCTGGAGCCCTGTGGCAACAGGCTGATACAGTTTTCTTGCTTAGCTGGGTAGCATCATTATTATATACAGTATGAAATCCCCTTTTTGAGCATCTGAGAAATGGAGAAGTCAAGAGCTATCTTCTGAAACTTCTTGTGATTGAAGCTCGCTTAGAATGTTGTGTACAGAGTGTTTTCTATATTTCTTTTATATTCAATCTTGCTGCTCTGTTACAAGTCAAGCTGTAAGGTTTTCTAAGTAAGGTTGTCTAGCTCCCGATGATTCTGTATTCCTAAAAAGTTTGATTGAATGTCCAATATTTTAAACAACTCATTTCAGTAATATCTCACTTGCAGAAAGGCTATTCTGAAACATGTTACAGTGCTTTATAGATTAGGTGTCTTTGGGTTTTTGATATCTTACAAGACTTACAACCGAGGTTCAGCCACAATTATCCTTGCATGTGATCAAAAAAGCATTGCAATGAAGGACACTAATTCAAATTTGAAGCTATTAGAAATTTTCACATTTGTTCTGTCAAGTTCTGACTCTTCTTCCATTTACTCTGATTTATTCTTTGTTCCCCTCATAGGTGCCTATCTTGTGCCATACTTAATCTTGCTACTGATAATAGGGATTCCACTCTTTTTTTTGGAGCTTGCTGTCGGGCAGAGGATCCGTCGGGGGAGTATTGGTGTGTGGAATTATATCAGCCCCAAACTTGGAGGAATTGGATTTGCAAGTTGCATAGTAAGTTATTTTAACACTGTATTTGCTTTCAGATGTTATGATTTAGACTTTTGTTTTGCTGCAGGGAAAGGCCACTGATTTATATCTGGGCATCAGAGTCAGTTTGCAGTGTTTTCAAAGATCTTAGAACTTGAATTGATCCATTAAAACTGTTGGCATATATGTGTCTGTTAATTCAATCAACTTGTATTTTGTGATTCTTTTGAAATTAGGAACTGTGGAACAGAGTACCCTTCTGGAGGAAAAATGCCTGTAAAAGTATAGACGTAACATAAATAAATGTGGAGAAAAGCAAAAATTTAGAAAATGTCAGGTACTTCAATAGGACAACTTGTTCCGTTCTTCTGATTTAGTTGAATTAAACTAAATTTAGTTAATTAGGTTCATTGACTGATGTACAGAAATATGCAGAAGTTCAGCAAGCATTTTTCTATTTATTTCATAATGTAACTTTTTGTTTGTCTTTTTTCCTATTTACTAGGTATGCTTCTTTGTGGCACTGTACTACAATGTCATTATTGGATGGAGCCTGTTTTACTTTTCCCAGTCTTTTCAGCATCCATTACCATGGGACCAATGTCCTTTAGTTAAAAATACATCTCATACATGTAAGTCTATGTTAACATAAGGTTCTTAAAAATTATATGAAGTATATAAAATTTGAGATTTTCAAACAAAACGGAGAAAAACTACAATTTAAGGAGATGCTTGTGTGCAAAAGTGATCTATTTGTGTGTTCTTAAGTGTCCTATAAGAGCACTGTTTTCTGTGTAAATTAATAGAAGTGAGATAATCAGTCCTTTGAGTTTTGCTGTAATGAGATGATCTCTATGGACATATTCTATAACAGCATGAAAATTCCTTATCCCTTGGATTTGGTTATCTTATAACAGTACATATTTTGTATTATCATTGCTATTGAAATATGAATTATTTCTTTGTTTCCTTTTTTTTCTTTAATTATCTTTTGTGGGTTTATTTACTGCTTGAATAAAGACCAACCAGGGATGTTTGAGAAGTTGTACCTTTTTGTAGTGTCTTTTCCAGAGTTGCTTGCTTCAGTTATTATTTGGAAATAGTACTTGTGAATGTTGACACACAGTCAAACTGAATGTATTCCACAAACTACTGTCCATTAATTGAGCAGCAGTGGTTGTTTATGTACTCTTATCCTTCCTAAATATTAAGATACAGCATGTCAACCTAACTTGAGCAGAGGGCATCTGAACTAAGCTTAAAAAATAAAACAATTATATTTGATAATGTCTTACCTTTTTTACTAGGTTATTTCAGTGAAGATCTGTCATCTGTGTTAGGTTTCTTAAAAAGAGTGTATTTCCCCCCTTTTTTCCCTTAATTATCTTGACTCAAGACATGCTTACATGTATGGTTGATTATCAGGTATAAATAATTTATAAAGAACTTAAGTAAATATTTTCTCTGAAGAAAATTTTCTATTTATTTCTTACGTGTCTAGATACATGCAGTTTCTTAAACTGTTTGATAACATGACTATAACAGAATTACAGTATGATCCAAAGAATCACTTCTGGAATATACATAGCAACTTCCATTAAATATATCTATGTAGGAGCCACTTATTTCCTTTTCTCATCACTTTGGTATCATTATTTTATTATTTTATTGTTTATAATGGTAGTTAAGTCCCTGTTTATTTGAGTGTCCTATCAAAGCAGACACAACGATTTGTTTTCCATATGTCTTCAAATTTGTGTTCATTGCAGAGACATAATTTTCAAAGTATGTAATTCATAGTATCATGTGCAGATAATGTAATTTTATGTGTGATAAATGGAATATATGTCTTCATCTAAGCCTGCCTACTGTTTAGTTCTGAAGTGAGAAATAAATTCTGCCTTGGAGTAGGTTTAACTATAATGTAGAGGAATACATTATCCCAAAAGGGTGTTTTAAAAGATATACCCAGAAGCTTTCACTGATAGCAGTCATTTTTTCCTTTAGGCTGTCTTAAGACTGTTCTGTGAGTTTAGTTTTTTAATAAATGATGATGGCACAATTAGAAATATTGAGGAGTGGTAGAGCACTGTTACAAAATACCTCTCCTGAACCCATTCTGTACTTGCTAACATCTCTTTGACAGTTGTGGAGCCAGAGTGTGAAAAAAGTTCTGCAACAACTTATTACTGGTACAGAGAAGCACTGAATATTTCCAGCTCTCTGTCAGAGAGTGGGGGTTTAAATTGGAAGATGACTGTCTGCTTGCTGGCTGCCTGGGTCATGGTATGCTTAGCCATGATCAAAGGCATTCAATCTTCAGGAAAAGTGAGTATACTGTTTACCTGCATTACATTGTTTTCTTTTGAAGCATTTCAGGATACACCAAACTCTCTGTTTACTCTTATGAAATCTGTAGGAGCAGGTTAAGTGCTTTAACTCACCCATGCATTTTTATAATCTCAAGTAGAGGAATATTAGTAGTTAAGTATTAAAATTCTATCAGTTTTATTGGAAATGGTAGTAATTTAGTGGGAATTGAGATCTGAAGAAGAATCATTTTGCTTTTCATCAATGTAATTGTTGCATGTAACTGTACCTCAGCTTTATTGTGCAGCATAAGTCGCTGTGTTTTAAGTGTCTAAGGAAATAAGTTTCCATGTGTACTCACCATATGACTGCAGTGCATTCACATATGCATGCTTCTGGCATTAACACAGCTGTTTTCCAGGATTCTGGATTGTTTCTTTTGACTAATGACTTACCATCCCTTTGCATCTGAGTACTGTTGCCTTGTCGTCTTTCCTGTGCATGCAGCCAGCTGCATTTGCTGGTGAAAGACGTGCTAGATCTGTTGATCTCAGTGGATTTTTCTGAGGAATAACAATTTGTTCCAGTAGCAAAATTCTTTGCTATTAAAAAGTTTGGCACTGACATGGCAATTTTTGTGACCTCCTTGGGGCATTTAAGTTAAAGAAATAAGTAGCAAGTTTAACTAGAGAATCATTTTACTTAACTTTACAGAATAAATTTTTTTTTCTGTGATAGGCAATGAAAGATCAGACGTGATTACTATTTTTTGTTGTTTTGACCGTAAGCATGTGATTGAATTCATTGGTTAAGTGCTTTCTACTGATTCTTGTCCCCTTTCCTTCTGAAGACAAAATTAGTTTCTGTTCATGCTGCTTACCTTTGCCATACCCAGTCAAAGTGCATTTGCAAAGAGAAGCATTTCTGGAACAGTTTACTTCTGTCTTTGTTTTCATCTCATGGAATTAATTCTGAATTTCCCTGAAAGTCCAGAGGCTCTTTATCGGTTAGTGATAAATACATCAGGCAGTTGTATTGCTTTTGTACAGTACAGAATTTAATTTCTTTTACAGTCATGTCATTTTGCTTCTTCTGCAGAGACAAGGGGAAGGGGAAGTTTTCTGCATATTTCTTAGAGCATATGATTATCAACTCAGTCATAAATCCAAAGGATACTGTGTAGTGAATGAACATATTGAAAAGAAAGGCTGTGTTAAATGTCATGTTACATTTTTTCTTGCCTCCTTGCATTTCAGATCATGTATTTTAGTTCCCTTTTTCCGTATGTGGTACTTTTATGTTTTCTGATCAGAGGACTGCTCCTTAATGGGTCAGTGGATGGAATTCGTCACATGTTCACCCCTAAGGTATGTGCTTAATTTCTGTTTGTGGGGTATTAAACTTTCAGTGGCAATTTGACCATTTATGAATGCTCTCATTTAAGCTTATTGTTTTCATAGAACATTTGGCTGTATTTCTGTTTGCCTAAATTGCAGAATTTTTGTTTATCTCAGTGGCACAATACCAAGCCCTAAAGTCCAAAGGCTCTAGGTGTTCCAAGGGTCTGTAGAGTTTCCTCTCTTAGGTGAGGGTTCCAAGAGTTGTACACATCTACAAAGCTAAACAACTGAGAGTGCAATTTGGAGGGTTCAGGAAGTTTAGAGAGCTCTAAATACTGAGAAGAGAAGATTGCCATTTTCTAATATTGAAATGTCTAGTTCTGGGTTGTCAGTGCCTTACTTTGAACTATCATGATAAGCATAATTAACTTGTCCCTTTTGGAAAGAGCATTTTTTTTCCTCCTTTTTAGAAAATTTAAGCTGCTTACATAGTAGCCCAAAGTATTTAGTAGTGAAGTAGTGTAAATACTCGCCACTCAGCTTTCCTTATGAATTTTCTTATGACATGCCAAGATAGTCGCAGTTCTAAGCATTTTTTTATTACTGCAAATATTTTTGCCCAGAAAATGCCTTACACAGCTTTAGATTTTCTAAATACGGGGGTGATGTTATGAATTACTATTTAGCTTGAAGATCTAAATTGTGCCCACACCTATCTCAAATGCTTGCAGCTACATCTGCACTATAAGAACAGCATTTTTGAATAGTCAGAGCCACAGAGCCATACTCAGGAATGAATAAATCTGGGCTTGCATATTGTATTGTGAAATGGGCTTCCCAACAAGTCCACTTCACAATACAGTTGAGAAGAACAGGACTATTATTTCAAAAAAGAAAACTAAATAATAAGATAATCAAAATCAATGCACAGAGTGGCTAATGCCAGATGACAGGGTGTTGTCAGTTGTTTTGATTCCAGGTGTTTTGAGTCTGGAGAACTGTCATCCTGTAAAAATTACCTTTGTCATCTCTCATATTTATGCAGTCATGTTCCACTTCACTCACTGTCAACACTTCAGAGTCATGCCTATGCAGAAACTTGCTCAGGCAAATTTGGGAAACCTGAGGGAGAGAGAAATGTAATGCCTACTAACAAGAGAAAGTCTAAAGCAAAGGTGAAATACAGACCTCTGTAAGATATAAGTTGGCTTCTTAACCACAGTGTTAATACTTTCTTTGGCTGGAGAAGTACCACTAGATACTGAGGGGGGAAAAAAAAATTCCCCTTGTATCCCAACACCTCTTCAGTATTTACTGCTTCTTTTTAGAGTTATACTCTAAAAAAGTTTCAGCTGGTGCTTACTTTACAGCTACATTATACTTAATTATACAAATGTTTCAACTGATCATTTAAATGATATCAGAAGAAAAAGGGTTCTTAATTTCTTATGACAGTTTCCAGTTTTGTATCAAAATTTAAGTTGTGGTTTAAATTTGAAGATAGGAGGCCTATATGCCATATGTATTATCGGTGAATATAAACCTTACAAAATATTTCCATTATTATTTTTTTGTACTTGAGCACTGATTTGGACTGTGGGTTCATGTGAAACTACCTGAAGAAATTCAGACTCCTGCACCTGTTGTTTCATTCACTCCACTGTGCTAACACTTTATTTGGACATCCAGGCTCCAAAAAGGAATGCTAAACCAATCTAACATGAAAATTATCCAGGTAGATAGATGTGATAGGGGAGGTAGAAGCACCTTTTCTGCCCAATTAGCTGAACAAATGACCACATTTTGAGCACAGACAATTGCAGCAAATTCCCATAGTTATGCCAGCACGGGAGAGGACTGGCACACACTGGTGCAGGTGTGAGAGTTCAAGACTAATGTAGAAGGAGAGAATTCCTCTGTTTGGCATGGCTGTTAAAGCAGAAATTCTAAATAAGAAACTTCATGGACAACCTAAAAAAAGGTATGTGAAAAGCCCCCTTAACTACTGCAGTTAAACTGTGCGATTATATGAAGCTGAAGTACAGAGACTCCAGAATTTCACATGCAATACCTAATAGCAAATCAGTCTAGAGTTAATTTTGAAAGTCTGGGCTACGTGTATCCAAAACCATACTACTTTTAATGGTACCAAAGGATACGTTATAGGAAGCGAGAAGTGTTTTGGTGTTACAACCAGTTGGGGATTTGTTACAGTTAAGAATGTTCCTTGTGCTCCCTCTGGTGGGGAAAGCTCTGGCATGACAGTGGCAGAGTTAGAGCTATGTGCAGTAGCCACTTGTGCATTGTAATAATAATCTAAATTGTAAGTCAGGAATATCTTTATTGTCATAAACACCTTTTCCCAATTTTATTGTATTTCATATATATATAAGTGAATAAAGAAGCTTTCTGCTGCCTATCTGTAATAAATATTATATCTCCATGGGAAAGAGACATTTTATTCAAACAGACATTTTATTCAAAATGTTTGTTCAAAATGTTCTAACAATAGCGGATGTATTTCTCCTCAGAGTGTAATAATGCTGGTATCTATGCTGATGCTTGAGTTTTCTTTTTATGAATAAACCTAGGCCCTAAAGAAAACAAAAGTCACTTGCATTATGGAGGCCCTGAATCAGCTTGAGCAAATCTGATGTTTAAATTTGACATGTACTTCTTTAATTCTTTTTTGTGGTTCAGTATCTAGAAGAATTTGAGATAGATGATGACTCATAACTTTTTTGGTTTTGTAACAAAATTATTTGTTTTTTGGAGCAATGCAGTTGATCTGAGTGAACAATGCTGTTAAATCATTTTATAAAAGACTTAGTTGCCCCTGAAATACATGACCCGTTTAACATAGGGTTAAGTTCAAAGTGTCTGACTTAAGAGATTTGACTCATGCACGATACAGCTTGTGGTGGCGAGCATTCATTTCATATATTTTATTTTGCTTTACATATTTGCATGTAATAGAATTCTATATAAGCATGTGTATCTCATGTTCACCTTCTTTTTGTGCATTTGAAAATTAACAACAAAGCAACTTTAATCATATTCGTTGCATTTATTAAGAGGGTTGATCAATTTAAAATACATCTTAAGTCTAACAGAAGTCAGTACATATACTGTAAATAAAAGACAGTACTGTAAAAAAAAAAGTTCTCATTCTCTCTTATTTCTCCATATAACTAGCTGCTATTTCAGTTACATAGCTCCAGTAGTTGTTGGGAACATATGTAGCATGTTTCTCCTCTATGTTTAGATAATATAAAATAAATAGAAATTCTGGCCCATAAGTTTGCCAACTTCAGGGGTCACATTCGGCTTTCATTTTACCATATTGAAAATACAATTGCAGGGGAGTATTAGCATTTTTATGATGTAGTGTTTATTCTGTTGTTTTTTTCATATAATAGAAATGCATTTTATAGCTGACATATATTATATCTAATTTCAAACAGCTTGAAATAATGCTGGATCCCAAGGTCTGGAGAGAAGCTGCTACTCAGGTGTTCTTTGCCTTAGGGCTTGGATTTGGTGGAGTCATTGCCTTTTCAAGCTACAACAAGAGAGACAACAACTGCCATTTTGATGCTGTACTGGTGTCCTTCATCAATTTTTTCACTTCTGTGCTGGCAACTTTGGTGGTGTTTGCAGTTCTGGGATTCAAAGCAAATATCATAAATGAAAAATGTGTTACCCAGTATGAATATCCATTTATTTTTTTTTAAATTATTTTTACGGTTTATTTAATTTATGAACTAACACAGACCACTGAGTTTGTTCTCTCTGTTCTATTGTGTTTTACAGAAATTCAGAGAAGATTTTAAAACTTTTGAAAATGGGCAATCTCAGCCAAGATATGATCCCACATCATATCAATTTCTCAAGCATTACAGCAGAAGATTACAATTTAGTTTATGACATTATACAGAAAGTCAAAGAAAACCAGTTTGATTCTCTTGGTCTGAAGTCTTGTAAAATTGAAGATGAACTTGACAAGGTGAGATTAAGTCTTGAATACAGAGGTTAGGAAGAAAATGAATATTTCTAAGCCTGAAGTAAGCTGTGATGTGTACCTACACAGAGTATCAGGACAGTGTTACCTGTGAGGTGTGTACCTATAAAGATCTGAATGAAAGCATGGTTGCATTACAGCTCACTTGAGGACTTTTGGGTCTGATGTCTTAATATAGTCTTCACTGACTGATAATATATTTTGGTCATTATATAATTTTTCTCAGGAGGTGATAAGTTTTTTAAGCTCTATTTTTCAGAAGAATTGAGCATGAGGGTTTTTCCAAAGACTAAACAGAAGTGTTACCTATTCAGTGTCTCAGACTGATGTTCTAGTCTCTAGAATATCTTGTCTCAGACAAGATATTCTAGTGCTATGATACAATTATTAGCTACAAATACTACTTCACTAAAAGTGAAAATTATCCACTTGTTAGGTAGTTGTTTAATGAGTATCATCCTATTTTGAAATCTTACTGTAAGCCAAATCTGTAACAGGAATTTCAGTTTTCTAGCTTTAGAGAGGCAATTGCAGATTCGAACACTGACCTATATAGTTTCACCAGCATCTGAAGATAAAATATAAAATTGATAACTTAGACATCTAAAGTTTCTATACTATGTCCACTGTTTAAATTTGAAGCAAAAATATAAAAGTTAAATCCTTTATATGCTTACTGGAGAAAACAGAATGTATTTTGTAGTAGTCCTATATAGTAGCTGTTATGCAAAATTATCAGTAAAGGAGAAAAAGAAGTTCTGATTGGACATGAGAGGAAAATTCTTCATAACGAGCGCAATCAGCCATGGGACTAATCTCTCAGTGGAAGTGGTGGCTTCCATGTCGTGGGACACTTTTAAGATTCAGCTGGACAGGGTGCTGGGCCATCTTGTTTAGACTGCTTTTGCCAAGAAAGTTGGGACCAGATGATCCTACAAACACCTTCAAACCTTGTAGTTTTATTCTATGAAAGAAATATGTTAATGGTAATCAACTTACAAATTCTCATGCTTCAGTAAATAGTATTAATTGGAAGAATTATGTATTAGATAGCAATTTCCCACTCTGCCTTCAAGAGGCAGTCAGTGACATATGAACACAAAGTCAGACTTGTCAGGCTTACACACTACCAAAAAAACAAAAAAAAAATCATGAATAATGATACCATTTTTTTTCCCTCACTGACAGGCAGTTCAAGGAACTGGTTTAGCTTTTATTGCATTTACAGAAGCAATGACCCACTTCCCTGCTTCTCCCTTCTGGTCAGTCATGTTCTTTCTCATGTTAGTAAATTTGGGACTTGGAAGTATGTTTGGAACCATTGAAGGCATTATCACGCCCATTGTTGATACCTTCAAGGTCAGGAAAGAAATTCTTACTGGTGAGTTATACAAACTTTCTTTTCTCCATAGAGCAGTAAGCTACATTTTTTGATACTTGTTCTTTTTTTTTTTTTTTTTTTTAACATGAAGGTTTACAGAGCATTTTACAGAGCAGTAAATCACTGTATTTCAGACTCTACTTCCATGTACGGGCACATTAATATCTGCCAGTAAAACCTTTTCCTGAATGTTGCAGTAGCATAAACACCCTAAAACTTAAATTTTAATTCAGTTTCTGTTACAAGTGTCTGTATGGTCAGTCCTGTTGGGCTCTTTCAGAATACTTTCCATTCCAGCCTGTGTCACACATTGGAGAAACAAAGAAAAGAGTGAAAATGCATTGCAAATTACTACCAATTATTCCTGAGTAAGGCAGATGAAATCTTAATTAATAATGAAACTTTTATTATGCTAAAATCAGTACTGTAACTCTCTAGAGAAACATATTTTTCCCTCTTAAATGTTTATGATATCTTAAACAAGATGTCTAGTTGTTTCATTTGTTTTTTTTTTTTTTATTACTTAAATGGCCTAAGTTATTTGAGGTGTAGCATGTTCATGTAGCTTTGACTTGTAGGGATCTCTTTTCTTTGTGTAAAAGCACGAGCAAAGGTGTGAAGGTTAGGTTTCTGAAAACTTTGAAGACCGCTGCAAGAGACTTGGTATGTTATGCACAAATTCAGCTTTCATATCAATGACTGTAAAAGGTAGGATAGAAAGGCAAATTTAAAAAAAAGGTGCTTTAACGTTATCTAACTCTTATGAAGAAAATAATAAACTCTGTGAGAGAAATAATATTACATTTTATAAGAGTTAACCCCTAATGCAGCAGAGCAACTGCTTTTTTCTAGTTGCTTTCCTTACTTTACTGAGTTAATAATATTTAATAGATAAAAAATTCAAATTCTTAAAAAAGAGAAATGAGTTGATTTTTAAGAAGTGCTAAGTTATTGAGGACTTTTTGGTCTGTTTGTTTTTTTAATTAAATCTTAACTTCTTGCTGAGTAACCAGTGCAGCAATTAGAAATTAGCTGTTCTTCCTAAATATGTGTGCAAGTACCATGATTTATAGTCATTACAGTGGAATAATGGAGCATTTTACAGTAATTCTTTGATACTCTGATTGACAAAAAAAAAAAAATTAGGATAAAGAAATATTCAAGAACTGCCTTTCTCTTGTAACTTTTTTAAGTGGTGTGCATGCATGATTTTAGCTAAACTCAGTTTTACTCAAAAGATTGCAACTTGAGATGGTGTTTTGTTAATTAACTGAAACAAATGAAATATCTGTATTATTTTTCATGCATTACTGGTTGTATTTAAGAAGGATTATGGCTACAGTAGATTTTGTGCTTACAAAACAGAAATTCTTGTAAGCACGAAATCTTCAGAAATTTCTTTCAGAAATTCTGAAATTTTACAGAATTGTTTGCACATTTGCTGTGAACTCTTTGGGTTCAGGGAAACCAGCTCAAATGCTTAAATTTATTTTGCATTTAACAATGTCATGCCTCATGCTGCGTGGTGGAAAGTCTATAAAGACATTATAGTAATAGTCCCTGCAAGGTTCAAGAAAGACTTCTACCACAGTATTTGAAACAGTGTCATTGTCTTGCTTTCAGTGCTATAATCAATAATAATTTATTATCTTGAATTCATGCAATGGGTGTATTCTGTAAAGATATTTTATATTTTGACCCAGATAAATTTAACGTAATTTTGGACTACCTAGTTGCAGCCTTAGCCTAAGTTCCCTGTGAGGAAAAAAAAGAGCACTTAAACTGTAAGAATCTGTTTTACTGATGCTCAGCCTGCAACTGATTCCACGATTTATTGAAATTTGATTTACTTAAGCATTAAGTCCTCTTACTGACAAATTTAATTGGAGAAAATTGAGATCCATTATGCAGGATCAACCTTTCAAGAAATATATTTTGGATTGTCCCTAAAGAAGTGACAGAAATGTTGCTTAATGTACAAATACATTTAGAGAGATCCTAGTAGAACTTTATGCCATGAATGATGTTTTAGGATCAGTCTATTCAGCCTTTATGTTTTTTAGAATCATAGTAATGTCTTTGTATTATTTTTCCCCATATTTTCATATTTTTTCTTTTCACGAGTTTGAAAAGAACTTTTAAGTTCTTTTCATTTCTGAATTCCAAAAAGTGAGCTGGTGACCAATTAACATGATGTATGATGTTTTGCCTACTGGTTGATTTTACCTTTGCATTTACATTATGTTTAGTGAAAAATAGTCACTTGATTAATCTCTGCTGCTTAATCAGGACTGCTGTGATATGGTGATTCTAGTAATTGTAATTTCATAATTTCTCTGTTTTGTAGGAAATAGATAGGATTACTAGTATTCTTAAAATTGAGACCCCCCATAACAATAAAATGTTACTAACTTTACTTTTATGAAGTAATGCATTAGTTCCTCTTTGTCCATGGAACTTTGTTTTGTTACAGCTCATATTTCTGTCCTTTATTCCAGTCATCTGCTGCTTGGTAGCATTTTTTATTGGCCTGATCTTTGTGCAGCGCTCTGGAAATTATTTTGTGACGATGTTTGATGACTACTCAGCTACTCTGCCCCTGCTTATTGTGGTCATTTTGGAGAATATTGCAGTCATTCGGATTTATGGAATAGAAAAGTAAGTGAAGGAAATACATCTTCCTGTCCATATCAGCACTGTTCTTTACAATAATTATTACTATTTTAATTCAATTGTATGAAGCATTTGCATTATACACAGAAATACAAGTAATTAGAAAGTATGACAGTCTGGTCCAGAATATAGTCTCTTGTTAAGAATAAATTTGGAGCAAGATACACTACATCAGAACAGTGTACTGAAACCCAAAGAATGATTGCAAGAGGTCAAAACACAGGAGAATGCAGTATAAGAGGCAAAATTAAAGATTTAGAAAGGAGGCTAGATAGAAAAATATAAGGAATTTGTATCAACAAAGGCATCAAGAAAAAGATTTCAGAAATAATCATGGTCTAAGCAACAGATGAGGATGAGCATTTCAATGCAGTATTCCAGGCAGCCTGAGAAAGAAACAAAGCAAGCTGTAATGGCAGTAGAAAGAAAAGCATTTCAATTTATGAACTAAATTTAGTTTGGGGTGTTAGAGCAATTAATTTTTTTTACATTAGTTGTGAGAGAGGAGATGATAGCAAAAACAGGGTCAAAGCTTACTTGGAAGCAGCACAGCTGACTATGAAGTAAAGTGACGTGTTGGGGATGGGTGAAGAGGAATGACCATAAATTCCCCCTTTTTTTTTTTGGTTGAATTAATTTTATATCTAAAATCAGCAGAATGTGTTCAGTAAGTGAGATCAGTATATGCCATGCTTAAAGAATAGAAGAGTTTGTATCAAAAATAACTTGCGCCATGCACAGTTTAAACAGTACATGCTGTACTAAAATGTTGTAGTAATTAAAATGTCTGCATTTCCTTTGCATGAAGAAAAAGTGTGACATAGAATGGGTAGGATTTCATTTGACTTTTCAGTTGTCTGATCTGAGTAATCAGCCAATCATTTGTCACAATGAAACAAAACTATAAGAAAATTTAGTTTTATGGTTTCCAGACATTGTTTCTGGTCTATGCAAGTAGTACTTGGTCTACTTGCTTGTTGAAGGGAGAATTCAACTTGGACCACAGATATAATCCTATAATTGATCATTTAGATATAAATCCACCATGTAGATAATTTTATACATGCAACCAAAAGATAAAACAGATGATCTGGTTATAAGGTTGGTAATGTCCAAGCTCCACTGTAAATGGAAGTAGACATGCCAAAAGTCAGCAGCTAACCTGTGAAGAAGTTGATGTTTAGGCATAGCTAAAATATGGTAATTCTTTGCTTATGACTCACAGTGCAGGCAATTCATGTTTTCAGAAGGGGTTCTGATAGGATACAGTGAAAAGTTAACAGCCAAGTTTCTCATTTATAATGACCACCTGAGTATTCCCTCTGGAGTATTCCTCGTATTTCTTCTGATGTATGTTTCTGCAGAATATCCTTCAGGAACCAAGCAATTCAGTTTGCAAAAACTGTCAGTATCAACAGCCTCAGGTTGCCATGCCTGTGGTAGTACCAAGGGTTTCCCTGTAGATAAAGTTCTGTATAAATGTCTAATTATTAGACATTAATTCTTTGATCACATTGTAGAAAACCATAGCATAGCATCCAAAGGGTGCTATAGAAAAGAGACAATGAGTGAATTTCTGTGGCTAAGAAGTAATTCCCACAGTAGAATTAGTGCTATAAGGAGCATGAGCTAAAAGGAGACTTTTAGAAGAGGATGAGAAAGAAGACTACTTTAAAGTAAGGATAACAGATTCATGTTCAACTGGAAGAAGCACTGGAGATCTCAGAAAGAGAAAGCTACCTATAGAGGGCATGATCCATTTTAAAATGCAGCTTCCTTTTAATGATGTGTTTTAATTCAGTATAAACAAACAATAGAATGCCTCAAGCTGTGCAGGTAAAATATTTTTCTGAGAGTTTGCATGACAGAAGCTTCAAATGTGTAACTGCTTGGAAAACATCCTTCTATAAGAGCTTTTTTGAGATGTACATTTCAAAAGGGAGTGGGACCACAAGGGAGTTAATCATTGCTTGTGCACACTCCACAGGAATTATTTCTAAAATAATTCTCTGTTTCTACTGCCTCTGGAACCATGTACTCCATCATGAGTACAAAAATAGGAGTTTTGTTCATGTCTTAACTTAAAATTTTGAGGAGAAAGGAGGCAGTTTTATAGCTTGGCAAAGTCTTATTTCAGCAGTTTATATGATGCAAACCATAGCTTATGCATAAAGTTGGTTTTTTAGACTGCAGCACATGTGTGGGTTCCAAATTAATATTGCACAATCTGTAAGATGTGCTGGTAAACAACCCAGGAGACAATAAAAGAAAATGTAAAAAAGAATCTTATAAAAGAAAAGCGAGTTTAAATATCTTCCAGCACAGTCCAGCAGCAAGCAGCTTCCTAATTCACTGCACTGTGCAGGGATTCCTTTTGTTCATCTGGTCAGAACTACTAGTATAAGCTCTATTTTTCAGCCCATCAAGTAATTTAAATTACAGTTATTTCTATATACACATTTTTTCCAGTGTGTTGATTCCCTCAGGTTGGATGCTATGTATCTATTATAGTGCTCAAAATCTCAGTGTCTACACTAACAATAACATTTAATCCCTTCACAGGTTTATGGAGGACCTGAAGGATATGCTGGGGTTTTCTCCAAGCCAGTATTATTACTACATGTGGAAGTATGTTTCACCATTTGTATTATTATGTTTGCTGGTAGCTAGCATTGTCCAAATGGGATTGAGTCCTCCTGGTTACAATGCTTGGATTGAAGATATGGTATGTATATAGTGTGTATATGTATATGTAGGGTTTGTATGTATATATGCTGCCGTCATTATCATAGAGAAACACATGAGCAGACAAAAAAATTAAAATTAGAAATTCAAAATCAGTATAAATAATGACATGGTTGCTTTTATCTCAAGTAACTGATGTAAAACCAACAGTTTTTTAATTTTAAGGAGTTCTGCTTTAAAGTATAACTGATTGGCACAAACCTGTATGCTCTGAGTGACTTTTAATTTGTAACATATGATAAAGAAACTCTTAATGATGGAAGAGGTTGTACACATTTATTAAATCTTATTTTACTGCAGAAAACAGATGATAACTGCATAAATAATTTCAGATACCACATCAGGATTTTTGTGTCATAATTTTTTCCCTTTGGGAACACATATCACAATGTAGGTAGCAGCTGTATTAAAACCTGTCTCTGATAATAACTTATCAGGGTGAGTGGCAAGACAGTTCTGAGCTTTGAATTAAAAAAGAAATTCAGTCAAGGGAACTCTGAAGACTTCAGCTAGTTGTAGGCTCATGAGCCCTCAGCTATTTCTACAGGCTTTTTATGCAAAATAGAGAGAGAGAAAATGTCAAGAGACATTCATCTAACAAAACTTTCCTAAATTAGCTGTGGAGGGAAGTCACAGCAAAGACAGGTAAAGGATAAACACAGGAGGATGACTTTACTATTGGTAGATAGTATGCCTGCCTCTATCCAGGCAACTACATGATTCTCAGAAAAATGCTCTTGCTACATTTGATTCTTGCCCTCAAAAATTAGAAGGAGAAATACCTTAGAATACCAAATATGCCATTCCACGTACAAAATTTTCTTTCCACGTACAGGCAAGCGGAGCCTATTGGCCATGGATGCAATAGAGGTGTGGGGTATAGCAGTGCCCCAGAATTACAGTTTACCTGATGTTTATGAAAAGTGCAGTAACTGAGATGGTTCCTGTCTAGACCAGCTATTAGCTTACAGAACAAGGGCTGATTTTCCAGGCACAGTTACAGATAAACACTGCACACTTGTCTGTTATGGACATCCTTTAAAGGATCAGAAAACTACAGAGAAATGTAGCAGAAAGCCTAAAGTGAAAATCTTCATTTGTGTGCTGCTGAAGTGCTCTCAGAAACTTTTCAACAGTGTTTTAGTCCTGTTCACTGGCTGAAAGATAGCAATCCTACATCTCCATGACTCTTCAAATTTGAGATCTGTAGTGATGCCCACACTGAGTGCCATGGAGTATGTGCTTGAAAACTGCAGACCTCAATGAGGACTGCGGGTTTTTCTTTTTTTTCTGGTAAAGATGTATTAATCATTTTTTATTGTGTTTCTCAGGCTATGGAAGAATTCCACAGCTATCCAACATGGGGAATGATTGTCTGTATATCTTTGATGGTGTTGGCCATACTGCCAGTCCCAATAGTCTTCATAGTACGCCGCTGCAACCTTATTGATGACAGTTCTGGTAGTTTGGCATCTGTATCCTACAAAAGAGGTCGGATAATAAAGGAACCTGTTAATCTGGAGGGAGATAATACAAGTCTGATTAATGGGAAGAGTCCAAGTGAAGTGCCATCTCCAAATTTTGGCAAAAACATATATCGAAAACAGACTGGATCGCCGACTCTGGACACGGCTCCCAATGGACGTTATGGTATTGGCTACCTGATGGCAGATATGCCTGACATGCCAGAGTCTGATTTGTAACCACAGAAAAAAAGTGCTGTTTGTTTCTTCTCCCACTGATTACGGCCCTGCTGTGAGAAGTGGTCAGTGTCACTTACTAGGGTGCAATCTCAGGTGCTCCATAGTGACAGTCTTTAAAAAATGTCATGACTGTATGTACTGATTGAGAAAATTCACGATGGATTAATTCTCTTGAGTTTTTATTTGCACTGAAGGAAACATTCAAATGCAATGGCAGCCTACATATGCCAGCATGGCCAAGAATTTGATTTTTTAATTAACTTCTAAATTTAAAACTTTGTATTTCTAAAGCCCAGGTCTCACTCAAATGATAGAATATTTCTGAGGTAATATCATTGAAAATCAGTTTTTTTCTGCTGAATTTCAGGTTGACTCCCAAGTATTAATGGTGAGCTCTACAGTAGTTCACCAAACCTGTGTTTGTGTAAACACCTGTATATACCTTATGTAGATATGCTGTACTTATTTTATTAGCACTGATAATTACTTAGGCTATTAGCTGAGTAAAAAACAAACCTGCAAACTATTTTCTTATGTAATAGCTGTATAGAGCAATAGTATTAGAAAATCAAGGAGTAGACTTATAGGAAGGCGATCAAAGATTCCCTGTTCACTGGGGACTGCGTAAACTGTGGCTGTATATTTTGTGTAAAATATTTGCTTTTTCAGTGTGAAAACAATGTTCGAGTGAGTCACTCCAAGAATCTTAAGGATTGTGCAGATTCTGCATTTTTTTCTATGCTGTGTGCCTAAAAAAGACCTTGATATTTATTGTGGTTACAAGATTACATATATATTATATTTATATAATATACTTGTAATGTAAATATGTATATTATTCTGTATGTAATCATTTCAAAAGTTTTAGCAAGATGGCTTTTTTAATTAGTCTCCTTCAGTTTTGCTTCTGTTTTGTGCAGATAATTTTTTTTCAGTCAGTAATTGTTAAGAACTGTATGGCATTACATTTTAACCTACAAATAAAGAGATTGATAAAGTATTTCTCTGTGATATCATAATATAGCCTGGTTTTTCCTCATCTGGACTACTTGAAAGAATGATATTTACTAGATGAATAGAGATGCTAAAAGAACCTGAAAACAAAAAATCAGTCATAATAAACTTTTAGGGCTGTTTACTGTGAATACAGGAGGTGATATAGCGTTGTAAACTGTCAGGATACTCTAGAAGCTGGTACATGATCTACTCCTTACCTTAAAATGTTTTAAAATTAGGCATAAATTCTGATTTTTTTTACCTCTAATAAGCAAAGACCTTACATTGTCCCAGCATCGAAGAACTAGATTAATTTATTTGAGGTAAATGCAAGTCTCTGAAGCTCTGTGTCTCAAGATGACAGTTTTGAGCATGTCAGTATGGAAAAGTTATGACAAATAAATGGAAAGAAGCAACTTGATAAAATTCCTTATGGCTAACTCTTTTGTCACGAGAGAATAATCTCAGATAATTTTCCACTTCTGACCTGAGAGTTTTTGAAATTTCCAATTATCGGAAAGTTGAACAAATAGCATTAGTTGACAAAAAGCTATATTTAATTATCAGGCTTATTTTACATGTGATAGAAATTGTGCACCTAAAAAAGCGTTTTAAAAAGTCCTCTAAAATGCACATATTGGAACATACAGGGTAGAGTTGGCATAATTTAAGCAGCTTATTCTTTTATAACCGATGTATTGGCAATATTAGTATGTGTGTAATGGCTCACCATTAGAGACAGCAGAAGCATATACAAAGTATTTCTGTTGTGGCAGAGCAACAGCAAATTTCCACCATCATACCACATCAGGCTTCTGACATGACTGTTTGGGGTAGTTGCTATGCATCCTTCTGTGCCCACAGAGTGCATAATTCTGTTCTTACAGATGAGATACCTGTACTGACACATGATTTCACTTTTATAAACCCTAGTTGTCAATGTCATGTTTGCTGTTACAGAAGAGCTCTTAAAATTAATGTGAGCAAGATTTTAAGATTAAAGTGCAATAGTTATTTCTGTTTAATGCATCACAATGGGGACTAATGCTGCTTTGGCTGACTGCTGAGGGTTATTCTGCTGGGAATATATGTCTGCCCTTTTGCTCTTTACTTCAACACTTTTAATGAGTATTAAGATTTTCCACTCATTTAAACCACTAGTTCTCAATTGATTGCTTCCTATTAACTCCAGTTAGCACATCACCTCAGCTTCATGAAATGTTTCAGGCTTGAGAAAGCCCAGAATGTATGTCTTGACTGCTGTCAGATGTTCAGTTCACAATTTGATAATAACTATGATTGAACATGTTCAAGTGCAGAAGTTCTTTAGCTGTGGTTTATTATGATGGTCTCTTAAAAAGGCACAATCTGTCCAGCCTAAAGAAACAGTACTGGTCAAATAAAAATTGCCAGATGTGAATATTTAAAAAATTAAAATAATTACTATAAAGTGTGACATCCAGGTTCTTACAATATTAATGAAGGAACTACTGAAGCAAAGAACAAAATTGTATGTACATTTGCTAGTAAAGCTAAGGGAATTTACACTGCTTTGGTACTTCAGATTTGGGAGCAAAGTAGTAAAAGAAGAGGGCAGAAGAGAGAGGTTTCATATTTATCCACTTAAAAGCCAGAATGTGTTACACATCAGTTATAGCTACAATTAATCTGGGGGGTGAGTGGGCCGGTTTAAGGAAGAGATCATTGCAAAAGTCAGTCATGCTTAAAATTAAAGAAAAGCCTAATTGAGTCTTACACAATTTTGTTCTTAGGAAATGGCCTAAGAACAAGATCATCCATGTGGAAAGTGAAAATAGATTTCCAATATAATTATTGCAGAAGGCATAAGGTCCCTCTAACCAATATTATTTTTGGGATCTGATTTTGCTGCAGAAATTCAAAAGAATCAATCACCATTAATATGGCACAAATTAAGGCCACATAATTACCTCCATACTTATCACTGGAAGTTCCCAAATTCACTGAAGTGCAGGATAGACATAGAGTCTTGATGCCTGGTCTTAGTCTTTTTTGATGGATCAAAATTTTATTGATACTTTACAGAGTATCATGCAGTGAAGAAAAGAATGAAAATAGGGAGAAAAAAAATATGTAGGCATAAAAGAGGGTGGAAAAAGTGTTGAACAATCGTAACCTGTTCTCAGGAAGCATCAGATACAGTTTAGTTGATGAATCCTTATTCTGTCACAAGGGGAACAATGGTCTTGTCACACTCAGGAGGAATCGGTTATGATTGTGATAGCAGTAGCAGAGAAAAAAAAGGATGTGTTTACAAAAGAATTTTAGATACTCTGAAAATACTTGCCTGTATTAACCAGCATGGAACACTCCAGTGCCCTATTCAGATGACATCCAGAGTATTTAAAAACTTTATACTTCTACCACATTTTTGAGAAGTTAGCAGAAAGACAGTTATGCAATTTTTTTAAAAATGCAGGGCATTAGTATCAAGATCTAATTGCCTAGTTAGATTCTGTGGTTTGAGGAAAAAGGAGGAAGTTAAAGTACTAGCTGTAATTTATGTGCCTTGCCACTCGATGGTGCTCGTATGTTACGTCTGTGGTGAAACGGAACACTCAAGAGTTTTGAAAACGGCAGAATAATGTATTTTTATTCTCTATCAAGACAAGACTGTTGAATGATCATGATGTTGCTAAAGCTCAGAACTTTAATAATCTGTTCCTTCAGCAGCTCTCATAAATATTTGGGTTTTTTTTTTCAAAATTCCCAAAATTTTAATGCTATCAAAAGCAAAACCAAGCTGTCAGTATGCCATTGCCAAATAGTATACTTTTGGGTCTTGAGAGCAGGCAGTAGGTTCTTGAATCAATATTTTGAAACAGTGCTTTCTAACATGCTTTTTTGTTATTATTTCTTTTGTTATTATTCCTGTTTTTATTTCTTAAATTAGCAAAGTAATTAGTAGACAAATTAGTGGAATAAGAGAATTTCTGACTCTATTATTACTACTAACACTGAGAATTATTATTATTAAAAAATTCAGTGCTTTGCACCACCATCATCAGTAAATGATTAAAGCTGGCAGTAGGTGGATGAAAGGTGTTGGGGAGGTAGCAAGGAACACTGAGAAGAGGCAGCAGCTGAAGGAGTGACTCTGGCCTGCAACATTGCTTTTGAGGAAACCAGCTACTGAGATATCTGGTACTGTTTTCAGAGTAGTACAGCTGGTAAACATGCCTTGGGCATCTGGTTAACCCTTTTGGTAAGGAAAGTGGGAAGTATTTCTCACTAGCTGACAAAATCACCGTGTCTTCCATTTATGCTGCCATACATATACTGTATTCATCATTACTGACAACTGAGTGAAAAAGACTTACCAAGACATCCTTGTCTGAAATCAGCAGCAGTACATGCCTTTAGTCATTTTTATCCCGCAAAGTACACAGAATGACACTGAGAGCTCCCATGGCATAGTCTTTAAATTAGGGTATTAAAGAATACATTCCGTGAAAAAACAGATGTAGACATTCTCCCTTTTTTTTCAGTCTCATGTCATTTTCTGGTGATGCCCTCTGAATCTTTCATGTCCAACCCAAACGCAACAGGTGAAAAAAAAAAGAATGTTTTCCAACACTAGAAATTCAAAGACGTGAGATATTCTCTTAACTGAAAGAAATTGAAAGAAGAATGGTGTGAAAAGGCAAAAGAAACTTCCTTCAAAGCAAGTCTAGTAGATTTTCAGATTTTTGATTCAAGCAAAAAGGAAACACACACAAAGAAAGAGTCAGGTTTGCAATCCTGCAAATAAAAAATTAAGAAACATGTCAAAAGATTGATGAAAGTGGGTGGAACTGAAATAGAACACATTAAAAGAGGAAGGGAAAAGATACTGAGGAAATACGACTCATTCAATAAATGACAAAGTGTAATTTGAACGGGTAGTAGTTGATCAAAAAGATAAAGGGGTAAGGAGGGGGAAAGAAAGGACTTCAGAAGGAAAACAGATTTTGATGACTGGTGAAGTATGGTGTAATCAAGCCTTTAGATGAAATAGTCTGCAGTAAGATAGAGCTGTTAAACAGAGGTATGAATCAAAAGTAGTTGAAGTTTTTGTTAGCATAGGAGGAGAAGAAGAGAGGAGGAATGAATCAGGACAGAACACTGGGCTGGGAAGAAAGACTTAAGCTGTGCCAGAATTAATTTCTCTTCAAGTATTCAAGTGTTTTCTGACATACTGAAGAGCTTGATTATTTTTCATAACACATTTTGAGATGTTCTGGGGAAAGATGTTAAGGAAATGCAGCCTTCCAAAATTACTTCATTTTAGCTGTCTAATCTGAAGACAAAACTATCAGGGTAAAATAGCAGTGAAATTTTGCCATATATTTAAGGTTTAAGAAGAAAATTAATTACTTAAAAGCAGAGAAAACTCAGTGTATGAGAATATGAGGTGAAGAAAAATGAGCTTGTGACTAAAACCTCTGAGTTGGAGACCACTGTGTTACTGTGATTTAACGTTTCAGTAAATCTCTTGGGCATTTGCCTAGCATCAAGGATATGAATAGTTCCAACCATTATTCACAGACTTGAAATTAGCCAAAATCTCAAAGCACCTAAACGATATGCCTCTTACTGCCTGGTCCCTGGAATGGAAACCTGATACCCAGCCTCCCATATGCAGAGCATCTGGACAGTTAAGTGCTCCAAAATTATATGCCTTTAAATGGGCAACTATTGATGTGAGACTTAAGTGTGACAAAACCCCTTGTTATCAAAAAAAAGAAGGAACTGAGGCACTCTGGAGAAACTGCCCAACAGATGGGTGAGACATCAATGTCTGTGGGTCACTGCAGAAATTAAATGTTCAGCTTTGTTCAAGTATAAACTATTTTGAATGAAACTGTATTTAATTATACATATAATTGTATTTAAGAAAGCTGTCATGAATTTTCTGCTCTCCTGTAGGCAGCAAAACCAAACAAACTGCTTACCTGACACAAAAAATAGACTTACTTTCAAAAATATTGCAAAGACAATATCCACATATTCCCTTTACTCATATGTATACATAAACATATATATGTATCTACAATTCATCTTACTTTCTGAGAAGAGCAAAAAGGAGATGGAACAGTTGGCAATTAAGGGTCTATCTTAACTCCGCAGGAAGGTTGTTTTTTTTTTTTTGTAAATTTAATATTGCTCCATGAAGAATCTTCAAAAGAGCTAACAGCTAAAAAGAAACATCACTAAAAAGAGGTTTTGAATTAGGCAAATAAGAGACTTCTTTAGACATATTTTGAAATTTCATAAGAGACTCTAAAATTTTCCCTAGACTTCAGATCCTTTAGGGTCAACTTAACAAGGCCTCCATAGACCTCACAGATGTCACAATGCAAGGTTAGTCTCTTGCACATCTTAATTCACACACTGTTATAAGCTTCCTTTTTATTTTGATTCCTCCCTGCTGCCCCAGGATTTATCAGATCGTTCATTTTCACTACAAGCTGCACAAGCAGCTGTGCTGGCACAATGGATGTGGTGGTGTGGAGACAGGAAGGAAGGGCTGAGAGTAGAAATCGCTTAAACCCCCACTGCCACCAAAGAAAGAAATATGGAATTTTGCTTTCAGCTTCAGAAATACTCAGTATTCTCTACGAAAACTATATTAGGAACAAACAAACAATTGCAAAAGTATCCAGCCTCTTAAGTGTTTTATATCATTTACAGTTGTCAGGTAGCTAAAAATTAAACAACACATGGAATAGGTATATGGCCATACAACCATATAAGAAACATTGGTGGCGATAAATTATGACTTTAAAACAATCATTAAAAACAAAACTGAATCAGAATTCTTAAGCTTCATTACACAGCCTTTTTCTTTTGTTTTCAGGGATTACATTTTGTATCCTTTCATATCTGTCTTTTACCTCTTACAGAATCAGCAACCTTCAGGACTCAGCAGTTTGTTGGAGTATCTGGAATTTGCAGAAGCAGCCTCACACACACACACACACAAAAAAAAAAAAAAATCACTGTTGAATTATCTACATTTGTTTTCTTAATTGCAGCTTGAATGCAGAGAAGCTGAGCCTATACTGCTGTGCTGGACAGAAAACACTGCACAGATCAGAAGGAGTCTGGTCCAGAACACACTCTGACTGTGTACACATCCTGCATCTCTTTGTATGAGCTGTGTAAAGGACACAGGGATCTAATTCTGATTCTCACACTTCTAATTCTAACACTTTAAACCCTTCTTAGCTGAAGTACCTGTTGTGGGTGTGCTGAACAAGAAACTGAACAAATCTAGAAATTTAGCAAATGGGAGGAGGAGGAGATTCCTTCAATCTTCCTACTCTCACTCCTGCCCACTTTCATATTCATCAGACCTTCATGGACAGATCCATTTCATTAGCCCAGAAAACTGTTTCACCTGTTATTCCAATTTTTTTTTTTTATTTTAAGTTGTGAATCAAACTGATTCATCACAGGACAAAATGAGTGCAAGCATAGATGAAGGAGGGAGGAGGCGCTGAACAGACAGGAAAGGAATGGACTGCTGGACTGGGGTAGGGAATGGATATCTACTCAATCATGTAGCATTACGCCAAGTGAGAGGTGTATGAGTGGATAAGCTAAATTTTGGCCTAGAAGGAGCAGTTCTCAAATCCCCTATATCAATAAAAAGCCTATCTTATGTGTACATGAATTTTCACAGATGTATTAAATTCATAAAGTACATTCTTATTAAAGCACATTAATAAGCTCTGGAAAAAATTGTGAGGGAAAAATTAGAGCCTTACCTTGTCTTCAAAGTGAATATAATAATTTGCCACTCTTTTAGCTTTTAAATCTGCTGAACTCAGGAAGTTTCCCTGTCTTGAAGTGGGATTGAGTGTGCTGTTGACCTTTCATCCTCATAGTCATAAGACTGAATAGCTACTTTTATTTAACAGTATATCATTATTTAGCTATGGCAAACCATTTCTTTAAAGACTGCAAATGTGTCCAAAGTTAGATCTGAGATTTGACTCCTAGCACATTTACAGACATATATGAAGTTCTGAGTGCTGCCCAGGCCAAATATTTCAGAAATTCAGCATGTGGTGTAACAGATTTTAAGACTGTGACTAGAAATGAAGAAAATTGGGGTTTGCTTTAGGCAAGGTACTGACAGGCAGTGGTATAGATAAACATACTCAGTGGGAGATACGTACTGTTCTCTCAAGACAATGTTTTACTAACAAAGGACAAATGAATACTGATCTTTAGTGAGATGTGGATATAATTCTTTAATGCAAATGGAACAAGAGCCAAGCTCAGAGATCATGAACACTCTTACATTTGGCCTTTTGGAAAGAAGTAACCTGTGGAGTAGCATCACTGTTGCCTCAGTCTGCATCTCCCTAAACTCAGATTTATTACAATTGTTAAAATGGGGAGAAAAATGCAACAGCTACAAAATGAGATGCTAACTGTGATGCTCACTTTTATTCATCTTCACTTGTCTTTCTTGAAAGATAAAATAATAAGTAAATCACTCCAAAACTGAGGAAATAATGCCTCTCTTGATTTTTTTTTTTTTTTTTTGGTGTATATCATGCTAAGGAAATAAAGTAGTGCATCATAAACTAAAGTGATTAACCCCTCATTTTGTTCACTTCAAGTTTTAAGGGGAAAATATTATATTTCATTCTCTGCATGAAGAAAATCATGCTACAATGTTGAAAGCCTTGAATGTGGGACAGAAGATTGAAGCTTTAAACCTCAGTTTAATGCATGTCACAAACTTTACTCTTTGAAGACATGACCCTGTGCAACCATTAGGAATGAAGACTTTGATTTTTGAATCTTTCATGTACTACACATCCTGACTCACATGTCACATAATTGTGCCAAACTGTGTAGTTTGTGCCGGTATCATTTTGATTTACAGTACTCTGGCTCCTAATATATGTTGACAGTCTAGCCTTGAACTAATATAGCTGATATATGCACCATCAAGAGCATTAGAAAGAATTCATCTCTGCTGGCAAGTGCTTCCTTTATACATGGAGGAGACAGTTCTACTCTTTGATAGGTGCTATTAAAAATAATTATTTGAGTTGTAAAACATACTTTCCCAAGACAGTATCTTTCATGGGAGGGAAGAGTATACTTGCAGGTGTGTAACTTGGTATTTCCCCACCTTTAACTTTTCATCTCTTTTCATAAAAAATAAAAAATAGAAAATAAAAATGCATTAAAATTTAAAAAAGAAGAAGATAATAATAAAAACAGATTACAGATTTGGGAATTGATTCCAGTGAGGTAGATTTGTTACGAAACCAGAGAGATTGTCATCTTTGTCATGAATAATGCTTGGTAACCTTGTAAAAACTTCCAAATCAGCAAGTGGGATGATTTTTCTTGTGCAGATAGAACTGTGCAATTTCCATGGGATACACCTCCTTCCCAACCACTACACTACTCCTAAAAAGGGGCAGGTACCAATCTACAGGAGGCAGGATGCTGCCAGCAATTGGGAATGGGTTGAGTTGTTACTGCTGCTCAAAACAACAGGCAGTGCACAAGTACTGCACAATGCACAGCACTTCCCTCTTTGCTCTTATTGTGATAACACGGATTCTCCAATGTTTTTAAGCCTAAGAGAATGCCAGAATAATTTGGATCATTTTAGCACTTCCCAGTACTGTGAGACCCATGATGCATGCTTTTTATTTTTAATTTAATTTTTGTTTAAATCTTACGCAAAGATCCCATGAAATAGGATGTTTGATCTCTGTTGTGCAGGAAATAGAAAAACTAGAAAGGATGCAAATGAAGTTTGTGACAGATTTAGAAACAAAGATCAGATCACAGTCACTGGAAAATAGAAAAAGAAGCTGAAAATTTCCTTATAAAGACAAAGAAAGAAACAAGTCCTTACTTTAAAATGTGTTTTGTGGGACTAAGAGATGATGGATACTGATACAATTTCACATGCCTAGTGCAAAGCTCACTAGCCCTGCAACCCTTGGGAAATGTGCTTAAAGTAGGTTTTCTTTTTATAGATTTTTTTGAACTAACAGAAGGAGCAGGCACTTCCCTAGTGTAACTGAAGGGTTTAGCTATCTTTTTCTCCTAATATTTTTTTTTAAGGTGGAAAAAAATAAATGGGGATTTTTGCTTTAAAAATAGAAGATTCAAACGCGTGTTGACATTTCCTGATGATGTGAAGTTAAATATAGCACATGAGTGTGCTTTGGGACAATGAGATGCTCTGGAAGCAGGTGCTGTACAGGGAAGGCACATGTGGAACTGTGACATAGGATGCAAAAATATCCAAACAGCTGAGTATCAAGAATGTCAGGACAGGTACACAATGTAAGCTTGAAACCTGTTCTGCATATGCAACAAGTAGCTGACAGGAGAGAACTTCTTAAGGTCCAAGAACAGACTTATGTGTCAGGGAATACTAGTTCTAAACCTAATTTTGACTGAGATTTCATGTGTGATTTTGTTCATCTCTCTTCTACCTGTCATTTTCTGCATAAAATCTGAATATGGTGCCACCCTTATCCTAATACTACAATAAAAACAGTAATAGATTTTTCACTGTTTCATTGAATACAATTGAAATAGCAGAGTGAGCATTCTTTTCCTAGTTAATAATTAGTATTCTATTTTTATATTGAGTTTCTTTTAAAGAAGGCATACGGAGTTCTAGATGCACTCAAGTGAAGGAAAGTTATATTTGATTAGCAGTGATAAAGTCCTAGATCTCAAGCAGCCAGCTCTCCTGCAGCAGACTCAGCCAGCTCCACGAGCAGTAGAGAATGCCTTGACTTTTCCTTTCCACCAAAAACAGTCACTTTCATCAGACTTAGCTAAAATGCAGATTTTTCATAGCCTGGGATCTCAGGTACTGCTGAGGTTGCTTGTATCTTAAACCACATAAGCTGAGGCCACTTTGAGACATAAATATCTGCTCACATTTTCTCTGAAGGAAGCTGGCTTAGCACTTTCATACTTAGGTTCATAAGTACTTTCACTTTCCTCTTTATTTAGGCTGTGGCTGGTCAGGACAGAAATTGTCTTTGTAAAGACAAGAGTCATTAATCTACTGATTCAATTTTCTACAAGTATATGACTACACTGGGAATTAAATAGTACAACAGTAAATCTGATTGTTGCAATAATAATAACAATTACCTGATCTGTAGGATAAAAACATTATGTCACTCCCAAGGCAGAATGAGATTCAGGTTAATTTTTAGCCTTTCAGTCAAGAGTTTGCTCACAAATTCAAACCAAAATAGTAAAATACCATCTGAGATTAACAGATTTGTAAGCAAATGTAGATTTTCATTTATTGTGAGTCCTTCACGGTTCAAGTACTTTGGGTCAAAAGCTTCGCTGAAAAGAGCACAGATTCCAATGTGCAACACATCCAGAGAAACACTGCATATCTCTTGTGAAATAGATTAATGAAGACAGAAATATGGATTGCTACAGAGATAGATAGATTGGTCAATCCTCATGAAAACCATTCTTCTCAATGACAGAAAAGCCTGAGAGTTTTCTGTGACACTCTATTACGTTTCCTTCATTATGGCAGTATAGAGCACTATATTCTGGGCAGAGCCTCTACCCATTTCATTTTCAAGTGTAGTCATAAGTGTGCATCCAGCCCATTCAATACAGTGTTGTGCGTAATATTTCAGCTTTATGGACACAGGCTTGAGGTAATCAATTATGAACGGGTTAGGCAGCATGATACATGATGCTGCTCCCACACAGAACGAAATATGAAGAAGCATGCAGCAGGGATATCAGCTGGAGCTCTTCTCAAGAAGTTCAACATCCTAATTTGGCACCCTTAAGTCAGGCTTAATTCACATACAGGGGAATTCCGCAAGGTTGCTTTCACTCAGAGGACTGAAGGATAAAAAGAATGGTTTATGTGCAGATTTCAAGGAGGGTTTGGGATTTTGTAATAATTTTATGAAGTTGACAAACTGAAGTTGATAGCTGCTTAGAAATTCTGTGTGTTAGAAAGATGCTTATTTAGTACTGAAATGTTCCTGAAAATATCACATTTTCCACAGTTATTTCCAATAAAAAAATTAGAAATCAAAGAAACACGGTGAGAACAGCAAATATTGAAACCTTTTATTAATGCCTGATTTTATTTTCAGTGGAAGGATATATTTAGATTTTTCAGAAAGACTCTACTATGTGTAGACTGGCACAAGAAGTTTTGGTGGCTTTTGCATGAAGTAAAACACTTCTGTAGCTAGTGTACATGCAGTTCTTCCTAGAAATCCAGGCCGTTTGAGACCTGGATTTCTTATTAGGACTGTTGCGTAACAGGGATATATGAGTACTCAGCTCACAAAATCAAAGCATTTTCTCTCCACAGTGTTGTGGCTAATCGTCATATTTAGATGCTGGCAGGTTATGCAGTCATAAAAATGAGACTATTTTTGGCAGCAGGGATGTTCTAATGCTCATGGGAATGAGGTGTTTTGTTGATAGTTTTCCTCAACCAGCTACAGAAACTGCTGGTGATTAATAGGTCATCCACTTGGAGACATTTGCCAGAGCTGTGGATTTCATGAGGTTAAGTTTCATTTCAAAGAAAGTTTTCACTATCCTCGTAAAATGTGTTTTTTTCTTCAGCATGATTTCATTCTAACTGATAGGCTTGGACTTCAAATAAAAATATCAGTGTATTAGTAATATCCCTGCAGATAAATTGTTCAAGTGACCACCCACACAAAATAAGAGGAGTCAGAAGTCATGGCTCCCATCCATCGTGAACCACAGAAGATATTGTAGGTTGTCATGTCTGCTGCCTGTGCATTTTCATAGTTTCTTTGAATCAGACTTCTAAGCTTTGGAAACGTACAACTCGTGGACACAAAAGACATAGTGGAGCATAGCCATGTACTCTGTACACTGAAAGTGTACAGTACTGTCAGCCAAATAAGAAGAAAAAAATTATATGGGATGCTGCAGTGTCTCATTCTGTTTAGTAACAAGGGACTATAGAAACCCCCTCAAATGCAGAAAAAGCCAGTTTATCACTGGATCTTCAATTTGTTTTCTCTAGATATAGAAAATAAATTTAATTTTAAAGTATGAAGGGAGACATATTTCTAAAGGTGAAAAACACCCTGCCTTGAGGACTTTGTTTCAATCCACAAGTATGAGCCAGGAAGAGATTTCATTATCTATGCTACTGAAAAGAAATGCCCTTTTACCAGCTAGTCATATTTTATTACTCGCCAAGCTCAGTTTTCCTAAATCAACTGCATGATCTGTTTTACATCATTTATAGTGAAATAGCTTTTTGTTTTTGTGGATAGAGATGAATTATTTACTATAGTAAATGGTCTGGGTTTGTACTTGGAAAGTACTCTTTATCCTCATGCAAAACAGGAACCAGGTAATAGATAACTTGAAGCAAACCAATTGAATGCATCATAATTTTATAAAACCACACAATGAGAACCCTGGTATATCTTCTAAAATTTCACAAGTAGTGATATACTTTCCTCCAGTGACTCACACATAGTCAACACCCAGCTATCAGGGCAATTGCATGTGGAAGAGATTTCTAACTTTTTTTTGAAGCGTAAAAGATAGTAGAAATCAGCTGATACAAATTATGAATACTAAAAGGTTTAATGATGCAGGATTGCTCTTGGTAAATATGCTTTAGAAGGGGGATATAATATTGGAATATATCAGTGGCTGCCATTCCATCTATTGCACAAGGAAAGCATCAGCTCCACTTGTTAAAATTCCTAGATTCTAAGAGATGCAGAGATGGAGGTTTAGTGCCAGTTTAGTTGAGAGTGGGTTAGTTAGTTAGTTATTTAGTCAGTTAGTTAGTTAATTAACTTGTGGGCCCCACAAGAAAAGAAAGAATTAAAGGATACTTATAATAAAATTATTCCAAACTCTGCCTATATTTGAATCCACATTGCTGTGGTTTAATACAATGCTTTTTCCTGCAGTCAAGGAGAAAATGAAAAAATGGTTAAGGTTGCTGCACCCATGCATCTTACTTTAGTACAGAAAGACATCCTGATCAGTATCCAGCTCTGCCTCATCTTAAGAGACCATCCAAAATCCATTTAGCAAAGGGTCTAAGAACATTTGAGCTGTCATCCTCAATTCTGAGAAAGAAGAACTACTCCAGCAAAACTCTGTTCCAGTGTGGAGCTGAAAAATGAGCTGCCTGTGAATGCCATCCAGAAAAGGAAAGAACACATTGGCTAGACCAGGTAGGCTGCTAAAGCCAGGAGGAAGAATCAAACCAGAATGGAAAATGGACTTCATACCAAATAGACTCCCAAATCTGAACAGCCCTCATATGAACTGGGAAAAACCCTAATTTCTATTTGTCAAATGAAGAAGTGCATAGCAGGATTCAAACTTCAGACATTGCTTTTCCACAAGACACACTATCCTTAAAGAAAAGGGAACTATACTGATCAACTTGGTCTGCCCTCTGACAGACTAGAGATGTGCAGCTCTTGTGTGCAGAGGTCCTATGTGAAAAGTTTGGCTTTTCTTTGGCAGTTTTCCTTGCTTTTCCTACTGTTTAAAAGAAATTTTGAATGGATGTAAAATAAAGCTGTTGGCAATAAAACCTGAATTTAAATTGAATTATATCAAGAACCACATGGTGAATACAGAACAATGGCAATTCAATCATTAATCACTCTTATTTTCTGGAGCAAAGCATTATTGTTAGTATAATAAAAGCATATGGCTACTCTGATAGAATACACAGACTGGAAAGCAAAAAACCCAAACATTTGCATGGTGTCAGCCATAACAGTTCTTACACTTATTTTCTTAATTGTAAATTTGCTTCATGTTTAATGGTAGACAACTTATTTTTGCTCGTTTCTCCTTCTGCTGTCAGCAATTATTACAAGTCAGCTTCTTATTGTTGAAAAGTTCAGGGAGCAGTGCTATGCTAGTTGTTCCAAGAAGGATAAATTTATGACCAATTTCTCCTTCATCTTCAAGCATTCTCTAAGTACTTCTAAAAAATCAGTGAAATTTTCATCCTGAAAAGAGGTACATGGCTATAGTCATAACAAATGATCTGCGACTACATATGCAATATGGTTTGTGATGAACACCTGGCTTCACCCTATTCTAGAGCTGTTTCTCCAGAAATATAACCTGAATCATGAAAACTGAAAACATCAAAATCTGGACGTGATGAAGTGCTAGTGATCCTACTTTTAAACCAGTTTTTTTGGGGGGGTAAGTATACAGAAAGGTGAGCATCCTGCACCATGTTTTCTTTGCTTTCTTTGCCATTTATATCCATTGACTGAAATGTTACAATTCAGACATGAAATGTAAACAATTAAATACAAATATCACAATTAAAAAACTCTCTCCTATAGAATTTTTGATTTTCTCCAAAATCTTTCCAGTTTGTCTTACAAGATAACACTCACAGTAAGATGCATTAAAATGAAATCACTAGCCATCCACTGAATCCACACATTTTTTTGTCTGTATTTGTCTGTATTTGCCTTTTTTCACTTTTACAAGCACTTCACTATATTTGTGCCTAAGTTTCCCTGTTGTTCTTGGCAATTACTTTTCCAAACTATCACTCACATTTAATATACCTCTTAAGAATTAACACAGATTTCAAGTCTATAAGGAATCATAGTAGCTTCACCTGCTTGTAGAAGCTGTAGACTTTAAACTGTTAAGTAATGTATCCACTCTGCAACTTCCAAGCTAGAGACATTTTAGAAAAATGATCTAGCCTTTATTTAAAGACTGCAGATGATATAAAATTCAATGCTTCACTAGGAAAGGTATTTCAATGGCTAGCTACTCTGTGTTAAAAAGGAATTCATCAATATTAGTATGAATTTGTCCTATATAAGGCTACAGCGACTGTATACTGTGAAATTGCCTGTTACAGATATCTGTACTTTAAGAAATTTGTTCTACATTTAGCTACAGAAACTAATTCAATTTTCTTATTTTTCTCTTGAATAAACATCAGAAGTGGACATCATCATCAAAAAATGATTTCACAAGTGCCACACAGAGGAAGGCAGTAGGAAATCACAGTATCTACACTTGAACCTTGCAATTCTTATGCTCAGCTTACACAAAAGAAATTCACCATGATAGTCCCAAAAATTACATTTACCAGAAAGCAATTTCAACCAATTATCATCCATCTGGTTGTCTCAGCACCTTTTTCTTACTCACTGATTTTTAAAAGTTGCCCTCCAGTTTGTGTAGCTTATTGACTTTATTTTCAACTGCACAGTCTTTACTGAGAACAGGGATATTGATAAGAAACTACATTTTCATTGTTCAGTACTGCAGCGGGTTGACCTTGGCTGGCTGTCAGGTGCAGACCCAGCCACTTTGTTGCTTCTGCTCCTCAGCAGGACGAAGGAACAATATAAGATTAAAAGCTGATGGGTAGAGTGAGGGAGATCTCTTACCAATTACTGTCACAGGCAAAAGAGATTAAAACTGAGGAAGAATAATTTAGTTTTTTTCCTAACTGAAAACAGAGTAGGATAGTGAGAAACAAACCCAAAAGTAAGCATCACCTCACCACTCCCACTTCTTTCCAGGCTTATATTCTCCTGACTCTTGTACCTCTGCCCCCTGCACCCCTGAGTGGGGCAGGGAGGAGTGGAATGGGGTTGTGGCCAGTTCATAATGTTTCAGGTCTGCTGCTCCTTCCTCCTCATGCCCTTCCCCTGCTCCATTGTGGGGTCCCTCCCATGGGATACAATCCTTCATGAACTTCTTCAACAAGGGGCTTTCCCATGGGTTGCAGCTCTTCCAGAGCTGCTCCAGTGCGGATCCCCCACAGGCTGCAGCTTCCTTCAGGTTACTTCTATTCTGCCTGCACTGGGTCATCTGCCCCCTCCAGACATCCCCCCCTCACCTCTGTGAATGATATACTTTAAATTTATCATTAAATTATGCATTCACCACACAGTCTACACAAACCTCACATATATTGATGAAGAATATTGTCCACCAAATTTGAACAGATATCATGACTGCACCCATGCTGCTGGACAACACATGCATGCCACACCCTTTGTCCCTACACCACATTACAACTACAAAACAGTTCTCACAAATATTCTGCTTTCTGGTAATATTCAGATCAAGATTTGCTGATTACCTCTCTTGGTTACTGCCTTTTCTCAAATTCCTCCAGAGCCCACATGTGGCACCAGAAAAGACTGTGGTGAGTTAAGCTGATCTGATCTCACAGCACCCACCCCAGCAGCTTGCCTGCTGCCAAACTGTGCCAAATAAATTGAATATAAATACCCTTTGTGTGTCATCTACAAATTTAATGAAGAAAAATTTCATGTTTTCTCTCAGTAAACATACTAAAAATCATTAACCACATGCATATTAATTAGAATCCTTTGTACTCTTTATCCTCATACTTGAACTGCCCTGTCAGCTTAGTGACAAATGCACATTGTATTCATAACTGTTCATTCTCCCTAGGTAACTAATAATTGTATTTAAAATTTCCAAATCATGCATCAGTTTGTGACAAGGAGCAGCTAATGATCTTTCAGGAAATACAATACCTTTTGTCATAAAATTTTGAAAATGTTTCTTCAGACAGCTTTTGTACAACACAATAACATTAGATACAGATGATTTAACTCACTGTGGATAAAACTCAATATTGAAAATTATTCTAAAGTATAGAGACATATTCGAACTAGGAGACTCACTAATTTTTTTAAACAGCAAAGTTCCTCTCTGGCACAGTAAGAATGGGCAAAAGAGCAAATATTGGTTTTTTACTTTTTTTTCCCCTCCCCTCCTCTCCTTAGAAAAATTTAATTTCCATGAAGATTTTTCAGAAACTGTGCGTAAAGCATAGGAGGCTGCAGAATGTCCATAGTAAACATTCCCTTCTTTTTTCAATGAAAAGTCTTAGCATCAAAAGATGCTAAGAATCCTTGTCTGAATGCATCAAAACCCAGCAGCACTGGCACTGTTGAAATAATAAGAGTATGGCAAAAAATAAACCAAGAAAAAGTTAAATGATACTGACACCTAAGTTCGTATCTTGTGGAATATAGTTTGTAGGATTTTGTCCAGGATTCTGCAGCAGTGCAGGCTTTGGCTACACTTACATATGTCCATCCTTCCTTTTCCTCATAGTAAGCATCATATTTTCTTAGCCTGTTTCTGTGTCAGTTCTTTTATTGCAGTGACAATATCTTAGCCCATGAATCATGAAGGATTTGCAATCCCAGTATAGGGTGTCCTTGACATTTATCTTTTTCAACAAAATGAGACAGTACCATTTTTCTCAATCATGAGTGTTTGTGCCAGCTGACCTGCAGAGAACAGGAAAGAAGTTGTCTCTCAGTATGAAAACAGCCAAATCATCAGGCAACATTCATTTCTCTAATTCTGTTGTTCAATGCCAGCCTTGAATATGCTACTATACGTTTAAGGATACACTCATAAAGAACAGTTTCATTTCCATTTTGTCTATATGAAATTAGAAAATATTTCTAGTATGGAGAGCACCTATCCTCTGTTACATGGTGGATTAGGGAATGTTTCCAATTTAGGGATTTCTTTTTAAATCCCTTGTTCCATACATTTCAGAGTTTTCAAAATAAACACAAGTTCACTCTTATTGGCATCAATTCGAGTTTCAAAAGCAACTTTAAAACCATTGGGGATGCTTCTACAATAGTAACCAAAGGTAATACTTTGAAATAAAATACTCTATTCAAAAAGAGAATGGTGCATTATTATTCCAATAGTGGGAAATATAATACTCATTAGTAAGATTTTATGTCTTGAAAATCTCTTTGTCAAATGCATACTCACTGTAAATGTTTTAATCAAAATAACTTCATGGTATATTATTAAAGGTTTTTTTTTTTTAAGTAAATGAAAGTGATATGGAATTTTAATTTCAGAAGTGTTAATTTTACTTTGTTCTGATCTATATACTGAAAATTACATAGAATATTTATTGTAGAGATGCTTAATATAGGCAGTAAATGGAAGGCAGTGCTATGAATAAAAACTTAGCTAATCTATCTTTAAAAACAGAGTAAGTATAAATATCTGGAATATACTCTTGCAGCCTCATTTTACCAGATTCACACAGTAGTTTTTTTTTTTTTAGTGCTAAAGGTAAAAGAAAGGGTATTTAAGCCTAGATACCAGATTATCTTTAAGTCTTTGATGGGTTAATTATCTATTCTTTCTCTACAGGAACCAGATATGCAATCTTCAGAGCTCACTGTGAATACAGAAAAAGAACAGGTTCCTACGTCAAGCAGCCAATAAAGTACATAAAATAAAGATGTACTTGATCTTGACAAACTGGTCAGTTAAGGAAATTAATTACCAGCTTTCACAGGATTTCAGAAAAGTTGATAAAATCCTGATTTTTGTTTCTTATTCTTCCTCTTATTGAACAAAATATTAAAATTTGTCCTTTGGCTTAAAAATACATGCAAAGAAGTCAACTTTTGAATGAAAAATCTTCTGTGTCCAGCTATAGCCACTTGTCAGTCAAGAGAGTCAGAGATATTGCACCTGCTGTTATGCAGTATCAGGGAAGGACCATGATCTTAGATTATTTCAGGGTACGGATTTGCTAATGTAATTCAGTAAAATAAAAAACAAAGAAAAAGAGATCTATGTTTTTAGTGTGTTTCCAACTTCTATGTTGAGAAATTGTAAGAGAAAACCCAAACATAACAGTGCTGCAAATAAAAAGTGACAGCTTTTGGTTTTGCCTGTGGAAAAGAATGCTTTCCCATTCTATATTGTATATTTAAAATGAAGGTCAAATCTCTTCTGTTGGGGTAGGTTTTAGAAATGAACAAATTTACCTCTTGCAGTTTTTTGTGACATATTATTTTTGCACTCTGAATTAAGTTCTATTTTATTTACTTTGACTTTTATGTTTCAGACAGCAATATTAATTTTTATTCTTTGGTTCTTTTCAATTTTTAAGTATTCGGGTTTTTCTTCATAATAATATTTCCAACCAATTTACTTTTAATTATGTTTTCAGTTTTAACTACACATCATTTCACTTAGGTCAACTTTCCTATACATTTTGGATTTCTTTGAAGGGCCTTTAGTTCTGAAATAAATCTGCTTCTTTTTATTTCTTTCTTCTCTTGTAAATTCTGCTCAATTTATTTTAGCCAGTCTGGTTCTGATTTATGTTTCATTTATTTACATTTCATTATTTTCACCTTTTAAACTTTTTTCACCCTATGATTTCTTATTTTCCGATTCTTTTCAACTGCTTAGATGTACCTCCCCCACACCTATTAAAAAGTCCTGTTTTTTTATTGTTTTAGCTTTTTTCCTCCATATTGAAAGAAGTCTTCTTTATTTTTTTTTTTAGCATACTTAGTTATATTTTCACCTTCTTTGCATGGTCCTTGTAAAACCAGTTGAAAACTGATGCTCTTTAAAACATGGCTTGTGATTTTCCTATTATGTTCAGCACCTAAGATAGCTAGATTTTCTGTAACTAACACTTTGAAATGATCTAGCATTTTATTGATATCTATTTTACAAAAGAGAAAAGAGAGGGTGGGAACACATCAGACTGGTATGTTTCTTCTCACCTTTTGACTATGTTAAAAATGAAAAAGCAAATGAAGATCTGTTTTGCTCTGTAGTAAGGTTGGCCACAACATGGAAAGAGAAAAAAGGCCTTGTTATAAAGGGAGATGACTGATAAAAATCTTGATGGAACATTGAAAACAACATTAAAGGCAACATTTTGGCTCTAGTATTCTTTCTTTCCAAGCTGTTAAAAATGAGACAAAAATGTAACCTTGTCCTCTGCTACATTTCACACTTTTTGGAAAAGTCCTCTTGATTGAGACAAAAGTCTTATCTTTCTGTTTTCCAAATGTATTTTCTGTTTCAAGACTGGATTTTATTAACTATTTCTGAAGTCTAATAAGCTTTTCTTCTGCATATAATACAGTGCTATATTTCCTTTTACATTTCAGTTTCACACCACTTGAAAAGGGTACAGCTTTTAAACTGAACCTGACAATGCAATGGCAAATACACATTGTGCAGCATGGGACTAAGTAAAATGTTCAAAGGAAAGATTCCAATTTATTTTACAGGATGCTAAAGTGATTCCTGCTTTTTCAGATTATAATTGCGCAATGACATCTGGAGTCTTCAACGATTTTTACAGGAAATTCCTGTTCTCCTCTATATTCTATTTTAGCTTGTTCTGTATTGTCAGAATCTCTCTCGCTTTGATGTAAAACTGGTGAATTATTTAAGCATTTTGATCTGTAATCGTTATTGACATGACAAAGTTGGTGCACAGGTGTTCCCAAGCTGCAATAGATATTAAAGTTATATTGCTTGGGTATGGAAACCTGATTTATTCAGCCTTCATGCCATGAGGCAGAAGGGCAACTGCATGTTGATACCAAATCATTACATTAACTGCTATCTTTTGCAGCCTCCTGTATTGATGTACATTTTTTGATACAGGGTGACTCCCAAACTGATTTCACATTAATTGCCTTCCCTATTCACAACACAAAGCAGAGATGAAACCTGACTCATTATTGTAATTTGATCACAAGTACCTGTTCAGACCACACAGTGAAATGTTTAAGTTCAAAATAGGAAAGGTGTCGCGGTGCCTCTCATGTCGGTGGCTAGCTCAAGCGTTAGACACAGCGGCCAACAAAGGTCACTCCCTATGGCCACCGCGGGCGAGGGATGTGACCAGTGGGCTCTGATCCACCAGACCAGGCAAGGACCCAGGGCAATGTTAACAGAGACACAGGAGTCGTCCTTTTGGGGATATCACAGCTCCGAGTTTATTGGCAGTCCACCAGGGCAACCTTAGCTTGAATAGCATATGCCCCAAAAGGCGCCAAGCACAGTGTGCAAGGGTATATAACAGGGGGTGGCAACATGGGGCGGGAACAACAATAAACCAATAGGGAACTGCCTGGGAGTGGTAAAGGGAATGACAAGTAGTGGAGGTGTCCAGCGAGGTGAGAGGGAAGGAGGGGTCCCCGGGGATCAGCCTATCACCCGAGGCCTTAGCTGGAAATTTCTGGATAGAAGGGAGAGGCCTCAGAGTGACAGACAAGCCCCAGGGTGGGGTCCGGGGAATGAGTTAGCAAAAGGTTACATAACATTGGTGGGGAAAGGGAAGACTGACAAGCGGAGGGGGAGGAGGAGAAGGAGGGTGGACCATTTAACATAAAGAGGGAAAGAGGGAGCAACCACAACATGGGGGAACCCAAAACACACCCCAACAGAAAGGCAGTTTTTTTGGGTTTTTTTATTGTAGGATTTAATATTTGTACTTTTATAAACTGAGTTACTGTTTGCTTTCAAATGGTTATTAAAGAAACAACTAAATCTTTTATAGATGCAAAGTCCAGGTTTCATCCAATACTGGCTTCTTCTGAGGACTTCAGATAATTACATAATCTAAACCCTCAAAAATCTCATTGTTTTCAAAGGCAAAGTATTTAATTATAGTATTTACTTTAAAATAAAATTATACACGAAACTGGCAATTTTGTGCAATCAAAAATTTCAATTTAATAACTTTTTTTAATCTATGTTTGATAGCAGAAAGATGAATAAGTGGTTGTTCCTTTGGGTGGACAGCTTAAATCACACAATATTTGGCTTAATATTGGTTCAAAGAAATATTTATTTTCATCAGTGTTTATTCAGTTGCTACACTAGTTTTCAGTAAAATAAAAAGAACATATACTTTCCCCAAACTCTTTTGTCAAACACATGATTTTGGCAAGAATGCTGACTCTTTAGCTAACACACACAAAAATTTCTGAATTTTATGGAAAAAAAATGTCCAGGCTTCAGTTTCCTGAAGAAGAAAAACCAGTGTTTGAGTTTTTAGGTTTGAAAAAAAAAAAAATTCCCATTAAAAATTGTAGAGGAAAGGGCAAAATATGCTTATGTGGAACTTTATCCATCTTTACTTTCCAATTAAAGCTATGTTTTTTGCAAGTGGTTGAGTTTATAAAAGTCTGCAAGTAATGAAATGATACCCTATACACTGACATTTTAACTTGTTCAATTTCTCAGTTGTTTTAGCTGAAATCCTGAGACTTGCACATTTTTATTACTGATTCACATTGTTTAATAAATATTTACATTTCATTGACCTGTCTAAATTTAGTTCCTATACCATTATTAATAATTATGTAAAATTGACATTATTCTGCTAATACATGTGAGTTCTGTATTAAGAGAATAAGTCATTACACATTCAATTATTTTCCTTTGGTATAGTGAAATTTAGAGCAATTACAGGCAGGCCTTCTTCAAGACCTTGCTCAGGTCTGAGCTCACAGGCCACCAGATGGTAAATAAATAAAACAATATATGTTTTCACTAACAGGTATATTTCAGAAGGTTTTTTTAATAACAAATCTTTGTAAAACATGCAATATAATAAAAAATATGAGTTGATCTCTTTGCACTTCTGTCAGAATGCATGCAGTTACACAGATAACACAGAGGAATGATACTTCTACTCCTGAGGGTACTCATGTGAAGTTAACGTATAAAATAGTACTAAGCTCACCCTTCTGTGGCTTTGCTTACTTCTCACTCATGTGCTTTTTAGAAGTAGCTATTTTAAAGAGAAAATATAAGTCATACAGATATGTAAACAACTCTCCACACCTTCAAATGTATCAGCATGCAAAAATTTATTCAAGATGACTGGGGACAAACGATCTTGAGGAAGAAGTAATAGTCAAAAGAAATCAAATATCTACAATTGATCAGACTAAAAGGTCTACCTGAAACCACTCATTTTCTTAATGCTAAATTAAGATAATAAAACCCACATAACCGAATGTGAAAATTCAATATATTATGTGAGAACTTAAGTGGAAAATGTTGGCCTATGTCTCTATACATTGCATAGCCACAAATGTATAGCTAGATGGACAGAAAGGTAAACAGAAGCATAAACCAGAGACTCTCAGTGAGGGACTAATATAGCATCTCAGCAAGAAGGAATTCATTGGAAAAAGCAGTGAAAATATTAAAGAAGAAAAAAAAATCTGGATAATGTGAAAACTGGAGTTTGAAGCTTAGTAAAGAGTTCCAGCAGAAATGGGAAATAAACTGTATTACATTCTTGAAGAGCAGTAGTGCCTGTTCCTTTCTGGTTGCTCTGGATTTCATTTACAGTAAAAAATTGGGACAAAAAAGGTTTTGCTCAAGGGCAGATTTCTGAGAGACAAAGTGAGAGGAAGTACTGTTAATTTCCTTCTTTGAACAGAATCCCATTGTGCCAGAAATGCAGTACTAGAGTTTCATATAAAAAAGGAAAAAAAACTATTTCATTTTTCACAGGAACTTTTATTTTTTTGCTGTTCACCAGTCATGTGACATTTATTGAAGAGGGCATAAATATCTGCTTTTTACTGGGGAAAGTAGCCGGGTTGTCTGCATTATTTATAAAATGAATTTATTAATTAAGTGTCATATGTGTCAGGGCTATCCAATAGCTCACCCTTACCAGCCTAATTTCTTGCTAGGCAAGTCAAATATCAAACCATCTATGTTTGATGTGCTGCAACAAGGCCAACAGGAAAGAAAAAAGGGGTTTTCAAAGTTACAACTTGGTAGGAGTTGGTTTAGTATGAATGTGAGCTGAAAAGGTGCTTAGCTGTGTGTGATTACAAAAGCAAGGTATTAATGTGTTTGTGGATAGAGGATGGATACACTGCTATGGCATCAGATGTCTTGGAAAGTTTATGAAAGGAGATTCTGCAACATCTGGATTTAATACAAACTATTTACATAGAGGAGCAATACCATCCATGGATTAAAAACGTGAGACACATGAATGATATTGTAGAGGGTGCAAGAGCACACAATAATAAACACTTTGTGGACTGGCATTTTACAATGAACTTGAATCTAAGCAGATGAAACACAGTGCACAACATCTATAGTACACAGTACCATCCATGACTTTTTTGTAGTGTCAACAAAAAGAACTAGGAAGATGTTAGTTGTGCTGAGTTAATCAGTTGTGGGGAAGCCTTTTTATTCTGAGACAGCATATCTAAGAAAGTGTCTGTGGGAACTACCTGTGGGTCTACCTTGGATTTCTGTCAAAATCAGCCTAAAAGGCTTGTTTATAAGTAATGATCTATTGGAAGGTTAGTGGAGAGGTAACACAGGAGTGTCACAGCGGGACTTTAGCTGACAGAGTCAGAAAGTACCATCTTGACCCGTCACAGCAAAGCGCTCTACAATAGTCACTGAATTTGCCTTTGAACTCTGGTCTTGCTCCTTCTTACTCAGCTGATTTAAGCATTAACTGTTTTTTCAATCACATACATTTTTGTGTACAAGGGAAAACCAGGTTATTCAGACTTTATGCAAAGCAGCCTAATCTCAACTGCTTCATTCAAGTTAGCACCACTAGTATCTCGCGTTTTTTCTACCACTATGAATAGAGTATGCTCAGAAAAGGATTAATATTCCAACTTTCATTTTATACCCCAAGAGTCCTCAGCTTTACCTACTTGTTTTCCCTACTTAGTTACCTAGTCATAACATGCCACTTCATAGAAATTTCAAATCATTCATATAGACCGCTGAAGTTTGCATTACTCTGATTGATCCTGAGCTACCCTCCCTCCCAAGTTAATGAAAAAAATAAAAAAAGAAAAGACCAAACCACCTCAGCAAGGAGGCGAAGATAAAATCTCTTATCAGAAAAGGTCAGGAAAAAGAGCCCCAGTTGATTCTCCCCAACCACTAAAATAACCCTGAAAATTTAATTGAGCTTCATTACCTAGTTAATAGCCATCTGCCCTTCAGACCCTGTGTATGTATACATGGGAACATCCCTCCAAGGACCAAGCAACCTGGCTTTTTTGACTACAATTTCCAGCAGCTGTACAGGGTATAGCCTCTGAATCACCTGGTGCTGATTCACAGTTATTCATCACTTAAAAAAAACCCCAAAACTTACTAGTAAAATGAAAAGAATTTATTTAGGAATTCTCTAAATACAACGTCAGTGGCAAAAGTTCACAAGTAAAATAAATACAAAATACAAGGCTTTTAAAAATGCAAAAACCAGATGCCTCTGCAGTACTTTTGGAATAGCCTCCCTGAGACACTCTGGGAAATGCCACTTGCGTGGAGATCTCCTGTGGGAGGGGGTGTGGCTGATAGCCCCCCTGCTCTGCCTTGGGAGGCAACTGACGTTTAGTTTCCCGCCTCCCCCGGTTTTCAGTCTTTTGTTATCCCATCCCCTTGTTCTTGTCCATCATTGTGTACTCCTTCCCCCAGTTCTGGAAAGTTCTAAGTTCTTTGTATCCCCATTGGTTCTCCCCCCGAAGCCACTCCCTCCCTCTATCCCAGTTGGCTGTTGCCTTGTCGCTCTTCCCTGACTCTACCCTCAAGCCCTCACCTCGTTGGACATTTTGTACCCTGACCCTCCTTCCCAGTTGCAGTTATAATCCATGCCCCGCCCCTGGTTTGGGGCTCTCGGAGCTGGCTACCCTTCCGAGCGGTTGCTCCCCTTCGTCCCTCACCTCGCTTTCCTTCACCTGAGCCCTTGGAAATAAAGCCACCCGTGAGTCACCCGCCTTCGGTGGAAGCTTTTATTTCTTCAACCATCGAGGCGCCTGCAGAGCAGATCCTGTGGCTGTCCATAGTGGTTCCAGGACCCAGGTGCCTCAATCTCCATCAATTCTGAAGACAAAACTAGCTAAAAACTGCAAGATTTTGGGACTGATGACTGGGCATCCTCTTCTAAGTATTGCAAAATCTTCAACCTGGTTGCATATCTAATACATATATATGTATGTAGATTTACATCTTTATCTCTTGATTACTTTCTAGATTTAAATTGTGAATATAAATTCAGATTCCTTTGATGGCTCAGCTTGTTTGACAAAATGGTTATATTTTAACCAGCTGTAGAGTCTATATAACTGCAGGTATTCTTTTCATTTTCCTGAGAGAGATTCGGGTCTTTTAACAGCTGGTTGACTACTTCCTGCCAAGCCTGGGTGCTTTAATGATACCTCTAAGCCTTGTTAGAGCTGCTATTAACATATATTAAGTATTTTATGTAAATCATTTACGTAAGAAGCGTTTAGCCAAAGTTTTGCGAGAAGCTTTTAATGTTATTACCATTTTGTTCAGGCTACCTCACTGAACCTGCACCTCTAGGATTCACTTTCTGTTTAACCTCATAGCATTCAACAAAGCCAAGTGAAAGGTCCTGCCCCTAGGCCGGGGTAATCCCCAGTATTGTTAGAACCTGGGAAATGAAATGATTGAGAGAAGATTTGCAGAGAAAGACTTGGGAATACTGGTGGACAAAACACTGGACATACACAAGCAATGTGTTTGCAGTCCAGAAAGCCAATAGTATGCTGGGCTGCAAATAAGGAACAACGGAGGTGATTCTGTCTCTCTGCTGCTTTCTTTTGACGCCCTACCTGGAGAACTGCCTCCAGCTGTGGGGTCCCCAACATAGAGGGACACAGCCCTGTTAAACCAGGTCAGAGGACCACTTCTATGAAGAGAGGCTGAGAGTGTGGAGGCTGTTCAGCCTGGACAGGAGAAGGCTCTGGGGAGATGTTATTGTGGCCTTTCACTGCATAAAAGGGGCTTAGAAGAAAGATTGAGAAAGACTTTTTACCAAGGCATATAGTAAATGCAAAAGAGTCATAGTTTAAAACTGAAGGAGGGTAGATTTAAATGAGATATAAAGAAAGAGCATACTGTTGTCTATCACATCTTCTGTGGGAAGTTTATAGCAATTAATGTTCCTAGTTCTGAGTTTCTACATTTTCAGAAGATGGTGTTTTTAGCAACACAAGTCTACAGTTTCTTATTTACTTTTGCTGCTGATCTAAGAAATTGAAGTAGTTAAGTCCTGCTTTCCTTACAATTGTTTCATTCTTGTTTGCAGAAAGAATCATTTGCTTTCTACAAACAATGGGTGATAATGCTTTCAAGAGTAGTAAGAAACATATTCCAGAACAAGAGTAGATTGTTGTGCAATGAGATGGGATTTATTAGCAATCTGTATATAGCAAACAACTATTTTCTTTGAATGAATAGACTAAGGTGCAAAAAGTACCATGGTTCACAGTGATAAAGTTTTTATTAGCAGATTTTCTGTGGAGATTGTGGGCTGTAGAGAGAATATCACTAATATGACTGAGGAAGTACTAAAGGTACATTGTGTTCTTATAAAGTACTATTGCTCTGTTCTCTGTGCATGTGGCAAGGGGCCCAAAGAAAGGAAATGTGGGATCAGGTGGTCATATAAATGATTCTCTGCATTAATAGGCAGGCTTATAATTAATGTAACCTGTAGTGGAGGGAAAAGAACATCCTAAGTAAACATAAGTACATATTTATATATAGATAAACAATTATGAATACAAAAGCTAAGTTATTAAAAGTTATCATCCAGCTTCAAGGCAAATACTTTGTATGAAGTTCTATGACTGAAGATTTGATTTAGGTCCAAGAACTGATAGGGCAAAACTTATGAAACATAAACCAATCAAAGGTTATTAAACTCAAATTGCTAACTACATCTTGCTGAAAGAAACCATGAACTTCAAATCACCTTAGGCTAGGACATTATCAGAAAAGTGTTGGTATTTCCTTTTATTGTCATTTTTAAAGCCTGATTTGTCCAAAAGAGGTCATTGCAAAAATACAGATTTTGTTTTATCATTCTGCATATCTCTGTCAGACCTTTGAAGTCAAACATAGTACAGATCAAAACAGAATCTAGTTCCCAAGACCAACGGAAATCACAGAGTCTTTCTTTAACTCTTTTTGAATTGTTTCACAAACAAATTATGGGAAGAAAGAATGGTGATGAAGCAGGCTGGAAAAGGATTTAGTTGCAGTCTGTACAAACATGAACTGATGTATTTGATGACTCAATAAATAATATGACTTTCTAAGCATATAGTACAATATATAGAGGCATATATTAGTGCTCCATATATGCTGGAGGCTCTGCATAATGTACATCAATCTTTGTACAGGAGGCACTTACACAATGATACTGGTCTTTAATGCTTGATCAAGCATGTTCAGATCACCTCCTGAACACTTGCAGAGACAGTGACTGCCCCACCTCCCTCTGAAACTTATTCTAATGCCTGAAAATTTTTCAGTGAAATTTTTTTTTGCTAATATCTAATCTGGACCTCTGGTAACTTAAGGCCATTTCCTTTCATCCTTTCACTTGAGACATGGCAGAAGAGATCGACCCCCACCTGCTACAACCTCCTTTCAGGTAGTTGTAGAGAGAGGTAAGTTCTCCCCTGAGGCTGCTCTTCCCCAGGCTAAACCCTAGTCATTCCTCCCCAGAGATTTGTGTTCCAGATCTTCACCAGCTTTGCTGCCCTCTCTGGAAGTACTTTAGCACATTAATATTTTTCTGGAGTGGCCCAAGACCGAACCCTGGGATTTGAGTTATAGCCTCGCCAGGGCCAAGTATAGGGGGACAAACACTTCCCTGGTCCTGCTGGCCACACCATTCCTGATACAGTCCAGGTTGCCATTGGCCTTCTTGTCCACCTGGGGACAGCACTGGTTCATGCTCAGCTGGCTTACAACCAGCACCCCCAAATCCCTTTCTGCTGAGCAGCTCTAAAGTCACTCATACCCAAGCCGGTAGCATTGCCTGGGGTTGTTGTGACCCAAGTGCAGGACTTGGCACTTAGCTTCGGTGGACTTCATCCAGTTATCCTCAGCCCACTGATCCAAGATATCCAGGGCTCTTTGTAGAACCTTCCTAAACTCCAGCAGATCAGCTTTCTCTCCTAACACGGAGTCGTCTGTAAACTTACTGAGGATGTACTCAAACCCCTCCTCCAGATGATCATTACAGATATTAAATAGGATCAGCCCAATCCTGAGCACTGGGAATGCCACTGGTGACCTTCCACCAACGGGATTTAGTTTCATTCACTGCCACTCTCTGGACTTGGCCATTCAACCAGCTTTCACCCAGTGAAGAGTACTTCCATCCAAGCCAGGAGCATCTAGTTTTCCACAGGAGAATCCTGTGGGAGACAGCGACAAACACTTTACTGAAGTCTAGACAGACATCCACTTTCTTTCCTCATCCTAAGGGAAGAGCATTTCTCTGCATACAGTTGGATAAATCAATTTATTTCAGGGCTACATATATATCAGCCAGTTATACTATAGGCAGAGTAGACAGAGAAGTTTGAGAAACCTCACTGAATGATCAGTAAATATAAGCACCTCAAGAAGTAGTAGAGTTTATGCATTTGCAGTAGTCCACTTCACATCAGCAAAAAAATAAACCAACTTTTTTGACATAATTTTCCTTTTTACAAAATTAAAATGTTCACATATTAAAAATGTTCAAATGCAATTAAATATATTTCAATCAGAAGAATGTTTCAGTGGGTTCCCAACCAGTTCCAAGCACAGCAACATCTTCTCTTGCACCCGAGAAGCCTTAACTTCTGGAATCGACTCATATCTGGAGCACCACTGCTCCACAAAGTCCAGTATTTTTGCCTTGGTGAAGAGCCCATATCCAACACCTGAGCTGGCTGTTTGCTATCTGTGTGTAGTGTTTCACTATGCTGCGCAGGCATTCCATTGCCTAGTAAATCTTTGTAACTAATTTGATCCTTTTTCCTTGGGACCAGCATGAAAGCATGCTGGCGTTCCAAGATCCTTTTGATTAGTTTTCCATACAAGAGCTTATGACAAAATTACACTTGCAGAATTTGATCTTTTAAAATATTTCTCTTCTTGGAACATATTATAATCAAAGCACGTTCTACTTTTTGCTCCATTTCTATGCTGAGGTATTTGTGATCAAAGCACAAGGGTCCTGGTATAGCTTTTTGAACTGCTAGACACCTACTGGTAGAAGACAATTTAATCAAAAATGTTCTCAAGCTTGCAAATCCAACCTCTGATGTCATATGTTCAGGTCCTGAACAAAGACTAGAAAGTCATCATAAACTATTTAACTGATTTTATATTTTTGATATTTCAACTTATAAACAGATTTATGACAATGAAGTGATTCCCACTGTGTCTCCTAATTTTGCCACAGAAAAACCTTTCAACTTTTGATGTGTGGCATCTGGATGAAAGAAGACATTCAACTGATACTGTGTTTTACAATTTAGTGTAAGTGCAAGAATCTCTTACATTCATGAGGAAATTCAATTTTGTTAGGAAAGAAAAATCCTTACTAGTCTTTAAAACAAATTTCACTCTGCTTGTAGCCTTGAAGGCATATCTGTTTTCTCTAGATAATTTTATTTCAAAACATTTGTATTCGAGCTTCCTATTCATACTATGAGGCAAAAGGTAATATAAGATAAAGAAACAGGATAAATATGCTGCAAAAATTAAGCATTGGTTTGGAAAGTTCTATTGTCACAAAGGAGATTAACATAATCACTTTTGTGTGAAAATTGAAACATCCTCCATCAAGTAAGAATACACAATTTGTCATCTTGAAACTAGTTAAATATTCTGCACTCCTTGCTTCTTTATCCTGTTACCATAAGATATGTATATAGCTTACTCTGTGCTTCAGATTTTCAGAGTTTTACCCCCTCTAGATTTTTCAATTTTCCAGAAAGAAAAATCCTTAAATATACATATAGTTTTATATGTAACTGTACACCTGGGCTTACAGCTCATACAGAATTTCTAAGTCTCACTTTGTCTTTCTTCTTGGTGGCATAAGATGTCTAAAGTCATGCAAATCAAATGGGATCCTGAGGTAAACCTGTATATAACATACCTGATTTCTTTACAGACACAAAACCAAGCCTGACTCCTCTCAATATGCTTCACCATGAGAATTGTGTTATAAGATGTTATGTCTCTGCCACCAGTCAGTATATCGTTTGAGCCAAGAAGCATCATAGAGAACTTCACAATGGTTTCAGAATATTAAAAAAAAACAAAAACCAAAAAAACCAAACAAAACTGTATGTCACAGATCTGTCAGCAATCAAAACTTGCTTTTAGGCTTAAGGAAAAAAACGCTTTTCAAGGCAGTGATTACTGGAAGTGCACTATAGCAAAGCCATTCTTTACAATGAGATAATGTAATTAGTGATATTACTTAATAATAATATTTTTGATGCAGCCTTTAAGGGTTAGTCTAGTTTTGCTGCTCATATCTCTTACAACAGGGTCTAATAGAAAAGTACAAGGACTGAGATTCTTTTGACTTGTTTGTTGCAATTCCTGGAGATGAATGAAGGCCCATGGCTAGGGACTATGCTAAGTGTTCTGAAAACACAGTAAATAGGTTCTCTAGCACTATAGTGATTGTTACTGGAGAGCATGTGTGTGTGTGAAAGGTCTTGTAAGGTGACAAGTGACATTACCAGATATAAAAAGAAAGCAGGAAAACAGTAAGGAAGCGTTGGCTGTCCTGGCCAATGTCCA